>NC_141673.1:53575495-54178187 GCF_028749965.1 Puma concolor | reverse complement strand
CAGTTGTACTGTCTCTCTCTCTCTCAAAAATAAAGATTTAAAAAAAAAATTTTTTTTTTTTTAAATCCAGATGCCCATGTCACAGCTCAGAGCAATTAAATCTGACCTCTGGGGATGAGAGCCAGTCACTGGATTTTTTTTTTTTTTTTTTAAGCTCCCAGGTGATTCTATTGTGTAGCCAAAGTTGAGAACCACTACTATAGACCAAGTGTCATTGCTCATATTCAAAATCAGTTGAGCAACTAGCTTGACTCTAAAGATGATATATGGCTCAAGGGACAGGAGGGAAATGGCCTGGGAGAGGCTCTAAAGTGGGCGTGAGCAGGGCTTGGGGACGAGGCCAGGAGAGGGACTGGGGCCTGGAGACCAAGATCCAGGAGTCAGAGATTAAATGGGAGGCAGAAGGCAGCAGCTCCAGCCCCAGTGACTGGAAATTACTTAGAGTTCAGTACAGATAGGCTAAGAGCACTCTTAACAGGCTTGAAAAGGCAGCCACAGAGCTGTTCTCAGATCCCCTGAAAGCCCAGGCAATCAAATCCTCTCAGGGCAGAGACCTTCAGGAGCATGAAGTCTGTGTCACCACAGCTCCGAAAGACAAACACTAACCTTGGAGGTGTCACCCACAGGGTCAAGTCCAAATTCTAATATTTTAGTTGCTCTATTTTCATCTTTGAAAACAACAAAAATACTAAAACTAGAAACGAAACTTTCAAAAAGCCTTATTCTGTTCCTGCCATTACTGGTTTTCAATCATGTGAGAGCCCTCTCCCCTGCTGTCACCAACAAATGACAAGGGTGAATAACTACCAATAAAGAAGTACAACACCCTCACCCCCTCAACCTTTCTGGGTCCTAAGCACAGGTCATCATATACAGGCAGGCGGACTTCCTTTTTCACAGTGAAAGTCTGGTATAATAAAGAATAAAACAAGAGTCCAGACTGGCAGCTTGATTAAAGTCTGTATAAATTAGTGATCGCCAACAATCATGACAGCTGCTATGACTTACCAAACACCTGTCCCACACTGGGCTTGGTGCTACGTCTCAAATGTCTCCTAGGTTCTGCAATGTCCTATTCGAGGGGACTGAGGCTCAGAAAGGTTAAGTGACTTTCCCAGGATCACAGACCATCTTAGTGGCCTAAAGCTAGACTCTAACTTCCCCAGAAAATACACCAAAAAAGGGGGCTTCAGGGCTCAGCTCTGGGGATTTCTCATTCTAGCTGAAAAATCTGAGATGAGACATTATCTGCCTGTCAGTGGGAGAAAAGCAGGCATTGGTTGAAGAAAAGGTCTTTTTGGCACAAGGGGAAAAGAGGCAAAAGAACAAAAGGTGCCCATGTGGGGACAAAACTGGTGGCTGTTTCACTACACGGTCCACAGGGAAGCCAGCGGGAAGCCAGGGAAGCACCAGGCTGTGTCCTCAGACCCGCCACTACTTAGCAGGCATTTCCCTATGGCTGAAGAGCCTGGCAGAGGCCGCTCCCATGGACAGCGGGTCTCCCTCAAACATGTGTCTGGAGTTGAAGGGGGCCACTCCTGTTCCTACCCATTTGTAAGCCCTGTTTGCTATTCATATTGCATGGTACTTCATGGTCCAGGCTGTAGACTCTGTATTTCCAGCTCAGCCCTGGCTTCTGCCCTTCTCAGCTGGGGGACACAAGATAAGGGCAATGGTTTGAAGTTTGAGCTCCAAGAAAGGGAGTTACTTGGGACGTACAATAAATAGAAAACGTCCAGAAATAGAAATAGAAATTAATAGAAAATGGGTGGCTCAGACAGTTAAGTGTTGGGACTGTTGGGTTTCAGCTTAGGTCATGATCCCAGAGTTCCTGGGCTCGAGCTCTGTGCTGACTACTTGGGATTCTGTCTCTCCCTCTCTCTCTGCCCCGCTTCTGCTGGTGCTCTTTCTCTCTCTCAAAATAAACAAACATTAAAAAAAAAAGTCTATTCCTGGGGCTCCTGGGTGGCTTAGTCGGTTGAGTGTCTGACTTCAGCTCAGGTCACGATTTCACGGTTTGCAACTTTGAGCCCCACATCTGGCTTGCTGCTATCAGCATCTCTCTCTGCCCCTTCCCTCTCTCAAAAAGAAATAAATTAAAAAAATTTTTTTAAGAAAATTTCTATTCCTGGGGCGCCTGGGTGGCGCAGTCGGTTAAGCGTCCGACTTCAGCCAGGTCACGATCTCGCGGTCCGTGAGTTCGAGCCCCGCGTCAGGCTCTGGGCTGACGGCTCGGAGCCTGGAGCCTGTTTCGGATTCTGTGTCTCCTTCTCTCTCTGCCCCTCCCCCGTTCATGCTCTGTCTCTCTCTGTCCCAAAAATAAATAAAAAATGTTGAAAAAAAAAATTTAAAAAAAAAAAAAAAAAAAAGAAAATTTCTATTCCTTCTTATCAGATCCCATGATTTCTCAAATCCTGATTAAATTTAAAGATTCCAAATACCAACTACTCACTAGTTTCTACCATAATATAACTGACCAGAGATGATATTCAAATAATTACTTGTTACAAGAAAGCAAAACTGAAAGGCTTAGGAAAGATTTTCAGAGTAACTCTGATTGTGAGTCAGTCCTTATTGAATATTTATGAGGCCAATTGACAGAAAGAAGAGAAAAAAAAATCAAGGCTTAAAAAGGGCTGAATTAAAGGGCTTTCCCTAAGTGGAGGCAAGTTTCATTAAGCAAAGAAGTTTCCATTAAACTTTTTTTTTTTAAAGTAATGGTTTCCTCTGCAATGTTGATTTGGCAAAGCTGAAAAGACAAGGCACCACGGGTCCAGACCTACTGGAAAGAAAAGCACTACTAAGTCGGCTATACCTCAAGTGCAGGAGTCCCTGCTATAACAATATACCTCATACTGGTCCCCAGTCTCTGTCATGGAATTGACTGCTCTGGACAGTCACTACCTGGGAGCAGTGCAACAGGCAGCATCAGCCCATTCCATTGGAGAGCAGCCCTGGGAAGTTCTTTCTTAAACCATCCAGTCAGCCACTGGTGTATTTCTTTTTCTTTTCTGTTTTCTTTTCTTTTCTTTTCTTTCTTTTCTTTTCTCTTTTCTTTTCTCCCTTTCTTTCCTTCCTTCTTTCCTCCCTCCCTCCCTCCCTCCCTCCCTCCCTCCCTCCCTTCATTTTTGCGACAGAGAGAGACAGAGCATGAGCAGGGGAGGGGCAGAGAGAGAGGGAGACACAGAATCCGAAGCAGGCTCCAGGCTCTGAGCGGTCAGCACAGAGCCTGATGCGGGGCTCGAACCCACAGACTGTGAGATCATGACCTGAGCCGAAGTCGGACGCTTAACCGACTGAGCCACCCAGGCGCCCCATCTTTTCTTTTTTTTAATGTTAACTTATTTTGAGAGAGGGAGAGTGCAAGCGAGCGAGAGAGTGGGGGAGGGGCAGAGACAGGGAGAGAATTCCAAGCAGGATCAGTGCTATCAGCACTGAGCCTGACACGGGGCTTGATCTCACGAACCTTGAGATCAGGACCCGAGCCAAAATCAAGAGTCGGACGCTTAACCGACTGAGGCACCCAGGCGCCCCACCGTTGGTGTATTTCAACGCCCCGTGACTCCTAAGGTAAGAGGGAGGCAGTGACTGCTCCCACCTCACTCACCCTTCCAGACTGAGGCCTGCTGCCACCGAGCCAGCCCCTCCACCTGCTCACACACCCCCAGCCTCGCTGTCAGGATGCTCTCCCATCCTCCCTGATGACTCCCCCCTAGGTTCGCAGGTGGCTTCCCACTCTTTCCCCTGCTGTTATGCTCAGTAATTTTACATGTGTGAATGATGCTTCTGGAATCCTGGCTTCATAACTCCCAACCTACTTCCTGATGATCTTCCTTAAGGCTCCCCAGCACCAAGGACATCTTTCCTCAGAGACTCCCACTGTGAGCTATCTCTCCTCTCTCGCTGGGGCTCTCAGGCCACTTCGCATCCATGGTTCCGTCACTCTAACGACCCCCTGGCCATACGTGTTCATCGTCCAGCCTCCACCTTTTGACGGCTTTCCTTGCTGGCAGCCTAGAATTCCTCCCCCACCTGATCTTCTAGTAAGAGGCAAATACAACAGCAATGAATTGAGGGCTTTGTCTGTTGACATTCTGCCAAATACTGTCACCTCTCCCTTTCCAACAAACAGGTCCAGTACCTTCTCTTGCCCACGCAATTGCAATCCCCTCACCAGACCTCCCTGCAATTATCTAGGTAAGAGCGGACGGTGCCAGGATAAGGGTGATGGCGGCGAAGGTGCTGAAAACCGCTCAGTTTTGTCCTTTATCTCTATTCTCAGAGCACCCAGAGTAATTATTTTAAAATGTCAGATAGCGTCATTACCCTGCTCAAACCCCCCAATGATTTACCCATCATACTCTAAATAAAAGCCAAGTAATGAAATGACCTTCTTTAACATTGCTCCCCTCCCCCAATTTTCTTATTCCCCTTCTCTGTTTTATTTTTGTTCTTGCCCATCCACCCCCATCTAACACTTAAAAGTATTTTACTTCCTGATGTGTCTTTTCTCTACTGCTCCCCTGCACCCCCTTCCCCCATTAAGTTCTGTGAGGACAGAGGTGTTCATCTCACCACATGTGGCATCCCTGGTATTGGAGAGAGTGCCCGATGCGTAACGAGTGCCCGGCAAATAGCTGACGAAGTGAGCAAATCAATGAATGCCATGTACCTCAGGCAGCGGCTTTACTCTGTTCCACACAGATTTACAAAACAAAAAACAAAGCGCTCTCTTGCTCTCCCGGACTGCTTCCCGGGTCTCAGGGGTGCAGTTTGCAGCTGATGCCTCACCCACAGGCATGTCCCTCGCCTGCCTCTGGTCTTAGCTGGCTGGGCGCTGCTCTGTGCATTCTCTGAACATCTGAACTCAAGAGGTCCCTGTACAGGCGCACTGGTGTCCTCTCACCCTTCTGACGAGCAGCAACTACAGGACTCCTCCAGGGCGAACACATCTCGTCTCAGGGTCAGTTTTGTGATTTTTTTTTTTTTTTTTTTTTTTTAAGAGAGAGAGAGGTTTGCTTGTATTTACAGACCGGCTGAGCAGCCTGCTAGCCAGTCTCCCACAACCACTTCTCTTTTTTCACGGACAGTCCTCACTCCTCAGCTTAAAATTCCCCATTGGCTTTCCATACAAAACGTAACCCAACGACAAGGCCCCGTGTGATCTGATCTTTGCACGCCGCTCTGACATCTGTTATCACGCAACTGTGCTCTCCTCACGCCATCTCTCTGGCTGGCTCTTGGACACGCCATGGGGGGTGAGGGGGGGGGCCTTGCTGTCCCCTCTGCCTGGGCCATTCTTCCCCCAGGTCCTCCCAGCCTTCTCTGAGCGCTCAAGCTGACCAGGCTTCAGCTCTTCGTGGTGCTTACGTAACACAATTTAAAACTACCTATTAAGTTTGTTTACTTGTTTACATCTCCCCCCACCCCTGTCCTGGAACATTAGCTCAATGAAGGCAGGCATTTTGGTCTTATTCACTGCTATTCCCTCCTGTGGACAACCGTGCAGGCACACTGTGCACGTAAAGCAGATACCAGCTAAGTGGATGAACAGATGGACGAATGCTCGTACTTCCTCCTTAGCACACATGCTTCCATCCAAAGACATAACCAAGTGTTGGCTTTCCCCATTCATTTTGCTTTAATGGTACGCTTTTTTATGGCCAAAATTCAGGGCTGAGTCCTTCCTATCAGTGATACCTTGGACTTCTTTTTACCTCTTTACATTAAAATTTTAGGTTCACCTTTATTACCAAAGTATATTCGTAAATAACGAAGTTGTAAAAAAAAATAGCACCCATGATCTTCTTGCCTATTACTTTCTCCTCATAATTCCCAAGTTCTACCTCCAGAATGGTAGTTTTTCTCGTTATGTGGTTCTCTAGGGTACATAGTGTGACCTAGACATATTTCTCCCAGAATAACTTGAGGCAAGTCTCCCACTAAGAAAGTTCTTCTATGTCTTTGCCAGATTCCTGCATTCCCAGCCAGAGTCCCCATTTGGACATCTTAACCCACAGGCCAGGAACCCAAAGTTCACACTGTGGCATGGTCTACCTTGATCACTTCCCGTAATCTTCTTTCTTTCCCAAATCAGGACTTCTAATTAGAAAGACAGAGAGAAATGCCACTCATGTCCCTAAGTCTTGATTCCCTCAGCGATACTCCAAAGTCATTTAAGAAGAACGTGACCCCTCCAGGACTGCCTAATGCCGACGAACCACTCATATGATTCCAATGACACACACCAGTGAGTCACATTCTTCTAATAGTTGACCTCTCAGTGTGGCCCAGGATGCCTGTCCTCCCCTGGGAAGCTTTCTTCCTACATTCTCCTTTTCCTCTGCTATGGTATACTGTGGAACATCAGGCCTGGAGTCAGAGGTTTTGAAGTCACAGTGCAGTCCGCAAGCGAACCAGTTGTGTGACCTTGGGAAAGTCCCTCAACCTCACTGAACATGCTTCTTCAGCTGGATTCCTCATGAGAAGCTTCAAGGATCAAATGCAAATATGTCTGACAAGTCCTTTGGGAAGGATAAGGTGTTATTTAACCAAATTGTGACCATCAAGGTCTTAGGAGCCCCATTCTTTTTTCACTGCAGATGCAGAGCATAGATAACTGGTGAGCAGAGGCAGGAATACAGCACATCCCCGCAGGAAAATGGCTTCTTGCTGAACACCCAAGATACCCCAACTCATACTTTTTATATTGCTGCTAATGGTATCGAAGCATGAAGGACAGCACCTGTGCAACTTTAGTCAGGAAAGTCCATTTTTCTACTCTAAAGGGAAGAATCAAAGACTCAAAAAGATACCTCAGAACTAATAATATGAAGGGGAAGCTTTTGGGTTGGTCTAAAACAGGCATTGAAGGAGAATTCTCCCTCAGCTAGAAGCTGAGTGCCCCTTCTGGGAGGAAGGTAAAAGCCACAGGAAGTCTCATTTTGCTCATAGCAGAAACCAGGTCTTAGACAGACAGGGGCGCACCACACAGGGCCTGAGCAGGCGTAGATAGAGGCTGGTGGACAGAAGTGTCTAGGTCTTTGGTTCCCACTTCTGCTTCCTACCATGAAATCTCAACACAGCTTGAATCCCAGGAGACTGGGATGAAACACCACCTGGGACTGGCTGGTCAGGAGTAGACGCATGACTGCAGCCCAAATGCCACTCATGGCTTTTAAGAGCTTGGCACCACCCCAACTCAGCAATTCACGGAATCCACAGAGGCTCTCCCCTGCCTCGCCTTTCTCCATACCCACCCTGCCCAGGCCTTCCTGGAAAAAGCAACACAAAGTTGGCAGTCATGTTGTACTTCCTTCTTCCTGCCAGCCATCTGTATTTCCACAGGCATCAAACCCAAAGCCACAGAGCAGTAAATGGAGGCTGCTTTCTGCTCCTTGAGGTGGCCTTTCAACGGGTAGGGCCCTCCTCACTGCACCAAAATCTACAAGTGCGTGCCTTTCCTTTAAAGTAACACAAGAATATTTTGAATTTTATTAGATCTTACACTTATTTTTTAATATCTTCTTTCAAGAGGCCTTTCTTTTCCTGGTTTCAAAGACTCATAGTTAAGAAATCCCCAGAAATTTCCTAAATTTGTCTTTGGATCAAATCTTAATATGCTGGGGAAATGTCACTGAACCGTCACAGGGAGGGGGAATCTGAGCTAAGGCTAACGATATCAGGCTCAAATCAGAGTTCTGGAATAAGGATGAGAGGCAGCCATTGTGGCCCCAGGGTGAGTTGGAAGAGGCTGAGAAAAGTCCCTCATCCAGCAGGTTGTTAGAGGGTCTAGAAGTATCCTTTAAGATATTTCTAGGCAAAGCCAACGTTTCTGCCACAGCTTGCCATTATATAGCAGGCTTTAGTTCTTTGTAAATCTAAATTTGGGGGGATGGGGTCATATTTTGATGCCTTAGGTCCCTGGATTCTTTGCTAGGAGTTATTGTCGAGGGGTATCTTGATTGCATGATTCCTGGGAAAGCTCCCTGTGGGGCCAAAGCTCTACAAACAAATGCTAACTTATTTTCTCCTTTGATCCTCAGAGCATCATTTAAATTACTTAAGGCCTGTAGGCCCTGAGCTGTATACAGGCTGATGTTCTTGTGCTAATACCGTACAGTCTGGATTCAGGCTCAAACAGTATGCTGTAAAAGTGTGATTAGTATCGGGTGATATAATTTGGGGGTGCAATGCTGCCTAACTTGTGTATGTGTGTCTCTGAGAGAAACAAATGAAAGGGAGAACCTTCTGGCTCTCCCTCCAGAAAGCCTTTCTCCATAATGGGGCCCAAGCTCTGTTCCCTGACATTGTGGATGCCCTTGAGGAAATCCTCCGATTAACAGGGCTGACCCACAAGCCCTGGGAAAATGCCTACCTCGCCCCTTCTTACCACCAGCATGCCTGAACCAGATCCTGCCTGGAGTTCTGGGAGCGGTAACCGCTCTTCTAATTTGGCCTAAAGACTCCTCGTCCTAAACTGGGCCTGTGGGTGATAGCATGAGGCATCAGAGCTCGCTTTCACTGCACTGGCCCATGTTCTTGGGGAGAGTCCACTGGCTTAGAGCAGATCCTGATAACCCGGTGTATACACAAACACATTTGGAAAGCGATATTTACCCTTACCATGTGCTACACACTGAGATGTCCTTTACTCCCTACACCGGCTAATTTGTTTAAAATGTTCATCTCCATACACTAAATTGCTTTCACAACCCACTAACGGGTCCCTATCCACAGTTGAAAATTTGGGTAAAGAACCTGATCCTAGTAGCTCCAAATCAGGAGCTCAGGTTTGGACTAGATGAGAGCCATGGGTTCTACTAGAACCATTCATAAATATTTACTAGCACAGGTGCTGGGAATGTGGAGTTAAATAATATAAAGGCCATCCCTTAACTCATGGGCCCAAGATTAGCAGTGGAAAAGGATTCACACAAAAGAAAATGCTTTGAATCAGTCTTTTGAAAATGTAATTTGTCACATGTGTATGCAAAACAGAACCAATCATATTTCAGGATAAAACATTCTGCAGGACTTTTAGGGAGATTTCAGATTTTGAAGCTATTTTTGATTCAGTACCCACTTGGTGTGCATTAGCACGTGGTGAGGAGAGCTTCATATTCTAATCAATAACATTTAGATCTCCCATAGGTATGAATCACAGATCCTTATTTTATGAGCACACAAATATGGAATGATTTCTGCTTTCTCAGGGACCGTTTATTCTGCGACAAAAATGAATTTCATTGACATTGGCCTTTATACTGTATGAAACCAAGTCAATATATACAAATCAGGAGATAACCAAAATTGACCCCATAGCCAGGAATGGTGGGGAGACAACAGCAAATATATTGTCCTCTACAAAGAGGGTTTTACTGCAGAGGCCAGTTCCTTGAGCTGATCTTGTAGCCCTGACTCACAAAGCTTCTCTCTCTTTGGACATATTGATATTTATACACAGGAGCACCAAGTTCTACGGTGCCCCTTGGGGAAGGCCTTTGTGCACTGGGACTCCACTCTATGCTACAGCATTTCAGTATTTCCATTCGTGTGTCTTTGAACTGGTAATATCACCTGGGGCAGAGCTCAAGTATCTCAAAGTAGGCATCAAACCTTTTTCAAGTCTTCTGCTTTATCCGAAAAAGCGAGAATTTTTGCATAATAATCATATACATAACATTTATTTCCACACACAAAAATATCCTCCCCTACCCCCAGAATCTTCAGTTGAAACCCAGTCTTCTGGAATCTTCTGTTGATCCTAACATTACTCAAGCCTTAAGATAAGAAGCACAGGCCTGGGCAATGGCTGCTGATCTTTACCAGTGGGAAGAACACAGCACGCTCCTGTATCAAGGTGGCCCCACTGTTTTAGACAATGGATGGTACAGGCAACAACTGTTAACTCCTGCTGCCACCTCAGCTGTAACACTCACAGAGTTCCAACACACCCCCCCACTCACTGTATGCTCGCTTTCTTCTGGGGACTGTTCAAAGCACTTGGGTTTTTAAAGCATGTAATTCGTTTTCTTTTTAATTTTTTTAATGTTTGTTTATTTCTGAGGGGGAGAGAGAGAGAGTGCGAGCGCGCACAAGCGGGGTAGGGGCAGACAGAGAGGGAGACACAGAATCCAAAGCAGCTGTCCGCACAGAGCCTGACGCGGGGCTCAAACACACGAACTGTGAGATCATGACCTGAGCTGAAGTTGGACGCTAAGTCGACTGAGACACCCAGGTGTCCAAAAAAATATATAATTCTTGAAACAACTTTGCGGGACACATATTAACATTAACCCAAATAAGAAAATGGAGGTCACACCACTAGGAAATAGAGGTCAGGCTCGCTTCCAGGCTCACCCCAAAGTGCATTGTGCTCTCAGCCATGGTTCTCTGACATCTTTGAGGAGCTATGAATCTATGTAAATACCATAAAATGTCATGATTTCCAACAAGATTGCTTAATTACTAATCCTCATCATCAGGGTAAATCATACAATTTTTTAAAAGTTTTTATTTATTCATTTTAAGTAATCTCTACACCCAAAAGGGGGCTCAAACTCAGGACCCCAAGATCAAGAGTCAAAACACTCTTCCGACTGAACCAGCCAGATGCCCTTCATACAAATTTTCTAAAAGCCTAGTCCCCAGGTTTAGAAGTTTAAACATACCACCTTCTTAGGCTTTTTCTTCTCTTGCCAATAGGGTGGATATTCAAGATCACTGTAAAATTAAATTTAACCTGAGGTCTGGCTTTCAAGTTGTTTTGCTGATAGTAAGTTGCACTCTTTAAACCCTCACACGTACATGCCCAGTTTTTCACAGGGTGATCCAAGACCATTTGAAAGGATTAGGCAAATCTGGGGAGGGAGTATCATTTACTTGGGATGAAGAGGAATGAGAAACCAGCAAGTTAGATGCCCTGGGAGCACCATCTCCTAACTACTCTAAGTATTTATACTGTGCCTGGGGCCTGGACTATGCAAGTTATGACCATAACATCAATAAGGGAGGAAAAGAATCAGTTCAACTCTGACCCACTGTAGGCATCAAAGCGCTTGATATCACCTTTCATTTTTCACGGACAGTCCAGTCCATGACGCTTCCTGAACACGCTCCTTGGCCCACACAGGTGGACAAAGAAGTTCCTGAACAACAGCAGGAAGAAAGCCAGGGGTGAGGGGTCACAAATCTGGTAAAGAGTCCAGGCTGCCCAGGGTTCTGTAACCAATCATTTCTGCAAGCTGCGGCTCATAACTACAAGAAGAATCTGGGGCTGCCCAAAGCCAATGTTGAAGGACGTCCAGGAATCACCTGAGAGGTTTTAAAAAAAATAGAGATTCTGAGACCTCAGGGATTCTGGAATGTTTTTAATAATCATTCCAGATGAAAAAGCTTCGCTGTGGGGAAATAATCCTCTTGCACTTTTGGTATGGGTTTGTCCTATGCTTGGCTATAAGCACCATGAGGGCGAAGATTGTTTTAATCTGCTTTGTATCTACAGTGCCCGACACAACACCCACGCCACTGAATGAGGAATGGCCAAAACTGATCACGTCCCAGAGATGAAGCCCTGTGCTCTCTCCTTTAAGTTCCTGAGCACAGTGGATTGCATTCGATTTAACCTGGGTAACCGACAAAGCTGATTTAATCCTCATAGAAGCTGAACCTAGAATTGGTAGAGCATTATGGCTTTTACCTGAGCAACAAGGTGAAAAAGCAAATGTATTATCAGCATTTCTAGTTCTTATAGAAAGATGTATGTTTGGTTCTTGAGCAAGGGACCGACAAACCTTACCCTGGCCCTGAATAAGTCTTTGATTTACTTATCTAAAGGTAAGACGAACATGGAGGTAGGATGAAATCATTGAGAGTTCGGAGTGGTCATTGTCCAACTCTGCTATGTGGATTCCTGGGTTAAGTCCAGAACCTAGGGGCTTTAAACTAGCACCTCAGCTGCATCTGATGAAGATATCCCTGAGCCACAGGGGGTTAGCATCTTCATGGGGCTGTCAGCTTGAAGCCAGCAACACTGACTCCCTGTTATGAAACCTTGTGTGCAGGTAAGGGTGGCAGGGAAAAGAAAAAACTTTATCAAGCTCTGCTTAAGAGTGAAATTTTGTAACTGGAGTAATATAGGCTGGGCACAGGAAAATGTTTCCTTGGCAGGGTGGTTAAGTACCTGGAAATTTGGTGGAGTGTTGTAGCACTCACTTCTCTGGAATTTCCTTAAAAACAGGATCTTATAAATAGGCTGAGGATTGGACCATATGTCTTTCTAAATATACCATCAGCTCCATATTTCTGCCGTGCTGTGTGTCATTTTCATACTTTACAGAGGTGCAGAGCTCTTATAGTTGAGAAAATAAGATGTTAGTTCTTGCCACCCTTAGCACCGCATTCAAAGTTTCGCATGAGCTGACCTGAACCTACTTACCTAGATTGCTGGGTTACTGGACTAACTACCACTGCCCCGCACCCTCTCGATTGCTTCTACGTGCCACTTATGTTAGGCCACCACCAGCAATGTTCTCTAGCTGATACATACCAATATAAGTACACACAGAGGTTGAAACTCTTCTGTACTGCTTGGCAAATAATGACTGTCCCAAGCCCCCAGGTGCCCTTGTCTGGTATTCTGGACCCTCCCCTGGAATCTCCACAGTGTGGTAAATAAAGAGTTAATGCAAAGGGTACCTGGGTGGCTCGGTCAGTTTTTAAGTATCTGACTCTTGATTTTGGCTCAGGTCATGATCTCATGGTTCCTGAGATCGAGTCCCAGGTTGGGCTCTGCACTGACAGCACGGAACTTGCTTGGGAGTCTCCCTCCCTCTCTCTCTCTCTCTCTCTCTCTCTCAAAATAAATAAATAAAACTTAAAAAAAAAAAAAGTTAATGCTTGGCATAGCAGGGGCTTCTAGGACCCACATGGAGCCTATTCTTCCATGTTGACTATTGAAACTATTTTGAATATTACCTCTGGCTTCTATATTCCCAAAACCCACATCTTATTTTAGCTGTGGGCTTCCACTTGTATTGTGCCCTCCATACAGAAGGTCTTTCCCTTTGTCCCTCAACCCTCTTAAAACTCCTCTGGGGCGCCTGGGTGGCGCAGTCGGTTGGGCGTCCGACTTCAGCCAGGTCACGATCTCGCGGTTCGTGAGTTCGAGCCCCGCGTCAGGCTCTGGAGTGATGGCTCGGAGCCTGGAGCCTGTTTCCGATTCTGTGTCTCCCTCTCTCTCTGCCCCTCCCCCGTTCATGCTCTGTCTCTCTCTGTCCCAAAAATAAATTAAAAAAATGTTGAAAAAAAAATTTAAAAAAAAAAAACAAAAAAAAAACAACAAAAAAAAACTCCTCTCCTATTTCAGACTGTTGATTCAAACACAGCCTTCTCCACTAGGTCTTTCCCAGCCCCAGTTCGCCCTCTTAAAAACCACCACTGCCTCTAACACAGCCACGAGTGTTTCTTTAAACCCCCTTTTTATAAATAAACTCTACATTCTGTCTTGCTCTATTTATACACAATTCCAAAAGATCTAATTCCCTCACTCTTGAGAATTTAATGGATTTATAGGTAAAATGGTGTTGTTCAATAAATTTCCAGAAAGCCAGTCCCTTAGTCAGCTGGTATCCCCATGAAGTGACACAGTCCTATGTGACAAGATCCTACATGAGGGCTACTGAGGGGCGTGGTATGCCAGCACCGTGGGTACAGTATAGCTCAGGAGGGCTGCAATGGCACCTTAAAAAGTCCAGCATCCAGGACTAAAAAAACAAAACAAAACAAAAAAACAACAGTAGAGTCAATGTATGGACCAGAAAAACCCATAAAAACAAACAAACAAAATGACCTACAAACAAACAAAACACCCTATCCGTCAGCACTCAGGGATAGAGCGGATTCCTACTTGTACTGAGGGAGCCTCTGCCCACAGATAACACCCCCCCTTATTCGTGATCATCCGGCACAACAGCTGTGGGACAGACCTGCCAGGTAGAAGTAGCCAGCACACTTGACCTTCCTTCAGTCTCGTTTCTCTAAACTGCCTCCCATTACCTCAAGAGACCAGCAACTCAACACCTATTGGATTGTGAACCTTCTGAGGCAAGGATCAGACCTTGCTGACCATCTCACTCTCCATAATATCTGATGATTATATTATTGGGCACACAGAGCACTTATTGTATGCCAGACTTTGTTGAATGCACACGACCACACTAGCTCTTCACGTCCTATTATTAGGTACCATCATCAACCCCTTTTACATGTGGGAAAACCAAGGTGACATGTATGTCCAAGCTGCACCTGGGGACGGGCCCAGTCAGGAAGTCTGGCTCCACATCCCTGTTCGTAACTACTGCTCAGTGCCTAATATACAGCAAGTATACAATAAAGGCTTGCTAAGTATAAAGACACGTGCCTCCCTGCCCTGGGGGTGGGGCTTGGTTAAAAGGACACTGGCTATTTTAACTGGAATTTATGCAAGCATTTGACATCGTAAAGCTTCCCCAGAGGACCTGGAGTTAAGTCCCCACCACACATGTACCGCATAGCCCCAGACAATGGTCACCGGGGAAAAGCAGGGACCAGACTCTGCTTAGGAGCCTATCAGTGAGTATAGACATGCTATGGCTGTTCAAAGGGTCTCGGGGGAAAGAAAAGCTTGGAAGTACTTTGGCCACTTTAGGAACGAGAAATTTACTCCTATCATGGGAGCAGAAAGGTGTGTGTGCATGGATGATCAATAGGGAGCAAGCCAGCTGGGCATCTCTTTCCTTTCCGCTTTCTGTGGCCTGACAATGCCTGTCTGTCTTGGCTTCCAATCATTTGTAAAATGCCTCATAGCTTCCTTTGGCCATAGGGGCAGAAAGGCGGGGAGGGGGGTGGGGAGCAAGGAGTCATTTATCACTGTCAGGAGATGTGCTGCACACAGCAGGGCAGGCTTTCTTCCCTGCTGCTCCTGAAGCCAGAGCTGCAAATCCCGAAAAGACGCAGAACATGCACACGGCAAATAACCATTCATCATCTTGGCTCTGGGAGCCCCGAGAAAGGCCACTCCCTGTGTAAGGCTGACCCACTGGGACTTTGGCTCTAGGCTGCACCGGAACTTGGAACGCAAGGACTTTCCAGGCGCCTATTCCCTGCCCCAGCCAATGCCCATCCTGGACAATTTATAGGGTTAAAATTCTCTGAAATTCAAGCCCCTCCTTCCTCTGCAAAGTCAGATTTCCACATTGCTGCCAAGGTGGCCCACAATCATTAAGTTATGAGAATACAAGTTGCTAGGAGGAAATTAATACCAGGTTTAACTAGGGGAAGTCCTGCTTTCTTGTGAAGTAATTATAAAATTAAAATGTGATATTTCTCTGGTGGGTTTAAAAAGTCTCCCCATGAGATCTGTGGCACAACAGTAGTGTCAGGATTTGCACCAAGACGGGACTGAGAAACCCTTTGGTGCTCCAACGATGCTTGCTAGTCAAGAGACACCTGCAGGTAGGTTTCCAAAGATTGGGTTAAAAGTAATTAAAAACAAAAAGAGGGAAAAGGACAGGGTTTGAAATTTCCAATTACTCTTTAAAACTCAAGAGTCAAGCTGTTACAGAAAACGCAGGCTTTCCAAGTAAGATTAATAATGCTAAGCTAATTAGACCCACAGGCATGGCCAACATATAAATTCAGGCCCAAAAGAGGGACACTGTCCCTTTAAAAACTGCCTGGGGATCAGTGGAAAAGCTAATGAGGACTGTCAGTTGGGGCTGCTTTAATAGGTGGTCCTCCCGAGGATAAAGCCTGGGGTTTTGGTAACAGGGCTTCTGTGCTTGATTCAATAAATCAATTTATATTATATGCGGGTGCAGCTCTGGAGTTGGCTTCATAAAGCATTCTGTGGCATTTCTCAATCTGCTTTTCCACTTCGCTGTCAGCCTGCCTGAATGTGTTGTCAGAGGGCACTGAAAAGAGCAGTGAAGAATAAGACAGAAGCCATATCTACAATAGTTGTAAAACTCGACCCAGTAGCTCCAGACCATGCTTGAGGCTGCCTCCAGTGAGTTTCTCTCCAGAAAATGTTTGGATTATCTATTGGTAAGAAGCCCAATGCTGTGGTGCTGTGGCTCTCATCCCTGAGTTGGGTTCCAGGCTGCAGATGGAGAATTAAAGTTCACCCCAAACAGCATGCAAAGGGTTGGAAGTGAAGTTGCTTTTTAATCAGCTCCTCAGGGTCTGAAATACTCCCCAAGAAGTAAAAGGAGAAGAGAAACAAAAGCACCAGTCCAGCAGGCAATGGGCAGAGGCAGGGCAAGGGAGGTAGGGCAAAGGACATGGTTCTTCCTTCTGGCTGACCAACAGGCTTGCCAAGTAGTGACCGCTAGAGATGAGCTGTCTCTAAACACAATGACTGATGCCTCTGAACATCTACAAAGTGGAGTGACGCCCATCCCCCAGCCAACTCAGAGGCTAGCAGGAGTGAGTCCAGAAGCCATAGAATGTGGCCATGCCATTTCACTTGCTTACCCTGTCTGTGCTCAGCTGTCTTTTTTTTTTTTTTAAACTCTCTGCCATTGGGATGTTCAGTTACTGCTCCTTGTATGTCCTCCACCTCAGCTAGACCCATGCTCTTACGTTACCCAGACTGCAGGGTCATCCAGTACAACTTTTTGTGGTGATGGCCATGTTCCGTATCTGTGCACTGTCCAGTTCAGGAGCCACTAGCCACATCTGGCTACTGAGCAATTGACATGTGGCTAGTGCGACCTGGGAAAGAAAATTTTCATCTTATTTAATTTTAACTAATATAAATTTAAATGGCCACATGTGGCTAGTGGCTACTGTGCTAGAGAGCACTCAGAATAGAAAAATATTTCCTTTGCCTTAATAAAAGCAATGAGTACTAAAAGGAGAAAATGGTGGCTAACCCCACTCTGCCCCCAGTGGAAAAATCCCGGATTGTAAAGGAAATTCAGCGGAGGAAAATGACCCTGATGTGTCATCAAGTTAGGATCATAAAGAGTTAAGGGCTGCTAGAGATTAAAATGAAAGGTTGAGGGGCGCCTGGGTGGCTCAGTCGGTTAAGCGTCCGACTTCAGCTCAGGTCACGATCTCGCGGTGCGTGAGTTCGAGCCCCGCGTCCGGCTCTGGGCTGATGGCTCAGAGCCTGGAGCCTGCTTCTGATTCTGTGTCTCCCTCTCTCTCTGCCCCTCCCCCGTTCATGCTCTGTCTCAAAAATAAATAAAGGTTAAAATGAAAGGTTGCCATCGCTGGAATATTTCTAATGGAACTGGTCTTTTCCAGAAACTCTGAAAAGCAGAGCAAAGTCCATTCCCCGCCAGACACAGAGGTTGGCAGCAAGGGGCAAAGGAAGCATTTCACAAATGAGAGACCCAGGTCCAAGATTTGCCCAAGGCTCCAGAGTCTTGGCAGAGCGAGCTCCAGAGCCCATGGAGCCTATCTCCCAAAGCCATAAACTCTGTACTAAGCCAGGCCATCTCAAGTTACGGGTCCAGCCTTCCTCGGAAATAAGACCATCATAAATGTTGGAAAGGCTTTGCTTAAGGAAAGAATTCTGGTATACTTTACTCATAACTAGAACCATCTGGAAGCAATCTCGCATTCACACGATGGACTTCTCTTCCTCTTTAGCCCTTGCTCTCTCTACAAATCCCATCAGGCCAGGAACAGCTGCTGGAGGGCCTGGCTGGACTCCACGGGTAGAGCTACAAACCCCCTTCCACATGGATGTCCTCCTGGGCCCCTGGCTTGCTCGTTCCCCCATGTGCCCGGACACAGCGCACGATGAACACCCATCCCACGTGAGAAAGCTAAATCACCAGCAGGCCCAAGAGCAGGGACCCGGTGCCACAAAGGCAGCTGTGAGAAACCGTTGTTTCAACTTGGTAACATAGACACTTGCCAGCAAATTACAGCCTGAAATGGCTCAGAGGGCTGCGGGTTGAAACACAGAGCTCACACTGCCAGCTATGTGCATCATGCAACAGCAGCTCGACACAAAGGGCTGGGGAGGAGGGGCGCTGGCCTGTACTGGGGCAAGGCCGGGATCCTGGCACCAAGACCAATGACACCAGGCACAGAAGGTGAGGGCTGGGCCGCGTCAGGGACCGACTCAGCGCTGGGGGTGCTGTGAAGAAAATGCCTTTGTAAATCCAACGACTGGGCAAGCGATCTCTGAGGCGGGGGAAGGGGCGGTGGGGGAGCCAGGGAAGAGACCGGTTTCATTATGAAGGTCCTGGTGACAATAACCTTTTGTCCTCTATACAATCTGGGCCTGCCAAGCTGCTCCACAGTCTCTGAGAAAGCACGAGGGTGGGAGAGAAAGGCTCCCTGTCAGGAGGCCACAAACTCATCCCTGATGATGAGACAAGGCTCCCCCGCCCCCCCCCAGAGCAGACATCCTCTCCCACACCTTCCTCCCCACTGCAGACACACCACGGAGGGCTGGCATGAGGCTGCTCTAAGACGAGAGCAAACAATTTTCCTCAGCACAGGAGACCTGGTTCTCTGAGGATCCTCCCACCATCCGCACCCCCAAATCACACGCAGACTCTTAGTGACGAGTGTGAAGCAGCCCAGTTTAATTTGGCTGGCAGTCTAGCAGGTCAGACTGGGAACCAGAAAAGTTAGTACCTCAGCCAGTCCTGAAATGCTTCACCCCGTCCTCTTGTTTAGAGGACTGTCACGGAGACACTGATCCTGGTGGACAGGACCCCCCCTTGCTCCCCTGCTTCACTTCACGTCACGGCTCAAAACTGAGTAATTATGTCTAATCTTACCCTGAAGAAAAATGGACCGTTGCATTGTATCACAAAGAGCTCTGGGCCTCAGAAACCTGGTACCTAGGCCTTACTCTGACACTTCTGTGTCCGTAGAAGCTGAGCAAACCACCTAATTCCTCTCTGTCTCAATCTACTCAACCACAAAATGGGAACAAGGAAGAGGAGTCCTTCAGCGTCGGGCAGCTGGCATGGTAAACAGCGTGTGCCCTGCAGTGATGCTGTCTGGGTTCACGTCCTAGCTGCTCCCACTTACTATTATGTAACCTTGAAACTCAGCCTCTGTGCCTCAGTTTCCTCATCAGTTTCCTCATCACAGTTCATGGGACTGTGAAACAGAAGGCATCAAGTCAAGCTCTCATCACAACGCCTGGCCCTTAGCTCTTCCAGTCACTGTCAGGTAGGCCCACTGCCATCGTGCTGAGTGGGGGCATGCAGGGCCCATTTCCACCACAACTAGGTATTTGCTATAAGAATTAAAGGGCTTTGACTTAAGTGAACTCGTGATTCGTAGAAGCGTTCCAGAAGAACAGGTTCACAGGCCAGGGCTAACTCTGAAGCCAAGAAACATAAAGGGACACGGTAAGGACCTGTCTCCTTGAGCATGACACATTCCAAACACTTCCAGACCACCTTCAACCAATTCCAACAACTTGGTAGTCACTGAAGGCATCTGTGGGAAAAGAGCCACAGGCCTTCATCTCCCCTTCTACAGAATTAATTTGCCAGGTCTTCTCTTTCTAGAGACAATTCAGAAAGGCAGCAAAAGGTGATCCCACGTTTTTTTTTCAAGTCCTAAACAATAACTGCTAGACACGAGGTTTCTCACGAGAGGTTACAACATTTAAAAAAGGAATTCAGGGGTGCCTGGGTGGCTGAGTCGGTTGAGCGTCTGACTTCAGCTCAGGTCATGATCTTGCGGTCCGTGAGTTCGAGCCCCGCATCAGGCTCTGTGCTGACAGCTCAGAGCCTGGAGCCTGCTTCGGATTCTGTGTCCCTCTCTTGCTCTGCTCCTCCCCCGCTCATGCTCTGTCTCTCTCTCTCAAGAATAAATAAAACATTAAAAAAAAAAAAAAAGGAATTCATTCAAGTTTAAATTCATTCAAGTTTATATAGGCAGTGGTCTAACTGGGTCTCTAACTCCCCCACTTACTCCAACAAAGATATAAAGAACTCTCCTTTTCCTGAAGCATCAATTTCAAGTCAAAAGAACAGGTAGAAAATACACAAAGGTGTACATCAATCTCTGCTCACAGGCAAAGCTGCAGCCAATAGCCACACAGGGAACCGTGCTGAAACAAACCAGCAAATCATGTCTGACTGAAGCCGTTCTCAGTCTTGGCTCCTCAATTATTTGGTACCTTCTGTGAAGTTCCATACATTAAATACAGCCTGTTTATGGACCACTTATTTTCTTAGGATCATGCTAATTAATACCGTGTGTGTGTGTGTGTGTGTGTGTGTGTGTGTGTGTGTACAGAGAAAGCAAGAGACTGAGTGTGTGAAGTTGGATGTAATCTAGTCCCTGAACGTATCCACATTTTAAAAACTATAAAATGGGGGTAATCTTTAGCCACTTGTTTTCCAAGTGTGTTTTGACTGCTTAGATCTTGTTTGCCTTTCTGGCATAGAAAGAACACACAAACAGCCTTGCCTCAAGCTTAACGTATCTCAGATACAAACAAGCTCCTTATTCCCACCCTTCCCACCTGCCATCCATAACTACCTGGTCCCCAACTGCCGTCAGTCACACCCTTTCCTGAAATCCAATAAATACCCACTGGCTAATCACTGGGTGTCAGGCACCAGGCGAGGCACTGCCCCCTCCTGGAGAATTGCAGACTAGTCGAAAGGACATAAACAGGTGGTTGGAACGATTAATGACTTACCCCTTACAGTTATCCCTTGGCCCAAATCATCTAGTTTGTTTTTCATTTCCTTCCTTCTCTGTTTTCTGCTTCCATCCCTCCATTTGACCCTTGAGACCTCACATACATATTTCTATGCTGGGTATTTTTTTCCCCCCCTGGGTACCTAAACTTGCTTTCTCTTGCCAGTTTCCTTCAAACTCCTTAGGACTGCCATCCCAAAACCATGCTTTCCTCATTCGTTCTCCTTCTCAGAGACAAAGCAGCACCACCCACAGCCTCCCACAGTAAATGTAGGTCTCTGCGTGGCTTCCCGCATCCTTGATTATGTTCCCTTGATACTGACTCGGTCTGATTTCCCATAGACCGTCTCTTTATTTTTGGCCATGTTCCTTACTGTCTCTCAGGTCCACTCTTTTTGTTTATGCATTTGCAGTCATGGGGATTTCTGACCTGGGGCACCGTTCCCTCCATCGTTCTAAATCCTGCAAAACTTAGACCAAACCCGACCGTGCTTTTCTAAACTATGGTAGCCCTCACCTTCAACTGCTCTGTGAGGAGTGCTGATTTTGCTGATCGGATAAAAATGAACTTGTAAAGAAAACCCAGTTGGGGTAGGGTAAGGATTCGAGGGCACCAAAACTCCAGAACCTCAGAGCTGCAAATAGGGTGAACCCTTTCTGCCAAGTCCGTTCATGTTTTAGAATAGTTTAAGCTTTATGGGTCATACAGTCTCTGTTCCAGCTACTCAACCACCTTGTTGTAGAGTGAAGGTAGCCAAAGATCAAATGTATACAAACGAATGTGGCTGTACTCAAAACAAAACAAAAAAATATTTACAGAAAGGTGTGTAGGTGGAATCTGGCTTCTGGGTCATAGTTTGCTGACCCTGCTTTATAAGAAGAGTGGATAGTAGGGAAAATCTTCTCTTTTAGATGATAGGGGATAAATTGAAGTGCCTTAGATCAGCCCCTTATTTTCCCTAGGCAGCTCAACTGTTCCCTTAACACAGTGTGTATTCTAGTAGATTTCTAGCCTAGAAGTCACTACCATGAGACTTTGGGCTGTAATCACGTGTGACAGCTATTTTGGTCAACGTGAGAAGAGATAATGGCACCCACTTCTATGCCTATGTTGGCAAGCAAAGAGTCCACTGTCTCACCCTCCTGCTCTCCTCCAGGCTGGCAGGAGGCTCCCTGGCCAGTACCTCAGGGCTAACAGCAAATCTTCACCCCCACTACTATGGGCCAGGCCCTGTGCTCTCTTATTTAGTCCTCATGTCAATCCTATGGTGTATATGTACTTTCTATCCTATCTGTCTTTCATATGGAAGAAACAGGTGAGGTCTTAGTCACTGTTAGCCACTGATCCACCACAGAAGTGATCTTGGTGCTGACATAGGTGTGTTGTGGGAGGAAGACGCCCCTTGCCAAGATTCTTATCGCAATGTAAATGTGAAAAAATAATGAAGATGGCTCATTACCTCTAGTCCTTACAGCAACCCCTTCAAAGAGCCCATTTTTTTCACTTTATCCATAGAAAGTTAGGCTCATAGGGGTTAAGTACTTTACCTAACTTTGCCTCTTTAGAAAGCTCAGA
Source organism: Puma concolor (assembly GCF_028749965.1). NCBI lineage: Eukaryota > Metazoa > Chordata > Mammalia > Carnivora > Felidae > Puma > Puma concolor. The sequence goes on along the minus strand of NC_141673.1, from coordinate 54,155,932 downwards.
GTTCAGATTCAAATCCAGGCCAGTTTGGCTCAATTAACTGTTAGCCTGTTCCTTCGAGCCCCTGACCTAAAAAAAACCCAACTTAAATGTGTTTTAAAGCCTCAAAAACGCTTGTGCATGTGAAGTGAGGAATTATGTCAGCTTCGTGGGGTCTCGTGTCCCCAGGGAGGATGTCAGGGAAGTACAGAGGCAGACCAACACCGCGATTTAAGAACTGGCGCCCAGGCAAAAAGAGCAGAAGCAACGTCCCCAGTCCTTTGCCACCAACCCAGGTCTCTGGCCGCACTACCTGATCCAAACTGCATGAGTGGCTTTTTATGATGGTGATGATTCCTTCACACATACTGTGGCAGTGCTGAGGCAGAGGGAGGCATGTTCTTACCAGCCTGTCATATTAAAGTCCCTGTAGAGCATCTTCTTTCCAAGTTCCTTTCTCTGTACTCTCCTTGGAAACTCCAAATGTGTGAATTCATTTCCCAGCAAGTGAGGCTGCATGAATGCCTAATAGCAAAAGAAATAAAAAGAAAAAATACTCACATATTTAGGAGAAAAAATAAGACTCAATAATGTTTTGTAAATCAAGACATATTTCAAAAACCAGAAAACTGTTCTATTTTAAGGGGAAAAAATAGGCGTATTCAACAAATAGAATAAACATTTCCATTCTACAAGAATATCAGCGAATAAAAAATCACTAACTGAACTTATAAAGGGATATAACTTTTTAATTTGACATGATAAATTAATTGTAATCAGAGACATGGATTGCTAAAGTCAAGAGGAAAAGAAACGGAGTTTCTCCAAAAGTTCATTTAATTCAAATCCAAGATCTTTTCATTTTCTTGAACAGCATGTTGATGCAACGTGAAAGCTTTCCCCCACTCTGCTTGGCTTTCTCTGCTCCTCTCCTGCTCACACTCTTGGCGATCATGGCCTTGCCTTTGAAACCTACATGTGAATCTCCACATTGACACAATGGCCCAAGAGAGCAGGTTGGGGCTGGATACACCAGACAGGAACTTTCTGTTGGACTCCCTCCATTTTGCTCTGCAGTAATTTGATCATGTAATTGGAAGACTATTCCAGAGCAGATGGCTTCCTCCCCTCCCCCAAATCTCTGTTCACACTACAAAAGTCTTGAGCAAACAGCCACTTAGGGAATTGCTTTGAAACAACAAACAGTCTCATTGTCACATTCAAAATTCAAATCCGCTATCCAAGAGATGAAATGCTCAAGTATTAATTTCCCCGCTCGAAGGCCACACACACTAAAAGCAAACTTGCATGGAAGCTTCCTTGTACCAAGCTGTACACCCACTTACTAGCAGTGTGCTGGAATGGATCCTTTTTCTCCCTCCCTTCATTATTTTCTTAATTTTTAAAAAATTTTTGGCAGGGAAGAGTAGGCAGAGCAAATCATGACCTGGCACTGTAGAAAAGCAAGGGATCCCTGCCACAGGACAGATGGCCATGTCCTCAGTCTCCTGGAAACAGGCATCTCCCACAGCCTCTTTCCCAAGATCTGACACCAGCAGATCTCCTGCTGATTCTCATGGTAGTTTGGAGGTTTAGTTGGACATCAGTCATCCTAAGCTAAGTATATCAGGAGTCAAAGGACACAAGCTGAACTGTCACTGGGTTGGCTAGATTTGGCCAGATAATAGAACTCTGAGCAGGCTTGGAGACACGGCAGGGCAGTACTGAGAAGGTGAACTGTCTTTACTGTCTTCTGTAGCCCCCAAATTTCCCAGGTCTGACAGGAATTCTGGAACATTCTGAGGGGCTGTGAAACCTCTGCTAGGGATGAGGGTTGGCTGCTGATGAGTATCAAGGACGCTTAAACACTGACCTTTACAGAGAGGTTCCCTGGGAAGGAAGGAAGGGAGTACTTAATAAGGCAGGTCAGTGGTGTGGGCTTTGGGTGAGGTGAACTTGGGTTTGAATCCAAGTTCTGCGTGTATAAGCTGTGTAATTTTAGTTGGTGATTTAGCTTCTGGAGCTTCAGTTTCTCAATCTGAGATTAATTATGTATTTACCTCACACTTTTAATAATTAAATGAATGCACTTATCGTAGTTGTCTCGGCTCATAAAAAATTATTATATCCATCTAATGATTACCGATATCTATTACATCCTTGGCACTACGGAATGTGCTTTGTGACCTCTCGCATCACACTGCCAACAACCTTACAAGGTGGAACTGGATACACAATCTGTAGGGTCCAGTGCAAAATGAAAATATGGAGACTGTGTTCAAAACTAAGAATAACCACGTACAGAGCCCTGTGCAGTCGCAGGAGTCACACACCCAGGAAGCCAGCTGTACTGACCGAAGGAGCAGAGGCATAATTAGTCCATGAATAGCAACACCTACCATGTACCTGTTATCATCTCCTAGAGCTTTGGGACTCTATACCCCACTCCCCAAGCTGGCCTAGCCTGGCTGGCAACCTGACTTAGGGATTACCATGTACCAGGCACTTGATATGCTTGTCACAACCTCAACAATCCTATAAAGCACATGTCATAGACTCAATTTACAAATGAGGAGACTAAGGCCCAAAGAACTTAAGACACCTAGCCCAAGGTCATCATCCAGGGCTGGGTGGTCTCAGAGCCGAAGCCTAATAACATGTCCACAAACACCCATCCCAACCCTTGAACCTGCACACATTTACAAAAAAATTAAAAAAAAAAAAGTGGGCAAAAGGACCAAGGGCCCTGGACCATGCAAAGTCTAAATGGTCAATAGGTACCTGTGAGGATCCAGTTAACAAAAAATTACAGATCTGCACCCAATTTGGCCACAAGAATGCTCCTGAAGAAGCTAAAAGAAATCCTTGGGGCGCCTGGGTGGCGCAGTCGGTTGAGCGTCCGACTTCGGCCAGGTCACGATCTCGCGGTCCGTGAGTTCGAGCCCCGCGTCGGGCTCTGGGCTGATGGCTCAGAGCCTGGAGCCTGTTTCCCATTCTGTGTCTCCCTCTCTCTCTGCCCCTCCCCCGTTCATGCTCTGTCTCTCTCTCTCCCAAAAATAAATAAACGTTGAAAAAAAAATTTAAAAAAAAAAAAAAAAAAAAAAAGAAGCTAAAAGAAATCCTTTAATAATATGAGGGACTAAATAAGTTAGTTAAAAAATCTATACAAAGGAATTCTATGGTGTCATTTACAATGATACTACAGCAAATATGTAATGACATGGAAAGAAAGGATAGACAGACGTAAAAACACAGGTTATCAAACAACGTATGTGAGTGCGTGTGCGTGTAGGTGTATGAGCTCATGTAAGTTGTGTCATATACACACAGATCTAGATACAAGGCATATAGGTACATACAAACGAATGTGTGTGAAGAAATACCGGTAAATGCCCCACATACATTTCATTAACAAACAGGTTAGGATCCAAAGACTATATTTCTAAGTCCATTTCTTCACAGACCCAAGTGCCTCAGAGATCAATGTGCAGTGTTCCAGGCACCCGGCCACGTTTCCAGGAGAGTGAGTGGCCCTCTGATGGTGCTTTCCCTGGGTACCCTCATACCCTTTTTGCCAGTACACGTTTGTCTGGACAGTTGTGAGGGAAGATCTGCAAAGTAGCCAGGATCTCCTGAGCAGCTCACTCTCTGCAGGGGTCACCTCACCTCTCCCTCTGAAGATGAGCAGGCTCTAAGTGGGCCTTAAAGCCCATGTTCCTGTGGCATTTGTATCCCCTTCACTTGCAGGGGCTTTCAGGGTCTCAAACCGCTTGCTTTCTCCCCATTATAGCAATAGGCTATGGTGTTTCATCAGTTCTAAGATGCCCTTTTCAAATGAGTTATTATTTTATTACCTCTAAGAAACGAGGGGAAGCTGCCAACAAAACTAAGTGCAATACTTTCTTACCACTTTGAATTTTTATTTTATTCTTTTTGAAAGGGCTCCTTTGGACTTAGACAAATTTTTACATATCCCTCTGGGGTATATTTAAGAAGATTACATAGGTGAAGTATATTGGATAAGGCTTTCCAAAATGTCTTCACATTGAGAATTCCACTGCTCATCAGTTTTCAACTCTGAATCATTAACGGTCACGATTTCCCAGGCAATAGTGGCCTGTGTTCCATGGGACCGTTGGCGATGCAACATTTCTTAAATAATTCACCCTAGAACTAGGAGCCTCAGAACCAGGGGTGCAAAGTTCTTAAGTCAGCTCTGCAATTATCCAGAGCCAGCTAACTTCTGACTCCCACTTCTGGAATGTGGCTGAACAAGTCAGATTCACACCTCCAAGCCCCTCTGCAAATCCACAAAGGCTTTAAGAGTGCTTCATTTTTGCCTTCAGGGTTTTCTTCTAAGCTGCCAGCCGCCCATCCTGCAAGTTTGGTGCTGTTCTTTTGATGTTTACACATGCCCAGGAGAGGACACCTGTGTCATGCCTGCCACTTGGCTGACAGCAACAATCAGTGGTAAAATATCTCAACTTCAGATATGTCAAATGGTGAAAACAAAAGCACCTTAGCTCTGAAGAAATACTGCAATATTCATCCTCCACTGATACATCACACCCTTAAATTTCTCTACTTTTATGGCCATTTTTCTTCCTCTACCTGACACAGCACATTTCGTATGATGCAAGATATTTTCTGTCATGATTTTGCTCACCACAGAATTCACCTGTATTCCATGTGTACCGATGACATATTTTTACTACTTTTAAAAATCGCCATGTCCTAATAGTAGACCCCCTTCTTACCAGCACTTTCAATACTCACTATTGTCCTATTTGTCAGACCCGATGGAGGTCCTGGTGTTAAAGAAAAAACAACTCAAAAACTAAGTACAAATAGAGCCAATAGGTGGTTAATTAATGAAAAATGAGATGCTAAAATACAGTGGGACACATACCTGTTGGTTTTCAGAGGAAAACCTACTTCTCTGCTCATTTGTGGTCTTTTTGTGCAATAATCATGGAAGTTTTCAGATTTCATCTTAGGTGGGCTGTTATATGGAAATACCACAGACGGGGAGGGGTATGAACAGCAAACACTTAGGTCTCACTGTCCTGGAGGGCAGGAAGTCCAAGATCAAGATACTAGCAGATTCTCTGCCTGGCTTACAGACTGCCCCCTCTCACTGCACCTCATACGGGCTTTCCTCTGTCTCTTGGGGGGAGAAATCAAGCTCTCCGAGGTCTATTCTTATCAAGACATTAGTCCCATCTGATGAAGGCCCCACTCTTATGGCCTCATTTAACCTTGTTTCTAAAAAGGTCCTATTTCCAAATTTGGCATACATGGGGGGTAGGGCTTCAACAGAAGGGTTTTTTTTTTTTTTTTTTTGGGTGGGGGCGTTGGGGAGGATACCAGTGCAAACACTCAGTCCGTAACATGGTCTTCTAGGTATACATGTTTATAGAAGTACATATGCTCAGCCATCTAAATATTGTAAAATGTTATCTGATGGTTTCCTTTTTGACTTACCTCTATTTGTGATTATTTCTACTACTGAACGGGTATTGCTTTTGTTTGAAAAAACTAAAAAAAATTTTTTGAGAACAGTTTTTATTTTTATTTAAGTTTTTATTTTAATTCCAAGAGTTAAAATACAGTATTATATTAGTTTCAGGTGTACGATATAGTGATTCAACAATTCTATACATTACTTAGTGCTCATCCTGGTAAGTGAACTCTTAATTCCCTTCACCTACTTCACCCATCCCCCTACACACCTCCCCTCTGGTGACCCTCTGTTTGTTCTCTATAGTTATGGATTTGTTTCTTGGTTTGTTTCTCTGTTTTTTTGTTGTTGTTGTTTTTTGTTTGCTTGTTTGTTTTTTGAGAGAGAGAAAGCATAAGCGGGGGAGGGGCAGAGAGAGGGATGAGAGAATCCCAAATAGCCTCCATGCTGACAGTGGAGGCTTGAACTCACAAACTGTGAGATCATGACCTGAGCCAAAATCAAGAGTCGGATGCTTAAAAGACTGACTCACCCAGGTGCCCCCACTTTTTATTTTTATTTTAGTGAGACAGAGTGCCTGCAAGCAAGGGAGGGGGGAGGGGCGAGGAGGGAGGGAGGGAGGAAGGGAGAGAAAGAGAATCTTAAGCAGGCTCCACGCTCAGCATGGAGCCCAACGTGGGGCTCAATCCCATGACCCTGGGATCATGACCTGAGCCAAAATCAAGAGTCGGACACTTAACCGAATGAGCCACCTAGGCACCCCTCTTTTTCCTATGCTCCTTTGCTTCTTAAATTCTATACATGAGTGAAATCATGTTATTTATCTTTCTCTGACTTATTTTGCTTAGCATAATACTCTCTAGCTCCACCCAAGTCATTGGAAATGGCAAGATTTCATTCTTTTTCATGGCTGGATAATATTCCAGTGTGTGTGTGTGTGTGTGTGTGTGTGTGTGTGTGTGTGCGCGCACGCACACATGCACGTACATGTGTTTATCACATCTTCTTTATTCATTCATCTATTGATGGACACTTGGGTTGCTTCCATAATATGGCTACTATAAATAATGCCACCATAAACATTGAAATGCATATATATTCCTCTGAATTAGTGTCCTTGTATTGTTTGGGTAAATACCCAGTAGTATGATTACTGAATCACAGGGGAGTTCTATTTTCAACTTTTTGAGGAGCCTCCATGCTGTTTTCCAGAGTGGCTGTACCAGTTTGCATTCGCACCAACAGTGCAAGAGTATTCCTCTTTTTCCACATCCTCACCAACACTTGTTCCTTCTGTTGTTGATTTTGGCCATTGTGACAGGTGTGAGGTGGTATCTCATTGTGGTTTTGATTTGCATTTCCCTGATGATCAGTGATACTGAGCATCTTTTCATGTGTCTGTTGGCCAGCACAGAGACATTTTATTCTCAGAAGCAGAGTGGGCCACAACCTGGCAACTCAGAAACAACTTCTCAGAGGCTGTGCAGCATTCAGGTAACACGACTGGTTAGGGTTACTTCATTAGAGCTGGCCTGCCCTGCCAGAAGCAGTGCTCACATCAGCGTTCTGGAACCTTGAGCGTCGAAAGTGATTTTATGCTAAATTCAATGTAAGCAACACACCCAAAATTTAAAGACTGTAAAATCTGAGTGTAAGAATTTGTTAGGCTCCTCTCAGCAATAAAACCCCATGATTTCTGGAATCCAAACTTGTAAAATTCATGGACAATTTTGGCAAGTTTTACTCTACTACTCATATCCGGGCCACTCATATATAAATAGGTATACGTGACTACTGTCCCTTCCCAAGGCACGTTTCATAGGCTGGCTTGTTACAAATGTGACCTTAATGGGATAAAAATGCAAGGCAGGAGAGGAGGCACACATTAAGATCCCTACAAAATAAAAATTCTAGACAGTTTCCTAAACATCCCTTATTTTTCTAATATGCTGGACATAGTTTAGCTTTTTCTCCTGATGTTGCTATTTGGACATATGTATGTTAGAACATCTGCATGGTGATGCAAGTGATACCCACCACACTTGAATATGTTCATTATTTTTAAACCTTAGCTATATGCCAGGGCCAAGCATAGCACCTAACACAGTAAAGACTCCAAGTAAGTATGTGCTGGGAGAATGAATACAGAACATTCTGATCTGCTTTACTCAGTTACACTTGGTGATTAAACTTCACAAAATAATACAATACAGCTTTCAATCTTTTGAAAAAGTTAAAACTAAGGTCCATAGCACATAAAAACAATCTTGGACACACATTACTGTATTTTGGATTTAGTTAACTTTTTATAATTCAATAGATATCTTCCTGTAAAACCACGTGTGTGGGTGAAATTATACCATTTCAAACCTCATGATATTTCACACTCCTAAGAATGTCTAAATAATGTCATGTCTCTTCTCTACTTAATAAGCATGTCGACTAGAAACCTAGAAATGTCTTCTATATTAAAATCCAACTTAAAGTGTGCTGGCCTGCTCCATGTAAAAAAATGGACCACTCTTTGTGCCTCCATCTTTATCCTAAAACTTGAGGCTTTCCTACAAGGAAGCACAATAGAATGTTCCTCACCGAGGAAAGGGAGTGGAGGTACACTGGAGTTCACACATGTGATGCAAATGGCCCCTGGAAAGAAAGCTTGGTAACCGCTGCCCCAACACAAGCAAAGATAGGTTGCCAGTTGTCTTTTAAGGAGTGTGCAGAGTACATGTTTGTTAAAAAGAGGGTAGGCCATGTCCTTGCCACTTAGTCTCTGGACAGCTAATGAGAATAAACTTCCAGACATGGTTGCATTTGGCCAGGGAAAGAAGAGACAGCTCATCTAGGAAAACGACGCTGGAGTAACCTGCTGTGCCAAGCAGTGGCAGGACGTCAGAGATAGGGAAGGAGGATCAGACGTCGTCTTCTGGCTGCTTTCCTCTCTAGTCCTGGGAAGAAACCAGCTGCAAGGGGACGGAAGTAAGCACTTACAGTGAAGAAACACAACCACCCCATCCCAATGAGAATCTCTGAGTTCAACCATAACAGGAGGGGACAAGCTTGAAAAAGAGATGTTGTCTAGAACCTTCTAAGAAGCCTCTCATGAAAGCAGACTGGGTGAGTAACTTGAACCCAGGTCTGTCTCACTCTGGAGCACATGGATCTGAGCTCCACCCTCCTGGGCTGGGGAGAGCTTTGAGCACCCTGGCAGGGCAGGGCAAAAACAGGGAGTGGAAGTAGGAACCCAGATCTAGAGAGTGACATGTCTACAATGGCAACGGGAGGTGGCCAAACACCATGCTTCCTGTGGACACTGAGACGGTGGGTCCTGAGATTATTTAAAACTGCCTGCTGGGGGCCGCCTGGGTGGCTAGGTCGGTTGGGCGACCGACTTCGGCTCAGGTCATGATCTCACAGTCCGTGGGTTCAAGCCCCGCGTCGGGCTCTGTGCTGACAGCTCAGAGCCTGGGGCCTGTTTCGGATTCTGTGTCTCCCTCTCTCTCTGACCCTTCCCCGTTCATGCTCTGTCTCTCTCTCTGTCTCAAAAATAAACAAACGTTAAAAAAAAAAAATTAAAAAAAAAAAAAACTGCCTGCTGGGAAACACAAATTGGTTACTCCTTTTTAATAATAAAATTTCCTTCTGCTACCTTGTGGCCACAATGTGAGTGAGCCGTGCCAGCTACTGAGAGGATTGTCCCAGGTTTAGGAGTTTCCAGCCAGAAGAATGCATGCAGCTAACACATGAGCTCCTCCATGTGCCAGGTATCAGGGGCTGGGACTCAAAGAACAAAAAAGGAAGTCCATCTGTTCAGAGTTCACACATTAGTTGGGGAGACTGAGGAAGGCTTATGGGTGGAAACAGATATCCCCAGGGGCTAAGGAACAAAGAGCGGGGCACTCACTGGGTGGGTTGGACAGAATCTGAAAAGCATCTGAACAGCGGATCAGGCAAGGCCTCTGGGGTCAGAGCAGCAAGAGCAGAGGCAAGGGAGTGCATAGCAGCATGGTGAGTAGGGCTTTTGGAACTGCTCTCAAGAGAGAACAGATAGGTGGCAGAAGGGTGCCTTTCTGGGGAACTTGCCCAGCCCCTTCACCTTGGGCTCCTGGAGAGCCCCAAAGAAGGTCCCTCCCCCAAACAATAATAACAGTTAAATACACGGTAAAGTTACTGTATCATATGTGTATGGGTCAACATATTTTCACAAATTTGACACACTTGTGTAACGGGCATCTAGATCAAGAAACAATACATGGTCAGCACCTGTGGTCAGGACCCCATTCAATCACTGCTCTCCCCAACTGAAGCACTATCCCAAACTGTGTGTTGGTTTCACCTGTTTCTATACTTACTATGGGATCCTATAAGCTGTCCCCAGTACTGGGTGTTAAGTCGGTGTGATTCAGCCACGTTGTTGCATGTAGTTAAAACGTGTTCATTCTCAGTACTGCATGGCATTCCAGCTCATGACTATGACTGACAATCATCTTATCTGTTCTACTCCCCGTGGACATTTGGGCAGTTTCCAGTTTGGGCAAGTACATCCTGAGCTACTGTGCACACTCTGGTTAGGTGCCCACCTAGGAGAGGAACGGCTGTGCCAAACCCTTTTTCCCTGGGCCAAACCCTTTTACAAGGTAGTTGTTCGAACTTCTACTCCCATCAGCAGAATATGGAAAGTGAAAACACTCATGTGTCAAATGAAGGGCAGATTCCACAACAGGAAATCGTTTGTGAAGTCCTCCTACTAGGAAACTTTTATATGAGCTTTTTTTTTTTATCTTTAAGAGACAAAGCGAGCATACACATGAACTGCGAAGGGGTAGAGAGAGAGGGAGAGAGAGAATCCCAAGGAGGCTCCACGCTGCCAGCACAGAGCCCAACTTGGGGCTTGATCTCATAAACCATGAGATCATGACCTGAGCCAAAATCAAAAGTTGGGACACTCAACAGACTGAACCACCCAGGCACCTTGCCCCCACTTTGTTTTTTGAGCTCTTTTTTTTTTTAATTTCAGAAAAAAAAAGTCCAGAGTTCTCAATATTTGAAAGGAAGTTATCAAATGAGGATTTTCAGTGTTTAACACAAATCTTAATAAAAAATTGAGTAATCTCTCCTCTTCCTTGCCCTCAGGAGGGAAAAAAAAAAACCTCATCAGATCAGAGGACTGGAGGTTTTATATTTCAAGATGATTTACCATGACAGTAAGTCTATGGTCACGAATGAAATGAAATTAGTAACATCAACCAAGCCCACTGATGGTCGCACTAACCGTCAAAGGAGATAGCTCTTCCAGAGCCAAGGCTGACTACCCAATTTGCAGTGCAGGAAAAGAGTATTTTGGTTTGGGTTAAACAAAAATGAAAGGAAAATGTTAAATGGCTGAGATCTAAATATGTATGTGTCGGAGTCTTTCATAAAGAATTCTCTCAGTCTTAATTTATCCTTAAAAATCTCAGAGTAACAAGAACCAAGCTTATGTATATATGCTATTATAAAATTGAATATTGATAAGATTCTGTCTGGTTTACATGGATGTCAAGAAAGATTCACATTTAAATTTCTACATGGGACTGTACCGATCAACTAGAGAAAAGCATGCCCCTAAAATAACTTTAAAATTGTAAAATTTATAGCTTGCGATAAAGGAGCCACATGGAAACTTGTATGCAAATGGATATATTAAACAAAATTGCCTAGATTTGTCAACCCTACAACAGTTTAATGTATAGAATAAGGGCTAAAAAGTAGTCATTTACATAAAACATATAAAGTTTCCATATTCATATGCTTAATGCTTTTTCTTCCCAAGTAAAAGGCTGGGAAAGGAATTCATTTGAAGAGAGAACAACTCATGTCAGCAAAAAAGATGTGCCTGTGTATCTTCAATTCCTTTGCATATGCAAATGGAATTTATACATTTTATAAAAGGCCACAGGAGTAGTCCAATGGCAGGGCGGCCATAAAAAAAGTTCTTCATATATAGTTAGATTTGAAACTAAAAGATTTTATTTTGTCTCTGATCTAGGCACTGTCGTAAGCACATTATGAATATTAACTCTTCAGTCCTCAAACCAGTCTTGGGAGGGTCCTGTAATTACCCCATTTCACTGATCAAGCAACGGGAGCAGAGAAAACGTTTTATAGACAGCTAAGCTTTTGCCGTGGTAAACCTCAGGGAATGCTATCTACCTCTTTCAAAGCATATTTAACTTTCACATCTTTAATGGATGCATGACACTATCTTGCTTCTTTACACTAAGACCAATTTTTTTTTTTTTTCCAACGTTTATTTATTTTTGGGACAGAGAGAGACAGAGCATGAATGGGCGAGGGGCAGAGAGAGAGGGAGACACAGAATCGGAAACAGGCTCCAGGCTCTGAGCCATCAGCCCAGAGCCCGACGCGGAGCTCGAACTCACGGACCGCGAGATCGTGACCTGGCTGAAGTCGGACGCTTAACCGACTGCGCCACCCAGGCGCCCCTACACTAAGACCAATTTTTAAGGGACCTTATGGACAGATGGCTCTGGCTTTATGTGCCCAACTTTTTATTCAGAATGTTGGAGGGAAAAGGGGTTTTTAGAGAATCTAAAGATTATATATGTGTAGCAACTGTGCAGAAGACTGCGTTTTTCTAAGAATAAAAGTAGTTAGGGATCCATTCTTGTGGTTATTTGTTTAGCTGTGTGAATTCACTTCCTTAGCTCTGCAGAGCAGGCACAGAATGCCTCAGCATCAAGCCTCTGACTCCTCCTCCCATCCTGGGATAAACAAAACATCCATTTATATTCATTTTCAAAATCAAGGCTCTGGAAGCGGTGAGGTTCAACTCTCAGTGCTAACGTCTTTAGAGTCTTCCCTGTCACCAAGCAGTGCTCCTAGGATGGCCAAATATAAGCTCTGCCTCTAAGACTCTGGGCAGTGCCAGTTTTGTGCTCTAAACATCTCCTGGCTGGGGTACCTGGGTGGCTCAGTTGTTGGATGTCTGGCTCTTGATTTTGCCTCAGGTCCTGGTCCCAGGGTCGTGGGATCAAGCTCTGTGTCGGGCTTTGTGCTAAGCACGGAGCCTGCTTGAGATTCTCTCTCCCCCATCCCCACCCCCCAAGAAAAATAGCTCCTGGCTTCTCTGTGACACCTGTGTGATCAGTTGAACCTATAGCGCATGTGAAAAACGCCAACCATTTTTTTGCCTGCCATTTTTAAATTAGAAGTTCTCAAACTCACAGGCAGTTTTGTGAAAAAGGGTTAAATGGGGGAAAGAGGTAGGATTAGAGTGGATTTTTCCATGACTCCGTCACCAAGCAAAGCAGAGTGGTGGTGAAGTTGCCTGTGACTAAAGAAAGGCTTTCTGGGCTTCACAACCTGCTCTCAAGGTTAAATGTGATGTGGCAGTGGTGGGTCAGTCAATTTTACTCACTAGCACACTTGACCCTCCCAAATTAAAGTATCGTGTTTTTAAGCAGGTTCACGTTTAAGTAATATACTTTTTGGGAGATAACTCTTGATCATGAGAAATCCCAAAAAGTGAAGTGGCACAACACTGTCGACCTTGAAACCTTTCCAAAGCCAACACCAGGGACACGGCGGACAAACAGAATCGGACTTGGCACAGAAGGCTGGGGGTAGTTCAAGGACACCACAAGAAACCGCCTTCGATAATGCTGCACTTGTACGTATCAGCTGTGCATTTGAAGCCCACTTTCATCTCTTCTGTACATTGCCCTTGATGAAAAACAGCTGCAAACTTGGATTATCCACGAGGACACAAGGACATAAGTTGAAGGCCTGACGATACCAGCACATCTTAATGTAATCAAAATCAGAGTTTATAAATACATCTAGGCAGAATTGAGGGGAAGACACCACTCTCGCACCTCGGGGCTGTGGAGGTCCCCCTGAGGGCGATTCTTCCCTTGCTGCCACCCGAAGCAGAGGTGGGGCGGTTTTCTGGAGGCCACAGCATCAGGGAGGTCAATTCTGCTGAGACACATCCACAACCAGACTTCTTTCCCTCCCATCTGAGTCCCAGCTCCATCCAAACATTCCGTCTAGCTTGGTGGACCTCCTTAACTATTTTATTTCAATCACCCTGGAAACTGTAAAAAGAAAAAGAAAAAAAAAAAAAAAGGCACAGCGACAGAAGAGCAAGGCTTACTGGTGACTCGAGGACCAGCAGCACTTCCTGGCTGCTGGGACAGTGCCCCTGACCCCTTCATCACACACCTGCCACATTCCGTGTGAACACATCAAACCCTCAAGCCTGATTAATCACCCTGCCCAAGTGTCTACGGAACACAGTTCACATGACCTAAGAGCCACACGAAGGACCCTCTGAGGTCAGGATACAAGACCAAACAAATTTAACATGCCTGCCACATCCAGCGTCATAATCTGCTTCTAGTTCGGTTAACCCCAAATGTCCAGAGCGTGCATCCCAAGAACCTCCCCCTTCGATGTGGATCAAAACGGTGTGTGTCCAACGAGCTCTGCATCTCCCCCCACCTCTGAGAATATCACGAACCGTTTCTACAAGTCAAATAGCCTTGGGACTGCAGAATCATGCTCCAGACGAGTAAGTCTCTGGGAACTTAGAAGTTTTAATGATTCGGCCATAAATGTTTCTTCACACATCATAAAAAGAAATTTTAATTTGACCTCAGAGTAAGAAATACATTGTTAACTTTCCAGTGATGTTCTAACTCGTTTAGATCACGTAAAAGGTACCACAACCCCCAATGCACTGAAGTGTTTCATAATTAGTTCTAGGGAACTGATGTTCCAAAAAAAAAATGAACTGGTAGGATTAAATGCACATAAAATTATAAGGTATGCACTGTATTTTATATTGCTGTGGGATCACTTTTCATCCTGATTTCAGAACCTACAGAAAAAAATCTCAAGGGAGGTGTCCTACACATTTCACGTAGGAGAGATTCAGAGACATCACGCGAGGGGTGTGGGATCACACAGCTCACACCTGGGCTGGGCTGAGAGAAGTCATCACACCAGTGTTTTCCTCTCCTAATTGATATTATTTTTAAGGTTTTATGCTATCTACCTCCTAATTCTCTCAAATACTTTACCACAAAGGCTTCACCGCAAGGTTATGTTATACTATAAATCCCTTAATTCTCTCCAAAACTTTACCACAAACATTTGCATCACAGATCATGTGACTGTTACTACTGGATTTATTCATTTCAAAGCGTACATTTTTAGACTCCTGGCAGTATAGGAAGTTGGACAACCAGGATATTTCACGTTCTGGTCATGTACACTCCTGTTGTCCGGGGAGAACAGTTATTAACCAGAGAAACGGATATGTATTAGCAGTAAGGATTAAAAAGAATGGGAACAACAAAAACAAAAGAGAATGGAGACATGGTTTGCACCTTTTGGAAATTCAGCTGTTGGGCTCAGTTCTATGGGCTAAGAGCGTCCACACTGATTGCTCAAGAGTAACACAAAAATACATGTTAATCTTTGGAACAGTAGCAGTGATTATCAAATTAAAAATAAGAAAATAAATCTCTGTGGTTTGCAGGCCAGTAGGACTTGAAGACTGATTCATCAAACAAAAACCAAATGAGAACTATGTGCCACAAAAGAATTCTGCATACGGTTTTCATTTAATCATTCCACCCACCTTCTGAGGCTTCCTAAGCCTGTTACTGATGACGAAGCCGGGGACTATAGGAATCACAGACACAGTTACACAACAACGCTGAGATCAGAAGCCAACACACGTCTCATTCCGAACATCGGAAAATAGACCACCAGTATTTAGGAATCTGATACATGTCAGCCTTCCCGTCCCTCCTTAAAAATTAATGTTTTGATCTTTCTGGGCCATTCTTGTAACATGAAAATGTGAAACGATTTCAAAATAAAAAAAAAGTTAACCTGCTGCTTCTCATTGCCTTTAGTGGGAAAACAGGAAATGGTTTTCCCTAAAGGGTAAGGAGGTGATGAAGGCAGGGTGCAGTCGAGGCACAGGCAGGCAAAGGGCTATGATAGGCTTCAAGGGAAGGTGGAAGGGAGAGTACTGTGTGGTAATGATCCAGACGTCAATACAAATTCTGGTTCTTTCATCAAGCCAACAAATCCCGCTTCAGTATCTCCTCTGTGCTGGGAACTGGCCACGTGAAGCGACTAAGGAGCCTGCCCTCCAGGACTCAGTCTGGAAGGGGAGAGAGCGATCGTGACCAGCAATACAATACCATACGCCGAGAGCTAGAGGCTTCTATACGGCTCTGCAAGCACCGGGGACTGACCCCCTCCCGGGAGACTTAGGGGACACCTCCTAGAGGAAATAACACTTATGTTGGGGTCTCAAAGGATGGGAAACAGTTTTCCTGACAGAGGACAGGGGAAGGACCATCCAGGCAGAGCATATTTCCAAAGGCAAGGAGGTTGTGGAGATCGACGTGCGTCCCAAATATGGAAGGTAGCTCTCTGCTTGCAGCCTGAAATGCATGGTGGTGTTGGTAGAGGCAACAGAGAAACAATGCAGGAGAGGTGGACGGGGACCATGATTCTGGCTCGACCACGTGTGACCTGCATTGTGCACACTATGAGGAGCCAAAGGACTTAAGGCAGGAAGTGATACAGTCCATGATCAGATCACTTGGGTGGCTTTGTGGAAGATGGACTAGAAAAAGCCAGACAGGTGACAAGGAGGCCAGCTGTTTTGAACTCTACTCGGAAGGATGACCCTTGCAGCCTGAGTGGTCCTTGGTGACCTGCTCGTTTAGCTTCCCACTGTAAAGTGACAAACTGAGGTCTGGAAAGGTTAAGACACCTGCACAAAGACACCCCGCCAGCAAGTAACAGAGCCAGGACGGGATCCCTTCCCCCTGCCTAGAGTGCCAAAAAAAAAAAAAAAAAAGAGAGCCCTCAAGTCTGGGGTTCCTAGGAGTGGCTACAAGTTTATCCACTTGAAAAAGACAACAGAAAGGCTAGAGAACAACAATCAGTCAAAGAGTGAAGAAATATTTTTACATTGAGCCCGGATTCCTGCTGTCATTCTATACCAGAGCAACACAGCTTAGCTATTGAGTAAAACAAACCAAACAGACAAGGGAATTGAGGGGAAGTGCACAGCCACTTTCTAAATGGACCAAAGTAATCAAACCTTGACTGTCCACGCACGCTGAAATTCAGAGCCATGAGCAAAGTCCTTTTGGGTAGCCTGGGTCAGTTTGTTTCCTAAGAGCAGAGGGTCACTAGCTATGTTGTCTAGAAAGAAAGCCAGTTGGCAAGACAATACTTCAGCCACAGAACTACTCGTCACGCTGTTCAGTCCCCAAAAATATCCAAAGTAACCTAGTGTGATTGCCACTGTTGCTCAAGTGAGATTCTAAGCCAAACACCCTCCCCCTGGAACTTGAGGATAGGGAATTAGGTCTGTTCTCTTTTCCAGAAAACTCAAATCTCTAGGTGAAGCAAAAATGCTCAAGATCTGAAAAACCCAAACACCTTCCTCTAGCCCACTCGTAATTTCACTCCGAAGAGGGAGATTTAAACTGGGAGCTTATTTTCAGGATAGAAACAGGCTTTCAGATGCCTGCATGCTTTCCCAAAGGGCCTCTGAGACTTCCTAACCACGTGTCAAGTGGTGGGGTGTCAGCAGGATCTGGGGCTGCCCTCCTCCCCAGCACGGAGCCCCCATTTTGAGTTAAAGTGAGCAGCAGGCCAAGGAAGAAAGGTATCTGTGTGATTCAACACCCCATTTCGTATTGCACATCCCAAACCGTTAAACGAAACAGAGCACATCATGTCTTCCATTGGCTACAGATGGGAGAGAAACAGCCACAATAATAAACTCACGGAGGTGGAGTGTGTCGTCACACGTGTTGCCAGGATGTGTGATCGGAAGGTGCGTGGGGGGGAGTTAATACCATATGTCACCTGACTCTCGTGGGCCTGCTCCCATGTCAACAGCATCATGTTCCCCCACCACAGCGTCGACACCATCCCTGATGCCACGGCGCTCCGCCAAACCTACATGACTCTTACCAGGTACTGGAGTCGCTGGCGCTCAGTCTCAGGGGTAAACTCTGAAGACATGGGGATGATTTCTCCATTTCTGATGATTATGGCCCTAAAATGGTTAAGAGAAATACGCATTGTCAGTAGCCAATCTCGTAAGTACCTCAATTTTATAACTCTGGAGCTTGGTTTCAAAGACCGAGGAAATGCCCAAGGGACACTTTTTCTAACAAGCTGCATGGCAACATTCTCTTTTCGAGAAAACTCAAATCTCTAGGTGTAGCAGAAATGCTCAACTCTGGATCCCTCACCAAAGGAAACATATGGCTACGTTTACTTTCTCTGCTGGCTGGAACCACGTCTTAACGCCCAGCACCAACCTTCCTACTTGGCACATGGTATACACACTCAGCGAACAAGTAGATGAAATGAATGATGTAAATTGACGCTTCCTCTAGACCAGTGCTCTCCAACTGAACTTTCTGTGACAATGGATATATTTTAATCTGTGCACTCCAACATGGCAGCCACTAGCCACATCGGGGCAACGAGCATCTAAATTACATTTAAATTACATTTCGTTTTACCTAATTTTTAATTAACTTATCTTTAAGTTCAGGTAGTCACAAAGTGGCTAGTGTTTCATGGAGTAGATAGTACAGCTCCAGGTCTGTGTTACGCCAAGTGTCGGTGGGCCGGTAGCACGGGCCTCACCGGGGAGCTTATTAGAAATGCAGACTCCCAGGTTCCACCCCAGACTTGCTGTATCAGAATCTTCATTGTGATTCATAGGCACATTAAAATCTGAGAACACCTGACTGAGACTCATGAGTTTCTAGGTAGTATCCTGGATCCAGGAAAAAACACTCATCTCATCCTGAAGCCTAGGAAATTCACATGCTTCCAAAAATCTGCCCCAAGAGCTACTGCTGACTCAAGAATGTGAGAGAACAGACATCCCTAAGGGAGCTATCTATGGAAGAGGCTATAGCATGGATAACCATGGAGCAACCTTTCCTAGGCCTATTCCAGATGGAGCTTCCTGTTCCTAGATCTTATTCCAAAGTGGTTCCAAACAGCCACTTTCTAGCGATCAATTGGTTGAAGTGGCTTGGGAATTGCATTCGATATGAACTCAACAGCTCCAACAGCTCCAAGTACCAGGGAGCCGGAGACTTGGAGACTGAACACACTTCTCTGTAAAGAGCCACAAGCACGGGAAGTGCCTTCGATGAGCTCAACTCTGGGTGGATGCCTCATGGACTCTAGGGTCAGCTGCACTCTTTGTGCCAAGAGGCCCCAGGCACCCCTCCCTCCCACCATAAACATAGTCTCCAAGGGCACCCAGGTGGCTCAGTTGGTTAAGCATCTTACTTTGGCTCAGGTCATGATCTCACGGTTCATGAGTTCAAGCCCTGCAATTGGGCTCTGTGCTGAAAGCACACTTCCAATGCTCTGTCCCCTCCTCTCTCTGTCCCTCCCCTGCTTGCACTCTCTATCAAAAATAAACACTAAAATACACACACACACACACACACACACACACACACACACACAAAAGTTAGTCTCCAACACTGAAGCGATCCCAATAAATGCCTGCAGCTCTCCCCCAACCCCTCACCCACCTGTGCCCAGTTGTTGCTGTCATGGAGACTGGGAGGGCAGGTAAGGGAGAGGGTGATAACAAAAATCATGGGGGCTTTAGAGGATTAACCGGTCTAAAACTAGTGGAAACTATGAGAAGATGGAAAATGTTAGGGGAGCTGACTGGGAAGAAGATGTAATATTTGTATCATCACTTCCTTCATTATAATGCCAAAAATAGGAAAAATTAAAAGTTCCTTCTTATAAATCTGTTGTCACTTGTAAAATGCAATTCTCCCCTCCCAAGAAAGGTGATATCCAGCATTCACAAATAAGTGTGTTTATTCAAATGGTCTTTGTCCTAATGTATCAGTTAAGACTAACTTCCAGAATAAGGGAATAAGGGTTTTGAGTGAGGATGGAGAGATTTGGCGAGCTTGAAAGGAAGGTCTAGTTTAGGGCCTAATCTCACACTAGTAAGAAGGACCCTGAGATCTGGGGTGATGAGAGCGAAAGTCATTAGGTAATAAATTCCAAAGGCAAACTTCCATTTCAAAATTTTGCTTAAAGCTAGTCTTAACTCTTTCTCTTCCCTTTTTCTACATGGTCCCTGAATTCCAGCTTCCAGGCTCTGACTAGGAACGTTGGCTATCTGGGAGGGATGTAAAAGATAATGAGTAAAAGGGGGGCACCTGGTGGCTCAGTCAGTTAAGCCTCTGACTCTTGATTTTGGCTGAGGTCATGATCTATCTCATGGTTTGTGAGATTGAGCCCCGCATTAGGTTCTGTGTGGACAGTGGGGAGTCTGCTTGGGACTCTCCCTCTCTCTCTCTGGTCCTCCTTGACTCATGCACTTTCTCTCTCAAAATAAATAAATAAATAACTTAAAAAGAGAGAGAGAGAGAGAGAGAGTGAATTACACTTGGGTGGATGAAAAAACTATCCATAGCAAAGGCCTCAAAATTTTTCTTGGTAACATTATTATCTGTAATTGTCTAATTGTATAGAGTCTGGACCATCTAGAATCCATATGCCTTTTCACTGGTTATTACAAAAAGACAATGGATGTAAAAGGATGTCATTCTGGCTGAGTCACCACTAAAAAAGTGACTTGAAAGATTAAGGCAAACTAGGCAGGACCCTTGGGCTTAGTGGGCAGGGAAAGAGAACACAGCAAAGGCACCGGCCACCACTATGTTTACTCTATTTTTTTAATTTCAAATTCACACAAAGGGAGGATGAGCATTCAATTCCAATGTTCACGGCTGAACAATGTTCATTCCAATGTTAGCTCACCCTAGCTAATTACTTTCTTAAATAGATCTTTATATCCAAATCCATCTACGTACAGAGCATTCTTCATTTCTGTTTGAACTACCAAGTTCTTCCTTCATGAGACACCCATGGATTAAAGATGACAGCATGTTTGGCAGTCAGACTTTCCAGTCCCTAAACTATGATGCCTCTTCCTATGCTTCCTGGCTTCCTTTTGATCTTTCTCTCTTTCATCCCTCTGATCTTGGGATCAATGTGTCAGAGTGCTGGTCTCCAATCTGGAGTAGGGCAGCGAGAGGGAATGGGTTTCAAAGGGAACAGAGTGCATGTGAAGGCTGACAAATCTTGCACTAAACAACCAATAAACTAGATTAATGCTTTAAAGCCACATTCTGTCATCAGAGGATCCTTGTATACTTTCTATCTTCTACTTCAGTATTTTATGAACTGTTTTTCCTAAGGAAAATTATTTAGAACAAACAGAAAAAAGCTGTGGCAATAATAAGAATCAAGGAGCATTAGGCATATGCCCTGGCCTTTCTTCTGGGCCCCCAGATCTGGACCTCTAGATAAGACTACGGTCAGATTTTGAATGACATTCCATTTACTTACTCAGAGATTGGCCAGAGATTAAGTGAGGAAGCTCCTAGGGGCTGGGGTAATTTAACCAACTGGCAACCACTTCCTACCTGGTATCCCCTTACCATAAGAGTTGGAGGGTGGGGGGTTCTAAGCGTATTACCCAAAGTTAAGGTCAGCCTTTCATTCACAGAGACTGAAACTGAAATTTACATGCTTTCATTTCTTGTCCGTAGCATAGATGGAAATTACTTGTAACATGGTGAATGGTAAGGTCTAACGTGTTCTTCGGACCCAACTGCAAGGGGACAGGAGGAGAGGAGGTAAAGCAAAGACATTAATAGTTTTTTAAATGTTTTTGCACCCTCCGCAAACATAAGCCACAGGAGAGAATAAACGTAATTTATTGCTGGTGAGAATTTTGAGTTCAGAAAGCAATTTCTTGAAAACTTTGCTGCTTCCATCCTCTAATGTCACAGTTTGGAGTCCAAAAGACCTACCTTTTGTCCCCCAAGTTAGTCAAATTGTTAACTGATCAAGAGAAAAATAAGGGGTCAAATGAGGTGCTCATTTCAAAAATCCACTCAATTTTACAACTTTTCTTACAGGGATCACACCAACTCACGTTAAATCCCACCTCCAAGCAGGATTAACAATCTCCAGGGGCATTTGACAAACAAGCAAAGGGAAAAAAAATGGGTAAAAGATATGATGAAGCAACTGACAGAAGGGAAAATGCAAATGTTCAATAAACACGTGAAAAGATGCTCAATCTCACTCGTCCAGGAAAATGCAAATTAAAGTAAAAATAACATATAACTTTTGCTCATTGGATTGGCAAACGTTTGCTGAAAAATTAAGAATGTGTAATAGTTCAGGGCAAGAGGAAAAGGCCATTCTCATAATTAATGGGAATGTAAACTGCTATACCTTTTAAAACTATTATAATGATGTAGTCAATGGTTCAGTCATCCTACTTTGGGGACTATATTCTAAAAAAATAGAAGATTCTGTCCATAAGATATGTGGACAAAAATTCACACTTGACATTATTTGTTGTGGCAAAGACTGGAAATAGTCTCAATGTCTATCAAAAGGGGAAATACTGAAGAGTTTCATTTATAACCAGTAAGATATTACACAGTCATTAAAAAAATAAAAAAGTTCAGTATGTTTTGTGACCCGGAGGTAACCCTGATGTATTGTTAGGTGAGAAAATCAAGTTGCAGAGTAGTATGTGGTATAACCCCATTTTTGTAAAAACAAAACCTCCATACAGACACCCCACACATGAGGATTCTGATCCCAGGCCCAAACCCGGTGAGCTCCTCTAGGCTCCGCTGTGGGCGATTACGAAGGGGGTACCAGGCAGGTACCACACTGGACCCGGTACACAGCCACGGCACTACAGTATCCACGGGAGCTGCAGGCAAGGGCTCTCCTCTCCACCCTCCCCACTGGCCACGTTTATGAGCAAATCCGCATTCCCAGCCCGGGCAGCTCGGCAGGAGGAGTCCTGGCCCCGGCACCTGTCTCCATTGTGAGTCGGTACTTTTCCACTCGGAATCCTTCCCCTTCTCCGTCCCCCACACCACGAACCCCTGGTTTAAAACGCAGAGGCCTTTTGTCCAGAGCTCCTCAGCAGTGAGAATATTCCCTCCTGTCTGTGCTCCATGTCAACTGACCCTCGCCTGCCCAGATGCCCTTCAGTGAGGAAAATGGAACACGGGGGAGCTGGCACTTTTCTTTTCTTTGCCTCTTGCCTGTAGGATCACAGTAAGTGAATAAAGGTTGACTGCTGCCCTCAGTTTGGCTCATTGCCCTAATTGGACCACCTTGACAGCTGGCTGCTTGACAGTATAAAAGTACACTTGATTGAACAGGGAGAAAGGCATGTAAGTAGGAGCATGAATTTTTCTTCAATTATCTTTTTGTTATTTGACTGCTGCAGGAAATGTATGTTCCTTTTGTGAAGTTTAAAGAGGAATTTATTTGCCTAGATTTGGCCACATATTCACAGAAGTCCTGAAGTCCTACTAAATGCAGATTCGTTTTTGTACCACGACCAATCTTCGTGAACCCTGTGTGCCCCAAGCCCTAGTCCACAGAATCCCACCCGGTGACCCAATCACACATCAGAGGTCATTAGTCAGAGCTCAGGCATGAGTGCAGAAGCATCCTGTAGCTGTGTTGGGAGCCACTAACTGAGAAGCCAGTGGCTACACTGTGTTATGAAAAGAACTGGTTAAGCCCCCAAATGTCTTTATTATGTACATTGTTTTCAGAAGAAGATGACGGTCTGGCGAATCACAGGGCAAACGCAGGAAAACTTTTGTAGCACTCCTCTTCTGTAACCCTGGGGAAACTCCCCTTCTGTAACCCTGGGGAAACCTTACAAGCCCAGGCTCAGACAGGCACATTCCAGAACAGATTACCTCTCAGCCCTTCTGCACCCCCCTTCAAGGTAAAACCTTTGGCCTTAAAACCAAAGAAAATCCCCAAATTCACAGTTAAATGATTTTGCAAAGAGGTGCCATATCTGATGTGGTATAGAATTTTCAGCCTCAATAGAAGGCCTTATCCAAGTGGCACAAAGAGAAAGAAAAAATGGATATAGACTTATACTTATCAATATAGACTATATGTATGTGTATACACGCACGTGCACACACACATATGTAAGCACACACGCACACCTCTAAGTTTAACACTGGTACACTCTATAGAGCAGAAATGGAAAAGAAATACAAAATTGCCAGTCTGCTGCATTTAAAAAAGCAGGTGACGGTGTCCAGCAGCCTAGTTTCCTTGGAATAAGAGATATAAAAAGTGTTCCAAGCAAAACAAAAGTTAGGGATCAAGCTCACTCCTGAAGTCAGAATTGAAACGACGTTGCTTCATTTTACCACCCCTTGATTTCTTCTCTCTGAGGCATGGAAATCGTGGGCCAGCAAAGGAAGTGATTGGAAGCTCACGTCTGAAAGGGCGCTGACGGCCCAGAACTTCATTCCAGTCTCTCCTTGTTAAGAGGTCAGCCAGGCGTGCAGCATGGAACCCATTAAATACGTGTAAATGTAGGACACACAAATAGGCAGGAGGAAGGTCCTGCACGATCTACCCTTTCTAGGGGGTTGTAAGTTCTGACAGTTGACCCAGGAGGGGATAACGTGAAAGCGAAAGCACGAAACGACACACACCGTGGGGCGATGGCTAATTGCCGAACCCTCCCCCAGCTCAGAAAGCCCGTGGCATCGGAGAAGGGCATGGACACGCGCACCATCAGCGGTGGTGAGGCTGCGTGGCACGGCAGAAGTGGAAGTGGCCTGGGGATGAGCATTTGGAGGGGCCAGCCCCGCCTCGAGCTTGTCTTTAGCTCCAGGCCTCCGTGTCCCTGCCTTGAAAAAGAAGAGAGGGGCCCAGCTCATTTCCCAGGCACCTTTCAAGTCTAAATTTAAACGATTCTTTTTTTTTTTTTCAACGTTTTATTTTTATTTTTGGGACAGAGAGAGACAGAGCATGAACGGGCGAGGGGCAGAGAGAGAGGGAGACACAGAATCGGAAACAGGCTCCAGGCTCTGAGCCATCAGCCCAGAATCTGACGCGGGGCTCGAACTCACGGACCACGAGATCGTGACCTGGCTGAAGTGGGACGCTTAACCGACTGCGCCACCCAGGCGCCCCAAACGATTCTTAAAATAAGTCTGAGGTAGGTGGGGGAGAGAAAGAGGGACAACTGTTCCAGTTACTGCTTCTCTTCTCTTCAGGAGGGGGCCACCGCCACAATTTACATTCGAATAAATATAAACCAAGCCAGAAGTGCCGGGATGGGAAAAGTCACCCTTGGTGCAGCTCTTAAATCATAAAGGACAGGGAGCCTATTACTGGGCAAGCCCCCCAATGTCATTTCACTGTTGTCACCCGTCCCCTTGGAGCGCAGGGCTGCAAACAAAAGGCACCTTCGACACCGTTAAGAGTATTCATGGGATGCCCTGATTCCATTACACACTTTTTCAGCTGAAAGTGATTCGAAACGCAACATTAAACTGCACATTTCCAGAATGGAGGAGAAAATCGGATACAAGGTGACAAAGAGAAACCATTTGGAAAACCCTTTTTGACAGTGTATATCAATTCCCAAGTACAGGGAGGAGGCATCCATTTTGTCAAGAAGCATCAGACCTTGTGAGTTCTGTTCGGATGCAGGAGTGTCTCCTTCAAAAGTATCAGAAATGTGTCGATGGAAAAGAAAGCAGGGCAGCTGACGGAACAAGCTGGGGTTACCACCGGCAGAGGACAGGCAGGCTGTCGAGGCTAATTAGAAGTGTCAGGAAATAGCTGAAGGGAAAAAATAATCCCAGGAGCCTAGAATTAGTTTGGGTGTGTTTCTAGTCATTCCATTTTCAGAATGGATACTAAAGAAAAAGTTTGCAAACACGATGATTCATTTAACAGAACGTCAAGTACGCAGTTAAGTTTCTCAGCAAAAATAGTCACCAAAAATGGCCGGGAGAAAAAAATTCCCAACCTTTAAGTAGCAGCAAAAAATAAGGGACCATTCGTAGAGCAGTAACTCAATCAGATGTTCCTTGTTTTTCTCACAGCTAGCCCAGTCTGTATAATAATTTCTCAATGTCATAATCCTGCCACTTTCTACAAACATCTTGCTTTACCAGCAACCTTCATGAAACCCAATGCACAAGAACAACAGTTTCCAGACAAAGTAAAAGCCTCATAGTCATTAAAGAAAACTTATTGAGGTGTTTATTATTTCTGAAAACAAACAAACAAACAAACAAACAAAAAAAGACCAGGGGTCCATCTAGAAATTAACAATGGGGTTCTTTGTTCTACTTAAAAAAAAAAAAAAAACCTATGATCCACATTCCATAAAATGCATCCTTTTAAAGTGTGCCATTCAGTGGTTTTGGGTACATTCACAAGGTTGTTCAACCATCACTACTACCTACTCCTGGAACATTCTCATCACATCAAAAAAAAATCCTCACCCTACTGGTACCCATTAGCAGTCACACCCCTCTCCTCCACATACTCTCAGGCCCTGGAAACCACCAATCTCCTTTGTTTCTATGGATTTGAGAATTCTGATATCATTTGCCAATGATATTGTATAAAGGAGATCGTGTAATATACAGCCTTTTGCCTGGTTTCCTTCACTTAACACAATGTTTTCAAGGTTTACCCTTGTTATAGCATACATCAGTACTTTATCCTTCTTATGGCTAAATGAATATTCCACCGTATAGATATACTACATTTTGTTTATTCATTCATCAGTTGATGGGACATTTGAGTTGTTTCCACTCCTTGATTATTGTGATTAACACTGCTACGAACACTCATTTACAAGCTTTTGTGCAATTATGTTCTTAATTCTCTTGGCTACATGCCTGGGAGTGGAACTGCTGAGTAACATGGTAAGTCTATGTTTAATCTTTTGAGTAACCGCCACTTGGTTTCCCAAAGTGGCTGCGCCATTTTACATTGCCAATGGTGGGTTTTAAAATTCTCTCTTCAAGTACCGCAGAGTTCAAACTAAATTTATTTCTGAAAAATCCCACAGTCATTTCTCATTTTACACAGTTTTAAAGTACTCTGCTGGAAAGTTTTGCCTGTATGCTTGGATTTCAGTGCACACACTCAACACTCAATGGTTCATTTTCCATTTACCTCAGAGGATATATATTTATATATAAAACAAAACATATATTCTCTTCTTCTCAAGTGCAGGGTCAATACCTATAATCCACAGCAATGCATAGCCCCCCCAGCACAAATGTGAACAAACATTTCTCGAGCTCCAAAGCAAGCACATTTTCTCCCCATAGCAAGTAGCCAGACTGGGGGAGGCCACCAAAGACATTTATTTTTTTCTCTACTGTAGTCATTTTTGGAGTATGATGGATCCCCCCCCACCCTTAACAAAATAATAAATGATGACTATAGTAGCTCACTGTTTGTGTGCCAAGGCAGGTAAGACACACGGGGTCTGGGAAGCCATCTCTTCTTTACTAATGCTCTGCATCAGTCACACCCAGGTTACAGTTGTGTCCAATTCCGACCTCTTCACTTTAAAAAGGCAATACAATGGAGCAACGGAACAGAATCCCAGAAAGAGAAATAAAAACAGTTCATGGGGGTGGCAAATAGATGCTTTGAAGGAAATTAAAGCAACTGTGGCACTGTAGCCTGAAGGAAAGAATGAGAAACGATTTGATCATACTCTCCTTCACGCAATTTGAAATGGTTTTATTCAAAGAATGGTGGGTGACCAGTTCTTCACGCTCAGACTAAAGCGAACAAGAGGAAATTCTATTTAAATCAAATCAGTAAGATTCTATGGTTGCAAATGGGAGAATAGTTTTCAGATCTTCACATTATGGATTGATCGAAGCTCGTGGGTTTCTATCCCTGGAATTCAAAATGACATGAGGGGGGTTTGTCTATATTTGTCTGCCAAGAGTCTGGAGGCATCCTTCACTGTTTTTCTTTACGGTGCTAGAAATCAAGAACTACATCTACTCTGTGAGGGCAAAGTCAGATGCATGAACAATTCACTCTAGACTGTGTAAGAAGGTCTTGCAACCTATACAGTATAAGTGAACAGAGCATCCTCATGACCATGGCCCCTGTTCAAACTAAGCTGCATGACTTCACCTCATGGGGCAGGTGGGCTTACTTGTGGCCCATAGATAAGACAAGAGGCTAGATGCCTTCCCTGTAAGGCCTCTCTGGTCTACCTTCTCATAGTTACCCATGTCAGTTCCTCACACAACAAAGGCTTGTAGCCCATCTCTCATTTACTGAACATAACCATCAGGTGGGTTTGGGGAGCCAGTGGAAGTGTAGTGGAAAGCAATCAGGGCTTGGAGTCCAAAGTCTAGTTCAAGCTATGAACTCGCTATGCTAGGAAAATCAGCCACTCCGAGACTTGATTTTTCCCATGTGAAAAATGGGGCAGTACCACTTTCTTCAGATTAGATGAATTAAATAATGATGCTGATTGAATCATTAAAGGAAACTCACATATCCCAAAGTCAAATTAAAACAGTTACTTAGAATTTGTTATTTTGTACAGTAACTCTCCATAATTGTGACCCTAAGGAACTGTATAAATGAAAAAATAAATTGTACTCAGTGGTCTCACTTAGGCTCTTGTAATAAAATGGTATGATTTCCCATGGGCATTTCCAGTCACATGTTCAGATATTCCATAGAATATTCCAGAATTCCATAGAAAAGAAGAGAGATTGACAGCATGGTATTGGTGCGTTCCTGTTTCTCTTGATCACTAGCTTTAAAACTCCACCCTCTTCATTAATATTAATGCCATAATCTCCTTAATATTCTTCTAAGCATATGTGTAATATAAGATTTTATCTTGACTAAGATATATAAAAGGTTCCCATGCCAAATTCCCTCTTCTTACAAAAATTCTTCTTAACCTATAATTTACCTGAGGCTACTACAACTGTGTAAATGGAAAATAAGAGTCTGGACTATATCTGTGGGAATAGATAGAAGTCTTAGAAAATACATTAAAAATTTTTATTCTATCTGTATTTTTTATATGCACATAATTTTTTAAATATATTCTCCCAGGTAAAGGAAATGAAAGGTCTGGGAATCCACTGACATTCCCAAGTTGGTCACTGGAGGGTGACAATGTTGTTAATGGCAGGGAGACAGAAGAGACACCAATCTGGTGAAGACGATACTGCATTTTGATTCTGTAAGTTGAATTTGGGACATGTGCCTAATGTCCAAGTAGAAGGACTAGGGAGCACACAGCTGGAAATGTGGGTGTGCTGTTCAAGAATGAGGTCAGTGCTAGAAAAACAGACTTGAGAATAGTCAGGTTTACATGGTAGTCAAAACTAGGGAATTGAAACAAGTGTTCCAGGAAATGTATATAGAAAAGGTGGGTATAAATAGGAAGTGAGAATCTAGAAAGATGGGTCTAATGGGGCGCCTGGGTGGCTCAGTTGGTTAAGCGTCTCACTTCGGCTCAGGTCATGATCTCACAGCTCGTGATTTTGAGCCCCACGTCAGGCTCTGTGCTGATGGCTCAGAGCCTGGAGCCTACTTTGGATTCTGTGTCTCCTTCTTTCTCTGCTCCTCCCCCCACTCACACTCTGTCTCTCTCTCAAAATAAATAAACACTAAAAAAATTAAAAAAGAAAGAAAGAAAGAAAGAAAGAAAGAAAGAAAGAAAGAAAGAAAGAAAGAAAGAAAGAAAGAAAGAAAGATGGGTATATTCTTTCATTTACCTGGTGAACTATTCACAGTGTAAGTCAATAAATTGAAGTTGCCCTCTATAGTGTTCTCCACAGAAAACTCTTCTGAGTGTTAATAGAAAACCACCCCCCCCCAAAAAAAAAAAAAAAAAATTCTTGCTCAGAGAGTCTGGGAAACACTTTTCTCTGCCCCAGGGCTTTTCTGAGCCTTTAATATACTAATATGGGTTGTTGTTCTCCAAGAGTAGATATCTATCTGTACAATAGTCCCAAATGTGACTAGGAGAGGAACAGCTCTTAACATCTCCTCACTTTTCTATCAGGTATGGGTTAGACTCAGGGACAGATGCACTTGACTGAGCTGCAGCCTAGGGACACAGTAGGCTTCACTACTGGTGGCCTCACGTCCTACTCCCAGAAGGCTTGTCAGGTAAGAGTCCAGGGCTGCTCTCTCTGGGGAAAAAGCCACACCATGCATCTCTCTGACTGACTCCATTTTCTTTTCTGAGATGCGCTTCATTCACAGTCCTACAGGAGTAAAAGGGGTAGAGACTGGGGTGGAGGCTGCCTCTGAAGAAAGCTAAGCTCTCTCTCCCTCCCCACTCTTTGCCTTTCTCCATTCTGGCTCTTCTCTAAATAGTTTGCCAAGTGAGAAAACCCGGGGCGCGTTCCTGCTACTCTGACTTCAACTGGTGGTTCTGACTGGAAGCTTGAGGGCTTTCTTGTTCTGGTTCTCATTTTATTTCTGTATTTGTTGTCTCTCTGGAATGACTTTCTCTCATCACCAGGATTAGGGGGAAAGAGGCACACAGGCTGTTCTGGTCCTAAGCCATGCACCTGACTCTAACTTAAACAAAAGAAAACTTCAACATGTTCCAGCAGGGCTCAGGAAGGGACTGCAGTGTGATCAAAGGCCAACATTTGTTACTTATAAAACGTGCTCCTCTATCCATAGATTTCTTTAGTCATCTTTTTTGAGAATAGTAAATCCAGACTAGATCCTGGTAATTAAGAGTTTCCAGGCCTTGGCCACGCAGCTTCTTATTCTTCCCCGGACCTTCCACAAAAACCAGATTGAACATTAACTCACCTCTGCAGAATGGTGTTGCCCCTGGCCAGCTTCCCAAATGGCTCTCATTGCACAGATAGGAAATCTCTCTGACATTTACAGGTGAAGACACATATTTTGGACTTTATGTTTTTGCCCTTTTGCAAACACTCAGACCTCAGTATGGAGTTAAGATCCCATTACTTCTGATGGGAAGCCCAAGGGTGGACAGTACGACCAACCTATCAAAAATGTTCACAAAACTAAAACCCAAAATTGATTTACGCTTATGGAATGTGGTGAAGACAACAGAACTGGCCTGCTTTAGTTTTATTTGAAAAATAGAGGTGACTAAGGAAGAGACTAATCGGCTGCCTGAGAGCAAAGGTGGGACGCTGACAGACAACAAAAGACATACTATGTTATTGTTATTTTATCTGTTAGACTGAGAAAGGGGAAACAGCCTTGAGTAAAACAAACAAACAAACAAACCAAAAAAACCCCATAAAAAACTAAAGCCCAAGATAGAGGAAACCATTTCAGAAGAGGGTTCTACCACAGTAAGTGGGATCAAGTCCTCTGGCTTCAACAGATTTACATCTCAGGGCCCTGAAATCCTCAAAAATGAAGCTGTCACAGTTCTGTCAGGGATTGGGGAGGAACTGCAGGGAAGACATGTGCCCGAAGATTAAAGATAGGAAGTCAGATCCGAGTTTCAATGAGACGATGGATTCGGTCAGCTGAGGAGGAGGGGCTTGGTATCAATCTGGAGTAAGATTCTAGAGCAGGCCAATAAAGAAAAGGCATGTGAGGGCTAATAAAGGAAAGCCCTGGTCCTTAGCGGTCTGCCCAGATCCTCTCAGAGAGTAAAGCATATCATTTCCAACTCTCCCCCCATCCCTTTTTTGGTCCAAGTAAAAGAAATAGTGCACGCAGAGTATCAATTTGGACTTCAGAAACCAACACAATCTTTCACTATCTTTTGATGGACAATGAAGAATAGGAATTAATCTAAGTAAAAG
The DNA here is from genome assembly GCF_028749965.1 of Puma concolor. Taxonomy (NCBI): domain Eukaryota; kingdom Metazoa; phylum Chordata; class Mammalia; order Carnivora; family Felidae; genus Puma; species Puma concolor. The sequence goes on along the minus strand of NC_141673.1, from coordinate 54,124,738 downwards.
TAAGCACGTGAAAAATGGTTGAAATGGCCGCAAATTGTAATGAGTTTCAGTCCATTAGACAGTCACTGTGACTGGGGGGGGGGGGGGGGGGGAGGAAGGCAGTGGTCAGGAGAGTCAGAGTGGGCTTAAAGATGTGGTCTTTATAGGGCAAAGCTAACACCTCCACATTGCATGGATCAGTTCAGTTCTGAGTGGTGCCATGTGTGAAAAGGGAAAAAAATCACATGAACAGGGCCAGGGTCAGAAACCTGGATGATGAATGGTTCAAACCAGCTCTCTGAAGAATGTGTGAAGGAAACCGGGGGTGTTCATTCTGAACAAGATTTGTGGAGGACTACAATAGGTACCTCTTAATATCTGAAGGACCAACAAAATACGAGAGTAAATGATCATTCCTAGGCAGTAGGAATATGCCTTTCCTTTCTTAATCTTATTTATTTTTATTTCAAAAAACTGTACACAAGTAACATATGCTGCTTATGTAATAACAGAAAGTATTGTTTTTACAAAAGTTTCGTGAGGTAAACATGCATAGACATATACAAAATAAATGCCTGAAGGAGAAGGTTGTCATAACAAAGAGGAAGTCCAGGCCAGGGAGTGCAGAAATACTGCTGAGCTGGCAACACTGAAGGGTATTTATTGAGAAATAGAGAAAAAGTTGGGGGGGGGGGGGGGGGCGGATGAGAAGAGTTTGTGCAACTGATTTTGAGAAGCTGACTGACAGAACTAGGGAAGAGATGATGGCACACGAAGAGCTGAAAAGCTAAAAAGCTGTGGAATAGTCTCTTCCAGGAACAGCAGCAAAGAGAGGGAGAGAAAAACCAGGATTCCTAACCATGAGCCAGGTGGACCTAGTTAAGCTAACTGGAGAGGTAGCTGAGATGTCAGCAAAGGTTTAGCCAAAGCCAAAGAGTATCTCCAAGGGGTCAAAGAAGAAAAATCTCTTCTTCTAGACTTCACAAGGAGCACTGGATGCTGCGATTGGTGCAGCTGGAAAATGAGGTTGGGGAGAGGGTGGGCGACCAGAAAAAGCACTGCCAGCAGTAGTGAGGCCCAGAAGAGAGACCACTGGCCTGACGGCAGCCAATGGGCACTGTTTGTGTCCGTAGGCAACTGAGTCATTCCACCATGTGGGGTGTGTCAGCCGTAACGCCTATTACTATCTCCGCTCTCCCTTGCACTCTGCTAAGATTCAGTTATGAATCTGAATTATCGGAGTATGGATGGTAAAGGAAAAGAGGAAGAAGATCACCAACAAAATAAGGAGTGTAATTTTCAATGGATAAATCATTTCCTGTTTTCATTAACAGGAAAGTTAATGCCAAAAGTAGAAACTCACTTAGCTTCCATGGAAGAGTGGGAGTGCCATTTGAATTTTTGACACAAGAACGTACAGGAAATACTTATACTATGGGCTAGTACAGTTGAACAAATAAAAATGTTCACGTAAGTAAAAAAAAAATCTTAAGTTCTACACAAACTACTTACTTAGGGTTTGTTACTTCTTCCTCCGAACTGTGAGAGAAAAATACACCAGTTCACTCCCATAGATCTCACAGGAAGGAGAAAAAAAAAAAAAAAAAAAAGCTGAGGAAGAGGTAAATTCACTGGAAGAAAAACACACTTGAGTAAATCCACCAGAAATGTGTCATCATAGATACACCATTTTCAAATGTTCTTCTCGGGGCAAGGTTCAAGTTGTAAGCTTGTTCTTATAATAACCCTGTTGGAGAGCCACTTCCTACGACAAGACCGCTCTACAAGACACTCAGGAGAAACACAATCCATCAAATCCCATGTTTCTGTGTCCCAATTTCTATGGCCCTATTCAGCTTTACATTTTGATTGTCTGGCATCAGTCAGCAAGTCCCACACTCCACAGAACAAGAGGCTCTTGGAGCACAATCGCCCTGGTCCCATTGGCTGGTCCCATTCACAACCACCTCTCAAAGGAGAAACACAGATGGAAGCTTTCCCCAAGCAAACCTTTACAGCCTCAGCATGGTGCAATTTAAGAGTGAGGTTCAGAAGCAATAAGAGAGAGCACTAATAGAGCCATTTGTTATCATTCGAAATGTGAGTTTGCTATTCAAAAGGCTAACTGTGGTGGGTGAAGCTGAGTGCTTAAAACTGGCCTGGAATCCTAAAGTAACATATCCTAATTACAATCACATTCCTTTAGTCACAGATGAAAAAGTTCACACTTTCTCATGTTTGGCTGGGATCACTTAGTGTCGTCCGTTGTAGTCGTGAGAGCTCTTTCATGAGAATCAACATCTTCATTTGGTTTCCACATGAATAACCCTCGGAAGCTACAAAGTCTTTGAAGAGCATCTATTTTTGCCTGGAGGTCTGGTGGCATCAGAGTTCACATGAACCTCACAGATGAAAGCTATCTGAGCGTGATTTCATCTGTGCCTACAGCGTTCTCACCAAAGGGAGGTCTCTGCCTGTGTGGAGTTTCTGTAGCTATACGGCTGATGTGTTTATTTGTAGTTAAAACTGTTTTCACCAGTTTCCAAGGAGTAAGGAATTTAAAGATGATCTACGATGCATGTTCATCAGAGAATGAATGTGGGAGAAGTCACTGGGACAGTTAACCCAAACACAGCTTTTGACCGCATCCGTGTTTTCTCCACGTCAGCAGTGGGTCATAAGCTTTGCCAAAGCTTAGAATTTATCTTTCTGCATACGCAACTGCAATCTTTCTTCTCTCGCTGGCTACATTTTATTTATACCTTTAAACTGTGGATGGGACGTCTCCACAAACTGGATGGCTCAGTCCGTTAAGCATCCGACTTCGGCTCAGGTCATGATCTCGTGTTCTATGAGTTCGAGCCCCGCGTCGGGCTCTGTGCTGACAGCTCGGACTCTGGAGCCTGCTTCAGATTCTGGGTCTCCCTCTCTCTCTGCCCCTCCCCTGCTTACACTCTCTCTCAAAAATAAACAAACATTAAAAAGATTTTTTTTTAAACTGTGGAGAAAAGAAAAGGGTGTGTGACCCACGAGAGGTCACAAACTATCTGGCAGCAAAGTGGGTTTCTCTTCTCCATGAAGGGTTACAGTGGCCAGACCACTTCCCAGAATGACTAAAAAAATTATTTGTCCTGTAAACGGTGCTAAATGGCCAAATGACCTCGAGTCATTCTGAGGGGTAAGCACGGAGTCTCGGGTTGAAGATCAGGCTCTAAGCACATGCCAGCTGGATTCTGCTATACAAAACCCTTAAGCATCACTGCAAGGTGTACCATAGCAATAAACACTAGAGCACCCACCACGGGCTGAGCACTGAACCCACGTGGGGTAAGCGCTCGCGTGTGGGCCCGGATTTCAGACCATCAGCTTCATGAGCAGTGGACTTCTCTTCAGCTCCGAGTCTAACTGTTCACTACTTGACAAAGCAGGCGAAAGTACGACGTCAACTGCTACAACCTCTTGGGAGTCCCCAGCTCATTGCCTCCTTGGCTGTTCGCTCAGAGGATAATTAGAAAGAACCCTTGTCAAATACAGAAAGTTGAATCACTAATGCGATGCTAAAACTTACTGCAGATCATTCAACATTTACTAGAGGTGCATAATGCAGAGATGCAGTAAATGACATTTCTTCACAGAAATTTTTGAGCCTAGGGGAACCTGAGTGGCTCAGTCGGTTAAGCATCCGACTTCAGATCAGGTCTTGATCTCGCTGTTCGTGGGTTTGAGCCCTGCACTGGGCTCCACACTGGGATTCTCTCTCTCTCTCTCTGCCCCCTGCCACTCTCTCACTCTCTCTCAAAATAAATAAATAAACAAAAAAAAATTTTTTTTTTTTTGAGCTTAAAAATCCTATTAGTTTGATGGTTTCATTTTCGGGATGAAGAGACCAAGATCTATGGAGGTTAGGGGTTTGGCCAGTCTGAAACCCGTCTTATCTTCCACCTCAGGGTCCACCCTATGCTATGTTTTGCCCTCCTCTTGGGGGACCATTACTTCCCACCTAAACTCCTGGTTGTTTCTGAAACATTTAGGGACACTCACAGATGCATTCTGCCACCCTCTAACAAATGCCAGGATTCTTTCCAGTCCTGAATTCCTGCCTTACTCCAGCCGCGACCTTTTCTTTGCCTGCACTGGCTTTCTTCCCCATGCCAGTGATGACCACCCTCCCTCTTCTCTCCTTTGTAAAATCCAGTAATATTAAAAATGTTGAACTGTGGTGAATTTCCCTCCAGACAATTACCAGGGACAAAAATAGTGAAATGAGAGCAAATGAGAGTGACCCAGAAGAAAAGACAGAGTGTGCACCCAGAGACATCACTTACTCCGGAGCCAGTATGTTGAGAGGTACTGTCTGGGGACACACAAGTCCCCTGGCTTATGTCCTACATTGCCGGGAGGGGAAACCATGCTCTGGAAATCTAGGTATGCCCTAAATTAGCGAGAAGAGACCATGGCTGCAAATGCTTGACAGAGCTGAACCACCAACGTGAAGCAAATCTGCCTCAACTTAGGTAATAGCTGTACTCACCAACAACACTCTCAACACACAGAAGGCTCAGCCTCTAAAGGAGCTTGAAATTTTAAGCCGTAAAAAATTGACTGAAAATAAACCCATGTGACCTTGAGCATAATGGAAGCCCCAGTAACACCACACTTTCACTGATCAAATTAGAACTTCTAAGACTTCTCCTCTCCCTTGTTTTCTTTCTTTCTTTCTTTCTTTCAACAAATACTCCCTGAGTGCCTCCCCTATGCTCAGCACAGGGAACAGGGAACCTGAGAGAACAATCTGCTGCCTGGGAAGGGCAGTGGTCTGTGTGGGAAAGGGGGCGGTGCACCAGAGGGAGAGGCCGGTGGGGGGGTAGAGGGTATACAGTGGGGCTGGAGGGACTGGTAGCGGAGAGCCACATGGAAAGCCAAGGGTGAGCAGGGTGGGGTGCAGCGCAGGCTGAAGCAACTGTGTGCACTAGACCTCCAGGGTGGGCGTGCACTGGGCACACATGAGGAGCTGGACCCGGGGGGAGGAGTGTGTGAACTGGGCATGCATGAGGAGCTGGACCCGAGGCGGGCTGTGCACTGGGCATGCAGGAGGCTGGACCTAGAGCGGGCGTGCACTGGGCACACATGAGAAGCTGGACCCGGGGGCAGTGAAAACGACCAGATGGGCTTTGAGCAGAGGATGTATCTTCTATAAAGCAGATCATGCTTGTTGTCTGAGGAAAGTGGATTGGTGTGGGACAGAACTCAAAGAGGGAAACAACAGCCTGTCGTGAAGTTTAAATATGAGATATGCTGGTGCTGACTGAGGGTTGGGTAATGGAAATCACGAGAAACGATGTATTCATGAGGTAATCTGGAATCAGAACTGACAGAACTCGGGTTAGGCTGGATGGGGAGCCAGGGCAGTGGGGCCGAGGCCATGTTTATCAGGTGTCTCCATGTGTCAGGGACCGTTTCCCCACAATTAACCATCTCCTTCATATCCCAGGTCCCTGTGCACCCACCATGTAGTATCGTCCCCAGACTAGGTGCATCTGCTTGCCTAGGCTCCTTTAAAGAACACTTTAAAGTTCACAATGGCATCAATGCTGTCATGGTCTTTTCAAACAACAATGCTATTTATAAGCAATTTCTTGGAGAGCCTAAGCAGAGTTGAGCCTGCTTCTGGAAGAGCTTTGAGCGGATACAAAGCTAAGATTTCATTCCTGCCAGATGAGCTCTAGCCTATTAGGAGAGGGCGGAAGAGATGCTCAATTATGCTGCAGTGTGAAAACAACAGAGAAGGGGGCTGCCTGGATCTCTGGCACACAGAAAAGCACCAGGAAACAGGTCTCTGCCTGGGAGAGGACAGGGGAAGCAGGGAAGACACCAAGGAAGCAGTGATACCTAACTTGAGTCTTCTAGAAGACATCCCAGGGTGATGCTGGACAGACAAGGTGGGAGGCAGTAGCATGTTTTAAAAACAAGAGGAAGAGGACGGTTTAGATCTGGGCGGGGGGTGCATAATTACATGGTCTGGCATTGCCAGGGCTTGTGATAGAAGAAGTGGCAGGAGACAAAGGTAAAGGCAGGCTGACAAAGAAGACTGGAATCCGGACTCCTTTCTGCAGATAGAAAGTCCCTGAAGGGCTTTAAACAGGGAAGTGGTGTGGCCACCCACATATTAGTCGTCTTGGGAAGTGACTGGCTGGGTACAGCGGAGTGGCGATCCCCATAAGGAACCCTCGTGAGGCTCCCTTACTGAGCCTACCAGAGATGCTGCGGGCTACTGACAGGATTTGCTGATACACAGGAGGGGAGAAGGGAAAGAGAAAGCGTGGTCACCATATTCTAGGTTTCTTGTTTTAAGTAATCGGGTGCTGCAGCGGCACCCCAAAATTGGGGACCCAGGGAAAGGCACCGTTTGGGAAAATTCCTTTAATTTGGGGCACATTAAGCATGAACACGTTTGCAGGACATCTTATTTATTTAGACCTTACCTTGTTCTAGAAAGGATTTAAAGAGAGGTTACACACACAGACACAAGATGAAATAAAAAATAGATATATGTGAAAAATGAAACTAGGGGAGATCAGAGGAAGCTGGGAATTAAGTTAATAGAAAACACACGGGCTGGAAGGCTCTTGGCATTAGTTGTCACAAACGCTTTCTAACAGCAGCACCAAAACCAGCCCAGTCAGTTGACTCATCTCAGGGTCCAAAATGAAGAAAACATCCCTCCTAAATGCACAGGAAAGTGCCTAAAATGCACAGGAAAGTCCTCTGTGGTACCTAGGAAAGAGGACTCTGTGATGAAACAAACAGCAGGTTCTTAGCAGGATCCCTGCCAGTACATACAGCAACCCGTTTCACCCGGTGCTGTTTTCCTCAACCTTCTGCAAGGGAGGCGCATATATGGCATTAGGACTGCAGGTCAGAAAACCAGGGGAGTCACAAGGGTGAGGTCAGCCCTAATCCAGGGATAGACCTGGGAATTCTTAGAGGGATGTCAGAACTAGAAATCCTCCCTATGTACTATTTCTCACAACAGAATCTCTCAAAACACTGAAAGGCAGCATGTTCCTGGTCATGCTGTCCGACAAATACCTGGACAGCTGTTACCCTACGTGCCAAGGCATGGGCCTGGAGAGCAGGTTCGACTCGGGGATATGGGCAAAGAGGAACATCAAAGTGTGAGCAAAGTCAGAAGGCTGACCCTGCCATGTGCCTGCACGGAAGAGCCCTGGCATTCTGCAGAGAGGTGGGACGTGGAGGTGACCAGAGGGAGGCGGTCATGAGATGTGGAAAGCAGTCCAGTTTGGGCAGCATCAGGACACAAGTGGTAGATGAAGGTGCATGAGGTGGCTGAGGGTGGGGTGTAGAGCCACTGGCCCCGGGGTGGGCTGCATTTTAGGGGCAGGAGACAGAGAGTAAAATCCTTGAGGCCACCAAAGAGATGGCTTCCAGAAGGGACAGATTATACATTTACGGCAGCTGCCTTCAGTCCCTTCTGGACGTAGGTGTCTCAGCTAAAGTATTACTAGCTGCTGTAACAGATAAACCCTACAAATCCCAGTGGCTTAACATGATATGTTTATGTCACATATGAAACGTCAAGTCCACTTAGCAAATTGGGAGGTCGGGGGAGGGAGTCCTAGGGAATTAGGTGGCTGGGTGTTCTGGCCGCTTCAGCACATACTTCCCAGGCCAGTGTTGGTGGTCAACCTCTTATCCCAGAACAGGGAGAATGAAAGGATGGGGTGCTCAAGAGTCTCCTAGGCCTGGAATAAATCCCCACAAACTTGGTGGCCTAAAACAACAGGAATCCACTGTCTTACAATTCTAGAGGCTGAAAGTCTGAAATCAAGAGTCGGCAGGGTCCTGCTCCCTCTGAAGGCTCTAGAGGAGAATCCTTCTCTGCCTCTTCTAGCTTCGGGTGTGTCCTGGCAAGCCTTGGCGTTCTTAACCCGTGTTGCTTAACTCTCAACTTGGCCTCTACCTTCACATGTCATCTTCCCTGGCTCTCTCTGCCTTCACCTGGCCTGGTAAGAAAACCAGTCATTGGGGTTAGGGCCGCCCTAATCCAGGATGACCTCACCTTAACTTCCCTCTTAATCACATCTGCAAAGATCCTATTTTCAAACTCGGTCACATTCACAGATTCGAGGGTTAGGACCTGGATACACCGTTTTGGAAGACACAACTAAAGCATTACAGCATTTTATGGGTCTTTTGTGGGTCGTATCGGAGAAGTGGCACCCATCACTTCTGCGCACAACCCCTTGGCTAAAACCACGCAGCCACGCCGAAGTGCAGAGAAGGCTGGCAGGGTAGTGTTCCGTGCCCAGGAGGAAGAGGGAAAGTGTTTAGAGAGCAGCTAGTCAGCTCCTCCATAAGCAGGGTGAGTAAGGTGGGGGAAGAAAACTGTATTCCAAGGAAGTGATGGAGCCAGGGTTAAGGCCATGAGGAGGGGGAGAAGTGGAGACAGGAACAGCTCTCTCCTGGGAGGGTCTTGAGGAGAAGGAACTGGCCAGAGGAGAACAGAGCAGAGAGGGGACGTGTGTGTAGGCAGAGGGAATGAATGAAGACAGTGAGGGTTGAGGGCTTAGGTAGAGCCTGGGTTTCGGGAAGAGACGGGACCAAGAACACTGGTGGAAATAATCAGTATATCCCTGAAGCTAGATACAGCAGGGTGTAAACTTCTGTGAAACGCCAAATTCTAACAGAAAAGATGGCTGGGGTTTGTCTGGCTCTCTGTCCGATTTCGCTGAGGACTGTGCTGGGACATGCTTACTTTGCACAGCTCATCACACGTTCTCATGTGCCCACACTGCATACATCATGCACAGATATGTTGGGAAACCCACGAGTGCTGTTTCTCTTTCGAGCACCACTGGACATTCCCAGTGTGGTAGGCCTCAAAGTTCTTATAGAAATGTCGGGTCAACCAGAAGACTGCCTGCTGGCAATGCAGTAAAATAGTAACTAATGCCTTGGCATCACGTAATTACATACTCGCTACAGTCTAGCTCTTCCTGGTGTGGCCTCATCTCCCCAAAAGGCTCTGACCTTCAAACCTACACTATTTGGGAACGAGGTTTTCTACAAGAGCCCAAGTTCAGGAAAAGCTAAAGTGTGTGTGTGCAGGTGTTCCTACATGGAATATTACGTTAGCCTCTTACACAACAGAATCACAGTGGCCACGACATGCACACAAAGCCTCACACAACATCCCATGAGGCAGCACTCACGCCTCAAGCAGAGGGCAAAAGGAATGGCTATGGAGTCACCAACATCAATTCTAGGGCCTGAACAAACCTGTTTGAGAGACTGCACACAAACTAAATCATTTAAGCACCCCTTCTGGAACACAGCGAGAAGAATGGCTGGTTAGGTCTTTTTATTTGACATTTATTCAGGGCCTTCTGTAGGCAAAAGCACTATATGAAAATACGGGTGCTGAAAGCACAGTACCGTGCGGTGGTTTTTAAAACTTCACAGAGGGACACCTGGGTGCTGAGTCAGTTAAGCAGCCGACTCTCGACTTCAGCTCAGGTCCTGATCTCATGGTTTGTGAGTTTGAGCTCCGTGTCAGGCTCTGCACTGACAGTGTGGAGCCTGCTTGGGATTCTCTTTCTTTGCCCCTCCCCTACGTGTGTGTGTGTGTGTGTGTGTGTGTGTGCGTGCACACACACTCAAGATAAATAAAACTTGAAAAAATAAAATAAAAATAAAAATAAAAACTTCATAGAAAACCATAAGCAACTGATATAGGGGATAATAATTATGATCATTATAGTAATAAAAACATGTATTGAACAATTACTGGATGCCAGGAACTTAGGTAACACTTACCACATTACACACTTACAATCCTTCTACCAACCTTATTATGGGTAAGGTGTCTCATCAACCCCATTTCACTGATAAATGAACAAAGGCACAGAGAGGTTGGGTACTTTAAGGTCACACAGCACCATAAATAAGTGGCAGAGCCGGGACCAGAAGCCATCTAGGCCGTCTCCAGAATCTGTGTTCTAACTAGTCTATAACTGCCCTACCACAAGTATTCTTATTTATTTTATGTACTGAGACTTTGCTATATGACTTCATTTAAATGAAGGGTCTGAAGAGGGAGTATAGTCTAGCCAATTGAGAACTGGAGCCGCCTGCTTAGAAGAGTGACCCTATGTCCTTGGACTCCTGGGGGCAGTTATGGCTCTGACTTGCCAGCTCAGAGTTACAAAGAACATGATTGAGGGTGTGGGGGCGGGGAGTGAAACTATACATAAACTTTGACATAGGAAAGAACCAAACCCTGGGGGGCCGGGGGGCAAGTAGAAAGATGAATCAGTGTGAAAATTAATGACATGAATCCAATTTTTGCAGGCAGGTCTGAAGGCCCATGGTAGGGAATGAGTTCCCACTCTGTAACTGCGAAAGGCTTTTTACTGCCTGGCATGCCACTGGGAGAGAAAAGCAAGGATCCCAGAGCTGGGTGGTCAAGCACAGCCCAACGCAAAGGGTCAGGCAGGCTCCGCGCCCAGCAGCATGATTGAGGGCTTCTTGTGCTGCTTAGCTCCCTGGGAAGCATGACCTTGACTTCACAGCTATGTCTTGCAAGGATAAAAAAAAAACAAAAAAAAAAACAAACAAACAAAAAAAACTTGTTTGTTTGTTGAATGCCTGAGAGGCTGGAGGCTTTTTGAAGGGTTTTGCTGGGGGGTGGGGGTCGGGGATGACTTTTTCTGTGTTACTTAGAGACAACCAATGCTTGCCAAAACACTAGGTTAAAAAAAAATCACAAAGCTTGAGAGCTGGAAAGAATATTAAGGGCTGCCTAGTGTGCCTTCAATGCACCTCAAGGATGACTGTAAACAACATGGAGCCCCCGCCCCCCTCCTCCGCCGGCAATGGTCGTGTAGAATGTGCTGACTTGAATTCAGCATGTTGTCCAGATCCAATCTGGTAAGAACATAGTTCTAGAGTCCAGAGGCAACCTCTGGCGGCAGTATTAGGTAAGATGGGTTGTACTCCACACGAGAGTCCCAAAACAGGAATGCTATCTGAAAAGTTCCCAACACATGCTTTTACATCAGTCCCAGAGGTAATGTAGCTCTTTCATAGTCAAGCCATCTGTACTGTAAAATTTCTTTTACGTTGCATCCTATTTTCATGACAATCTAAGACCAACTAAAGTGGCAGACTCTAAAGTGTTAGGAGTAACAGCAGTAATTGTAATATATTGATAATCAATATCAACAACTTTATTAGATGCTTCCCTATGGCATGAAGGCACTTGTCTGAATACTTCAAACACACTCAATCAGCATGTAATAATGCTTTTACATGCACTGTGTGTTTTGCGTCTTTATTTTATTGATTGCCAGTCTTCCCCTCACTAAAACGCAAGCTCCAGGAGGACAGGGGGGGTTGTCTCCATTTTAACTAAGTGTCAAGTTCCCAGAGTACTGCCTGGCACACGGGGGACATTCAATTATTTTTTGAATCAAATTGACTCATTGAATCTTCGCAATGCCTCTGTGATACAGGGACTGTTAAAATTCTGATGTTACAGAGGAGGGAACTGGCATACAGAATGGTTCCATTGCTTGTTCAAGGTCACACGGTAAATGATGGAGCTGGAATTCAAACCCAGGCCTCCTGGCTTGCAAGCTTGCACTTCTAACCAACACTTAGCGTCTCTGACTCTCTATTTTAATACACACAATAGCTAACATATACTGAGTGCCTACTATGTACCAGCCACATGAGATAAATGCCCAATGTGCACTCTCTCAGGGGGTTAAAAAAAAATTGTTAGGCTTCTCTTAGGCTTACTGAATCAGAATCAGTAAGGTGGGGCTGGAGGTTTTTTCTTTTCTTTATTTCTTTCTTTATTTATTTTTGGAAGCACTTCAGCTGATTCTTATGTAACCACTCCAGGAACCATTGGTCTAACCCAAATCCCCTGCCCCCCACTTTTTTTTTTTTTTTACCGATAAGGAAATTGAAGCCCAGAGAAATTGCCTTTCTAGAATTCCCACTGATAGCCAGTAGCAGAGCTGAAACTAGAGCCCACGTTCCCTTCCTTTTCTTCCCTTGGCAAGATTTTGCCTCGTGTGCACTCAGTAGGATCGGCTGTTTCTCGCATCCAATACTCTTTCTGCCCTACTATTCCTGTCCACTAACCCTTTGCTGAGCCACCACCCGCCTTAGGGCATTATGAAGAATATTTCATTTTCTCCTTGGCTGATAACATTAACATTCCTGAGACAAAAGAGCGTAAATACAGAACCCTGAAGCAACAAAAAAAAAATAGGAAGGTTTCCGGAGTACAGATGCGTGATGCTGCCCTTGGTTGCCTCAATGAGACGGTAGCAGAAAGAGCACGGGGCTGGGAGCCCAGAGACCAGGAGGTAAACTCCAAACTTGACGCCAGCTGTGAGATGGTCCAAAATTCACACCACTCTCTGAGCCTCCGTTCCCTGCTTTGGAAACAAGTGGAGTTAAAAAGATCCTGTTAATGGATCTCAGAGATGTCTGAGATCTGAAACTTGGTGACCACTAAGTAATATCCAGCCAGAAACCGACCTGGCCGGCTCAGCTCCCTGCACTCCTGAGGCCCTGATCCATTTTCCCCCGCTGTCTTCTCGGCTCAGATGCCAATACACAGATAAGATGCCTCAAACCTCAAGCCCAGAGAAACTTTTCAGATGCCACTTGTACCAGTTCTGATGGGGCTCAATCCCCTGGGGACCTGTACCACAGGATCTCCCCAGATTTGAGCCTTGCAGGAAGCCATGACCTGGGCTCCTGGTAGTTTCCTCACTGTCCAGTGCTGACCTTCAGGCCCTCAGAGGCCCTGAATTACTGACCTTAGCACTTTGTCTACCACTGAATATTAAGGCTGAGCATTTTTCAAAGCTTACCTCCTTTCTCATTCTGAACTAGCAACTCACAGGTCAGTGGCTGCCTATGGGCCTGGGAGGTAGGTGCCACCTTTCCCTTAGAATTACATCCTGCCCTCTATGTGAACAGTGAACCCTTTTTAAAAAAAAAAAAACGTTTTGGGGCGCCTGGGTGGCTCAGTCGGTTAAGCGTCCGACTTCGGCTCAGGTCATGATCTCGCGGTCCGTGAGTTCAAGCCCCGTGTCAGGCTCTGTGCTGATTGCTCAGAGCCTGGAGCCTGTTTCAGATTCTGTGTCTCCCTCTCTCTGACCCTCCCCCGTTCATGCTCTGTCTCTCTCTGTCTCAAAAATATATAAACATTAAAAAAAAATTTTTTTTTAAATAAAAAAAAAGAAACATGTTTTAAAAATGTTTATTTGTTTTGAGAGAGAGAGACAGACAGACAGAGACAGACAAAGAGCAGGGGAGGAGCAGGGAGAGGGAGAGAAAGAATCCCAAGCAGGCTTCACATTCAACGCAGAGCCCCAGGTGGGGCCGGATCTCATGACTGTGAGATCAGGACCTGAGCCAAAAGCAAGAGGTGGACGCTTAACCGAGCCGCCCGTGCCCCAGGAGCAGACTCTCCTTTATGTTTGTTTTAAATACTGGCCCCCAACGCAGTGCCCACTAATGCTACTATGACCACTACCGTTGCTGCTACCACCACAAGCACCACACCACCATTCCTGCTGCAGCCTGCCCCTCGGCTGGTGGAGCCAATAAAACCGCCCGGGATCAGTTTTGTGTCTCTCCCCTCTCCACCCCTCCACGGTACCTTTGACTCATCCTTCTGGCACCTTCCCAAAGGGAAGTGGTTTTCCAGAACACCTCATAAAGGGTTTCAGAGCATCACAGGTATAAAGTAGCAGCTGGCCCCACTTCCTCCTGAGGGAGGAGGATGGTTTGTTCTCAGGTCATTACCGGGCATGGTTTTGATGCAAGTCAGCTTCATACCTCAGACTGGTGGCCCTGATGTCTGACTCAGTATTCGTTTGTCTTAACAACCCAAGACGTATGTGGATTATTTAAAAACAAACAAACAAACAAACAAAGATAACGTGAAATAAAAAAATAAGATATAAACCTAAAATAAGGTTTTCAGAGAGTGGCCAAGGGAGACCCACCCACAGCTAAAGTGTATGTGTAGCTACACAGTGGGGGAGGATTAGTCAGGACACAGAATTGGGTAGTGGTTAAGTACATGCACTTGGGACTCACGGGCCTCAGTTTGAATTCTAGCTGCACAGTGCACAGTATGATGTCGGGCAAGGTACAGGCTCTGTGATGGGGTTTGCTCATCTATGTGATATTAAAATAACAATGGCCTCTTTCGTGGAACTATTGACCTGAACCGGTATGCCATTTAAAAATCTCTACAACCTGGGCTCCTGGGTGGCTCAGTTGGTTAAGCTTCCAACTTCAGCTCAGGTCATGATCTCATGGTTTGGGAGTTCAAGCCCTGCATCAGGTTCTGCACTGACAGTGTGGAGCCTGCTTGGGATTCTCGCTCTCCCTCTTTCTCTGCCCCTTCCCTGCTTTCTCTCTCTCTCTCTCTGAAAATAAATAAACTTTTTTAAAAAATTAAAAAAAAATCTCTACAACATAATGATAAGAATTTTAAAATAACCTCAAAAGAACAGAAATTTCTAAAACATCAGTATAGTCATACCCTACACCTGATTAATGCCATCTTTCTTCCTTAGCATGAAATAAGTATTGCTTTCTGTGATGAACTTTCTAAAGACAAATATATTCAGTATGATGTTTACTTGCAGGTTTTTTCATTATTCAAATATGCTTCCAAGATCAAAGTGGATCATGGTGAAACAGCTAGTTCTCTGCTATCTGACAATTTAAGCTGAACTTACGGCACCTCTTCTAAAACTAACAGTGACAAAATTAAAGCAACAAAAGAGATCACCACTGTTTGGGCTTAAAAAACAATGATATCCAAGTTGTAGCTTCATCAGCTCAATGGGGAAAAATGTACCAGAAACGAACAAAGACACGATCACTAATTGAACCTACCATGAATTCCCTTCTCAATGTCCAGGGGTGGCTGAAACTGCCAAATGTTTATCATATTAAATTCCCTTGGTCCGGGGAAAACAACTTAGAATAAATACATTTCCCAGAAGCCTTGTTTTCTCGGGATGGGTATTCGCCTGAATTCTAGCCAGTGGAAAGCATGCAGACACGATAGGTGCTGCTTCTGAGCCAGGGCCATAAACACCTCCCTTGACTGCTCCCCACCCCCATCCAGGCCCCTGTCCCTTTCTAGCTGACTAGATGGAGGCATACCTCCAGAGACCATGGAAGCCAAGTGCTAAAGACGACAGAGCCTCCTTCATGCCAGGTCCTCAGATGTCTGCAAGACACAAAGCCACTGCTTCTCCAGACTAGTGAATTTGAGCGTCTATTGTTTCCACACTTAGCCTACCTAACGTATCATTGCACAGCAGGAAACCTTTGTACCTGTCCTAATACAAATCATGAGATCATTAATTTCTTATAAGAAGGAAAAATGAAACATCACAATGTTTCAAAGATTTCCCTAAAGTCATTGAAACATAGCACTTAATGGGGACCCTGAGAAATCAAATTACTTAGTGCAACACTCTTGCTAGGTGGTCATAGAGCTGATGCACAAATATTTTCCTTAGGAGAGAACTCAGCATTTTCCACAGCAGCTCCCTGCATCTGTGTTCAGCTCTGAGTTTGTACCGAGTACAATGACAATAAAGCAATTAACCATTACTGAGCAGTTACTGCGGACCTGGCCCCGTGCTGAATGCTTTCTTCACGTCTGCTCATCTAGTCCTCCCTGGAAAGTGGTGCTGCCATCATCTCCTTTACAGGTAGCAAAACTGAGCCACTGGACACGTGAGATTGGCCCAAGTTTGCATACAACTACAAATGGTCGAGCCAGGATTCAACTCGGGCAGTTTGAGCCCATGTTCCTAACCACTGCCCTTTCCTCCTGTGGCTATCACCTCTGTCCCCGACTCATGGAGAACAACCCTTTCCATGCTCCCTCGTATCTGAGGAATATCCAAAGATCTCTTACATCAATACAAATTATCTTTCCATGTGACTAACAAACTCTACTTAGTCTGCATTTTTTTCTATCCCTTCAAACATGGTTCTAAACCTCTTCACCACTCTGGCCTCTGGAATATTCCTGTTCATTCATGTACATGTTGAATTGTGTTACCTAGAGAGAGACTTCACATGTAAAACAAGATTAATAATAGTTCTTCCCCAAAAGGGCTGGTGTGAGAATTAATCAGGTTACTCATGTAAAGCCCTAGAAACTAGAAAGAATGCCTGAGACAAAATAAGCCAACAAAAAAACATTATGTATTATTTGCCTCATACTTCAAATGCTTCAGTCTGGGATTACATTAAGTTCTGGTGTCTACACCACACTGACCAGATTGAATTTACTGTCCACGTAAATACATTTTTAAAAAATGTGAGCCACTGATAAGCTTCATCTCATACATCCTGCTAGCTTTTTCCCCCCTTTCAAAAGGTAATACACTTTACCTTCACTGTTGTTAAACTTCACCTGGTGAGTTTAGCCCACTTTGCCAGGTACTAAAGGTCTTTCTGTATCTTGCCAGCTCATCTTACCTGACTTCACACGATCAACAAATTAGATGACTAAACCATAAAAATCGTGGTGATGGCCACTGTGGCCCAAAGATAAAACTTTAGGATTCTACATTGGAAAATTCCCTTGTGACACTGATGCACTGTTTCATCCTATCTCAGCAGCTAGGGATAGATAAAAGTTACCATAATGAACTATTTTATGCCAGTATTTGTATGTGCAAATATTCCATTCCTACAAATGCCAAAAGACTTCCCGGCCCAGCCCTTCCATGGGAGTAAAGTTGTTCAAAGCATGATTTGGGTGGGATGGGGGAACCACAGCCACAAGTGCATTCTGCCAGGGGCCCAACCATAAGAGACCAGAAGTCCACACAGGGGCATGCTTGACCCATTTCAGAGACAAATAGGGGCTTCTGTCGGGGGGGGGGGGGGCTTCAGAACTATCCAGCAGTCAGTGGGAATCTGAGATAAGGAGCTAAACCATAGAAGAAATCTTTACTCTAACTCACATTTTTCAAGGAGAAGGACCTATGCTCCAGAGTAGGAGACTGGAAAAAAGGAATTTGCAGCCAGCTGACAGGTGCAGGCAGGGCCCCTCCACCTCAGGCAGCAGCATCGGAGAGCCTAAGGGGGAACATCACCACAGAAGCCCTCCAGCATGTGGTGTCTGGATGCAGCCAGGAGGGCCGGATGCTTGGATAGCCTTCAGAGTTGGGCACTTTGGCCTCAGGCCAGGGAGAGCTGTAGCTTTTAAACCCTAAGGACACAGTGGCTCCTTCCTGGCTCTCTTAGATGCCAGGGGTAGACTTCAGAGCAGGGGTTCTTCTATATTTCAGAATAACCCGGAGGGCTTGCTAAAACATAGATTGCTAAAGCCCTATACCCTGGGTCTCTGATTTAGTTGGTCTGGGGTAGAACTCCAGAATGTACTTTTCTAACAAGGTCCCAGATACTACTGCTGGTTTGAGCACCACATTTTGAGAACCACAGATTCAGGGCAAGGGGTGTCAGGGTCAGGTTCAAAAAAATCCAAGGGGAAGAGATAGGGAGGAAGTCCAGAGAGAGAAGGGTCTCTTACATGCCCTCTGTGTAGACAGTGAGTGGCTTGATAGGAAAAGTAGAGACTGTTACGAGCCATCACAGTCTCTATGTCTTTGCATGTATTTGTGAGTATTTGATAGTAATATTTTCTTTCTGCTATTCCCTTCTACAGGCTATGGGTATAGCTAAGGGATTATGCAAATATATACAGAAAAGAGAGGGAGCCATGCAGAAAAAGGTAGAAATAGCAATTTAACTTTCACAGTAGAGAATGGAAGTTAATTTTCACTTTTCTCCATACTATTTTTCAGATACCTGTGAAACACACTGAGAGATGTGGTGAACTTAATATAGTCAATGGAAGAAGATCAAATATACTTCTGGACTCAAAGGAAGGCCATTATCAAAGAAGCAGCTCACTGGCAGGTATGGATAGATGAACCACTTATGAGTAAGCAGTTTCAGGAAGGTTGTGTACCGGGCATTTATGTCCATGAACATCAACAGGAGGGAACAGTTCTTTACATTCTCTTGGGTTGGAGGAAGTTACATCATGTTTCACTGTCTTACCACTAGCAAAGGGGAGAAGGCTAAGAGACAAAACACCACAGAAATATAACTGGTTTTGAACTGAGAAATGTTGCAGTCTTGTTTAAAACCTAACTCCTATCCTCAAGAAAATTCAGACTTACCAGAGGAATTCACCTTCCCATATTCTGAATGAGTATGGAAAACTGTATGTTAGATGGAGGATAATTCTGGACAATTAAAAATGAGGGAAAGAGATATCAAAGAAAGCCACCCCGGCTGGACTTCCTGGCTTCATTTTAAGGACAATTAGTGGAATGCTTCTTCACTCCTATAGATAGAGCTGCATCATGAACACATTTGACCTTCCTGATCTTTCCTTAGGAGGACCTTGAACATGACAAAATGGGGATCTGAATTCAGGGCAGTTATTATTTACAACATAGTCAGCCAGGCCATCCAGAAAATGCTTGTTATTTTCAATAGATAATCATCAAAATAAAAACACAGAATTTACAATGCTATCACAGAACTCTGAGACCTTTAAAAGTGGGTGGCAGCCCTCATTTTGAGAAAATAGTATTCCTTGTATCATGAATGAATGAACTGGACCACTCAAAGCTTATCTGCTTCACTACTGCAATGTATTTAAAATAGATTTTAAGTGCAGCCATCCCCTCAAAGGTTTACACTCCATAAACCATTTCAGGTGAAATCAAAGATGCCACTGATTATAATGTATGCCATCATTTTACATACAAGTAGGAAAGAAAAAAAAGTTAATTAGAAACTCTTGATTTTAGAGACATGAAAATGTCTCTAAAAACAAACAAACAAAAAAACCCTGTAAGTCTTAGCACAGATGGGAAATCCCAAGATACAGGCAGTAAGCACATGACACTGGGGGCGCCTGGATGGCTCAGTCAGTTAAATGTCCAACCCTTGATCTCAGGGTCATGAGTTCAAGCCCCACACTGGGCTCCATGCTGGGTGTGGGGCCTACGATAGATAGATAGATAGATAGATAGATAGATAGATAGATAGATAGATAGATATGGCACACACATATATATGTCGCACTCTGACTTCCAGCCTTGAGCTTGAGAGCAGCCCTGCTTCTTAGCAGCTGGGGGAAATCACTTTGCTGTGCCTCAGTATACCTATCTGACATTAACAATGCCTGCTTGTCACTAAATTACTGAGAGAATTGGATATAATTCTTTATTATGTTACGGTATTTAACATGTGCCTAGCACTTATGTCTTCTTGTCCTATTACTATAAATTTGGCAAGAGTGGAATCATCAAGTTAACAAGTCTTCAACGATGTTCTTTCATCTGAATGAGTTCACCTAGTCTCAGTTGCCACTGAGACTGCCAAACCTTCAGACGTTGTTTCAAATAAGTGGCACCGGCTTTGCCTCCTTAGTGCCTTAGCTCCATAGAAATAAAATGAAATCATCTTCTAAAATGAAGTCAGAGCATCTTCTCAAACTGAAGAATCCCTCCGAGCCCTAAGGAGCCAATGACTCAAACACAATGGGTGATAGCTTGCATATTGCTTTGCATGACATTTGCACGCGACCAGTTCTTTTTTGCTAGAAGAAGAAGCCCGCCCACCATCTGCTTCTTTCCTAGTCCCTTATGATCCCCTAGGTGTTTAGTCGGCTGCCTTTGCCTAGGAAAAATTAAGCAACTGTCACGCATCAAGTAGTTCTTGCGTGTTCCTCTACCGCTAGTTACCTCGGCTGAGGGGAGAAGGGCAGATCTGTTCCAGGCTGTGCACCAGTCGCTGAGGAAAGAAAGGCAAGTCTGTCCCAAACTCTGCACTAGTCACCTGGCATCACTGTAGACCGAGGTGCATCATACTACACCGAGGGGAGTCAGTGACTCAAAAACCACTAAGCCACCAACAACAGGAGGCAGCCCCTCCTGAAAAAAACTGCCAACATACATGTGCCTGATGGGGAATCAAATGGTTCACAGTTTGCTAAGTGGCTCAGAA
Organism: Puma concolor; assembly: GCF_028749965.1. Lineage (NCBI taxonomy): Eukaryota > Metazoa > Chordata > Mammalia > Carnivora > Felidae > Puma > Puma concolor. The sequence goes on along the minus strand of NC_141673.1, from coordinate 54,104,635 downwards.
AATAGTTCCTGACCACCAGTAGCTTCCGCATCAAACCAGTGCAATGCTTCTCCTTCCCTGAGTGTGAATAACAATGGGGTAGTGAACCTATGACAAAGATTTGTTTTCACTCTCAAAACTGTCAAGTTTGGGGCGCCTGGGTGGCTCAGTTGGTTAAGCGTCCAGCTTCGGCTCAGGTCATGATCTCACGGTCCGTGAGTTCGAGCCCTGCGTCGGGCTCTGTGCTGACAGCTCAGAGCCTGGAGCCTGCTTTGGATTCTGTGTCTCCCTCTCTCTCTGACCCTCCCCCGTTCATGCTCTGTCTCTGTCTCAAAAATAAATAAAACATTAAAAAAAAACAAAAAAAAAACCTGTCAAGATTTAAAGTAAATATACAACAGCCAATGTCTGGCAATAAAGAAGAAAAAATAGCAATTAATCAGGGCCCTACTGCTACAGACCTCTGTCAACTCTAATCATCTGTTTAAATTCAGCCCTTGGATTCATGACTACTTGCTCAGAAGTAATGATGGACCCACATTTATGTAAATCTGATCAAAGTTCACTCAGTTGTTGATTCTGGGGAATAACTGACTATTTTTGTAAATTCAAATACCTATATTATTGGCACATAAACTAGGCAATGATCTTACAGAAGAAGATAGTGAATATCTGTTGTTCTTACAAGAGCTAAAAATAGCACCCTAATGAATATATGTCCTATAGGTTATCCTCCAGATGGTGAACACAAATAACAATTCATACAGCTCTTAGATTTCTATGACATATGACCCATACATGAACAGCAAATCCAACCGATCAGCCATAAAACCCCAAATTCATACCTAGATACTGGAGCCTAAGCACTGCACATGTAATTTAGCTTATTAGGTTTCTAAAGATGCTATTTTATCATAGGATAATTTGTGTGTGTGTGTGTACGCACGCACGCATGCTTTATAGCTTTAATGAGGATAAAAGTAACTATCAGGCTTTTCAAACTATTGGGAACCTGTAAAATATACTTTTACGAACATTTAGAAACATGGGAACCTGTGTTATACTGAGATTTCAAAAACTGACTCTAAGAATAAAAATTACTGAAAATCAACAAGTATGGCATCACTTTATCTTCCAAAAGTGTCATTCCTCATGGGGTAATATACATGGAATGCCAGAAACTTTAGGGATTATTTAGTCCACCACCACTGTTTTTACAGATGTGGAGTTCAAGATCTGATCTAGAAATTGGCATTTTAAACACAAGGGGTGGGGTGGGGGAAGGGTGGGGACAAGAGTCCAGAAGATGAGTCCTGGAGACTGGCAGATCCTGGACAGGGCACTGGAGCTTCCGGGAAGGAGGACAGAAGGCCTGGCTGGGTAAGTAGCTCTGTTAAAGAGCTAGGAGCTTTGAAGAAAACAAGATTCAAAAATGAGAAGGCCCCAGGGAGCAGCTGTATCTATGAAGAGGATAACCCAACATGAAGATACTCCAGGCCCAGAAGTTTGGGTTCTCTTCTCAGTCTGGGGATCATCTGGTGAGAGGTGCTTCCTGAGATGAGGAGCGGGCCTGTTCCCAGGGAGAAAGACACTCTGTCACCTCCCTAGTCATGGAAGGGCTAGAAAAGCAAACTCATTGCAAAGGGCATGGAACTAGACATAAAGCCAAGGGTGGATATGAGTGCAACGGCTGAATTGCTGATTCAGTCTCACTCAGAAGAGAAGGGCATCACCTCCTTACCTGCTCATCTGTCTCCAAACTAATGCAAGATCCGGAACAGAAAAACAGGCCCAAAGGCCGGCTCCTCAGTGTGAGTCTTAAAAGGCCCCTGGAGATGGAAGATTCCTATGTGCAAGAAGCTCAAACCCTGGCAGGGAGAAGGGAAGGGGAGACAGCAGGGGTGCTGCTTGCAGCTGCCCCCCACCCCACCCCACCCCCCAAGAGATGCCGCCCTGGTCTGTGTGCATGCCCTAGCTGGCTGACCTCCGTGACCAGTACTCCGTGGGCTCCCTGTCACCTGGCTCCCACCTGGGATCATCCACGGGGCAGCCCTGGCAAGAGGCGAGGGTGGAGGTGGGGGATGGAAGAGAAAGAAGTCAAAGTATTTCTTCCCTTTTCTCCTGTATCTCCTGCCCAGGGGCCCTCACACGTGACCCCACTCTCCTGGGCTCTGCTGGAGCAAGTCCTCTCTGGGTCTTGCAGGCCTCAGGTGTAAAAGTCTTTCTGAGCCCCAGTGCCCCACCCCCAGCCCGACCCCTGTGCGGGGTTCCTTTTACTGCTTCATTCAGTTGACCCACCTGAGTAGGTGTCTGTCTCCTGCTGGGACTCTGACAAGACATTGAGGAATAGAAGCCACGGGAGAAACATGGTATCTTACAGACACTTCCATTTACCCAGCAAAACATCATGCTGAAATGGTGATAGCTTATAGAGTTTAATGGAAATCCACATACACATTAAAATAAAACAGACCTTCAAAAGCCATCAATTGTCAAACTCCAAATACTGCTGCCTTGGCAGTTCACACTCCTTACTCTCTGGAATCTTCAGTGGGAAGACCAGCAAAGGATGATTCCCTCTAGGGAATGAAGACTCCCTCAGGCTGTCCTGCTTTGCAAATGGAAGTCAAAGCTAAATTTCTCCCCTGCTGCCTACTGGAGTTGGTCTTCGGCCAGGAGTCAGTCCTCGGCCATGACCTGAGGTTTGCAGGGAAGGGGAGGCAGTGGGGACAGACCTGGAGCAGGGCCAAGGGCAAGCAGGGATGCTCAAAGAGGCACGTGACCCAGAGACAGGGGACTGAGGGACGAGGGCCTCCTAAGACTGTAGGCTGCATAGGGAAACCACCCATCCTCTAAGGACGTGTTGCACAGAGTCTAGTACTTTGCTTTCAAAACAAAGAGTCGGTCTTTAGCAGAAAGCCAACCTATGTTGTTACCAAAGGGGACAGACACGTATGTAATACGTATTAGAACACTTTTCACAAAATCTAGAAGTTTAAAATTCCCTGCGCGTTAAGTGAGGACACATTAGTAATTTAAAATAAAACCCAAATGTATCTTATTCCTGATAATGCTGGATAGATTAGGGGTTAACCAAAATCTCTTGGCCAAAATTCCTGTCAGCTGAGCCCAGAAAAGAGACTAGAGCCTTTAAGGGCTTGTGCACAAAAGGAGAAACTCATGGGATTCTGGGAGGGGACGGAGCAATGTCACTGGGCAGAAGTAGAAGCAGCTACAGAGTCCTCCCCAGTCCCTTCCAAACACTTCCTTCATTTAAAGCCCTCTCCTCCTTCCCCTCTCCTGTTTTATGCCTCTGCTAAGATTTTACTGCAGATCAGGTTCTGAAGTCAAAAAACATTTGTATCCTACCAGCTTAGATTAGCCACAGGTATTAATCCCAGGTATACAGATCAATCACAGGTCTATACGTGACCTGCTACTCTGGGCAGGTACGAGACAGCCTTTACCTCTTAATACCAGCCAGATGATTCATCTTAGATGCATTTTATTTACATGGAGAGGGATCATCTTTCTCAATATCTAATCTCAAGCAGCGTTATTTTATTGCCTATCACTATTTTAAAACAGATAAAAATTATGGAAGGCATTAGAAACCAGGAAGAACCAGACAGAGAATGTGCTCACCTGCTATCGCCAGCATTCGCCACATACAGCTTCCCCAAGAGGCAAACCACAATGAGGGCTGTGCAGCCACCAGATATATTATATGAACTCCTCTCTCGTTCTATTTGTAGGTCCTGGAGAAGAAAACAAAGTTAGCGCTGGATTGTACAGGAACTCATATCAAAGGCTTTCTTAACCTCATTCCCTTGACACAGCCCTCGGAGTCAGGATGTGCTTCAAAGACGAGACAAGAAAATCGTTAATACTTTTCTACCACCTGAAGAGCATTTAATCACTGAGGTCACTGGCATAAAACTGTCATCTATTAGCCCATCTGCAGACCAGAGACAGGAAACAAGGGATGGCAAACGGATCTAATCAGAACAAAAATGAGAAAAAGAAAACCAACTGCATTCAATAATAAATACCCAGCTTGTGGAAAATTTAGTCTTTGTATGGAATGCCTGACCTGCCATGTGAGAAATACAATAAATAGGCTGGTAATGCCGACTACTTGGACCTGAGCAATGTTTTTAACCCCAAAGTCTCCAATAAATACTTTCTTTTTGCAGCCAGATAAGAGGTGACTTGAAGAATTGTGTCCTCTCTTCAAAGCAGGCAGGAGCCAACCCCCTGTCTTACGCATCAAAGCTAGAAGCTTACAAACTCTGATCTGACTTCATTGTCCGACAGCCATGGATTCACAACAAATGTGTGTGTGACACACATTCACAGCAACAGCTGATACTCAAGGAGCACCTCTTCCAGGTCAGGCGAAGCACCGTACAGAGAGAGTCTCAGCTAATCCTCATAACCGTATTATTAACCTTCATGTGGGGGGGCAGAAGGGGGGTAACTTGCCTACATTTACCTGGTTGGAGTTTGGATTTCAATCTGATTCTCCTCATCCAAAGCCTTTTATCACCTGCCACCTACTGAGGCCCCCACACCCAGAAAATCAACAACAGACCAAGACTTCTCTTGACAAATAGGCATCATCCAAGACACAGGTCTTTGTGAAATTCTGGGTCAGTGACAGAAGCATGGGTTCTGTGACCCCAGAAACCCTAACCCCAGAAATGTGAGTGGAGTTAGGAAAATAAACTGGATGCTGGCTAAAATAAGGCCAAACACTTCCATGGTAATCTATGGTTGAAGCTGAGGGAGAGAGAAGGAGGACGAGAGGAGATGGGGCCTGGGCCGATTCTGAGGGTCCCCCTGGCAGACCGGGGGCTGGGGCACTTTTTTGGTTCTTAGAAACCCACAGAGTCACAACTCTGCTGCTTCAACCAGCCTCCTCCTGGAAAAGGGGAGATAATTCAGTAATCTGGCATTTATCAGCAAACGCTCGGCTCCAGAGGCCAGAGGTGGTAACACAAGTTCAAACAAATCACCAGTGAAAAGCTGGAAACAGGGCAAGAGCCTGAGCCAAGGACACAGATGAAGATCAGCATACTGGTAAAAAGGAAGTAGACAAAAAGTACAAAATCAGAATCTGGGAGAAACTAACTTACTTGGGAATCAACTGGGGAAGGGGGAAGGGAGAAGAAAGGCTGGAGAACCACGGGGAGGGGTTAAGAATGTGTGTGTGGGGGGTGGGGGGACGTGGTAGTTTCGAAGAGAAGAAAAGCTGCAGAGAGTCCAGCATGAGGACCGCCTTCGAAGACTGGATCTTACAAATTTACTCAAATTGTGTATAAATTAGTTTCTTAAATGAGCACTGTGAGGATGAAATCAGATGCTATGTGTGAGGGGCTTAGCTGGCCATCTCGATCCTTCCCAGACCCAGAAGCTCCATGACCGGCAGCAGAGACTTCTCTTGCTCACTGCTAGACCCTCAACACCTATGCCAGGCCAGGTAAAAAGATAGTTTAATAAATATCTATTGAGTGGGCAAATGAAGAAATACCTTTAAAAATGCCTGGGTGTCCAAATTATCTCTTTACCACCTTACCCCTTCCGTGACATGAAAAATGTGTTCCCTGTAATTGACAAAGGAAAAGCTTAGGATGGAAATAAATGCTAAGATGATAATTAAGCAGGAACCCATGCTTCAGTTCAGATGCAGTCAATTGGCAAGAATGAATGAATGGTTATCAGAACCTACACAAGAATGGCAGGAGCCCCGAGGGTGAGGAGAAGGAGCATGAGTATCAGCCAAAGATCAGCCAAAGAGACTGTCACAAGGAAGTGAAAGGGAAAGAAAACATCCAGCTGTCAGAAGTTTTGTCTGTTTAACCTCCAAACAATGCATAAAAACAGAACCAACAACCCTATTCACAAAGCAGTTTGCAGATGGATGTATTCCCTTTCTCTCCCATTTAAATAAGTAAAATAAAGCTGATGTTATGATAGATACATATTTCACCAAATTCGTATATACACTGGTGTGTCAAGTCCACACTCAATACGACTATGCTACTGTTTTTAATATACTGGAAGGAACTGCTGGGGCTAACAGAAAGTATGTTTTCATATCCAGAATCAACATTTGTTTGAATACCTAATGTCTGAATGAAAGACAATTTTTATTTAAGAAAATCCCTTGAGCACCCAGCTGCTTGCATGCTATACATGGAGTGGGGTGTGAATAATGCTTGAAAGACTTAAATCACTCGTGCAATCCAAAAGAAAATGCTATGATACACAGAGCCCAAGTGAAAGCAGCATCCATGGCAAAAATTTCCACTGGGACTCCAACAAGTTCATCCTGCATCACAGGTGTGTTCTGTATCACAGTTAACATTGCCAGAAACTCTGATCCGGAAATTATTTCTTAAAAAAATCAAGACGAGTGTACGTACGACATCACGATTTTCTGCTACAGCAGAATGCCTATTTGCCTTTCATCTGGAGGAAGATGTTACAGCTAGCTTGCACAATTAATCCCTTGCTATTACGTTAATAGTGCGATTCAGCATTTTGTTCTAATTGACTTCATCCTTTCTTTCATCTTTTCCTATATTTCAACTACGTGCCCTCTGTAGCTCCCCCAGCATAAGGAATGCTAAGTTTGGCAACACTGTCACATAAACAGTGGACTAAAGTCTAGCCATGTTTTGTTCAGGAAACTCTAATAGGTTTACCCTTCTATCACCCCCCACCGCTTCTGTGATAATATACACGTGCATGTGTGTGCGTGCAGATGTCCTTGCGTGCACACACACACGTGAATTATGTGTGTGCTCTCTGCGATCACAGTGATTAGGATTTGAAAGATGTGTTTCCACAGACTTCATCCCCCTGAAGGATTCGCTGACATTAAAATACACTCTTCTATTTCTTCTAAAACTGGGTGTAACTAGAACATATTCTAAAAATAATTGCTTCCCCTCCCCTCCCTAGAAGCCAAAATAGCACATTTATTTTTTTCCTACACCACCTACTCCTCTTTAAAAGATGTTTCACAAAATCTTAGTACTGAAAGGAACATTAAAGGACCATCTGCATGGTTCTTTTACTACCGGATCAAACATGATAAATGAAGTCAATAAGGATATTTACTGCTGAATTAACTACCCTTCAAACCTTCAACTTTTCCAATTAGCTTAAGCTTCCCACATACTACATTAAAAATACATAAAAATGTAGAGTTATTATTTTGTAAACCCTCATGTTTGGGTATTTAAAAAAAAAATCAATGAAATCCTGGGAATTACTGCCCACTCCTTTGTGCTAAACAAGAACCTGTCTGGAGTATTTCCCCATTTTAGCTGTCAACAAGACCCAAGACATAACTCTAGAATAACTTGCCAGCAAAACACATGCATATACTATCATTCCTTTTCAAGTGTAATCTAAAAGACCAATTTACACACTCATAATATTCAATTAACAAGATAACTGTTTTACCTGCTCAGTCAAGGGTCCTGCAGACTGCTCAAGATGGCTCAAACAGTCCCTTCTGTTTAGTAGGACTGATTTATCCTGTGTTGTGTGTCTGTCTAAATACTACGTTTAAGCCAGATTTATCTCTAAATCATAAGAACGGATCCAATTTTTAAAGACTTGGGATTTAATTTTCTTTTTGTTTCAAGGAAGGATACTGGCAATGAAGGGAAGTAGCAGAGATGTGTGAAATGAGACTAATTCAGCAGGAAAGAACCGCAAGAAAGAAAATATATTGCTCGGGATGGTTATAATTTGGTTTGAAAGTCCCAGGGATGATGCAGCTTCAGGATCATTCTTTGTTTCCTACCAATTTCAGGTTGCAAAAGGACAGCAACATGAGACAACAGAAGGGAGCGAGTGTTGGGTACTTTCAACAGGACTTGGCAGCTCCCCCATAGATGGGTTAAAACACGGCTCTGAGCACATTGCTAATAGTGTCAGTCACAAATAATAAGATTCTGCATGGTTTTAGTATCTGGGTCTGATTTTGATTTATTCTGGGAACAAGCCAATCTGTCAGCCAGGCAATGAGGAAGGAAAAAACCAATACTGCCTCATATTGCCACCTGCTGGCTGTTTGTGGAATCACATGCTCAATCCTTCTAGGAGGAACTTCCTGTTCTACCAAAACAAAGACAAAACAAAACTCTAGCTTATCAAACACAGAAAGACATGTGTTTAAGAAAGCAGGTCCATAACTTACGATGAATATGCTAATATTTGAAAACACTAGGATTTATAAGCTATAAATAAGCTTTGCATTTATCCTCTTTTTCACAATAGTGAAATGAGGTTTTTACCAATAAATCCAAGCTGAGTGCTATTTCCAATCATTAACTCAGTGACAGGAGGATGTATGGTAGTTCTACAACAAAAATATTGCCATTTTCTTCCTTCCTAACAACCAAACTTCTATACCGGCACTGAAAAGGAAAGAGGACAGAATTTTTGAAATTCCTCCTGCCTTTGTCCAGAGCTCAAATTCTATAGCTGGCAGGCTAAAAGGCTCATCTCTGCTGACTTAGGAGAGCAGTGGTCTCCCACAACTCCACCAACAATGGAAGTGATTCCCCTCATGGGTCTGAAAGGCTGGCCATGCAGTCCTGTTTGGGGAGGCTGCGGAAGCAAGAAGACTGACCCCAGGATCTAAAAGACCTTATCTTATCCTCATCCATCATCCTGGGCCCAGCAACAGCCTAAACACAATCGGTGGCAAATCTCAGCTGTTCAAGAAGGCATCATTACAAAGCACTGTGGGGAAGCAGAATTGAAGTCGGTCAGAAAGTTCCTGAGATTCTGGTCCTTTAGAAGGGAACCATGGTTCATTTTTCCATAGTGGACACAGGAAGAATGGACTACACAGCCTTCTCAGTGTGAAGAAAAATCCAAGATGAGATACAATAAGGGGGCCAAAGGGTAAACGTGCCTCAGCAGGCAAGCACAGTAAGTATTAGAGGCCAGGGGTCAGAGGTCACCTTCACCACAAGCCGCATGCTGCGTCAGGCAACCAGAGGATCAAAGAGGAAAGGAAAAGCAGTGCCCTCAAAGAAGCTTACAGTATTTGATGAAACTGTTATCGAGACGATAGCTTGTTCAGAACTTATCTTTCACTTCTGGTAGTCTGTATTTTGGAACGAGGACCTACGTTTTCCTCTAAAGAAGTACTATTTATTCTGGCTTGGGGCTTCTAAATCTTTTACCTGACCCCCTCTTTCAGATCGGTATCAACATGTCACCAACCCACTTAATGTTACTTAAAGCATCAAAATAAATGAGATGTTATATATCTCTATATGCATATAATGTGGGGCTACAAATGCCCCCAGACATATAGTCTAACCTTTTATTTCTAGACTCCCATGGTGTCTAGAAAATGCTAGCTATAAAATAGAAGCTCAATAAATACTACTAATTGAGAAGGACAATGCAGAGAGAGAGAGAGAGAGAGAGAGAGAGAGAGAGAGAGAGAGAGAAAGACCGAAGATCTTTGATTCTATGTTGCTGAGCTGCTGTAAATAAAGCAAAACCCCAAGTGAAAGGCAAGCTGTGCCTGTAAAGATATTGCAAGTTACTTCTGAATCTCAGGAAGGGTAGCTGCAAAGGTGTCGTCAGCGAGGCACATGTGAGGCTGAGATGCTGGGCCTGGGGAATTTTTAGGGATGAAAAGTGTGAGGGAAAGTAAGAGAGCCACAAAGCTGAAATAATTGAATCTTATTTAATACCGACTCTTTCTATTACAGAGGATCAGCACAGCACAGAACCTGAAATACCTTAAGGATACTGAGAACTAGGAAAGCTAGAAAGTAGCTGGCCACCATGAGGGAAAAATTTAGGAATGGCCGGGAAATTCCCAGCGTGCCCCACTCTGCAAGGCCAGAGGAGAATCCACCAAGGCCAGGCCAACGAGATAAGGAAATCAGCTGCACGTTGGGCACTTCAAAAAAACCAGTTTGCCCTCAAACACGGACTCTCAAAAATATCCTGTTGAGGAGTACCTGGTGGCTCAGTCAGTCAAACATCTGACTCTTGATTTCAGCTCAGGTCATGATCTCACCATGCATGAGATGGAGTCCCGGGTCGGGCTCTGTACTCAGAGCACAGAGCCTGCCTGGGATTCTTTGTCTCCCTCTCTCGAAAATTAAATATAAACAAACAAAATAATAAGACATTAAAAATGTAATATTGAAAAGGGACAAGGGAACAAGTATTTTATACAAGTTGGCAATGGCCTTCCAGGCCATTAAATTGAAGGTACACTGTATAATTTCTGTGTTGTGGGTTCTGAAGCTCACCGCAAGGAACTTAATGTTTAAGTCAGGCACGTTTCTATGATACTAGAGTCCATTTTTCCTCAAGTCCCTGATGAAGCAAAGAAAAAACAAGAGCATCTCTCTGTAATTAGGGTAAACATAAGACATTATCCAAGCAGGGACGCTTTTAAGACTAAAAGGGGACAGTATATTAATAATTATTCTGGGCCAACCGACATTAACTGGCTCAGCCCCTAGCTGAACAGAAGGTAGGGCCAACCCTACCAAGCACCCTGCGAACCAAGGAACGATGAGTCTTCTCATTTAATAGGTGAAGCAGGTGGGGCAGAGTCCAGGTAGGCCTGTGGCATACTGACGACTAGAGAGACAATATGACAAAAACTGAAGTGTGAAGAGGAAGCTGCATGCTGGGAGGAACCGAAAAACAGATATGACTTAAAGCCAAAAATTCATAACGTGGCGCACCAGGGCCTCCACAGGTAGGTTCCCGACCACCTCTCCAATTCACCTTACATCCATCATTCCTACCCTTGACATCAGCTCGTTGCCTTAGGCCCATGTGGGTTCTCTGATGTAGTTTCCCTGGAACCGGCCTCCTGTGTTCTGTCTGCATTACTTCTCCTCGCCCCCATCCCCAGCATTACTGCCCCAAGGGACCCCTTCACTTCATCTCTTTATAGGGCCCCTAGTTCACCCTGCATTTCTCCACTCAAGGCCCTTCCCACTTCTATTTTGCTCATCTAACACTTGTCTTTGCCTAGTTTGTTCAGTGCTCTTTTCCCAGTTAGGCCTGGCATAGAGTTAGTTCTGATCACTCATTTATTGACTGAATGACATGGGAAAGTGAAATGATCTTTTGCCTACAACGAAGCTTCCAGGGTAAAAATTGCAGGCAATTTAACTGGCTAGTTAAAAGCAGAAAAAATTTAAAAGACAAGAATGAGGCCCTTGACTAAGTATTTTTCTGAATGACCCTCTCATTTCCAGGAAAGTGGTTACTAGCACCCTTGAGGCATTAATGGGCAGAAGCAGCTGGAGACCAGTGGGGAGGCCTGCCTCAAAGTGACATTGGCCTCTAGTGGACAGAAGTGGGAATACAGCAGTTGCAAGTAAAAGATGCCCCATGGCATAAGCAATTACAGAAGGAAATGAAGAACCCCACGTGTCTTTTTGTTTTTCACTTCTGTCACGTAAGCGGATTTTTTTTCCTCCCATTAAGAGAGTAACCTACTGTCACATTTTTTACCTCAATTAAATATTTAGCGTTCTGAACATCGAGGTCTCTAGACAGCTTCTGTGACAGCTGGTGAGGGAGATTTTATACAGAGCCGCGTAGGAGTCAATTTTACTACCTTGATTCCTTTTCCCCTGAATAGTCTTTTCCAGCTTCCCGGTGATTTTCTTGGGATCGAAGGCTACCATATACTCCTGACAAAGAGATGCATTTTAAGCCACCTGCTAATCAAAGGGTAAACATCTGCACAACAAGGAGAGATGCACGCTGACCAAAGAAGGGACGGGTTAAAGTGAGGACAGGGTGCAAACAAGAGGTGCGAAGACAGGAAGCATTTTGCCTTGAAAACAAATCAGATGGGTGGTGCTGTGCAACATTATTTACGTTTCTCCCCTCCTTCGCACACAGACTGATCCTGGACTGTGCTGTGTCACATGCTCCGTTCTGCGGAGCTGCTCCTAACCTGTTCCTGCTTCACTGAACAGCTGGTCATCACTTGACTCTCTGGGGTTTTAAGATAATACGGCATGCTCGCTCTCCTCCCGTCTTTAGAACATCTCTCAATATTCCTTGCTCTTTACTTGCACGCAGGCTGTTGCTCAGGAAAGAAAAATCTCTGGAGCCACAATAACGGCCTCAGCAGAAAGTGAGCTCAGAAAGGGAAGGGGGTGGCACCGAGGGGTGGCCCCTCACCAGGCGGAGGGACAACAGGGGACACTGTGAGGGCAGCTGCGCACTCTCCCTTTGTGCGCTTTCCCTTTGTGTGTTCCCAGGACGGAGGCTGGGAGGGAAGGGGGCTAAACTCTTTGATCAGACACGTCCCAATTTAAATGTACAAACAATCCATGTTCCCCAGTAAAACACGCAATTCTCAGATAGTGACCCCCTGATTCCCCTCCAGCAGTTTTTTTTTTTTTTTTTTTTTTTTTTTAAGCATTAAGAACCACATGGCCAATCACGGTAAAAGAACTGTCCTCTGATCAGATTGGTACAAGAAAGGTACTTTGGAGCCCTTTACTAAAAGCTGTTTCCCCAAACACCTGTGATTCCTACACATGTATAAGACAGCAACCAGGCTCACATTTCAGTTAAGTGGCATTGTACCACCAGCTGGCATCAGGGAGTCTGCAGAAAGAGAAGCAATCGTAGGTACATTTAAAAAGCCTGTTAGCTCGTAGCTATCCCTCCTTCCATCGTTCTCATTTTTGCCAGCACTCAATGCAAGGAACTCTGTCTTTGTGCCAAACCTCTGTTGGGAATGGAGTATCGAACGGAGACGACCCAAGCGGCGTCCCACAACAAGAGGACAGGTCAGAGACCCGTCGTAGGGAAGCTTCCAAGAAACAAGGCTTTGGTTGAAGGCTTGGGATTCTCTCTCTCCCTCCACCCCCGCCCCCTGCCGCCCCGGGCCCCTCCGCGATACCTACCATTTCCTTGAACGCACTTTCAAGAGCCCCGATGACCAGGCACTCGTGCGGAATCTTCTTCTCCGTAAAGAAGCGCGTGGGCGGGGTGCTGGGGGAGCCCGGGGCCCCCACGCCTCCGCGGAGCGAGGCTGCGCGGGTCAGAGTCCGGCTGTTGGCGGGCGTGTTCTCGGGCTCCTCGCCCAGGCAGGTGGGCGGCAGGACCGCTGAGTTCTTCAGGATCTCCACGATGTCCTGCAGCTGCTCCGTGACGTGGTGCTGCAGCAGGCGGGAGGCCACCACGGCAGCCCCAGACCCCGCGTGACCGTCAAACAGCGACCAGTAGTGACAGGAAACGCCCTCTGATTCCTGGGGGAGGGAGGCGACAGGGAGTGAGAACGGCAGTGGCCACCGCCCCAGGCTCACACTGGTGCGGCAAGGCCTGGCGCTCAGCGCGTCACCTCGGTCCTCTGTCTTGGGTTGGCCGACGGTGGGGGGTCGAAACATGGCAACGGTACTCAGGGAAGTGGTCCCGGACTTGTCACTGCTGCTACCCGCCGCCCAAGGGGTGAAGGGGTTCCTGCCTCTCGGCCTGGGGGAGAGGCCGGGCTTCCAGGCAAGCTCGGTTACCACTCTGGGGCAAGATCCACTTTAATCTGATGCGCAGGGGTTTGAGAGAGAACTCCACGCCAAGAGGGAAGTCTTGAGGAGTCCAGCTTTAACCCGTAAGCCTCACCTCTCTTCGCAACCCCAGAGCAACCTTGGCCTCGAGGCTCCGGGGAAAGTGAAGTTCTTTTTGCAGGTTCTTCAAGGGGAAATAAGTAGACCCGTTTTTCCCCTTTAGAGCCTTTTCACTCTCAGATAATTTTGCCCCATCTTCTTTGGTCTACATCCTATATTTTTAGAACATGTTTTCTTCCTTAGACACGGAGTCTAAGATGCAGCCAATTCAAATCTCCTTATTTCCTGCCTCCCTCAGTTTCCCAGCTGGTACACAGCATCTTTGTTTCCTCTCCCTACCCCAAAGCTACGCGTTCCTCATGGTCGCTCATCTACCATGGATTTAGTCTGAGTTATTTCTAGACCATTTCAGATGAACGTTTTTAAGAACCGTGTTTGAATTACATGTACCTAAGATCTTAACTGTAAGATCAGTCAGTAAAAGCAGCAGACTCTTGGTTTCGGCTCAGGTCGGGATCTCATAGCTCCTGAGTTCGAGCCCCATATTGGGCTCTGCACTGATAGCATGGAGTTGGCTTGGGATTCTCTCTCTCCCTCGCTCTCTGCCCCTCCCCCACTCATGCTGTCTCTCAAAATAAACTTTAAAAAATCTTATAGAAAAATAAGAGCTTAATTTATTCAATAGGTAAGATGCATAGGTAATAAAACAGGTAGGGTTTTATTGTGACGACTTGTGACTACTAAGCTTATCTGTACAACAGCAATATTGAATCATTTTTCAAGCTAAAGCGATTCAATAAAGTTCTTTTGGTCTATCCTGGAACGATGCTGGAAGATACTGTATAGTTATGGTGACATATGCCATTACTCCATGGTGCCCTTTAAATTTTGCCTTCATTCAATTCTGTGCCATGTGCTGAGATAAAATAGTTGTTTTTTAGTCAACAAATACTGAGTGTCCCTATGTGACAGGCACAGAGTGGATATTGAGAAAAAACTTGGCTGCAAGAGGTATAGACATGGGCTGATCTTCATAATCCAGTGGGGAAGACAGATACTGATCAAATAATCACCCAAACAAACATAAGATCCCAATTCTGGATCTTGGTGTATGAGGCCGGCTTGCAGAGGGGCACTTTGGAGGAGGCTTCCTGCGGACATGAGGGCTAGGCTAAGAACTGTTGGAAGTTCACAAGATAATGAGAGGAGAGACCACCAGGTAGTAGAAAGAACAGGTGCCAAGCCCTTGTGGGAGGAAGGTGCATGAAGAGCGAGAGGAGACTGAACCATGGCCATGTGGCTGAATAGAGGAATGAAGCAGGAAAGACATGAGGCCAGACAGGGACATGGCAGCTAGACCCAGGACACATGAAGGCCCTTGACTTTAGCCTAAGAGTAACAAAAAGTCATCGACCGAGCTTGGGATGACGCACTTGATTTATGTTTCTAAAAGATCACTCAAGCTGTGCTGTGAGGATTAGGAGAGTGAGAGTGAGGATGTCAGTAGAAAGTGAACACCACCCTAAAAAAGGCATTCAAATTCAAGCAGTAACAACTAATGAATGACTCAAAGCACCATACAACAGAGGAAGGAGATTCCCACTCAGAGGGCAGTAGAAAGAACAAGGACGTCAGGATTCCAAGATCTGAGCTCTCATGGCATCTTCAATGCCAATCAGTGGGAGTGGGAGACAGAGCAAGGTCACTGGCTGTGTCACTCCATCCCTGTCACTTACCATCCTTGGGCCATGGTTGCCTAATAAGGGCAGGTGATAGCTACCTTACAGGGAGTGGGGATTTAGCAAGGTTAAAGGGTAATTTATGCCATGTGAGCAACTAAGTAATACATCTCACTCATGTGTCACTTCTACCACTACCAGAACAGTATGGTCTTGGGGAAGTCATTTTCTGACCTTCTGTTCTTCACCAATTTGAGAAGCTCTCCTAGAAGAGTCCAGTGCCCCTGCTAACTCCAAAAGTCCAATATTCAAGAAGTACAGATTCATGGGAACTGGGGGAGCGGGGGAAGAAGTCAGGCCCTGAAGACAGGCCAAGAAGAATGTGGATGGAGTGAGAGCTGATATGGCAGCCAGTCGAGGAAAATACCAGGAGGCTGAGGTCACGTGGCTGCCTCTGGTATATGCTCACCTGGTGTCTACTCTCCCTTCTTCCTCACTATGGATTCTATCTGGGGCAGCCATGTATCTGCCATAGCTCCTCACCAGCCCGGACTCCCTTGCAGCTCGGTGTGCCTGTATGACCCTGTGCTGTCTGTCCAGTGAACTACCAGTGGAAGCCTCCTGGGTGGAGCTTCTGGGAAAGCTATTATTTTCCTGATGAAAGGGATGACTCAAGTGGCCTGACCTTTTGCCTCACCCCTACACCTTTCTTCCTGCCTGGGTCACAGAAGCAACACCGGGAGGCAGAATAACCCTCTTGCAACAACGGCTGAAGGCTGTAGCTCAGCGTGGGGGGACAGGAAGTCTAAAGGAGCCCGAGCCCTTGGGGTCTCGCTTGGGATGGTGCACGGGCCCTGAACAGCCTGCCTTCTGGGCTCTGTGTCATGTGGGCTTCGTGACA
Organism: Puma concolor; assembly: GCF_028749965.1. Taxonomy (NCBI): domain Eukaryota; kingdom Metazoa; phylum Chordata; class Mammalia; order Carnivora; family Felidae; genus Puma; species Puma concolor. The sequence goes on along the minus strand of NC_141673.1, from coordinate 54,088,472 downwards.
GTTTGATAAGCCGCGGTTGCTCGTTTCTGTAACAGGAGCTGGGAACACAGAGGTGAAAGGATGTATGTGTTATCTAGTATCCTGGGAGTTGGGGCATGGGTGGCAGGAAGGAGGAGTGTGAGATAAGGAAGGCGGGTGCACGTGCACATGCGCGCGCGCGCACACACACACACAGACACGCACACAGAATTACAAGTAGGCGAAATGGCTATCTACCAAGAATAAAACTGAACCTCTTGGAAAATGTTCTTAATTTAGGGCATCTGTAGCTAGAATGGAGTCAGTCTATGAATCTGTATTTTCACAAGCCTCTGCAATGTAGCATTTCCTCTTATTATGAGTGCGAGGCAACAAAGCACTGCGGGGTGAGCAGTTCCTGTGACTGGTCACCAACAGAAATAATGCACAGTCATTCCACACATCCTGGATTATTGTTTATGCTCATCATTACTTCTCAATGATAGCAGTTATTAAACTCCCCACTAGCTCTCATCATCTGCTGCATTAGTAAAGTACATATTGCCATATTATATCCTCACACCTAGGGGAAAGTGGCAAAAGAAAAGTATTTCTTGCTTATCGCATCTAATTCTCCAAAGGTCCTGAGGCTGCCTGGGAAAAACACGCACACAAAGTCCTTCTGCACCCAATTCAAATGGAAACTCAGCAAACATCTTTAAGGAAGCTGTGGCTGGAGCCAGTGAGGGATGAAATAGGAATGACTGTGTCCGTGTCCGGGTACAGATTCTGTTACACCCAACATATTGTGTTTCTAGAGTCATAATTTGAATCAAAGAAGATCAAACCCCGTGAAATAATGATGCTATTTTTTTTTTCATATTTATTTTTGAGAGAGACAGACAGTGAGCTGGGGAGGGGCAGAGAGAGATGGAGACACAGAACCTGAAGCAGGCTCCAGGCTCTGAACTGTCAGCACAGAGCCCGACACGGGGCTCGAACCCATGAACTGTGAAATCATGACCTGAGCCAAAGTCGGACGCTTAGCCAACTGAGCTGCCCAGGGGCCCCAATGCTACTACTGTTTTTAAAAAGCAACTATGAAATATTTCTGACAAGTAATCCAGCCATTCCCTTCAACAAGGCAAAGCATTCTGAAGGCGTTGCAACAGCAACCAGTTGACACATATCTGGGCAATTTTTAAGCAAGTCAAGAGAAACCCTGATTCGGGGCTTTTCTGAAGCAGGGCCCAGAAGCACTCGACACCATGCTTTCAAGAACACCTTTGCACAGCAGTTGTAGAAACTCTGGTACAGCTCATTTTTAAAATGCAATTAATAATTTGCACAGCTAAAACTTATAAGACATATTTTTTCCACCAAGAGTTTATTTCTTGCTAAAGACGGAATAAATCTAGCCCTTGATGCAGGCACTAACCTGGGACCAGTATCTCTGAAGGCGGGCCCCTACCACTGAACTTTTATAAAGCTCCCCAGGGGATTCTAAAGACAAGCCAGAACTGAGAACCCCTGGTCTAATAGAGAGGGGGCCACTCAACAGTCAGGAAACCCTCATCCTGGTCTCACATCTGTCATCAGGTCTCCATGTGATTTTGCATGAGTCAGTTACATCTCCCTGAACTGACCAGACCCGCAGCATCCAAACTGTGTTTCTTGGTTCTTAAGTGGGATCTTAGGGAAGAGGAAGTTAAGTGGGTGTTTAACTGATTAGTCCTCTATTAATTCAACCAGAGCAAAACAGATTTATCAGTTGTAAACATCAGGGTTTTGCAAAAGATTTGGGACAAAAGACTTCAACTATTTAAAACCATTTTTGAGGAGCGCCTGGGTGGCTCAGTTGGTTAACCAGACCACTTTGACTCAGGTCATGACCTCACGGTTCATGAGTTCAAGCCCTGCATCCAGCTGGATGCTGTCAGTAGAACCTGCTTCAGATCCTCTCCCTCCCTCCCTCCCTCCCTCTCTAAAAAACAAACATTTTTTAAAAAAGCCATTTTGAAAGGGGCACCTGGGTGTCTCGGTTAAGCATCTGACTTTGGCTCAGGTCATGATCTCGCGGTCTGTGAGTTCGAGCTCCGCGTTGGGCTCTGCGCTGACAGCTCAGAGCCTGGAGCCTGTTTCAGATTCTGTGTCTCCCTCTCTCTCTGACCCTCCCCCATTCATGCTCTCTGTCTCAAAAATAAATAAAAACATTAAAAAATTTTTTAAATAAAAAAAACCATTTTGAAAGCCTTTGAACTAGGTAAAACCAAGTTCATCAAGAGATTTCAAAATCCTCAGTGTCCTTCTATGGCAGGAAACTTAGAGCATGGCAGGAAACTTAGAGCAAGCGATATGTTATTTGGGAAACTACAACCACAAAGCAGGCCCTCCCCACATACTCTAGATGCCAAGACAGCTCTGAAAGCCTCAGAGACCATACAGTCCCAGAAACATCGAGTTACAGGGCTAGAGAACCCTTCCCATCTTTTAACAAACCTTACATGGCAGGCAATATTCTAAATGCTTTACAGATATTAGCTCACTTAATCCTACCACAATCCATCCTATGAGTAGCTACTCTAGGAGGTGTGGTTATTATTCCCATTTTATAGAGAGGGAAAAGGGAGGACAGAGAGTGTAACTGTTTGAAGTTCCCACCTATTAAGGAAAGCAGCTGGGAGCAGGCTCCCCACTCTGAGCCATCAACCCCTGTGCTATGCTAAGCTGAACCCCCACCCCCCAACACACACACTTCCCATCCCAGAGGGAACACTTGCTCTAATGAACACCTGCCACTATGATCTGCTTCTACCCTCTGCAACCTGAGCTGTAACCAGTTATTTTTTTCTAAAACACAATATCTGACCATATTTCTTTAGCCAGCCTAACCTCCTCCTCCAGTCTATGAGCCCCCAGGGTGCCATCCCTGATGTCTCTCTCTTCCCGTTCTGTCACTCCAAATCCCACCCACCAATGAGGACACAGTAACCAAGTTCTACAGACACCTAATGATTACCCACCATGTTTCATCTCCACCACACCATCATAAAACGGGCATCATTATCCCATTTTACCTATGATTTAAGCAGGACACAGTTAAGTAACTGTCCTGCTATGTGGTAGTTTCCTTGGTGCACCTGTGAGATCCCCAGGGCCTGAGATCTAGGCTGCGGAGATCAGGACGGGTGACAAGGAGCGAGAGAGGGCACTGGGGATGGGGAGTAACCCCACTCCAACCTTTGCCTGACCCCCACCTATCTCTTAGTCCTCATATTAAGTATCACCTCCTCCAGGAAGCTCCCACTGCACCCTGGGCCCAACCCTACCACAGCATTCATCAAACTGTGCATGTCTGTCTGATCACCTGCTTGAGCAGTGATAAACTAAAAGAATATTCTGGAAAAAGGGAGCAATGGTCAGGCAACACAGGTGAAAAGGGGACTCTATGTGGCCCATGTGGACATTGGCCTGATTAAGACCGACCTTGAGGGCTTGGTCAGGTTGGGGTGGGATTCTGGAGTCAGGGCAGACCAAGGAGCTTCAATCTGAAATGCCTCTGTACCGAAGAGCAAGGTGACAGTGGGCTTAAGAGGTGCCAGTCCCATGGCCTTCTACAGTGCACTGCAAGACGGAAGCATTAGAGAGGCTCACAGAGAACTGTCCTGAGGCAAAGAGGGCAGAGAGGAGGAATCAATGGGCCTGGAGAGGAGATTAATGATTTCACAAGACATTGCAAAGATCAGGATGAGGCTGCAATGGGCTGTACGGTGTCTGGAATGGAATCAAGATCGTAACAGAGAATACAGATCTACTTTTGAAAGTGGCACGATCAGACAGGATGTGCCATGCATTTATTTTGAAAAGGATACAAGGACCCCCTTCACCCTCACCCTCTTCTTCATTCACAACAATGCCATCAAATGCCATCAGGTAGGAATGTATGGTTTGGTGCATAAAGTCTGATCTGAGAACCTTGAGGAAAGAACAATTCCTAAATGTCACACCAGCATTGAGGGCCTATGTGAACATCAGGGGTGAATCTACAGGGGAGGTCTGCAAGATCACAGTAGTGTGAACACAGTGTTTTTAAAATGTCTCAAAATCTTCAATTTAACTGCAAATACATCTCTGTTTCGTCACCGCACAGAATAGAACCTTCAATGACTCCCCAGTGCCCTGGGTCTCCTAGAGGCTCACGTGGCTTATGGGCCCCACATGATCTGGTTGCTACTCCCTCTCCAATGCCCTCCCTTGCTCCTTGTCAGTGGTCCTGATCTAGGCAGCCTAGCCCGAGGCCCTGGGAATCTCACAGGTCTGCCAGGGAAACCAAAGGGAAAAGACACTGCCCTCTCTGGCTGTACCTGACTCACTGAGCCCCATCGCCCTACAGGACCAGGTTGAAACACGCACGCATGTAATTCTCTTCTAAGCCATGGAGGCTTTTTGTTTTCCCCCAAAGGAAAAACAAGCAAGCAAACAAAGTTGCACCGTATTCCTCTCCCCAGAGGGTTGAACTGTTGAAAACCACACACTTTCTTCAGCTCCTGTGCCCTGCTGGGATGTCCAACCCACTACTGCTAGTAAGGCATGCTGGTAGGAACAGGCAGAGCTGTGTTCTCCACCTGCCTAACTCAAGCAAAGGTACCAGAAGAGGAAGGGAGGGGAAGGCAAGGCCACAGCTCCTTTCAACGTCCTCTGCACCCACCCCATCACCACCACACCCCCCACATGCTTGGTCACTTTACAAGCAAGGACTCTCTTTCCAGTTTGGTATCAGCTCAGAGAGTAATATTTTGACTTTATATGGTACATACACAGGATTTTGAGTTTTACACGATCTAAGGGTCCATAGGTAACTTTGTCACTGGTGTCAGTATACCAACGTATCACGATTATTATTTTTTAACTTTGAAAGTTACTGTTATTTAAAATTTTTTTTTAATGTTTATTTATTTTTGAGAGAGCATGAGCAGGGGAGGGGCAGAGGGAGAGGGAGACCGGAATCCCAAGCAGGCTCCAGGCTCTAAGCTGTCAGCACAGACCCGATGCGGGGCTCAAACTCACAAACCGAGAGATCATGACCTGAGCCAAACTCGACACTTAACTGACTGAGCCAGCCAGGTGCCCCACCAGAATCATTTTGAAAGCTGGGTAATTTATATGCACTTTCAAAGGAGTGAATACAAACAAATCCTATCTCCTGTGATATGTCTTAGCACGGAAAGAGCACAGACTTTAAATCAAGACAAATCTGGGTTCTGGAATTTACTACCATGTGATTTGGGGCACATTTCTTAACTCCTCTCACCAGTTTCCTTATTTAAAGAACAAGATGAAACAAGGACACAGTAAGGATTCATTCATAATACATGTCTCAGAGTCTCCTCTCCTAGGTGCTGGGCTTATGCTGAGCACTGGGGACATAGCACAGAAGAAGAAAAGGCCATGGTTCCCAAACTTTTGAGGCTAACAGTCTAGAACGTGACCAGGTAATCACAAGTGTGCTAGAAGGGGAAGTGTGTGGTGCCACAGGAGTGGATAATATGTATTAAATGTGCAGACAGTCACGGGGTATGTGAGGGGGAAAGAGACTATAAAGAGATAACGTGAGGAAGTGATCTGTAGTGATGGGAATTTTGTACCCTCATTGTGGTGATGCTTACCTGAATCTATACATATGTTCAAATTCTGAAACTACACACCAAAGGTTAATTATACATATAACCTTTTTAATGTTTATTTTTGAGAGGGAGAGAGAGTCAGAGCATGAGCAGGGGAGGGGCAGAGAGAAAGGGAGACCCCGAATCTGAAGCAGGCTCTAGGCTCCGAGTCGTCAGCACAGAGCCGGACACGGGGCTCGAACTCAGAAACCGTGAGACCGTGACCTGAGCCGAAGTTGGACGCCTAACGGACTAAGCCACCCAGGCGCCCCCATATAATTTTTAAAATAATAAGATGTATAGCAGTGTCCAGCATATAAAAGAACAAACAAAACTAGAATAGTAACTAGTTGGCACTATTAAGTGGCCTGGGGGCATATGTGCAGGCAGGGAGCAGTAAGAGTCCCTGTAACCAGGGAGACAAAGCTGCCCACTTTAGCTCCTTACTTTCAACTCGGCCAGATGAGGTGCTCATCAGCTTCCGTTACTTCTATTCTTCTTAAATTACTTCCCCTATGAGAAATCTAAGTTCTACAGACACCTAATGATTACCCACCACGTTTCATCTCCACCACACCATCATAAAACGGGCATCATTATCCCATTTTACCTATGATTTAAGCAGGACACAGTTAAGTAACTGTCCTGCTATGTGGTAATGCCACAATACGAACCCAGGCCTTTAAAGTCCAAATTAAGTCATCTTTCCAATTTCCTCGTACATACAAGTTTGTGTCATTATCTCCCTGGCTTCTGTTACTCTGTAGCATTTAGCACTTCAGCACTATTTTACTTTGTTGCTTATTTGTAATTGCGTACACATCCTGGGCCATCACCCCCAGAAGATCACCAAAGCTTCTGACAAGTGGCCCAGCATTAATCTCTGGTAGTATCGTAAAATGCTGCTGGGGTACCAGCCCAGGATCAAAGTTCTACATCTGAAAAATCAACCCTCTCAAATTTAGAGTAACATGCTCTGGACACAATATGTTTCAAAATTACTAATATCATGACAAATGTCTACCTTGCTTTCGCTCCACTTTAAGAAAACCAATATCAAGCCCTTTCCTGACTTACCACACACTTAAATTTTGCAGCAATCGTTTACATCTTACAAAAGAATAACTCTGAAGCAGTTTCCAGTTGCATTCTGATTTACTGCACCCCCTCCCCCCCCCCCCAAAAAAAGGAAAAAAAAAGAATAAATTAGTCTTGGAGCACCTGGGTGGCTCAGTCAGTTAAGCAGTCAACTCTTGATTTCAGCTCAGGTCATGATCTCGCAGTTCATGAATTCAAGCTCTCTCGATCTCTGTGCTGTAAGCTTTGGGTTCTCTGTCTCCCTCTCTCTCTGTCCCTGCCCCGCTTGTGCTCACTCTCACTTTCAAAAATAAATAAGCTTTAAAAAATTTAGAGAAGTCTTGTATGTAATTTACAACACACACACACACACACACACACACACACACACACACACACACACACTCACTCACACTCCCAATCCCTCTTCGGGAATAGATCTATAGCCAAATCAAAGGAAGATTTCAGAAGGTGACCAATTGAGAGCTTACAGTTCACAGTTTCTCTTCCAGGACTGAAGTGGGCCCAGTGTTACATCCTTCTTTTTCAAAAGTTGTAGAAACCGATTTTTATAATATTTGCTTATTTCCTTTTCCCCATTTTCATGATCATCTAGAAGGCCAGAACTTACATTAATGAGTTCTAACTGGGAAGGGCTCCCTGGGCCTTTGAACAAATAGAAGGTTGCTCCAAATAGAAATGTAGCTACTGAGCCAGCTACGGACATAATTTCTGATACAAGCAGCTTGCGTCCATTCAGGGTCAGGGATAATTACAGCACAGCTAATCAGGGGTGCCAAAAACCGGCACCCCAACTCTGAGGAACCACAGGCAAAAGAGCCTTTGTGAGTCATCTGGAAGGCGGTGGAGAAGCCCCCCCCCCAATGGCATGCTCACAAAAAAAGGGGAGATTCTAGACAAAACCTCAGACATTTCCTGTGGAGCCTAAGAGAAGGCTGAGACGGGAGGCAGGAAACACAAAGAAAACCAAGGAATGAGGCTTGACACATGTGGATCCGTGTGAAGATGCCAGGGCCCTCCACTCTTACTCCCTGCACGGGGCTCCAACTGTGTACAAGCCCTTTCTCAGCCCTCCCCCACCCCCCCCACCCCCACCCCACGACGGAGCACGCAAAGCTTAGGGGGAGTTAAAAAAATGCTCAGCTAGCATGTAAGAGGAAAATGATAATTTTTTTCATGTGTTTTCTCCTAAAGCTGGAGAAGAACCTCAGCTTTGCCAGTTTCTCCTAGAGACTGCCACTGGCGCCCTCACGTGGTGTGTAAGTACATACAACTTTGTGTTGTCTCAAGCATGGAACAGTGGTGCCCTCACGCATACACTGGCTTTGGCATATTGTAACTCATTGCTTGATACGTGTGCCCCCAACTGAGTGGTCTTGTGCATTATATGACTAAGTTTTTAACTAAACCATCCCTCACCAAGTGGACAACAGGTTTTTAAAAAATTTCCTGCATAGAAACAGATGGAAAACATGACAAATAAGAACATGTCACAGCTGGCACATCTTACCCCAAGTAATGAAAATCTAGTCACATCTAACAACAGCAATCATCATTCTAATCAAAAGTATCTGACATGCTCAAAGAGACAGATGAAATATGGAATTATACTTGCTATTGTTCATGATGAATTCTGCCTTGAGGTATTAGCTAATGGGAACATGAAGTCTTTGCTCTTGGCAAGACAATAAATGAGTTACTGTGGGGAAAATAGAACAATGCCTGGCATATAATAAGAACCCCATGATTGGTAGCTGTTGTTATTTTAAACTGTTGTCTTTTCATCTTTACTGCCTTTAAATTATCTTAAAAATATTTAATATATTTTTATAATTACTAAATATATGTATGGATATCTAGTAGTATAGTTACATATCATTAAATACATCATTAAATTTGTTGGGAGTGCATACTCAAGAAATTGTCAAATTCTTTAAAATAAGTTTTTTTTTTTTTCAACATTTATTTATTTTTGGGACAGAGAGAGACAGAGCATGAACGGGCGAGGGGCAGAGAGAGAGGGAGACACAGAATCGGAAACAGGCTCCAGGCTCTGAGCCATCGGCCCAGAGCCCGACGCGGGGCTCGAACTCACGGACCGCGAGATCGTGACCTGGCTGAAGTCGGACGCTTAACCGACTGCGCCACCCAGGCGCCCCTAAAATAAGTTTTTAAAATGTTTTTTATTTTTGAGAGTAAGAGAGAGCGAGCGCGTGCACAAACGGGAGGGGCAGAGAAGGAGACAGAATCCCAAGCAGGCTCTGAGCTGTCAGCGCAGATCCTGAGGTAGGGCTCCAACTCACAACCTGGGAGATCATGACCTGAGCTGAAGTGGGACACTTAACAGACTGAGCCAGCCAGGTGCCCCTCAAAAAATGGTCTTTAACTGATGGTTTGGAGACGGCTACTCTAGACAGTTTTCAAGGGAAATAAGTGGTGTCTCCTCTTACCTGTCTTCCCTGAAGATAAAAGCAACTCAGCTCATTCGATACACGTATTCCCTTCCCTACACCAAACAGTTCTGGAATTCAGAAAATCTAAGGACGGGCCATGTGCACAATAGGAAGTGAGTACCAGAAAGGTGGAAATCCCACTTTGGGTTAAATCCCATGGTTGATTTTACACAAGGCTTAATACGAGCACAGGATGTGCTTTCTTCCTCCCTCCTTTCTTCTAGCCGAAGGAGGACCACTCCCATTGGGCCATCAGAGAGTTGCCATACTCTTCTCATTCCCCACTCTAAGCTACTATATGGTTGATATCCATAGTTTCTGGCCAGTTTTCAAGGTATCACAACGAAGATGATAATTCAGAGTCTAAAGGATGTGTTTCAGGCATTTCATCCACAGTGCTTGACTGAAATCCCCAGTACTGATGCTCAGGGTAACACAGCCAAGGGAGAAAAGCTAATGACCAAGCACATGCAGGAGACTGGAGGAACTTCATGAACGTCATTGCCAGGGCCCAAGCCTCTGGTGCTGTGTGCTCGGCATCATGCCCTTGCAGCATACTTTATGTTTTACCATTCCTCTTTTTGACTAAATTACTCAGATGTTGTGCGCCCCAGAAGGAAAGAATGCTTAATTTCATGTACTTAAATGAGCACTGCTTCCTCCTCAGGATCTGACTACATGAAATGCTGATTTCTTTGTTTCAATTCCTCATTTTATGAGACAGTAAGATGCAGGATACACTTGTAAGTTTGGTTTTTGTTTCTGAATGGCAATTTAGTCCCTTTATAAAATTTTTATTTAAAAAATTTTTAATTAACAATTCTTTATTCAAGTATAATTCACATACACAAACACATTATATTTGTTTCAGATGTATAATATAACGATTCAACAATTCTACACATTACTCAGTGCTCATCAAGATAAGTGTACTCTTAATCCTATTTATTTCACCCATTCTCCCTACCCACTCCCCTCTGGTGGAACCACCAGTTTATTCTTTGTACTTGAGTCTTTTGTTTCTTTGTTGCTTGTTCATTTGTTTTCTTAAATTCCATATGAGTGAAATCATATGGTATCTGTCTTGCTCTGACTGACTTATTTCACTTAGCATAATACCCTCTAGGTCCGTCCATGCTGTTGCAAATGTCAAGGTTTCATTCTTTTTTATGGCTGAGTAGTATTTGCTTGTATATGTATATACCACAGCTTCTTGATCCATTCATCTGTTGATGGAGACTTGGGCTGCTTTCGTATCTTGGCTATTGTAAATAACACGGCAATAAACATAGGGAAGCATATATTTTTTCAAATTTTTCGAATTCATGATTTCATTTCTTTGGGTAAATACCCAGTACTGGAGTTACTGGATCATATGGGAATTCTTTTTTTAATTTTTTGAGGAACCTCTATACTGTTTTCCACAGTGGCTTCCCCAGTGTACATTCCCACCAACAGTGCACGGGGGTTCTTTTTTCTTCACATCCTCACCAACACTTGCTATGTTTCTGTTCCATTTTATTTGTTTTCATTCTGTCCCATTTTAAAAACACTACTAAATAAGCAGTAATTTCTGACAGCTGAGACATACAAAGTTTGTGACAGTTTTGGCTAAGTTGTGTTTATTTTATTCTAGACTCAAAAACTAGCTCAGGAATGTTCTCAAATTATTATTTAATACATCAAAAACCTCTCCCTAAATTAGGTTACAGTAAAAACATAAGTAATGTGAAATAATATTGAAATGTGCTACAAACTCCACTATTAGAACAGATAATATTAACTGAGCACTTACGACATGTGAGGCACAATAACACTTTTCATATTTTTAACTCATTTAGTTCAAACAACCCTATGAGGTAGGAGCTAATATCCCCCATATGGAACAGAGGCATTGAGAGGTCAACTCACTTGCATGAGGTAACTAACTAACATCTAGTAAGTGGAGCAACAGGATTTAAACTGAGACACACATTGTTATTCAGAAGGCTTTTTCTTCTTGCCATGGTTTCATGCCAACACTGGTTTTTCTAGAAGTTAGCAAGAAAAAGTGGATTCTAAGGACATTAAGATGATACACCATTTCATTTCCATTCTGTCTTTCACCAGAGAGCTGTTATCCAGTTTCTGGGCTGATGGGAAAGAGCACTCAATAACTTCTACATCAAAAGAGAAATCATAATAGAAATGAGAAGATATTTAGTACTAAACTGTACCCACCATTAGGAGTTATTCCTCCTTTATTTCAGCCTTTTCCAAGGAGGTTTCCCTGACACATGTCGCAACAGCTAATGGCTAAAGAGGCAGCCTGTCTCAAGAGGCCAGATTGCCTGGGTTGACTCCAAGCTTTACACTTTACATCACCGTGCCTCAATTTCTTCATCAGTAAAATAAAGAGAATGATAATACATATGTACACATTATCAGGTTCAATGAATCAAAACTGGGGAAAGGACTGAGATCAGATCGCATCTGGCACACGAATGCTGAGTATTGTATTAAAAAAAAAACAAAAACAGAAAGGAAGGAAGAAGGATTCTCAAGAGGTTACCGCTCTTGCCAATGTTCTTCCCATCTAAAGTTGTGAGGAAATCAAATTACAAGTGAAACAAGGAAACATTTCCATCTCAGCACCATTTATTTTCCTTTAGCCTTAAGACGTGCCACGGTGGGAAAAATCTGTTGGCGAACCAAGCTGGAATTGCACTCCTGGCCACTATGGACATCTTGGACAGACCTGGTCTGGAGGAAAACCAACCCCCCGAGGAGAGAATTGTAAAGTCACTCTAACTGACATCAGCCTCGTTGTAAAGTTACCCTTCTTAATCACTGGCAAGAGTTCTTGTCCCTGGAACCAAGAGATAAGAGTTTTGAGAGAAACCACTGCACTCCTGCTTCAGAAAATCTAAGGAGATAAAGAGAAAGGTTATGTTTTCTTGACTTGCACAAAACAAAGACTTTAACTAAGGAGGGAAAGTTTAGCATAATAAATACAAGGAGAAAAATAGAGGGTTCCTCCTCTTGTTTTTTATAGCTGACATCACTACAGAAAGCAGACTGCCAAATGATGGCCAAATATTCCAGAAAGGCTGCCACCGTGGAACCACAAGCTACCTTCATTTAAGGCTCTGCGGCATGACGGAGACCTTCTTACAGAAAACAAATGAAAAGAATGGCATATCTTCCATGCAGAGAGTTGAAATAGCCCCTTCTCATTTCCCTTTTACCTCTCCCCATCCCAATCCGATTCTACTTGCCTTGAATTCCCACCGTAACGTCCTATCCTCCATTGAGAAAGATAATCAGGTTTCTCTCCCCTGCTGATGAGCTTGGCCACGGTGTGGACACAGCCATCTTCTGTTCTTGTAACTGGACCCTGAACTAACAGATACTGAAACCACATTCTCTGACGTGTTTTGACTAAATTAAACACCAGAAGGGTGCTCCTAAGGAAATAGACTTGGAATGCATGTATCCACAGTCTAGTCTTCAGCCAGAAACGATCTGTTCCAAACAGGCAGTCAGATGTAGGGGGAAAATGTCCTGGTTGTTGCCACAATGCCCTATATACCACCTACAGAACTTGGAGAAGAACAGGAGCTTGTTGATACTAAGGCTCTAAGATGCCCCCAAGAGTGAACTTTTTCTCCCTCCCCAGAGAAGTCACCTAGTATTCTCTTCTTTTTACCTCATTCCTAGGACGACCATGTACTTGGGAACTGAAAAGCAAAAGCGTTTGGAAAAGTTACGCTTTTCACTTGCAAGGGACACAGTATGGTAAATAAAGACTGCCTAACACCTCTCAAAGCACAGGAAGCCTAGTAATGGTGATTAGTTCCTAGAAACCTTGATCTGGTGAATTAAAATGCCTGCAGTGGGAGGCAGGCAGGAGGCTGCTGACCAACGTGTTGCCCTCAAAAAGCTTACAGCATCTTTCCCAAGAGACAATCTTTTGAGATCGTCCTTTGGAAATGCTGGCATTTTAGATTCTCTTCTATCCTTGCCACCCACCCTATGACCCCAAATAATCAGAGGCACAGGAATGCCAGGAGGCTTGCACACTGCCACAGAGTTACCTATTTCCTGCCTGCCTGTCTGCGGGATCACGGCTCCTAACATGTAAACCACTTAATGTGATCCTGGCACAGGAAACGTCCACCCTGAACTCATCGCAGAAAATAGCCTTCTCTAGATCATACCCACTTCACCAGAGACCTCGAAATTTCTCAGGGGCGCCTGGGTGGCTCAGTCGGTTCAGCGAACGACTCATGATCTCGCGGTCCGTGAGTTCGAGCTCCGCGTCAGGATCTGTGCTGACAGCTCAGAGCCTGGAGCCTGTTTCAGATTCTGTGCCTCCCTCTCTCTGACCCTCCCCCGTTCATGCTCTGTCTCTGTCTCAAAAATAAATAAACGTTAAAAAAATTTTTTTTAAAAATCTCTTCCGCATCCTTAAAAAAGAAATGGTCTCTTCACTATATCGCTAAACTCTCCATTTAAAAAACTGGATTACTATTTTGCACAGAACACAATAATTCAACCACATCCCTTCCACTTCTTCAGGCTAAACTACTGCAGAGCAGAACGCTTTGAAACTCTGCCATTTGTATCTCTTTTAAGTTTTGTGGCTTCTTTCAAACACTGCTTCTTTAGCTCCCAACATATTCCTGGATTTGTGGATGGAATCTGAAATTCATTTGTGGTTTTCTAGAAGGCGCTGCCGTCAACAACTCAGCAAGCACTGGAGGAGACAACACTCCTTCGGTAAATGCGTCATGGAAGCCAGGAGAGGCAAAACATAGTGGACGTGATTTTCTCCACCAAATTTTCTTTAAGCGTGTTTTAAAACAGGAGGATTAATTTGACTTCTTTGGCTAAAAAGATCGCCTGTACCAATAGGATAAAATAATTTTCTGTGAACTGGCATGAGGGATGGATTAAAGTTGCCTTAAAACTTTTATACCAATTAGGAGCACCTGGGTGGCTCATGTGGTGAAGCATCCGACTCTTGATTTCGGCTCAGGTTATGATCTCACGGTCGTGAGACGGAGGCGCATACAGGGCTCCCCACTGAGTGTGGAGCCTGCTTCAGATTCTCTCTCTCCCTCTCCCCCTCCCTGGTTTGCTTGCACACTGTCACTCAAAAATAAAAAAATAAAAAAATTTTTATCCCCATCAGTGATTATCTGTAGGAAGGAAAAAAAAAATCATCTTATTGCTACCCAGCTGCCCAGATGGCACTCAGTATAAGAAATGTCATCATCTGTAAACTTTAGTAGGACATTTTAGATTTTCTTCAACCTCCAAGTAAGATGAAGGTGATATTAGACACGAAAGTAGTCTTCTGGAAATGGTCATTTTGGCTTTACAAAGTTGACTGGAGGTGAGAATTCAAGGAAGGAAGGAGAAATTAGTCACACGCATCACATGCTACAGAAAGCCCATGTGTCTTCCTTTTGTCACCCTCAATGCCTGTCAACTCTCTGCACCTGAAATAATGATGCCATCATTTATCCGGTTGTCCCACTTCTTGCTTCCAATGATATTTACCCATTTTTTTCATCCTTATCGTTCTTGGCCCTATCTTATCTCTCTGCGCCCATGGCAGAGCTACTGAACCTCACTGGGGCTCCCGTCTTCTTGAAACTTCTTTGGGGTGGAAATTCCTAAAATCTAAGCCTCCCTAGGATATGCTCCTGAGCTCCAAACCTTTATTTCTAACTCCCTACAAAACACTTCTACCTGGAAGTTTAGAATACCCAGAACTCACCATTTCTGCCCACCCCCTCACCTTCCAACCTGTGCCCGACCCAGAGCTTCATCTTCAAGGACCAGCACCCAGTGGCTGAAACCTGGCATCTCACCTCCTCCCTGCCCCATGCACTAGGTCATCTGGTCCTATCTACTGCATGTCTCACCTTATCTCTTCTGAGCCTGCCCCTTGCTCCAATCACAGCCTTATTTCAAGCTTTCATCATTTCTCCCTCACGTTTCTGCATGAGCCAGTCTCCTCAGTGTCCCAGGTTTGCTCCTGAGCCTTCCCAAGTCAGCCTTCGCACTGCCCTCATGGTCTTGATTCCATCATACCCTTGTCTAATGTCATTTGGTTCAAATTCCAGCTTATTAGGGCATTAAATGGCTCTTGTGTATGAACCCTGCTTGTTGTTTCTGTCTTATCACCCTCCAAATGATCACAGGTGCCTCAGGACACTAGAAGACATGCATCATGTGCTCTCGTGCCAACCTGTCTTTGCATATGCATGTTCCCTGTCGAAATCTCCCCTTTCTCGTATTTGCTTGGTCAATTCGTATTCACTTTCTTAAACGACAGCTCAAATGTCACTTTCTCCAGGAAGCATCCCTCAACTGACCCATTCCTTCTCCTCTGTTGTTTCCGAAACCACTGGTAACCCACCTGAGTTAGGCTTCCATATAACCTGGATTTTTTAAATCTTTCTCTTAAAACTCACTGCATTGAGTTGCTGCTGGTTAGTGACTCTTTCTCCCTCCTCAGCTCAGCTCCAGGAGGACTGGAACCTCACTGGGTTCACCTCCTAATCCCCAAGGCAGACTCAGTGCTCAAGACATGTTCGGTAGGTAAAGGAACAGACTCACAGGCAACGAGGGGCGGATCCACCTGGTCTCCTGCAGGGGATTCGTCCTGCACCCTATGCTATCAATATCTTTTCTACGTGCCACCATATTTGAGTTAAGGGATGTCTTCTAAATGGCTTCTTGTAAGCAGTATGGCTGGTGTGCCCTGCTAGCAAATAGTTCATTCAGAGTAGAAACTCAAGTCCTGATAATGGCCTTCAAAGTCCTACTGGAGGATCCCCTCCCCCCATTCTCATCGCCTTTCTGACATTTCCTGCAACCCAGACTTCATTCTCTCTACTCTAGCCACGTGAGCCTCCTTGGTGATTCTGGAGAACACCAGGCCTATTCCTGCCTCAGGGGCCTTGCAGGTGTCTAGAATGTCAGAAAGCTCTTCCTCCAAGTAACTGCACTTTTCAGTCTGTGCCCAAACGTCACCTCAGTGGCACCTTCTTTAACCACCCATGCACCTCACGCTTCCTGTATTCCTGCATCTCTGCTTTGCTTTTCTCCATAGCATTTGTTATCTGCCATGGGATACATTGTACTGTTTGTCTCCTTCAATGGATGTAAGTTCCACGAAGGTAAGGATTCTAGTCAAGTTTATTCCTTGAGAAATCCTCAGCATCTAGTTCCTGGTATGCAGCAAGTGCTTATTGGTTTACCTGGCCCAGCAAGTCATGGTTTTCAAGCTTTTAAAAAGCAGTGCAATCCACAACATGACCGACAGCCTAATTTAAAAACGACCAAAGGACTCAAATATAGAACAAATAAATATTGAACAAAGAACACTTGATGTTTCTTTTAATAAGACCTAGCTGTCCAACAAGCACATAAGATGTTCAACGTCAATAATCATAGGGCAAAAAAAAGCCACAATGAGATACCATGTCACATCCATTAGAATGGCTACTTAAAAACAAAACAACATGGCACAAAAACAGACACATAGACCAATGGAATAGAATAGAAACCCCAGAACTAGACCCACAAACGTATGGCCAACTAATCTTTGACAAAGCAGGAAAGAACATCCAATGGAAAAAAGACAGTCTCTTTAACAAATGGTGCTGGGAGAACTGGACAGCAACATGCAGAAGGTTGAAACTAGACCACTTTCTCACACCATTCACAAAAATAAACTCAAAATGGATAAAGGACCTGAATGTGAGACAGGAAACCATCAAAACCTTAGAGGAGAAAGCAGGAAAAGACCTCTCTGACCTCAGCCGTAGCAATCTCTTCCTCGACACATCCCCAAAGGCAAGGGAATTAAAAGCAAAAGTGAATTACTGGGACCTTATGAAGATAAAAAGCTTCTGCACAGCAAAGGAAACAACCAACAAAACTAAAAGGCAACCAACAGAATGGGAAAAGATATTTGCAAATGACATATCGGACAAAGGGCTAGTATCCAAAATCTATAAAGAGCTCACCAAACTCCACACCCGAAAAGCAAATAACCCAGTGAAGAAATGGGCAGAAAACATGAATAGACACTTCTCTAAAGAAGACATCCGGATGGCCAACAGGCACATGAAAAGATGTTCAGCGTCGCTCCTTATCAGGGAAATACAAATCAAAACCACACTCAGATATCACCTCACGCCAGTCAGAGTGGCCAAAATGAACAAATCAGGAGACTATAGATGCTGGAGAGGATGTGGAGAAACGGGAACCCTCTTGCACTGTTGGTGGGAATGCAAATTGGTGCAGCCGCTCTGGAAAGCAGTGTGGAGGTTCCTCAGAAAATTAAAAATAGACCTACCCTATGACCCAGCAATAGCACTGCTAGGAATTTATCCAAGGGACACAGGAGTACTGATGCATAGGGGCACTTGTACCCCAATGTTCATAGCAGCACTCTCAACAATAGCCAAATTATGGAAAGAGCCTAAATGTCCATCAACTGATGAATGGATAAAGAAATTGTGGTTTATATACACAATGGAGTACTACGTGGCAATGAGAAAAAATGAAATATGGCCTTTTGTAGCAACGTGGATGGAACTGGAGAGTGTGATGCTAAGTGAAATAAGCCATACAGAGAAAGACAGATACCATATGGTTTCACTCTTATGTGGATCCTGAGAAACTTAAGAGAAACCCATGGGGGAGGGGAACAAAAAAAAAAAAAAGAGGTTAGAGTGGGAGAGAGCCAAAGCATAAGAGACTGTTGAGAACTGAGAACAAACTAAGGGTTGATGGGGGGTGGGAGGGAGGAGAGGGTGGGTGATGGGTACTGAGGAGGGCACCTTTTGGGATGAGCACTGGGTGTTGTATGGAAACCAATTTGACAATAAATTTCATATATAAAAAAAAAAAAAAAAAAAAAAAAACCCCACCAGAAATCAACAAACATTGGTAAGGATATGGAGAAACTGGAACTCTTGTGCATTACTAGTGGGAATGTAAAATGGTGTAGTGCTGTGGGAAACAGTATGGCCGTTCCTCAAAAAATTAAATAGAATTACCTTATCATCCAGCAGTTCCACTCTGGGCAGATAGGCAAAAGAACTGAAATCAGGGACTGACAGTTATCTGCAGACCCATGTTTACAGCAATATTATTCATAATAGTCAAAAGATAGAAGCAAGTGTCCACTGATGGTCAAATTAATAAACAAAATGGTTTACTGTTATACAAACAGTGGAATACTATTCAGTCTTTTTTTTATTTTCTTAAAGTTTATTTATTTTGAGAAAGAGACAGAGAGAAAGGCAGAGGGAATCCAAAGCAGGCTTCACACTGTCAGTGCTGAGCCAGACACGAGGATCGGTCTCCCGAACTATGAGATCATGACCTGAGCCGAAATCAAGAGTGGAACGGTTAACTGACTGAGCCACCCAGGCACCCCTCAGAATTTTATTCTCTATTAAGACTGAATAAGAGGGGTACCTGGGTGGCTCAGTCAGTTAAGAATTCCACTCTTGATTTCGGCTGAGATCATGATCTCATGGCTCATGAGTTCAAGCCCCACGTCAGGATCCACCTGACAGTATGGAGCCTGCTTGGGATTCTCTCTTTCTGCACTTTCCCCACTTATGGGCTCTCTCTCTCTCCCAAAATAAATAAACTTAAAAAAAAAAAAAGGATAAAATTCTGATACATTCTACAACATGGATGAACCTTGAAGACATTATAAGTGAAATAAAGCAGACACAAAGTGACAAATATTGTATGATTCCACTTACATGAGATACCTAGAGTAGTCAAATTTATACAAACAAAAAGTAGAATGGTAGTTGCCAGGGGAGGGGGGGTGGGGAGGAATGGGGGTTAGGGCTCAATGCGTAGAGAGCTTCAATTTCAGAAAATGCTCTGGAGATGGATGGTAGTAATGGTAAGAATGTATTTAATGCCACTAAACTGGACAGCTAAAAAAATGGTAAAATGGTGAATTTTATGTTATGTGTATTTTCCCACAATTAAAAAAAAGGCAGCAAATCTCTTGCCTGAAACTCTAATAAATATTAAAGCCTAATATGTCTGGCAGCTGGAAGTAAAGCTGCTGTAGCTGAAGCAGAAATAGAAGGGACAGGATGTGTCCACTCTGCTTGGCACCTCTGTGCTCCCTCCTAGAACGTGGACCCCAGAGATTCAGGACTGTCTCAGGGGAGGTTCGTGGCTCCATCCTAAAGTGCTTATGCACTGGTTTCACTGTTCTCAAGGAAAGGAAGTTAAAAAGCTACTCCTGGCTCCATTTCTGGGAGGAACTTAGCACCAAGGGAAAATGACATCATCAACTGGTCTTGGGCCAAATGTCAACGCTGACTCATTTTTTTTTTTAATTTTTTTAATGTTTATTCATTTATGAAAGAGAGAGACAGAGTACAAGTGGTGCAGGGGCAGAGAGAGAGGGAGACAACAGAATCCGAAGCAGGTCCCAGGCTCTGTGCTGTCAACACAGAGCCCGATGTATAGTGCTTGAGCTCACGAACCACAAGATCATGACCTGAGTCGAAGTGGAACATTTAACCCACTGAACCACCCAGGCACCCCTCCATGCGGACTAATTTTTACAGAATCACTTCACATCTCAGTGGCAGGGGAGACTATCAGGGGAGAAAGAGCAACATTAAGTCACTGGCACCCATGTCTTGCTATCATTAATATCTCACATTCTCTGAGCACTTTTCCATAATAACTCATCTTCAAAACAATCCTATCGCATAGGTATGAAGGAAAATTGTGTGATTGCCAATTCACAAATGGGTAAAGGTACAAATTCAGTGGACATTATCCACAGAGAATCACAGAAGTGGGACTGACTACAGGATAACTGCTCACATATATCAAGGATTTATTAATTAAGACTCTGGCTCAACATTTCCATGGACAATTTCATACTTCTAATCAGTCTCTTTCCTAACATACTTGGTGGTACTATTACTACTCCTCTTTATAGAAAACTAAGGCTCAAAGAATAAATATCCTAAAATTAAATGGTTTAATAAATGACAGACTGGGATGGACCACTCTGAACCATACCGCTCCAGAGCCTGTGCCCTTAACCATTATTATTCTTTACTGCCCATCTGAGTCCTGGACTTTGGCTCTTTGGGAAAAGCCCCATCAGTGCTTCCTTCAGCCTTGAACACAAGAATTGCCAATGAGACTCCATGGGTCACTGTGTTTCAACTCTAAGTTGAACTAGTATGAACAAAATAAATCAGTAGTCTTAGTCCGTAAGTGTAAATGCAGCAGGATGCTGTTGCTGACCCTGAGAAGAGATTCCTAGATCCTTTAAAATCCTATAAAAATGTATATACAAAAATATCCTTGAGTATTAGAAGACAAAGTCACATTTGGATCATCTCATTCAATGTTTCTTTTCTGTAAGCTAAATAATGTGCTGGTGGACAGAGTACGGATTACTCCCTATACTTTTCTGAGGGTTTCTTCAGAACTTTCTGAGGGGCTGCCTGGGTGGCTCAGTTGGTTAAGCATCCAACTTTTGGTCTCAGTGCAGGTCTTGATCTCAGGGTTGTGAGTTCAATCAAGCGCTGCACGGAGCCTACTTAACAAAAAGAAAAGAAAGAAAGAATTTTCTGAGGGTATCTGCTTTATTCTCTAGAAACTGAAGAAAGGAGAGACACTTTGTGGTTTGTCAATAGGGCATTCAGTCTACAGGGCTGCCCCATGGGATGCAAGGGCTTTAGGCCAATTAAAACAAGTACTAATTTGGAAGAGCATCAGGGAGGGGGCTCCCACTGGACAACGCTAACAGACAGGCAAGGGGAAGAAGGGAGCAAAGCCATGGCAGGGCTTTAAGCCAATGGCTAGGGTTACTTGCATCCCTCCATCCCACCTCCTTCACAAAAACCTTGAAGTGGCTCCTTTACAACCACCAAACATTATATACACTATTTCTTGCAACAAAGCCTAGAGATGATTGGGTGTTTTATTTACTCTAAGCGTTAAGAACCTAATAAACACCAGCTCTTCACACATGTGTCACCTTTAGCTTTGACTGTGCGATACCTGGAATACAGACCCACCAGCCCACTAACTCTGGGGACACTGCCTTTCTCTCTCCCACTATAGACCGGGATTCAGCTCAAGTGCCTCACAGTGGGGCCAGAATGCACAGGTTCTTCTCACCTGAGAACTGGGGGGTGAAGGAGGGTCTTACCGAGTTCTCCTTCAGTTGCAGCCCTTCCCCATTGGGAAGGGAGGACCGTCTCTTAGTGGAGTTCCTGTTCGGGGTTGAGGTAATGGCCCCTGCTTTCTTCTTCACAGTGAGTACCTCACAGCTGGCTTGGTCTTCATTGTATGTGCTCTTCCCGGCATTGATAACCCTGGGGAAAGAGCCAGAGGAGTGGTCAGTGATTTCTGGAAAGCTCAGAGCCCAGTCTCAAGGGTCAGCCTGGGCGGTCTCCACAACGGACACAAAACTAAAGTTCTACCCAGTACACAGGACCCTATGGTCCTGGTATGTTCTGTGCCCGAGTAAACTAATTTTTCTACAAATGGAATGACACTAGCACACACTAAAACATTTACTAAAGCATGGTTTTGAGCCCAGCTCACCTTCCCAGGTGTCTGACAGATGTAAGCAACCTCCCCCTCCTCCCAATCCATTTTAGTCAAAACACATGAGACAATCACTCTTTTGGCCATTACAAAGAAGATAGATAGGCAGGCTGCTGGAGTTCTGTTGCATTTCTCCAAGTGATAAAGAGCAAAACCCATCATCAATCTTACAGAGAACAAGGCAGTGCAGGAATTTACAGCACGCTGTAAAATCCAAGGGGACGGAGAACCACATTCCTTTACCGCTATGCCCACTTTTACTTTACACACAGAAAACTGAATGGATCAGAAGTTTATTCTTTTAAAAGTATCTTTAGTCCTTCATTTTTTTCTCCTGTGGAATAATGCTCATCACAAGGTGCCATTGCATTGGGCCCCCAGGCAGTCTGATTTGGACATGTGACCATATGATATTATAGCATGTTGATAATGCTTCAGCCTAATTACTAAATGTTTTAAGCATAGGAACGCATTAGAAGAACATGCCACATTTATATACACAATGGAATACTACGTGCCAATGAGAAAGAATGAAATCATGCCATTTGCAGCAACATGGATGGAACTGGAAGGTGTCAGGCTGAGTGAAATTAGAGAAGAACAGAGATCATATGTTTTCACTCATATGTGGAACTTGAGAAACTTAACAGAAGTCATGGGGAAGGGGAAGGGGAAAAAATAGTTACAAACGGAGGGAGGCAAACCACAAAAGACTCTTCAATACAGAGACCAAACTGAGGGTGGATGGGGGCGCGAGAGGAGGGGAAAATAGGCAATAGGCATTGAGAAGGGCACTTGTTGGGAGAAGCACCGCGATGAACCAGGGGAATCTACCCCCAAAACCAGCAGCACACTTTACACACTGTATGTTAGCCAATTTGACAATAAGTAATATTTAAAAAAAAAAAAAAAAGAACATGCCACATCGTTCATATACCTTTTCTGTATCGGGTAACTGCAGACTGAACTCTTGGGTTTCAGCATCAGTTTCTTAAGTAATTAATTAGCAGCTAAAATAGATCTCCCTAAAGAGAGCTCTCTTTAATTTGCCATTGGCTGGGTTTTCTTTTCAAAACTTCCACTGTGTCACAGTAGGTGATACAGTGGGTGTGCAGAGAGGATACAGAATTCAGTGGCAAGGAAAAAAAGATGCCTTTTAAGGTGAGACGGTTGGAGATCCACTCTGTCAGTGTGATCCACACACTACTCTATCAACTCCCTCCTAAGTATAGATAATCCTTTTCGAGTACTTTTTCTTTTACTTTTAAATCCTGAAATAATTATAGACTCAGAGTAAACTCCAAAAACAGTGCAGAAGAGTTTCATGCATCCTTCCCCTAACAATATTATTTCACAACTTACAGTGTAATATCAAAACAAGCAACTGACACTGATGAAATACTGTCAACCAGGCTGCCGACCTGATTCAAATGTAACCGTTTTTTTTTTTTTAAATACCAAATGGCTCTCGGCACTGAAAACTGCATGGGTCTCCATAATGCACACACACCACAACCAAACAGGAAACAGAGCGCACATGTGGGGCCTGAGTGCCCCAAGATATAAGGGAGTGTGTTTCAAGCATCCTTCTGCCAAACCTTGAGACATGCTTCAGTTATTTTAACGTTTACTTTACATTTATTCTTTGGAGCACCTAGGTGGCTGAAATTAAGCATCCAGCTTCAGCTCAGGTAATGATCTCATGGTTCATGAGGTCAAGCCCTGCATCAGGCCCTATGCTAACAGCTCGGAGCCTGGAGCCTGTTCTGGACTCTCTCTCTCTCCCTCTGCCCCTCCCCCACTCATACTCTGACTCTGCCTCTCAAAAATAAACGTTAAACATTTTTTTTAATATAAAATTTTCTTTAAAAATACATCATTTTGAGGGGCGCCTGGGTGGCGCAGTCGGTTAAGCGTCCGACTTCAGCCAGGTCACGATCTCGCGGTCCGTGAGTTCGAGCCCCGCATCCGGCTCTGGGCTGATGGCTCAGAGCCTGGAGCCTGTTTCCCATTCTGTGTCTCCCTCTCTCTCTGCCCCTCCCCCGTTCATGCTCTGTCTCTCTCTGTCCCAAAAATAAATAAACGTTGAAAAAAAAATTTAAAAAAAAATACATCATTTTGAAAAAAAAAAACGCAATAATTTAGAAGTTCATTCCCATCTGTTACACATGAAGACAGAAATGTTCATGGTCTGTATATTCGGCATTAAAAGCCTTTTCTTTTTAATTTACTGACATCACTTGATTGGAAGGAGAATTGTTTTTAATGATGCATTGTTTGCAATTACTTACATATACATGTTATAGGACAAAGACCGTAGCAGCCATCTTTTATCTCCCCTATTTCAAATTCCTTTATGAATCAAAACTGTTCCATAATTCTTATTGGGTTTATTATAAATTTCAACTTAAGCATGCTTTTTATAAACAAAAGCCTACTTTCACTCATTTTACATACTACCCTTCTGTGTAAGGTTTTTAAAAAGTAGATTGCTGCTTACAGAGTTTGAAATTCACTGTCCTAGGGGCCTGCGTAAGGAGGTGGGGAACTGTGACGTCAAATCTGCCTCTTGTGTTTATGACACACACTTGCTGATGGAGGGATGGGGTCGGGAAAGATCAAGGCCTAGTTTTCTGCCACAGCTTCACTCTCTTTCCTTCAAAGAGGACAAATTTTCATACGGTTTAAGTTAAAATGTAGTTTCATATGGTTTAAGGTACAAAGTGGCTACCTGCATGAAGACTATTAATTTGCCACACTTACCACATGAGCTAAGTAACTTACTCCAGGTTTCACAGCAAGGAGGTGCTACAGCTGGAATGCACCATGAGGTCTCCTGTGACCCTGCCCCCTTCAACCCAACCTCTATGACACATGGGGACTTGCACCAGCCTGTGGTGGGCAGAGCTGAAGTGTGTGGGGAGGAACAGAATAAGCAGATGGGGTGAGCTCAGTACCAGGCCCGACAGAAACAGGAATAGGCTCCCTCTTCTCTAACTATTGGAGAAAGGGCCCAGAGGGAGGATGAAGGATGGATGGGTCAGATCTGCCCGTCTTGAGAGGGGTCCACATTTAGTCCAGAGGTTTGCAGCTGGCGAGCCTAGTACAAAACATGCTTTGTCTAGGGGCCCCCGGGTGGCTTAGTCGGTTGAGCATCTGACTCTTGGTTTCGGCTCAGGTCACGATCTCATGGGTTTTGAGTTCAAGCCCTGCATCAGGCTCCACGCTGACGGTACAGGGCCTGCTTGGGATTCTCGGTCTCTCAAAATAAATAAATAAACTTAAAGAAAAAAAAAAAAAACTTTCACTAGAGTCAGTCTCTCAGATCTACCCTTGGAGAACCAAGTGAGGCAGAAGAAGCAGGTCTGAAATACCACACCTGCCTCTTCTTAGTCACTGGTAGTGACTTCCCAAGCAATATGTGTGGGGTGGACTATTTGCCGGATGGGGATGTTACACTCCCTGTGTCTCTCCCTTGAGCGTCTTCTCCAGGGAAAGCCGAAGTGGAGGTCTGGCTGGGAAAATCAATTCGCGACAAACATCCCCTCCATCCTGTCCTCTGTACGATATCCTAGCTGCTATTTCCGGAACTTGGCATCACCTTGACCGTTGGCACCTCAACTTATGCTGTAGTCAAGTCTTTTTATAACAAAAAAAGCATCACTGGTCTCCAATAGCTACGTTGCCAGGCTGACTCATCTGCCACTGCTGTTTTCTAACAGTCAACTAAGCTACTATAATTACACAAATCCTGACTCCCGGGTCATCTTGAAAGGGCTTTATCTCCTACCTCTCTTAGTGGATATTAAACTCCCAAGTCTTTGACCTAACTTCAGCAAGAAACCCTAGAAACTTTATTTTATGCATGAGAAGCCTGGGGCCCTGGAAGAGCCTGACATGCACAAGGTCACACAGCTAAATACAGCAGAGCCGCGAACACACTTGTGAGCTCCCAGCAATTTCTGCTTCAGCTCTCGGTTGTTTTATTTTCCTATTGTGTGTCTATTCTTATCGGCACTCGGTTCAGAGGGCTGTACTGCGATGACTCATCAAAGCCAGACTACTGTGACAGAACAATCACTGGTGGCCTTACTTTGCCATTTCGCGTTGAGTACAGCTTATGAAAGACAGTAATGAGATACCAAAAAGTTAGAAATGTCAACCTGGTGGGAAGACAGCAACCCCAACCCTGGAAACTTCTTGGGTCAAATATCTGATTGTTATTCAGATGTTAAAGATTTAAAGCCACTGCCTTTTTTAAAAAACACAACTCTTGGGGTGCCTGGGTGGCTCAGTCGGTTGAGGGTCCAACTTCGGCTCAGGTCATGATCTCGTGGTTTGTGGGTTTGAGCCCCGAGTTGGGCTTTGTGTTGACACCTCAGAGCATGCAGCCTGTTGCGGATTCTTTGTCTCTCTCTCTCTCTCTGCCCCTTCCCTGCTCACACGCTCTCTCGCTCTCAAAAATAAACAAACATCAACAAAAATTTTTAAAAACCACAACTCTTGTCCCATATTTTATACTATTTCAAACTCCCTACTCCACACAGCTTTAGTGCAAAGACCCAATTCTTCTTAACTTACCTTGGCTTTAAAAAGCTTGGCCTCTCTCAACTTAAATATTGTTTACTAAATGTAAGTGAAACCTTCAATTCCTCTAAAAGTAAATTGGGAAAAACTCTTATTCTCAAGCTGAGGAGCTTCGCGATGTTAACAGATTCAATAATTTTATTTAATCTAAGCAGCCAGATTAGTAGCTACACTCACTTCTTGTCTTATGCTCCAGCAGGAAGTCGGCACTATCCTGAGATCAAGAGGAATGACTGTAAGATGTGCATTCTTTATCTAAACATGATGCTTATTCTGAAGACTTCAAAACAAAATGCTGGTGGACCATGAAATGTCCTATCTTTAGTGATGTCATTTTCCAGTTTCCTACAAAGAGGGAAAACATCTTCCTTGGAATTGAACTGGAGGCAATAAAGAATAGCCATTAAGAACATGGGCACTCTGCCTGCGAACACCGCACACGGCAGGTGCTCAAGAAATGTTTGCTCAGTGAGTGAATGAAACAGAAATCAAGTCCGCTACTTCTGAAATATGGCGTAATAATCGTATCCTACATTTGTTGAAAATGAGCTATGTGCCAGGGACTGATGTTAGCATTTTACATGTGATAATTAACTCATTTGAGCCTCTTGTCAGCTCTGTGAGTGAGCCACCACTGTTGTTCTTTGTAAAGGTAGGGCACAGCCAGTGTCCAGTCAACTCACTTAACTTCTACAAACCTCAGGTCCTGAGCAGTACGTCACGGATTAAATGAGAGTTGCTAAGTTACGTGTGTTGGGAGGGGGGGATTTCTGGTCATCCGTAAAGAACTGGAAAAATTTGAAGTTAGGATTACAGTTCAGGTGGGAGGATTCTTGGGAGGATCTATGGGAAGAGTGGCTACTGTCTCTTCAAAAATCAAGAGTTTACACCCAGTTCTTTCATCTCGTAGAAGACGCATTCGCCTTGGGAGAGACCTGTGACAAAATCCATCGTTAGGACTTTGTCCACCTTCAGTTGAACCCAAACACCGAGATTTCTTCCCCTTGTATAAAACAGTTAAATGCGGAATTTTAAGGACTTGGAAGTCAAAAATTCTATGCGTGTATCAGATACAGCTTGAAGCCATGACCTGAGTACCAGACATGATACAACCAAGAGACCACAGAAATAGAACCTGTTTTAAAAAAGCAAATGATTTTCTGTGCCACTGTCACACATTTAAGAAACCTGTTTTTTAGGGTGCCAGGGTGGCTCGGTTGATTAAGCATCGACTTTGGCTCAGGTCATGATCTCGTGGTTTGTGGGTCTGAGCCCCGCCCGCATCAGGGTCTATGCTAACAGCTCAGAGCCTGGACCTGCTTTGGATTCTGTCTCCCTCTCTCTCTGCCCCTCCCCCACTCACACCCTGTCTCTCTCCCTCTCAAAAATAAACATTTTAAAAAATTTTTTAAAAAAAGAAAAGAAAAAGAAACCTGTTGTCCTTCTTTCTGCTTCTGAAGTACTCTGGTCATGGGGCACCTGGATGGCTCAGGCGGTTAAGTGTCCGATTTCAGCTCAGGTCACAATCTCTCAGTTCTCCAGTTTGAGCCCCACATCGGGTTTGCTGCTGTCAGCCTGTCAGTGCAGAGCCTGCTTTGGATCTTCGGTCCCCTTCGCTCTGCCCCTCCCCCACTTGCACTCTCTCAAAAATAAGCATTTAAAAATTTGTTAGAAAAAACATACTTCAGTCACAAATTTTTTTTTTTCAACGTTTATTTATTTTTGGGACAGAGAGAGACAGAGCATGAACGGGGGAGGAGCAGAGAGAGAGGGAGACACAGAATCGGAAACAGGCTCCAGGCTCTGAGCCATCAGCCCAGAGCCTGACGCGGGGCTCGAACTCCCGGACCGCGAGATCGTGACCTGGCTGAAGTCGGACGCTTAACCGACTGCGCCACCCAGGCGCCCCTCAGTCACAAATTTTTAAAAACAACTGAATTTCAGCAGTAAACTCCTGGTTTTAATCGCAGCCGTTTGATTATCAAGTTATCTGCCTTATCATCTGCTCAAAATCTTGACTACAAGGACACTTATGTGACTGTAGGACATAGAGAACCTATTACTAAATTCAGACAAATAAGTACTCTCAAGTATACTCAAGTAGTGAGCCTTTGTCACAAAGGACACAGGCTCAGAGAAAAAGCAATGAAACCACTTGCAAAATGACTGACAAAGACAATCAACAGAGAATAGTCACAAGTGACATTTTCTTTGAAGGATTCCATGCATCACGTCCCTTGCTAGCACTTGACGGTGTCACCTCATTCATTACCCACCTCCTCCCTGACCGTACACACGTGAGAAAGTGCGACAGGGACAATGGTCAGAAAGACCTAGCAACACCTGGCCTCTGCTGATTACTAGCCCTGGCTGCGTGTTCTCGGGCAAGTTACTTTTGCTCTCCAAAATGCCGAGAAGAGTCCTCTCCGATCACAGCACAGCGTGAGAAGTAAATGCCCCACATGGCAAGTGCTTTACAGTTTCTGGCACACAGCGAGCACTCAGTGTATATTACTTATTAATATTAGATCAAATACAAAGCCAGCTGCTTCTTCTGTTAGGCCCGGGGGCTTTATCCAGTCCTGTAAGTTTGAGGAGACTCTCCTCCTCCCTCCCCTTTTAGTGTCCCTCCACCTGCCTCAAGGACACATGGCCACCTCCAGGCATCCAGAGGCTTCAGGTGGCATCACATGACTTTCCACAACAGGGACCTTGAGCAAGGCCGTCTGCTCCTCTGAGCCCTCTTCTCAACATTATTGCAACATTGAAGTCACACGTGACAGTGTTCTGTGCACAGGAGAGCCCTCGCATGGTCATGCCTGCACCACTTCTAGGCTCCCATCCACACCTGCCCACAGATGCCGTTTCTGGGCCCCCAGGCTCCTGGATTCAAGAGCTCAGGCCGCACACCCACAGAAAAAGACCGAATACAGGATTTGACTTGGTTGTTTTGGTTATTATTCTATTACATCATGGTTGTTTTGTTTTGTTTAGAGAGGGCACACACAAGCAGAGGTTAAGGGCAGAGGAAGGGAGGGAGAGAGAAGGAGAGGGGGAGAAAGAGAGAGAGAGAGAATACCTCAAGCAGGCTCCACACTCAGGGCAGAGCCTGATGCGGGGCTTATCCCACAACCCTGGGATCATGATCTGAGCTGAAATTAAGAGTCGACTGAGCTACCCAGGTGCCTCTATTGCTTTGTGGGGTTTTTCGGTTTGTTTTGCTTTAATGTTTATTTTTATTTTTGAGAGAGAGAGATCGCCCAAGCAGGGGAGGTAAATCTTTATTTGAAATCTGAAGCGGGCTCCATGCTGAGAGCAGAGAGCCCTGATGCAGGGCTAGAACTCATGAACCATGAGATCACGACCTGAGCAAAAAGTCACTCAACTGACTGAGCCACCCAGGCACCAACCCCCTCCATTGCTTTTGCTTTTAAAGGAAATAATGGCCTGAACACTCTAGGCTAAAAAGTTTACACTAGTGTTAATACTGCTAAGCAGGCAGTAGTTACACTGGCTAAGAAGGCAGAAGTAATTTATAAAGGACATCAGGTGTAGTGAGATATTGCTGATTCATATATAATTGAGAAGCAGACAGCAAAAGGCTGTAGGGGGAGGGGTGGGAAATGAATCATTTATGGAAGACTAAATACAACTATCGATTATTAAAATCCTCTTTTCTAGGTAACCTCCTAGGCAATGTTTCCTGTGACACTCAAGCGGTTACTGACCTCCCAGATAGGCAGGTAGGCTGGAATGTAAGGACAACTTAATTCCTAGCTCCAAGGTAGTTAATAATCACTCATTCTTGGTATACTGGAAAACCATGGCTCTGACCAGGAAGCTAAGCCTTTGATAACAGCCATCAGCAAAAAGAGCCAAAACATCCATGGAGAATAATAGCTTCTTCCAGAGAGTTCCAGCCACCTCCGGGTAGGAGGGAGAACAGGAGGTCATCTCAGCCCCTTCAGTTAAAAGTCAGTCAGGGGTTACCAGGCAGTGGAATTCTCTGGGGTGTTAGGCTCTCCTCACCTTTTGGAAGGTGA
This sequence comes from Puma concolor, assembly GCF_028749965.1. NCBI lineage: Eukaryota > Metazoa > Chordata > Mammalia > Carnivora > Felidae > Puma > Puma concolor. The sequence goes on along the minus strand of NC_141673.1, from coordinate 54,058,043 downwards.
CTACCAACACCTAGAGGAGGCAGCATGGTGAACGAAGATAAATCCAGGCGGGAAAAGAGCACATACATGCACGTCTTCTCCATTAGACAACCTTACCTCTGGTTCCCAGGCTCTGTCTATGGGTAGGCAATGAAGGGACGTGACCAATCAAGCATTGCTAAATGGGGTCTCAAGAGCCACATTCAGCCCCCAGAGAGGTGATTATTTTTAAATTTTTGCCAACAAAATACTTTTTAAATGTTTGCTTACTTTTGAGAGAGAGAGAGAGAGAGAGAGAGAGAGAGAGAGAGAGAAAAGGTTCAAGTCAGGGAGGGGCAGAGAGCGAGGGAGACAGTCGGAAGCAAGCTCTGCACCATCAGTGCAGAGTCAAGTGCAGGGCTGATCTAATGATGGTGAGATCAAGACCTGAGTCAAAGCTGGATTCTTAACCAACTGAGCCACCCAGGCGCCCCATCCATAAAATATTTTTGAAAACGTAAACTAGTTGCCAGTATTAAAAAGTTGGGATATTTACATGAAAATCTTTATTTTCCTATTTCTCTTGAAAAACAGTACATCAGGTTTTACTCCTGTCCCAGTGTCTTCTGGCAACAATCAGAGACAGGACACCCCAGACCTCACTCTGTCTACTGTGACATTTACGTCACCAGCCTGGCCCCATGGGCATTTGATTCTGCAACCCTGCATCCTGATCTCTGGGATTTGATAAGTAAACCAAGAAAATTGTTAGATAAACAGTATACGGATTAAAATCATTACTTGAAAATATTTACTATGGAACCAAGTAGGGTTAAACCAAGAAGACTAGGATGTGGTTTCCACTCTCAAGGAGCAGGCAGTCATCTGTAGTTGGGAGACCTCCTTACAAATAACTATCATTTGTTCAGATTGATGCCATACTCAAGGTGTGTGTCACAAAGGGACCTGAGCAATACAGAAGTGGAGACACCTCTGTAACACAAGAGTCAGGAAAGTGTTACAGATGAGGTGGCATCTGAGCTCAGCCTTATGGAATGAAGGAGGAAATCAGAGAGCAGGCAAGGAAAGGCTCTCCGAGCAGAGGAACAGCCTGTAAAAGAGTGATGCAAACTTTATAAAGAGGGGCTGGGTATGACCTAAGTATAGGCTTGGTGAGGGTGCTACATCAGAACTAGACCGTAAAAGGGGTGCCTGGGTGGTTCAGTCAGTTAAGCGTCCAACTTCGGCTCAGGTTATGAGCTCATGGCTCATGAGTTCGAGCCCCACATTGGTCTCTGTGCTGACAGCTCAGAGCCTGGAGTCTGCTTCAGATTCCATCTCAGTCTCTCTCTGTCCCTCCCCTGCTTGCACACTCTCTCTCACGCAAATATAAACATTTAAAAAAATAAAAAAATAAAGAACTAGACCGTGAAATTCTATCCAGCTTTATCCTATAGAGCTTATGACCCATGGGATGAATCTAAAATTGTTTAAAGAAAGGATTCTTAAGATCAAAACTATTTTGGAAAACAGCAGTAGTGGTTTAATGGAGGACAGTTTATAGAGGATAAATGACAAAGGCAAAGTGATCAGCCAGGGTCTCTTATAATAGTCCAGGTGACAAAGGGGTCGTGAATCAAGCACTGACTCTGGAAGGAAAAAAGGGAGGGTTTCAGAGGAGCTGAAACAATAGAGAATCCCAGGAGGACCTACTGGACAAAGGTCATGGAGGAGAAGGGAGCAAAGAGGAGGACTCTTAGGTTTCCACTGGCAGAATGAGCAGAGGTGGTAAGCTGATTATGAACGGTGAGGAGAAAGTGAAACAAGTCTTGGGGGTGGGGAGTGCTGGAGGAGGAGATCATGACATTGGTTTTAGGTTAGTGAACACAAAATTCTTGGTACCAGACATTGCAAAGGCAGTGGCAGCCCACTTTGACTTAGCGGGCATCAGCAAACTATGGCTCGTGGGCCAAACCTGGCTCCCAAGCTAAGGATAGCTTTTACATTTTTTTTTTTTTGTATGGTTCCCCAAGCTAAGAATGGTTTTTACATTTTTATGTATGTGAGGGGAAGGAAAAATCAAAGTGCTATTTTAAGACACGTGAAAAGTATATGAAATTCAAATTTCAGTGTCAATAAAGTTTTATTGGAATACATCTATGCTCATTCATTTAAGTATATCGTGGCTTTCCAGGTACAATGGCAGTTCACAGTTTCTGCAGAGAGTGCCTGCAAAGTGTGTGTGTGTGTGTGTGTGTGTATATATATATATATATACATACAAAAAATGTGTGCTGACTCCTGAATTTAACTATTAGATTGAATGCTCTAAAATTGTTGTTGTAGGTCAAAAACAATCAAATACTGACCATTTTATGTCATTACATGTAATAAAGAAGTGAGCAAAGATATCAACTTGAATAGAATTTACTGTGCACCTTGGTGTTCGTAGTCACATTAACTTTGGATATACTTTGCTGCTGGCATTTGGGGGCCATCATTAGCTTCTATCTCCCTCACCAAGATAATTAAAACTAAAGATTAACAAAACTCAAGATCAAAAGAAGCTATGGGGTCACATAGATCTCCCCACATACACAATGTTTTCTTCTTCATATTAGCCATTGAAGAAATGAACTTTCAACAAAGCAAAGATAAAAACCAGAAAGCTGTTATCGGGCATTTCCTTTCCATTAGTCTCCAGGCCCTCTTGACCAAACCATTAATACTACCAAAGTCTGAGCTCCACATTTAGATAAGGAAGTCTGCGCCCTGTCAGATGCTGGAACAATCCCCATTCAAGGACACAGTGCGGCTATGATGGGGCCAAGTGACGTGAAAATAAAGCCTACCCAAACAGGACTTCGAGTTTGCAGCTTTTGCATTAGTTTAGAACAATAATATTACTTGCATAAGCTTCTACTGGCGATTAAGAAAGGAAAAAAAAGCGGTGTGCTTGAAGCTACTCTATATCCAAAGATAAGGTTTCCTGTATTTACCAGATGTATCAGTGCTATCGGCAGAGTCAGAAACACGCACTTTTTAAAAAACAAATGAAAGTCCATCTCAAATGTGCAGTTTAAAAATGTGAATGTCAAAAAGGCTGAAACTGATAAAAATGAAACCAGAAGATAAAAAGACGCTAATCTCAAGAGACAACAAATAAAACACCTAACTTTTTAATCAGCAGTTTCCTCAAAAACTCCACACAACCCTGACTTTTCCCTTGCTCTGGGATAAAGAAAGTTCCTCACCACCTAGAGCTCCCCTATGTTCCTTTTTAATCTTAAGGCAACACAACAATAATTTTATATACAAGGTGGTAAGAAGGATGAAACTCTAACTTGAGAGTTCTGAGTCCTGGTTTTAGAAAAGATCTTTAAAAATGTGCTCTTCTGGGGCGCCTGGGTGGCGCAGTTGGCTAAGCGTCCGACTTCAGCCAGGTCACGATCTCGCGGTCCGTGAGTTCGAGCCCTGCATCAGGCTCTGGGCTGATGGCTCAGAGCCTGGAGCCTGTTTCCGATTCTGTGTCTCCCTCTCTCTCTGCCCCTCCCCCGTTCATGCTCCGTCTCTCTCTGTCCCAAAAATAAATAAACGTTGAAAAAAAAAATTTAAAAAAAAATGTGCTCTTCTATGAGAGAGGAAGGCCACTCATCCACCTGTTTTCAAGTGCACATGCCGAGTGGCCTTCACATACAACAGGGCAGGAAACAACAGCGGGGTCAGGCACACAGGTTTCTCTCTGCTAGAAATCTGGGAGGCAATTAAGAGCAGAAAGACTCTGGAACCAGATTTCCCCAGGTTTGAAGGCTGGATCCACCAATAAGTATCTGTGTGATTTGAACTTTATCTCCCTGGGCCTCAGCTTCTCATCAATAAAATGGGGACAATGAAAAGTACTTTCCTCTTAGGGAAGCTGTCTGACCGTTAGAAAACAGCTGTTAATAGAGCTTTTACATCTAACAATTTATGGGTAATGCTTGTAACCTTCAACACGAGAAAGGTGGTGTCACTAGCCTCATTTTATTGGCTCAATCAATATGCTATAAAAAACAATTCAGTTCAACATCCTAGACAAGCTGTTCTGGCATTTGCCAGCAACTGAGGTTTTAAATGATGTATTGTGTTCACATAAATGAAGCTCTTGTAATTAGTTGCACAACAGCCTATAAATAGAACACAGGTATTGCAAGAAGGAATTGTGACATGTCACATGGTTTCAGCACGCCAACATACTTTTTCCAAGGCAAGCACAGCATTACTGCTAATGTACATTAAGAGCAACAATTAATTTCCCACTCATAACTTAAGTCATTGTTTAAAAAAAAAACCCACAGAACGCTTTGATTGAAAATAATCTGCTTTGGAAAATCTTCATCTCTATGTGAACTAATTTGTAGAGATTGTTTTGTTTCCAGATTAAAGCCTGAATATAAGGGCTCTAAGTGGCTCAGTTGGATAAGCTTCGGACCCTGGGTTTCGGCTCCAGTCATAATCTCAAGGTTCGTGAGTATGAGTCCCCACATCAGGCTCTGTGCTGGCAGTGTGGAGCCTACTTGGGATTGTCTCTCTCCATCTGTCTCAGACTCTCTCACTCTCTGTCTCTCTCAAAATAAATAAATAAACTTAAAAAATAATAAAGCCTGAATACAAAAAGTAGCCCTTTGAAAGCTGGTTGCTGTCTGATCAAACATTACTACCTTTGTGCCTAGACCCAAGGCCATGCCATTAACAATTCAACTCTCCCAGATTTACAAAAGAAAGAATGTTTAAACCTTGAGGCCCCAGAAGGGCCAAGAGGGGTTCCATTTTAGGCAAAGTGATCTCTACACCCTCAAAAAGCTTTCTAGAAAGTACAATGAGGCTTTGCTATGGCCTGGAAGGAGACAAATGCACTAAGGAGGATGTAAACTATTTTTAATTGGATGCCCGGCATCATCCTTAAATAAAAAGGACTAGGGGGCTGCCAATATACTCCAATTAGTCAAAAAGTTATATTCCATATTGCTCTGTGTTGATTTTAGTTGGTTTTCTTTATCTCCAGTCACATAGCAGGGAGTAGGCGTTCAATAAACATTAGTTGAATGAATGAACAAATGAACTTGTTTTCTCCATAACATCCCAAGAGGGACACTAGAATAACAAGTGAATTCTAGGCCTGACTATTTGTTTTTTGTTTTTGTTTTTTAAGTTTATTTATTTTGAGAGAGAGAGTGAAAGAGCGCATGTGTGTGCACACAAGCAGGGGGAGGGCACAGAGAGAGAGAGAGAGAGAGAGAGAGAGAGAGAGAGAGAGAGAAAGAATCCCAAGCAGGCTCCAAACCATCAGCACAGAGGGGCTTGATCTCACAAACCAGGAGATCATGACCTGAGCCAAAACAAAGAGTTGAACACTTAACCTACTGAGCCACCCAGGCACCCCTGCCTATTTGCTTCTTAATGTTTAAAATGTTTTATTTTTATTTTTTTTTCAATTTTTTTTGAGAGAGAGAGAGAGAGAGAGAGAGAGAGAGCATGAGTTGGGGAGGGGCAGAGAGAGAGGGAGATACAGAATCTGAAGCAGGGTCCAGGCTCTGAGCTGTCACCACAGAGCCCGACGTGGGGCTCGAACTCACCAACTGTGAGATCATGACCTGAGCTGAAGTCAGACGCTTAACCGACTGAGCGACGCAGGCGCCGCTGTGCTTAAAATGTTTTTATTGGGGTTTCCCATCCATTGGCTTCAAGAAAAATAACTGTGTTCCAAAGAAAAAAATTAATCCTAAGTGCTAATGGAACTTGAGAGCATGCCCTGTCAACTGAGCCCCAAACATCTGCAAAAAAAGGGCTGATAAAACAGAATCTAGTACATCCCTAGGTGGACTCTTAACTCCCCTGCTGGTCTCTGCCTTAGAACCAATGCTCGCTCAGTATTAGTGCAGCCTGACCCATGTGGCCTTGGAGGGCAGGACGATGCTCTCTCAACACTAAGACTGCCGTGCAGGAGGGAAACTCCAGGGGCCCGAGGGAGACCTGGAGGTAGCAGAAAGGCGATTCTGACACCATCAGTTTAAAGCTGCCTGGCAGTGCAATGAGTTATGTCAGGAAGCAGAGATTCCCTTCCCCGGAGATATCCAAAAGCAGGTTCATCGCCTCAGAGGGACACTCTGAGGATCTCTGCACTAGGTTCTAGGCCTTCTTTTCCAACTGTTGAGTCTCTATCTGTCACCATACCCAACTCCAGTTAATGTAAAACCTATCCTGCTTTCAGAGCTAAAATTAATTTTTAGCGAACAGAGCTTTGGAGCGGTACCTAAGACAATCCTGTAATACCTGGTAAATCATATTTGACATATGGCAAGTCTCTAGCCATATGGCAAGCAGAAATTGTGATTAACTCAAACTTCCTATCCCCCACTAGCCCTTTAATGTGGGAGTGTGCAAATGAGCCTCAAATGTTGCCGTTCCCTGGGGCCCCCATTTGGCTTGCTTTTCTTCCTACCCAACTTTCCCTGGGAGATCTTCTCTATTCCCAAGGCTTCATTTAAGGCCTAAACACTAAGCACTGCCATGTTCGTGTCTCTGGGGTGTTCTGGGGTGTTCTGACTGCACAGATCTCTGGGGTGTTCTGACTGCATTTCTGAATGCCTGCAGGATATCTGCATTTGCATATTGCACACATTCAAGTTGCCCAAACCTGCTCTCATTCTCTCTTTCCGTCTACCTCTGTCTGTCTCAAATGCAATCCTCCTCCTGTTGTTCCTGCCTTCATGGACCAAGGATTCCAAGGAGCATTCCTGTCCTCTTGGCTTTTTACTCTTGTCCGCATCTAGTCCCTCGGCCTATATAGCACAACTAGGACTGAGTTTAGGTCAAGTCCCATGCCTTGTTTAGACCCATATCACATGTCCAGGCACCATCACAATAACCTAACTGGTTGTCCCCTCCGCTGATAGATCCTATACAGCATGGAGACACCGACATTTCTCAACCATGAACGCTGGCCACATCACTCCCATGTTCCAATTCTCTCAAATGGACTCTCAAGATTTTAGGGTAAAAATGTAAACTCCTTAGCTTGCCATACAAGGATCTTCATGATTTGGCCCTTATCCATGTCTTCATCCCATCTGCTCTCCTCACACCTCCTTATTTTCAGCCATAAAAAAACAGCCATGGGTTTACAGAAAGCAGTGTTGTTACAAATCACAATTCCTTGACACGTGCCTTTCCCTCTGCCTACAATGATCTAACCTCCTCTTGTCTGACAAATGCCCCCTTGTCCTTCAACACTCAGTTTAACCACCACACCATGCTAAGGCTGCTTGATATGCACTTCTTTATTGTAGTTCTTAAATCCTGCAATGTAAGCACTAAGCACTGCAATTGCTACGGTCACGGAAATTACCAGAAACTTGGACTGGTTTCCTAGCTCTGCCATTTACTAGCTGTGTGACTTAGGTAAGTTAATTGACCTTTCCAAAACTCAGTTTCTTTAGCTATTAAATTGGGCCACTGTGTGAATTAAGAATACAAACGAATGTAAAGTGTCCCACAAAGACCTGGCAGACACATAGCCTCTTTCTTCTGGATATTGTCTTTTCCTCCTACCCAACTCCAATCCACTCACACAGTTGGTCCTTGGCCACATCTGATTGACCTAGGGCTAGCCACTTGACGCTAGTTGAGCCAATAAGTGATCTTCAAAGGAAAATGAAAGAATAAGAAAAAGACAGGGAAGAGAGCAGGAAGAGAGACAAAAGAGAAATGAAATAGATCATGTAAGAATACAGATGAGAAATAGAGAATCTCAATGGAGTCTTCGTCCCTAGTTACAGCTGCTCCCAAGACCCATTTATCCTGAGAATATCTGGGCAACCCCAATATCCTACAATAAATTCACATTAGGTGGCTGTCAATTAGAAGTTAAGAAATCTAATAAAACCCAAGTCTGATACAAACTCTTTTGCACTGTCACGGTAAGTACCATGAAGGCAGAGGTAGAACCTTGTTTGATTTCGTATTCTTAGAGACTAGCCAATGCCTAACATAAAACAGATAAATATTTACTGAATGAAAAGTTTATTGACTTTAGAAGAGAAATAGTAACTTGAGATTAAAAGTCTTCTCGCAAGCTCGAGAATCTCTAGGTACCTGTCCTAAGTAGTCAGAGAGAAACTTTTTTAAAAAAGATTTTTAAGTAATCTACACCCAATCTAGCACTCAAACTCACAAGCCCAACATCAACAGTCACATGCTCCACCAACTGAGCCAGGCAGGGACCCTGAGCAACTTTTCAAATCACAAATTTTGACAATTATGACCAAAAATAGACACTGAGATATACTTCTGAGAGCCACTGGTCAAACATACTTACTCCCTAAATATCATAAACTTGTTATCAGTTGAGCCAATCCAAGTTTATTGGGAAGATTTTTTTTTAATTGTATTATTTATTTATTTTTGACAGAGAGAGAGAGAGAGACGGAGAGAGAGAGTGTGTGTGCGCACGCAGGGGAGGGGCAAAGAGAGAGGGAGACAGAATCCCAAGCAGGTTCTGTGCTATCAGTGCAGAGCCAATGTGGGGCATAAACCCACAAACCATGAGATCATGACCTGAAGCTGAAAACAAGAGTTGGCCACTCAACCGAGCCACCCAGGTGCCGCTTAAAAACTGCATTCTCTGAATAATTGCTAATGTAGAGAACTATTTCTGAAGCTTACTAACAGGAGACAGTGGAATATTCCTTATTAGAAATCTAGCAAGTGAGAGCTAATCACCACTCCCATCCATGACCTTGGGAGACAGAGGGACTTAAAGTCTCAAATTGTTGGAAATTCCACAGATTCGAAATGAGGCCAACTGATGACCTTCCCTACTGCATTTCAGTCTAGAGATTAAAATAGGTCTCATTGTTCCAGAATCCTGGCCATAGTAAGAAACAGGCTCCAGACGGCCAAAAGGAATTTTAACAGCAGAACCAGGAGCATGAGAAAGGAAATCAAGAGGAATAATTTTTCATAAAAAGGTCCATGAGGTTAACTTTCATTTCATTATGTTTCTAAATTGCAGATATTTGTAAGCTGGTTGCAAAATATCCTTTCTTCACTGACATGAAGCATGAATTAACCAGTAAATAATAATAGTAAAAAAAAAATTCTTACATCCTACATTTTCAAAACATTTTCTAATGTTTATTTATTTTGTGTGTGTGTGTGTGTGTGAGAGAGAAAGAGAGAGAGAGAGAGAGAGCGAGCATGCGCAGGGCAGAGGCAGAGAGAGGGAGACACAGAATCTGAAGCAGGCTCCAGGCTCTGAGCTGTCAGCACAGAGCCCGACACAGGGCTTGAACCCACAATGGACTTTGACCTGAGCATAAGTCAGACACTTAACCAACTGAGCCTCCCAGGCACCCCTCAAAATACTTTCTAACTTACTAACACATTCCTAAAGGGTTATTTATAGTCCAAAAGTTTGTGAATAAGATGACTGATCAACTTAATATACATTTTGACCAAAACATTAAATCCATTTACAGGCTTACCTGGAAATTTTACTGAACTACAACCTAATAAAGCACAATACTGAGTGACTACATAAATGTAATTTATGCCCCTTTTTCTGTGGAAAACTACATCTAGAACTCCAACCTCTGTTGTTAGTAATGGTTCTCATGCTTTTGTAGGCATACATGTCCCCTGGAGAACCACTCCCAGAGATTCTGACTTAGTAGACTGAAGGCAGAACCAGAGGAAAGCTCCCAAGTGATAGTGACACTTTGGGTTTACTGATGACACGGAGTAGCACCGGCCTAGATGAAACAGTCCCTCTGATTTAATCAGGGACTGGAATTGCCTTCAATGAGGAAATGAGGCACCCTCAGCCTCACCCCAGTGAGCTGAATACCCCCAGTTTATGTGATAATCCCAGTTTATAAGCCACTGGTGTGCCTTCGTGATGTGGGAAATAAAGGGAAAGGGAAACAATGAAATTTCCTTTTTGCCTACAGCCTATTGACAACGTCCTTGAGACAGGCAGAGTGACCTTCTCGATGAGGACACTTTGCTAAGGGTGAAAGGCAATCTTAGCATAACATTATCCCAACCTCCAGGATCCAGGAAATCTATTTTATCATAAAAAATTCCTTTGGAAACTTCTTCTCTCTCTACCCCCTGAAGATACAGGCTGGCAACCATACTCCAAGCTTACGGAGCCCTGGTAGACTTCTACACGATCTCATGACTGAGTTTTTACTAAACAGTAAATGACCTTTTCCTAACAATAGCTCGCCCCTCAAGGTCCTGGAAACCTTGTTTCCAAAATACCTTAACCCTTCCCAGCCTGAAGGTATATAATCAGCCACTCTTCACAACCCCTGTGCCACTCTTTCTGCCCATGGGTCCTGTCCCAGGGCTTTAATAAAACCACTTTTTTACAGTGATGATGTCTCAAGAATTCTTTCTTAGCCATCGGCTCCAAACCCCAGCATTTTCCACATCAGTCCGTACTGAGTCAGAAGTTTAAGAGGCTTGACTGGGGCAGGGGTACTCCCTGTGAAGGAGAAGGAGGGTCCTGGCAGGGCTCTGTGGGATCATCAGCTGCTGGGGAACGACGAGTAGTGGTGGTTGTGTCTACCACACCCGAGACAGGTTAGGAAATGGTTAGCAGTTAAAGAGAATCAGTAAGGGGCGCCTGGGTGGCGCAGTCGGTTAAGCGTCCGACTTCAGCCAGGTCACGATCTCGCAGTCCGTGAGTTCGAGCCCCGCGTCAGGCTCTGGGCTGATGGCTCAGAGCCTGGAGCCTGTTTCCGATTCTGTGTCTCCCTCTCTCTCTGCCCCTCCCCCGTTCATGCTCTGTCTCTCTCTATCCCAAAAATAAATAAACGTTGAAAAAAAAAAAAAATTTAAAAAAAAAAAAAAAAAAAAAAAGAGAATCAGTAAGAGCAGGTGGGGGCAGGGGTGGGGAAGGCAACACAGGAAGCTTGTTTCCATTGCTGGGAGTGGCTGCAATACAGAGAAGGGAATTCTGATTATTTAGAATACTGGAAGTAAATTATCATGCGGGGCAATTATTCTCATATTAAAGGTAACTGTACATGACCTATATTCCAAATTATTAACCAGAAGATATTTTTTTAAGTTTGCTTATTTTGAGAGAGAGACAGAGCATGCGATCTGGGGAAGGGCAGAAAGAGAAGGAGAGAGAGAATCCCAAGCAATCTCCGTGCTGTCAGTGCAGAGCCCAATGCAAGGTTCGAACTCATCAACTGTGAGATCATAACCTGAGCCAAAATTAAGAGTCAGATGCTTACTGACTGAGCCACTCAGGCACCCCAAGATACTTTTTATTAGTAAGAAAAAAGACTAACTAGTGTCAGTACTTTATAATTGTGTGTTATCTCATTTGAACCTTCCAATGATAAGGCAGATAGGAGAGGTATCATTTGTCCCCTTTTATAAAAAGTGAATCCAGAAAGTTGACTAACCCGGGTTCAAACAGCCAGCAGGTAGTAAAGCCTGACTCAGATCCCCTTCAGATTCCAAGGTCTAACTCTACAACATCCTACACTGTAGAGAAAGGCGGCTGAGAAGCTTGCAGATTCCAAAGGAAAGCCTGGGATCTGGTAATATCATGAAGCCAAGGAGGTGAGGACTTAAGAAAGCAAAGTGTCAGATGCCAGGAAAAGTTCAAGTGTCTGCTTGTTCCGGTAATTAACAAGTTACTGATGGGGCACCTGGGTGGCTCCGTCGGTTTAGCATCCGACTTCAGCTCACGTCATGATCTCACGGTTTGTGAATTAGAGCCCCAAGTTGGGCTCCATGCTGACAGCTCAGAGCCTGGAGCCTGCTTCAGATTCTGTCTACCTCTCTCTCTGCCCCTCCCCTGCTTGCTCGCTCTCTCAAAAATAAACAAACATTAAAAAAAAAATTATTGGTGGCCACTGGTAAGGTCCCAAGTACTATCCCCTCCCAGAGAAAGTTTTAAGGTGATAAAACGCATTGAGATTGAATGTACTAGTTTCCAGAGAAGTTACTTCATTTGTCAGCTTGTTTTTTATGAATAAGCAAGGCGAAGGGGGGTGGGAAATCTTAAAATAGCCTCCACCTCTCCGTGAAATAGACTTTAGCTCTAATCCAAAGGGAATGCTGTTAAACAACTGTTTACAAATTCCCAAACATTTATGTAGCAATTTAGAGGATAACTGAATAACTGACACCTTTTTAATTAGCTCCCAACTCCAAAATAGTATAGATACTTCAAAAATTTAATGTATTGGGGTGCCTGGGTGGCGCATGAGTTCATGAGTTTGAGCCCCGCATCGAGCCCATGCTGATTCTGTAGAGCCTCTCTCTCTCTCTCTCAAAAAATAAATTTTAAAAGAAATTTTATGTGTTTTTGTAGCCAAAGATTTATTGATAATTTACTGCTTTAATCTTTCATTTCTTCTTGTGTAACTCAGAAAAGCTTCTGGTAAGCAGAGATTTTATGAACATTTCTTCAACAGAAGTTTTTGCTCTATTTTAAAAAAAATTTTTTTAATGTTTATTTTTTAGAGAGAGAGAGAGAGTGAGCAGGGGAGGAGCAGAGACAGAGAGGGAGACACAAATTATGAAGCAGGCTCCAGGCTCTGACCTGTCAGCACAGAAGCTGACATGGGGCTCGAACCCACAAACCCTGAGATCATGGCCTGAGCCGAAGTCAAGATGCTTAACTGAGCTAGCCAGGTGCCCCAAGATTTTGCTCTTTTTAAAAAAATCTGTACAATTACTGTGATCTCCAAGATACAGTAAATGGAAGAAAGCAGTATACTGTCTTTTTTTAAGAGAAAACAAGAATACACACACACAAATTAAGACACTAAAAGAATAAACTAGAAACTAATGAAAACAGATACCTGTAGGGGTTATATGTGGGAGGAAGGGGTGAAGAATGGAACCGAGACTTTTCTAAGTGTGTATATCTTAAACAAACAAAACATTTTTGACTTTTGAAAATTAAACAAAAAATGAAAAAATGCACATCTTATAGTTGAAAACAAACTTGAACTATATATTAAACTGGTAATCTAATCTTATTGTAAGTGGCTTTTAAACAACTGGGCTAAAAACCAAAGAGAAAAGTATTGCAGAAAAATCTTAAAATGTGCTCAGCAGAAATACTGGTATTGAAATTTTGAAACTGTGTTACATGTGTTATTAGGATATAGGAAACATACATGTTATTAAGTCCTGAGATTTATAATGTAAGACAATAAATATAAATCAGATATAAGAGTTACCTTATAATATTAAATTGAAATTGGAAATATCAATAGGAATTCAATTGTTGAAATACATGTATTTCCTAACTCTGTCCACCAAAAGGGCCGGAAGTAACACCACCACACCAGTGTGAGCATTCAGAGCACCCTCCCCAGGGAGAGAAAACAGACGTCCTTCGGAAAGGGACTGGTTGCCAGTAAGCCAGTGCAGAATGTACAAGGCTGGATTAGAAAGCAAAGAAACACTCACAGATACGATGCATTTCAGGACACAGGAGCATGTCTGATGGGGATATAACTGGTTAAATCCGAGATACTTTGAGCATCAAAAATAAACAGATTTTTACATAGAGGAAAGCAAATCCCTAAATCCATAGTGATGGTTAAAGAAATAAAACACCTAAATCACTACCACCGGGAGTGACTTTCATGCTAGCTACTTCTTCCGAAAATTGACAATTCAAGGGAATAAATTAAATGATCCTGTGTGAATATATGGAAGAATATTAGTTCATCTCCAGTTATCAAAGAAAAATCCTCTCCACAGAAAATGCTATACAAATACACAGAAGAGGTGATAATTAGAAAACAATCATTTGGCAATCCTCAGTGAAATAACTGGCTAGGGCAAAGGTCATACACCTACGCTAAAATCCTTAGGTGAAAGATAATTCACATGGTGCCTAAGTATCTATCATAAACATCATCATTTTACAGAAATAAAAACACCTTTACACAGGAAAGGAGGCGACGATCGCTACCGGAACCAAATGACCAAACAAGTACCCTATGAGTGGGACAACCGACGGTATCTGCTTGCAGGTATGAAGCAACAGAGAATACACAGCATCACCTAGAAAATACTCTTCCCAAGGTTACCAAGCATGTAGGCATACATTCCACTTCATGGAATACAAAAGGGGTAGAGAATCTGGTAAAACAGCACAAGGAAATATTAAAAAGAGACAACCTGTTTGGTTTCTTCAAATAGTCGACCTAATCATTAAAAGACCATACAGGACATCTCTGGGATAGTGGAGGAAGTAATAATAAATGAAATAATAAATAGGTGTGGGCCATATGTTAGATACTTGTGGACTAATGGCAAGTTTCTTTGTGGTAACAATACTTCTATACTTAAATAAGAGAATGTGCTTGCTCTTAGGTGTTCACGGTCAACTATTTAAGGATGGGGTGTTTTTAAAAGATTCAGAGAAGGGCGCCTGGGTGGCGCAGTCGGTTAAGCGTCCGACTTCAGCCAGGTCACGATCTCGCAGTCCGTGAGTTCGAGCCCCGCGTCGGGCTCTGGGCTGATGGCTCAGAGCCTGGAGCCTGTTTCCGATTCTGTGTCTCCCTCTCTCTCTGCCCCTCCCCTGTTCATGCTCTGTCTCTCTCTGTCCCAAAAATAAATAAACGTTGAAAAAAAAATTTTTTTTAAAAAAAAAGATTCAGAGAAATGTAGTCAGGTATTCACTGAATTATTCTTTCAGCATCTCTGTATGTTTGTAATGTTGATTAGAATAAAAGGTTGAGAGAACAATCTCTATCTTGCTTTAACTCTGAAGAAATGAAACAAAGTTTACAAATGCAAATAAAATAAAAAATATAAATATGTGAAACTCAAGATAAAAGAAAGAATAAAATGAAAGGTCAAGGATGGAGAAGTTTAAATGCCCACATGCTGACCATAGTTCAAACCCAATTGTAAGTAAGCCTTAAGTGTAGCTCTTAGTTTTCCGGTTGCCATACCAGAAAGGGAACTGTGGTGGCTGTCACAACTTTCCATCATCCACAGGTCAAGGTTACCAGCTCTGAAGGGATCTCTGGTTCAGGGAGCAATCTCTCTTTTCAAGGGTCTTCTGGGGAAGACTCACTGGTAAAGGCAACATCACCTTCTCTCCCACAGTAAACACAAGGGAAAGAGAGGCCATTCCTTCTATTGTCTAACTAACCTAAGGGCTGGTTCCAAAGTCAAGTGCACTGAGAGCCCTAGTTAGGGAAGTGGAAGGTAGGAAGGTAGGAGGAATAAGAACAAAGTTCAGAGTATTTACAGAAATGGACAGGCTGCACGCCATTCAAATTAACTTCAGTAATGCCCATTTGGTCTAAGAAGACTTTCTGGAAGACTTCTGGAAGGCAAGAAGAGGCAAAGGCATTATCAAAACACTAAAATGAAAACTTTAAAAGTATGCTTATTTTCGGAGGACAGACCAAAATTGTATAATGGTCAAGGAACAATTGCTAAGGTCCTGACCCTCCTCACAGTGTAGGCTCTGCAGAAGCTTCAGAGATCAGGCATCTGCTGAACAAACAGAGCTTCTTCTAAACCAGTCATTGTCCAGAATCCAAGGTAGAAGGTCAACAAAAGCCACTGTGCTGGGATCCTCCTGCAAATTTCCCCACATGGCAAAGAACACACCAAATCAGATGAAGAGAAGAGTAAGTAGGCGTCAAGTTAGGGTCACCAGCTGTCCTATTTTTCTTAAGCACTCAAAGTAATTGCCTCCTCGATGTCCATAAACCAGGGTGGCTGGTCATGGTCCCTAAAGTCCAGCGCTCTTCTTGTAAAATATTGGCACAATAACAGAGACTAGAGATACTTTAAGCTGGGAACTGACAAAGACAGTAGACACAATGTCCAACGAACTACTGGATCTGAAGTTGGGGAAGGCAGAAACGGGGAAAACTGTACTTCAGAGACACCCATTCAGGGATCATCCCTGAGGTAACGAACATAAACGGCTTGCAGGGCACCAAGCCTAAGAATCAGATCGGACTTTGAACACTGTGGTGGCAAAAGTGCTGTGGTTTTAATTAGCAGTGAGAGAAGAGGATGTCTTAAGACCCAGCAATCAAAGGGGCAGCTGTTGACTTTAGGGCCAATTCTTGGTATTTCAAAGCTTTAAGAATCTAACCTTCCAGGTATGACCTGCAAGTTAAAGAGTACTCCATTCAAAACATCCAAGTTATTCTAGGTCTCTGGGCCTGTGAGGGGCTGTCAAATCAAAGTTAAGAACAGAGCTGTACTTTGTTTCCTTGCATGCCTGGTAATTTTTGATTGGATTCTAGACAATTTTACCTTGTTGAGTGCTGGATATTTTTCTCTTCCTATGGATGTTCTTGAACCTTGTTCTGGGATACAGTTACTTGATAAAGGTCTGCCCCTTTGAGGTTTTCATTTTAAGGTTAGGCTGGACTAAACAGTGTTTAACCCAGAGCTAATTATTCCTCTATTTAAATCAAGGCCTTTCTGAGCACTCTACCCAATGCCGCGTGAAGGATGAGGCTTTCCGGTCTGGCTGAGGGAACAGGCACTGTTCTTGGCTCTGAGTGAGCACTAGATACTGTTCCACTAACCCTTCTTCTCCAGACTCAGCTAGTTTCCTCACATGAACAAGTTGATCAGAACCCTAATACTTGAGGACTCCTTGCGGGCACCTGGACCACTCTGTTTATGCAGCTCTCTCCTCTTCAGTGTGTTCTTCTGTGAAATCCAACCACCTTGGTCTCCTCAAGCTTCTCAGTTCCTGTTCCACTCAGGGAGTCTGCTTTGTTCTGCCAGGGTTTCCCCTCTCTCAACACTGGAACAATTATAGGGCTGACATCATTTATTCCCCATCTCTCAGATAATGGGAAACTTTTGTTGCCTGATGCCCAGTATCCCTAGAACTGTTGTTTCATTGATTTATCTTTTGTTGGATGGTTTCAGGTAGTAGGGTAAACCCAATCCTTGTTAGCTCATCTTGGTTGGATGCAGAAATGTCCCAGGATCATTTTTTTTTTTAATTTTTGTTTTTACATTTATTTATTTTTGAGAGACAGAGACAGAACACAAGCAGGGGAAGGGCAGAGAGAGAAGGAGACACAGAATCCCAAGCAGGCTTCAGGCTCTGAGCTGTCAGCACAGAGCCCACCACAGGGCTCAAACTCAAGAACAGCGAGATTACAACTTGAGCTGGAGTCAGACACTTAACTGACTGAGCCACCCAGGCGCCCCCTCGTAGTCCTAAGGCATCTTAGAGGAAATGCATAACCTCCTTCTCTTGGTTCAAGAGTGAAGGGAGGGGTGCCTGGGTGGCTCAGTCGGTTAAGCTTCCAACTTTGGTTCAGGTCATGATCTCGCAGGTCGTGAGTTCGAGCCCCGTGTCAGGCTCTGTGCTGACAGTTCGGAGCCTGGAGCCTGTTCAGATTCTGTGTCTCCCTCTCTCTCTCTGCCTTTCCCCTGCTTGCGTTCTGTCTCCCTCTCTGTCAAAAATAAATAAACATTAAAAAAAAAAAGAGTGAAGGAAAGAAGAGTAGTGGCTGGTGTTCAGTGGAAGTTAAGGTAACTGGTTTTAGCAGGTGTTAGTCAAATAATCCTAGTTACTTTAAAAAATATTTTTTATTATACTTATTCCTAATGAGACTCTAAATCATCACAGAGAGATAAAATCTGTTCCTTTAAGAACCTCACAAGCCTTTTTATCAGTAACTCCATATTGAAAACTCTCTTCAAGCCTTTATGATGATGCCCCAACAACACATTTTTGGGTCTGAGGTAAATGCTCATTCCATGTCAAGTTTTTTTTTTTTTTTTTTTAAGTCCTTCATGCTAAAGTTCAAACTCATTTTGTTTTGTTTTGTTTTTTTAATTTTTTTTTCAACATTTATTTTTGGGACAGAGAGAGACAGAGCATGAACGGAGGAGGGGCAGAGTGAGAGGGAGACAAAACATTTATTATATTGTGCATGTTACATCTTCTTGTTCTTATCTGAATGAATGTTCAGCTCCCCTCATGAGGGTTTAACCAGGTCAGGCACGCATCCAGAAAGGCACTTTGCAAGAATGAAGTGTTAACATCATGACTACTGAATGTATATACTCTCATGCATTTGTCAGGAGGCTTCAAACTCCTTTTTTGGCTGTAATTTGCCCTATCTTTAAAAATAAACCCAGTACACATTTGCTATAGGTCCCCAAATGGACCATTACCATGAAAGACAATTTTATCCCTCTTTTGAATTCATTATTAAAATTTAAAAGTAGGGTGAATAGCATATTCGTAAGTTCTCACATTTGTGAAAAGTTTTTACTCTTCCACAATTATATCCTATATTCAGACATCATAGATAGAAACAATTCTGTGATTCTCTTCCCTCTCCAAGTATTAAGACATATCCTAACGGGTAGATTTAACTACGTTTATCAGTAGCCTTTTATTTCAAGGGCACTATTTCTATTCAATAGATTTTGCATTACATCAAACTTTTATGGTAATAAAGTAATGTTAAAGGAGAAAATGTTTCATATGTAAAAACCACATCATATTTATCACAAAATTATTGATGTTTTAAGTTTTTTTTTAAATTTATTTTTGAGAGAGAGAGAAAGAGAGAGTGCTAGCAGGGGAGGGGCAGAGAGGGAGGGAGACACAATCCAAAGCAGGCTCCAGGCTCTGAGTTGTCAGCAGAGAGCCCAACACAGGGATCGAACTCACAAACTATGAGATCATGACCTGAGCCGAAGTCGGACGCCTAACCGACAGAGTCACCCAGGCGTCCCATAAAATTATTGAGATTTTAAATGAAGTGACATTTATTGGGTAAGCATGAGAGGTGAGGATTATCTAAAGCAGGGTTTCTCCATCTTTTCACTAGTGCTGCCCTAAGGAAAAAATTAAATTTAAATTCTTCCCCAAAGAGAAATTACACACTAAGGAAAAAGATTTTTCAGGAAGACTTGCACTTTGGAGGGCCACAAAAACCACTGTAATAGCTGAAACTTTTTTGTCCCTCAAGAACCAATTTTTGCACTCTCCAGGGTTTTATGACCCCGAGAATGTACGACACAAAAGAATAACCAGTGTGTTTTAATATTAAAAAGCTCAAAGTTTTGGCAAAAGGAACACTTGGCAATCAAATAAATTTAATACGCTCCATGTAATGAATATAAGAGCTACAGTGATAAAATCCCACTTTGAAGGGCTTGAAGCCTACTTAAAACCACTTCAAAAAACATTCTCCCATTCCTTGTTTAATTAGCCCCAGAGAATCTCTCTTTCATTGCTACCTTCCATTGATTTTCTGACTCTTTCAAGGGCTGCCAGAGACCACCTTGTACTATAATTTACATTCTCAGGTATCTTCCTACCCTATTAAATTGACATGGGCCCAAAGAGGAAGAACTCAGTATTATTCATCTTTGTGCTGCCCACAAGTTGTGGCCCAGAGATTGGTACATAGGTATAAGCCAATCTATCTTGTGGTTTTTAGAAGCACCAATAGAGATTGGCAGGCCCTTCCGTGGAGTTTCTTGCACAGCTGGCTGATGCTCATTTATGGGCGCTGGCATGCACAATTGGGAAATGGAAAAACTTTATTATGATTTGCTTTTCAGCAACGACCAGCAGATAAGCAATCTCTCCCTGGCCACTCCCACTGGTTTCTGGCTAGGTCCGCCAATTCTTTAAAAGCTGTCCCCTAACTTTTATAGTCTTATTGGACCCTGTGTCTATTCCTCAATGGAAAGGAAAAGTGAAATGCTGTTAATCTAAATCTTCTAAGGCCTTAAACAAATAAGGGGATAAAGGTAAATATTGCTATGTACTTTAGCACCTGTGGACAGTTTTACTGCCTAGCAATAACACCTTTATAATTTAACTCCTTTATAATTTAACTCCTTTATAATTCAAAGCTTTGAAAAGAGCTTTAAATATCCCTCATCCTCTGCCAGATAGAGAAGATGAGCAAGAAAAGAGTACCAAAAAAGTTTTTTTAAACAGCAGTTCAAGAAAAAAAAAAAAAAAATCAATAGCATTTCAAGGAGAGTATCATCTAAAACCCAGCCTAAAGATCCCAGGTCCTCCTCACCTTTCATCTTCACACATAAAAAGTACCATTTATTTCTTGTTATTTACCCCCCAAATTAGATACAAACACAGGTTATTTAAAATTCTGTAAGATCAAAAGCTAAGTTAGGAGCAACATGCTGATAATTATCATGGTGGGAAATATGTCCCTG
This sequence comes from Puma concolor, assembly GCF_028749965.1. NCBI lineage: Eukaryota > Metazoa > Chordata > Mammalia > Carnivora > Felidae > Puma > Puma concolor. The sequence goes on along the minus strand of NC_141673.1, from coordinate 54,037,844 downwards.
GAAGATACTGGAGGTTTCTCTTAAGGAAGTGACTTAATTAGGTAGCAAGCCTCCCCAAAGCATGTGATCTTCAATTCCAGTTCCTTGTTAACATTCATCTAGAAAACTTGGGGGTTGGGGGGGGGGGGTGTAGTGTATAAAAAGCAAGGTCAGATCTCCAAATATATACAGGTCACAGTTTTACAACTAACTATGAAATCAGACATTTGTCCAAATTTCTGTCCTCCTTCCTCTTTCACAGGTAAACCAAGACACTCAAACTTCTATTTAAAATGAACCTTGCAGTGACTTGCATTTTAACCAGCATGATACATTATCTTTAATAACAGCACTGGCCACATTTTGGAGGAAGTTAACAGTGTGAGGGAAGGACACTGCTTGCCTCTGCAACCAGCAATCAAAACTCTGAATAGCTGCTCATTGGCATCTGTTAGTCAAGTAAAGGAACATTCCCCTCCCAAATGCGTGCTTCTCATGGTCTTGTGGAACAATCCCAAATGAAAAGCCTTCAGCGCTTTGCATTCAAAAATCTGAAGTCAGGAAGTGGATCACCTGAATGAAGAGAAACAACGCTATCGTCTGGCACCCAGGCTGGGCACCAGGCCCTTCAAATTCCCACCTCTATTTTTGCTGGAGAGGCTAGGATTTCCTCAGTAGGGATCTCTTTCACTTCTTAAAGGACATTCAAAAATCAGAAGCACAGATTTTTCAAGGAATGGAGCATGTGCTAACAGAGATCCCCATCAACACAAGACGCTGGATGAGGAGGAGCATGAGTATATGCTGGTCCTTTAGAGGAGGTAGGGCAGGGATTTTGAAAAGGAACCAACAATTGACACCTTTCAAAGTCTTTTCTTACAAGGCTAGAAACCTGGATAAATACTCATTATGAAAACAAAAACAGAAAACAAAATAGGCACACAGTTGAACGTCACTTAAACTGATGACTGTGGAAAATCAGAGCTGGGACTTTGGAAATGACCTGGATGAAGACTTCCAACTTTCAGATGACGAAACCGACGTACAAAAACGTGTCCACATTGTTCGAGGTCACGTGGCGATCGCCCTGATTATGAAGAACTGAATCCCGGTCTCACGTTGTTGCTACAACTCACTGCTGGCAGGGCAGACCTCCTATGCTTCCTTCTAAATGTAAAGGTTACATTATAACAAAACCACAACCTCTGCCTTCTAAAGAGTCATGTTCCCATCTCCCAGATACCCTGTTTCCAATTGATAGCAGTTTGAAAGGGTGCTATCAGGTTCCTGCACACCAGCAGGTGTGGATGTGGGAGTAGGAAAATGGAGCCACACTGTGTCTTCTGGTTCTTTAGTGTCTGGTCTTTAACTAGCACCTCAGTGAACCATCTCAGTGAACACTCCAACAATCACCCGCAGGAAAAGCAGGTGTCACACGTCGATTTTTTCCAGACAAGAAAACTGACCTCCCGGGCCTACCTAATTATGACAAAATACAATATGAATAAAGTGACCCTGGCAACTTACACGTTTGCAGAGAACAGCATCAATTTAAAAAAATCAAATGGGGGGCGCCTGGGTGGCGCAGTCGGTTAAGCGTCCGACTTCAGCCAGGTCACGATCTCACGGTCCGTGAGTTCGAGCCCCGCGTCAGGCTCTGGGCTGATGGCTCGGAGCCTGGAGCCTGTTTCCGATTCTGTGTCTCCCTCTCTCTCTGCCCCTCCACCGTTCATGCTCTGTCTCTCTCTGCCCCAAAAATAAATAAACGTTGAAAAAAAAAAAATTAAAAAAAAAAAATCAAATGGCTGGGTTAAAATCCCACCTTGTCCCCTTACTAGCAAAATGAACTAGGAACCTCATGTCTCTCCTCTGTGATCTGAGGCTACACATTCCTTCCAAGCATCTACGAGGATAAGGGGACAGGTGTGCAAAGCGCCTGGGGCAGGTGCAGTCTCTCACTCTGTGCCCGCTATCATTGTGAAGACCAAAGGTGAACACTCTAACCAAGCACAAGTTTCAAGTCATGGAAACTATAACTAGATAATCTCACTCTCCTGTAAAAAATTTTCTTAACATTTATTCATTTTTGAGAGACATTGCATGAACAGGGGAGGGGCAGAGAGAGGGAGGGAGACACAGAATCCCAAGCAGGCTCCAGGCTCTGAGCTGTCAGCACAGAGCCTGATGCGGGGCTTACACCCACAAACGGTGAGATCATGACCTGAGCTGAAGTCGGACGCTCAACCGGTTGAGCCACCAGGCACTTCTCACCGTCCTTTAAACTAAAAAACACCCTTACAACCGATTAGCTACCAACGACATTTGCCGCTTCCCCTTCCCTATTGGTTAAATTGTTTCTCGCGGTACTGACTCTGTGACTGCTTTGTTTTGTCAGTTGTTTTCTCCTCCTCTCAGCACATTACACACTTGGTGCATTCAAACACCTATCTTCTTACACTCCATTGCACTCCCAGGGGCGGACTCTCTAATTCCCGAAGAGAACCATATGGTTGTGGAGAAAGAAGCAGATGAGGAAGTGAACCCTCACTGCTAAGACTTCCTGGAAGGAAGAAGGTCTCATTGTCCGGAGAGCAGGGCACGGACCCAAATGCTTCCTGGGCGGGAATGTTACATCTAGGGTCCGGGTGATGTCGGCAGCCAACAGGAAGAGCAGGAGTCCTTATGGAGAGGCACAGTCTGAACCCAGCCCCAGCTGATGAAGGGAATATGGCTCAGCAGTGCCAAGTCTCCCGGCGTTTTAACAGAAGCCAAGAATCTATCATACAGGAAATTTCTACATTTGAAAACACTGTGTGGGCCAAATAAAATTCACTTACGAGAAAGTGTGGTTCATGGGTCACCTATGTTTTCAGTCATTGCCTTCAAGCTCTCTGGCTTAAAGTTATGGTATACCAAACTGCAGAGGAGCTCAGCTCTGGAGTTTTCTACCTGGAAAGGCAGTCAGAGGGAACAAAGATCATGAAAGGCCTAGAGGGTGCACTACGAGCTAAGAAGGATGAAATCTCAGAATTCACGGGAAATCAGGCAGATCAAGAGATCGGGGGTTAGGATGTAAGATACCCATAGTCGTGCATGCAGCTTCCAAGGAGAGTCAGGGACTCCCGCGGTCTGAGAGGACAGCAAGACCTTCGAGAGAGGTTTTTGCCTCAAAGCACAGATACACGGACTTCTGACTACCTATTAATGCTCAGATCTAAATGAGCTTGAATGTCTCGCAATGGCAAACTGATGTGAATACTTCTGAGCCCTATACTAAAAGGCTTCAAGGCTCTCGGAAACATGAATGATGTACGATCTTCGGGCCTCTTTCAAAGACTGTTTTTGATGCAACAACTCATGCCTTTTAAAACAACATTTCTGTAACAGCCGAAGTGAAAAGAACTTACAATAAAAAGAAATGGAAAAAACCTTAGCAAGCTTGACATCCAGACGACTACCTTCCCTGATGAGATGAATCCAGTGATGGATGAAGTCGGCTACTTCAGTGTTTTCTTTAGAAAATCTAGTCGTCAAAGATTTCGGTCCTTTAGTCCCATATAAAAGGCAGAAATACAGTGTAAGTACCGATTCATCCTTTATTGTTTCACACACATTTCAATCTTTTCCAAGTGTTTTGGGGGAAAATCAATAGTTTTCTTAATGAAGAGATTCTGTTCTCCAAGACAAAAGAGGACCATACAACGCGAAGAATTACTCAAAGCTTCAAGCCACTCGGATTCCATTGTATGAAATGGATTCTACCTACAGAGCTGTCTAAATAAAAATAATTACAAGTTCCACCACTCTGTTGCTCACATATGTGGACTTTAGAATCCAAATATTCCTATTCAGACATACGCCTTTAAACTGTGAAGGGGGTTCTGACTCTCTGGCTAAATTGCTGATTATATTCGTTCCTTTTCTCAGAGATGAAGGTCTCAAGGGACTCACTTTTATACTTACGGAAATGCATCTGTTACGTTAACAGCCTCCAAGAGAAAACAAACGTGGAAATGCTATTGCCATTTCCTATAAACCTAACTCCGGAAATTTTTAGATTTGTTAAGTAAAAATTCGTATGGCACTACAGGATTATTGCTAGGGCGGTTACTGTTGTTTTCAGCCATAACTTTAATCAAAGTGAATGAAAAGGAAGAACTGAGAACTGAGATTGAGGAAAGAAAAGGATTAATTTTAAAGCTGGAAGAAGGTTTAGGGATATTCTCTCCTTTGACAGAGATAGGAAACAAGAGTCACAGAAGATGATATCGGTCATTGTCAAATTAGCAGAATTCGGAGTTCCTACATTCTTTCCCCCAAACGTTTCCCCCCTATTGAGACTCCTGATAAAAACTGACAAAACAGGGGCACCTGGCTGGCTCAGTAGGTAGAGCATGTGACTCTTGATCTCAGGGTGTAGAGGTTACTTAAATAAAACTTTTTTTCAACAATGACAAAACAATACACTTAATTTTGGAACACGAAGACCTTTTCTCACTCCATGCATACACATCAATATTATAATCATGTATTTCATTCCACTTCCACTCACCTGCCAGTGCTTAGTTTGGAGCAGTGGTTCTATTTGCAGGGGACATTTGGAAGTGTCTACACACATTTTGGTTTTAACTACGAACCGAGATGCTCCTGACATCTAGCAGGTAAAGCCCCGGGATGCTATTAAACATCTGACAATGCACAGGGCAGCTCTCTATAACAACAAAGAGTTACTCCACCAACAATGGGAATCGTGCCAAGGCTGAGAAACCCTGGACTAGAGGCAATAATAAAAGGCAAGCATTTCTTCTACAGACCAAGTTTGCATCAAGAAAGATGGTATGGTGGGCGCCTGGGTAGCTCAGTCGGTTAAGCATCCGACTTAGGCTCAGGTCATGGTCTTGCAGTTTGGGGTTCCACCCGATGTCGGGCTCTCTGCTGTCAGCGCAGAGCCTGCTTCGGATCTTCTGTCCCCCTCTCTCTCTCTGCCCCTCCACTACTTGCGTGCGCTCTCCCTTTCAAAAATAAATTAACGTGAAAAAAAAAAAGAAAGTTGGATATGGCGTTGTTCAAACATGGTACATGCTTTGTAAGCACCAATATTGGTTAAAAAAAAATCTACACACACACATAAATAAACAGATATTATACTTCAAGAAATAAAATAATGCAAACCCAGAGTGACTGACTACTCAGCTAACATTCTCACATATATAACTGGGATTTGCCATAAACATTGCTGGCTTTGTCCGGTGGTATATGTTACTCAGCACTTGTTCAATGGTATCTAGAATCATCCTTGTCGGTTTAGATTAACTGATTTATTTTTATTTTGCAATAACAAGATATACTTAAAAGAGTATGAAAAAAAATTCTTATTGAAATTCATGTAGGAAAATGATTTTTGCACACTTAAACCTCTCCTTAAGCCCTGAACACTCTTCCTCTCCTGCTGAGAAAAATTTCTTAAAGTAACCTTTCTTAAAACCAGATTTATCGCATAACACTGGGATAGACTTGTGGACACCACTGCAACATGGGTAAAATAATTCTGTGTTGTATTGAGAAGGATGCTTTGTATGTAGAGGAAGTTAAGCCTCTAAGGGCACGAATTGGAGTAAACTGCCCCCCCCCCACATGACCTTTAAAAATAATGTCTAAGTCTAAAAACCCTCCAAAGAGTATTTTAGAATTTTTTTTTAGTATTTTAGAATTATCACCTAAACTTAAGGTGATAATTTGAACACTTGAAATGGCAAATGATGAGCTACCAATAATATACAAAGTATTTGGCAATGTGGAGCTATTTCAGAAAAATGGCGACTCATCATTAGTGGCAAATAAATGGTCTCTGTCAGCAGAGGGGAAAAATGCCCAGCTGATAGGCCAGATCTTGTGCATAATTATTTTTCCTTTTGTTCATTTTCTGCAATTAAGATGGGTCTGTCACTGAGGGGTGGGGGTGGGGGGGGGGTCTCTGTAAAGATGCCCCTTCTAAAATGTTACCTTCTCAGTTTATTTAGGAGCCTGACAAGAGTCTGGTCCAAGCTCTTCAAAAGGACTTCATCCAATCTAATTTGCTTCCCTTAATAACTGCTCTGCCCAGCCAGCTGGCCTCCAACCATCCCACAAGTGCCATCCGGAGACATATTTATTCACACAGCTCCTCTCCCTCACCCCTCTCGTCCATGCCCTCCCCTCCTCTGCTGCTCCAGTCAAACCCACACACCCTTTAGGATTCAGCTTCTAGTTTTAAGTTTATTTATTTTGGGAGGGGGGGTTGGGAAAGACGGGGAGAGGGGGGAGGGAGAGGGAGAGATAACGAGTCAGGGAGGGGCACAGAGAGGGAGACAGAGGGTCAGAAGCTGGCTCTATGCTGACAGCTGTGAGCCCGATGAGGGGCTTGAACTCACGGAACCGCAAGATCATGGCCTGACCAAAGTTAGAGGCTTAACCCGCTGAGCCAACCAGGCACGCCTCAGCTTCTACTTTTAACCTCTCTGCTCCCGAGCCTACCCCCATGGATCTCACCCTCTTCTGAATTCCTACTGCATCCCTCTGGATTACTTATTCTGGCCCTTTATCATCTGTTCCCTCTCGTCCCAATTACTAAAAGCCTCACTTCTAATAGGCTTCTCTCTCTAGTTAGAGATAAATATAAAAAAGTATATTTTCGGACGCCCTATAAAGTCCAGCCAAACACTCAAATTGTTCTTGACCAGGAGTAACCGTTTCACAGGAGGAAGGGAAGGGGATTGGGCAGAGTATTTACGATGCCTGCTGGACCCCAGCTTATCTTGCCAGTCTCCTAAACCTTTAAGTCGGTACCAGAGCTTACTTCGGCATGCGTTAAGAAGCCAAAGTCTATGGTGAATTCCAAGTGTCCCCTTCCAAAGAGTGAGTTACGTCAGATGGGAGGAGGGGTGTCACTGTTTAGACCAAAAGTCTCAAGAGATTCTTTTGTGTAAAGCTTTCTCTCCATTTTCTTCTTCTTGTGTCTCCCGGTCTCAGCAAGGCTCCCTGACGCTGTCCTGCTGGTCCTTCTACCCCGCTGGGATGTAAATGGCCTGCCTAGTGTCTCCCAGCACCCTAGTTGGCAGTCCCAGTGTGCTCTGGGGCGTCCTGACATCTGTGCTCAACACTTCTGATCATTTTTAAATTTGCTTACTAATTCTTTGACAACCTCCCTCCAAAAGGTGGAGCCTAATTCCCTCCCTCCTGAGTGTGGGCAAGGCTGAATGACTTTCTTCTAACATACAGAATGTGGTGGAAGTAATGGTCTATGAAAAAGTAATAAAAGACATTAAGGTTGGAGCACCTGGCTGGCTTAATTGGTACAGCATGCGATTCTTGATCTTGGGGTCATGAGTTCAGACCCCCATGTTGGACACAGAGCTTACTTTAAAAAAAAAAGAAGAAGAAGAAGAAGAAGGGATGCCTGGGTGGCTCAGTCAGTTAAGCATCTGACTTCTGCTCAGGTCATGATCTCATGGTTTGTGGGTTCAAGCCCCACGTCAGGCTCTGTGCTGAAAGTGCAAAGCCTGCTTGGGACTCTCTCTCTCTCTCTCTCTCTCTCTGCCCCTCCCCAACTCATGCTCTGTGTCTTTCTCTCTGTCTCTCAAAAATAAATAAACATTGGTGCTCCTGGGTGGCCCACTCGGTTAAGCATTTGACTTCAGCTTAGGTTATGCTCTTGTGGTTCGTGAGTTCGAGCCCCGCGTCAGGCTCTGTGCTGACAGCTCAAAGCCTGAAGCCTGCTTCGGATTCTGCGTCTCCCTCTCTCTGCCCATCGTCCATTCACACACTCTCTCTCAAAAGTAAACAAACATTAAAAAAATTTTTTTTGCTAAATACAGTAAAAAAAATTTTTTTTAAAGATATCCAGGCTTCCTCCTTGTTCTTTTGTACCATTTGCTCTGGAGAAGCCAGCTTCTGTTGAGGACATGTAGCAAAGAACAGAGGTTGTCCTAATGACTCGTACTAATTTTTCAGCCAAATGAATGAGCCATCTTCGAAATGGATCCCCCAGTCCCAGTCAGACCTGCAGATAACTTTTGCCAGAGCTAATATCTATAAGGCAAACTCATGAGACTCAGCCAGAGCCACCCAGATAAGCTGCTCTCAGATTTCTGACTTACAGAAACCATGTTTGATTATAGATAATAAATGTTTGTTCTAAGCCACAAGACTGGTGAACTGTTGCACAGCAATAAATAACCCAGCGCTCTTCTTTCCCTGTGCTGTCCCTTAGAATGCCGTTTAAGGCTCTCACCCCGAAGGAACAAGCTCCTTTGAGGCCAGTCTTAACCAGTATTTCCCTGTTCTGTTCCCCCAAGTTTCCCCCTCCTGCCTCAGGGCTGCACAGACCATGGGCATTCCGCAAATGTTTATTTAAGAAATACCTCCTGTTCCAGCCTAGCCTGTGGCTCATTCACAGCCCAGAAAAATGCACCAAAAAGCTGAGTTGATCCTCAAATGCTCACAGAAGTTAACACAGAGCATGGCAATGTGTCCTCTGCCTCCCGATTGTGCAGGGTTGATTATTAACACAGGCTCTGAATGCTTGGGAAGATTCTGTTTGGCTTAGGCTTTTAATCTGTCTATGCTAATTTAATGCTACGTCCTAACTCCGGATGCCTTTATCTCTACAGCGCTCACATCAGATCATCAGTTATTTACTCCACATGAGGAGTGGTGAAAATTCTACTTTACACCAGATCAAGAACCCTCCAAATTTTTTATTCTCAACTTTCCCCTTGGATTGTTTGGCTCTCTTATCTATCTTGCTCCTGAATTTACCTTCCTGCCTCCTCCCACAGACCACATTAGTGCTAAATATAACTTAGGGAAACAAAACATTCTATGACATCTTCACAGCTGATACAATTACTTTAAACCAGCTTCCCCTTCCGGAAAGGTCTTATGAGTACATTCATCTAGTAACGAAAGCAAACATTCTCCTGGAACTTGCCTATGATGTTCAAAGGGCAGCGTGAGGCAAAACGCACTGCTTCTCCCTGGGCTCCAACATCTTGTGTAATGTGCCAATATTACATTCCAGGGCCATTCCAAGGGGTTGGTTCTGTTTTTATTTTGCCATTATGGTTTTGGTTTCTCACCACTTCTAAGGAGCACTAGGGACTGTGGGATTCTGGCAAGGTCAAAATCAAGCAGTATAGGTTGCCAAATGCAACCTGGCTTGACCTAACCCCACAGTAGGATACACGGGCCTGAAAGTGGGTTTTTTGCCTCAATACCAAGAACAGCACAAAGTCAATCAAATTTCTTATAAGCGAGATACATGAGATCATGGGTCTATGCTCAATATATACTGCCTTAACAGAATCTAGAAATTAAGATTCTGTTTTATATCCCCTCTAAGGACCACGTAACTGCCGAACTTGCAGAACGTGCGGGTCCCAAGCTGGTGTCAGCTTCCTGTTTCATCGGCCATGCTCACCTCTCACTGCTCTAGCAGTAAAGAGGAACCTGGGCTGAGGAACACCATTCTACCTCCAACCCTACCCACCTCCTCAAAAAAACCATGGCTGAATTTTAAAAACTAGGCTGACATCCACCAGACAGCAACTTATTAACCACTTGTCAAACATTTACTGTTTCTGTAGCAAACAATCTCAGTAGATAATGAGCTTGAATTTTGACTTTTAAACACTATTCACCCTTCCATTAAAAACATTATTGTACATGGTACACCTATTACCAGAAGATGCATGCCTAGGGCTATGGGAGTGCAAACGGGGGGAAAATCATTCCAAAAATGATGAAAAATAACAGCAGCAGCCATTTCCATATGCATGAGTGCCCACGCTGGGCAAATACCGTGCAAAGAGTTTTTTGTGCATTTCATCGAATGCCCTGAATGTCCAATGAGTTCCTGAGGATACCTGACTTCTCAATTCCAGAGCTGAGGCAGGACCCTGTCTGGATGCCCTCAATGGCCAGACAATTAGAACGCAATATAGTAAGTCCAACAGTTGATACGTAAAGATGTCATAAAAGCAGTAGAGGTGCTCTGGAAAGACTTTCCAAAGGAGGTGACTAAGGCATGTGATGATCTCATGTCCCAACTTTGCACTTCTCCTCAACTACTATATCCTCCTTTCATGGCATTATGCTTCATCTTAGAGTAAGCTCATATAATTACCTTTGTCCCTTTCTCCCACTACGTCTCTTTTCTCCAAGTTTTTATTAAGGTATAATTTACATAAAGTAACTTTCACTCTTTGAACGTATGTTTTTGTGATTGTTAAAAAAACACTTATCAGGTAACCACAGCCATTGTCAAACCACAGAACAGTTCCTTCCCTCCCTAATACTATCCCATGCCCCTTTCCAGTAAGTTCTCTCCTTCAACCATTACAGGGCCTGGCTCATCATGGATGCTCAGTGAAGATGTGTTGATCAACTATTTGAGAGTTACTTTATCCCAGAAACTGAGAGGAGGGGGGAAAAACAAGCAAAAAAAGAACCCACAAGAATTACACGATGCTGTGAAATAAATGATATGACAAAAATATAAACGAGGTACAATGGAGGGAGATGGAAGGGAAACAAAACCAAGATTGGAGATACCTTGTGTCAGGGAGAGCTTTCAAAGATGAAGACAAGCTTGAACTGTGTTGAAGAAATTCTGGACTAGTAAAAGGAAAGGAGCCAAGGCCTGGCAGGTAACCTTCAGGAGTCTGGCCATTAGCCTACAGGATTTGGGGTACCCAGGAAGGATTTTCAGCGATCAGATTGGTCACAGGTGACATACAAGAAAGGGTAATGGTCAGGCTGTAGCTAAGGAGACCAGTGAGGAGGCCATTTCAGTTAGGGGATGAGAGGCTGAGGCATGGCGGTAACAGTGAGTGGGGGAAAAGGATTTAATTCTATGGAGGAAGAATCTACAGGACATATGAACAGATTACACATGCTTGAATAGGTGAGAAGGGATTTCCAAGTTCTTAGATTTGCAAAGTGTGGTTCTGAGAATGTGACAGGTAGGAATATGGGAGGATGACAGGTTGTCTCTTAGGCACTCAGGGGCTTATGTCAATATTAGGGTCTTAACATACGGGAAAATGATTTGAACAGACATTGCTCCAAAGTAGTATACAAATGGCCAATAAGCACGTGAAAAGACGTCCAACATTCAGTCATTAGGGAAATACAAATCAAGCCCACAATGAGATACCACTTGACACCCACTAAGACAGCTATTACCAAAAAAATTAAAAACACACGTTGGTAAGAATGTGGAGAAACATACATTGGTGGTGGGAATGTAAAATGGTGCAGTCACTTTGGAAAACAGTTTTACAATTCCTAAAAAAGCTATAAATAGAGTTACCTTAAGACCCGGCAGTTCTACTACTAAGTATGTAATCAAGAAAACCGAAAATATACATTCATGTAAAAGTTTGCATAGAAATGTGCATAACACACCATTCACAACATCCAGAAAGTAGAAACAAGCCATATATACATCAACAGATGCATGGAAAAACAATGTGGTATATCCATACCACAGAATATTAGCCATAAAATGGAAGGAAGTATTGATACATACACAACACGGACAAACCTTGTAAACGCTATGCTGAGAGAAAGAAATCAGACACAAAAGACCACATATTATATGATTCCATTTATAGGAAATGTCCAGAACAGGCAAATCCATAGAGTCAACAAGTAGATTAGTGGTTGCCAGGGGCTGGGGGAAGGGAGTCACTGCCAATAGTATGTTTCTTTCAGAGGTGATGAAAAGTTATTGAAATTAAATAATAGTGATATTTGTGCCACCTTGCAAATATACTGAAGACCCCTGAATTGTACATTTTAAAGGGATGAATGTATGTGAATTATATCTCAATTTAAAAAACAAGAGAAGTTACGGTTAACATAGGATAGACCTACGGCATCTGTAACTTTCACTGTGGGGTACAGAATGTACTATTAACTTCCAAGATCTGCAAAATCACTCTATATGCTCTAAGGTTTGGTAACTTACATCTATGGAAATAAATGCAGCATTTAGTCTCTTACCAAATGTTTCTTCATAAAATTTACGTGCAGCTTTTGCAATCTCATCAGAATTTCTGAGATGAAGTATAAACATGTTAATTGGAAAAACACAACCTCAGTGATTTTCTGCTCTAGCCTAAGAACTCACACATCTAAGGAGGCCATCTTAATTCATAAGAAGAGACAGGAGAACGACAATGTCAAAAGCAATGTTAGGGCATGGTACCATCAACACAGGTGTGCTAAGAGGAGTGTCCATGGTTCCAGATGCCACATCACAACCTGCTCTTAACCCCCAAGTCACTAAGACACAATAAAACTCAGAGAGGCAATGAGATGAGGCACCTTTTGGATTCTAAGATCTAATTTTCATATTTTAATTATTCTGAAATCAAGAAGAATTTTACAAATGACTTAAGATTGAATATGATGGTATCTTCTAAGATGCTGTCACTAAATTTTTGGTAGAGTTTAAAATCAATTGGTATCAATGGGTAAGTCTACTCAAATGGTATTAGCTGCAGGCACATTTCTCAGCTCAGTCTATCAGATATTCTATGCCCTACATGCATGATTTCTCTGTGCTGAAAAAAATAATTACATTTGCATACATTTTAGCAGTCACCATGCAAACATAGTTGAGAGCTGCTCTCTAGCTAGCAAATGTTGATCAAAATATACTGCCCTTAGACCAATCAGAATAGATGGAAATTCTTTTCCCAAAGGGGTCTACAAATCCATACATAATACGTACTGCATTCACAAGTACCCTAACTACAAATTAAATTATTACCAAGAAATTTATGTATAAAGTATGAGAAAGGAGGCACTTTAGGCAGTTATTAAAGTCTTCCACAATTCTGAGTTCAAATACTACTTTCTGCATCTAACACCCTCTATGTTTCCAAAGAATATTCATGTAATTTCATTCAATCTTTCTTGGTAACAATCCTCTAAGAAATAAAAAATAGTCACAATTTTTTCTTGCTAATCTGTTTTATAATAAAGAGACAATGAAACAGAGGTTACAACATGTTTCTAAAAAAACAGACCTGGTCAGTGACAGGGTTAGGACTATATTTCAAGATGTCTCTCTCTGAATCAAGTGTCTTGCCACCATGGCACATGGCCTCCAAGTGGAAACGGTGTGGAAATCGTTAAGACTAAGCATCAGCACCCTTCTTCCATCCTGTAATGTGCTCCACCACAAGAGGCCTTAGCACAGGCTCCGGGATGGATGAGCCCCTGCAGCTCTTCACATCCTCGGCTACACACTCACTTCCTGTATCTGGCATCTGCTCTATTCCCAAGCTTTTGCAGTGGCCCAGTTCCAGGTCCTCCAGTTCTCGCTATCCTCTGCTAGTCATTAACAAGGCAATGACATTGAGGACAAATGTACTCTACCATGCAGTTCCCAAGAACTTTCAGGTACAAAATGTCTCATTTGATCTTTACCACATCTCCCCCATGCAGGTAGGTCAAGATCATTATCCCCAACTTAAAAGGCAACTGGAACACAGGGAGCTTGAGAGACTAGACAAAGCTGCTAAATGACAGAAGAAGATCTGGAATCCACATCTTTTTATTGATTCAATGCTAGAGCACTTTCTATTTTACTACATAGATGGTAAGATAGTAAGTTGGCATAGCACTAATGTATTCATCTACAGACTCATTCAACAAGTATTCACACCGTATACATCAGGATGTATATAAGGTTGAGGGGGCTAGAGTAGAAAACAAAAAATGTAGTCTCTGGTCCCATAAACTTGAGTTTGAGAGGACACAGACTTAATAATACAAATAATTACAAATAATCAAGAGATGAGAGAATGTACCACGGAGCCCTAACTTGGGTCTGAGTGTTAGAGAAAAGTTCTTTGAGGAAGCTACATTTAAGTTGAGGCATGAAGTCAGCCAGATGTGGAGGGAGAAAGAAAAGTGGTTCTTGCAGAGGGAAGCAGGCAAAGGGAAACGTGTGCAAAGGCTCTGGGGCAGAAAATATTTTGGAAGATGGACCATGTGCTGGGAGATTATTCCAGAGGCAGCTCACGTGCCGCACAGCAGACTGCAAAGAATTTTGGTTCTTTAAAAACTGTTTTTTTAATGTTTACTTTTGAGAGCGAGGGTGACTGAGTGCAAGTGGGGGAAGAGCAGAGAGAGAGGGAGGCACAGAATCTGTAGCAGGTTCCAGGCTCCGAGCTTACAGCACAGAGCCTGATGCACAAACCCACGGACCATAAGACCATGACCTGAGCCAAAGTCAGACGCTTAACTGACTGAGCCACCCAGGTGCCCCAAGAATTTTGGTTCTTATCCCAAATGTAAGAGGCACTCACTACAGGGTTGTAAGCAAGGAGATGCTGTGAACTGACTTGCATTTTTATTTTTTTTTTTTCAACGTTTATTATTTTTGGGACAGAGAGAGACAGAGCATGAACAGGGGAGGGGCAGAGAGAGAGGGAGACAGAGAATCGGAAACAGGCTCCAGGCTCTGAGCCATCAGCCCAGAGCCTGACGCGGGGCTCGAACTCACGGACCGCGAGATCGTGACCTGGCTGAAGTCGGACGCTTAACCGACTGCGCCACCCAGGCGCCCCCTGACTTGCATTTTTAGAAGATTTGGGCTATTGTACAGTCTAGAAAATGAATGGGAGGGACACAAGAACAGACAGTGGGGAGGCTACTGAGATCATGGCAAGATGGTGGTTGATAGAGGGTGGTGGCAACATAAATGGAGAGGAAGGACTGCGAAATTAGAATGAAGCTTGGTTGGGCAAACTCAAAGAACTAGGGAGCTGGATGGATCTCTGAGACCAATGGCACACCTTTAACATCTTAACCTTGAATAAATTTTAAAAGCAGGGATTGAAGCTAAAGTGAAGAGAAAAGTCAAGTTCTCTAACTGGTTATGGCTGCTAGCTACCTTTAATATGGTCAGCTGTCTCCATGTTACTTTAGGCCAGATGCAGAAGGCACTCCCTGAACACCACTGCAACAATCTTTCTAAACTATTACTAAGACTTGGGACCTAGCTGACTGGAGACAGTTGAGAACCATTTTCTAAGGTCAGACTATTCCCTATTTAGGAAAGTCCGAGACCAGAACTGACAAATATTCTCATCACGAAGAAAAGGACATTTGAAAGCATGTCTTTCAAAAAAAAAAAAAAAATTAAGATGGCATTATCTTAAGAATAGCAGAAACACATTTATGCAGCTTCTGTGCTTTATGTTAATTTTAAGAATGAAAAATAAACCGCCTTGCCATTTCCAGTCCCAATACTGAATTGTGTAACACTTGAACATTCACCCTTGGATTTCTACATGATGAGAACCAAGGAATGGAAGGAATATGTAGGAGGAGGGGAGAACCACAAAAGCTCACAGCCAAATCTCAGCTATTCTGTTATCTGTCTTCTGCAGAAAAGTAAGAGTCCTACTGGCCACTTCCAAGTTTCTACATGCACTGCCCTCAGGGAAGGTGAGGGTCATTCAGCACCCAAGCATTGGTGAGACTCTTTTTTTTTTTTTTTTTTTTTCTTTTTAAATCTATACACAAGATTCAAGCCCGGAAGAGGTCTCATTGTTTTTTGCTTAGAGGCAACCATTTTGGGCTATATACCCAGTAAGTGGCAAAGACTAGGTTGGAAGTTCTCAGACAACACAGACATGACTCTAGGGCATGAAATTCTAAAACAGTCTTCATGAAGTCCAGAAGATCTGATCAGACAATCCCCAAAAAATCCTAATGAGAAGAAAAGTGAATGCTGTTATGGAAGCCAATGAGGCTACTTATGCTCAGGAAGGCACAGAATCGAAGGCAAATACCTTGAAGAAACAGCATTTAGGGTGACTATAAGGTATGGACAGGTATGTTTTGTTTGTTTGGATAGTTATGTTTAGTCAGGAATGTAAAAGGCAAAATGAACTGGGGATTATAGAAATTTTATAGACAACACAACTGGGCTTTTTGGGGTGGTCTCTTTTGTTAAAATATCATGAATATTTTTATATAGCAAATTAAGGGGTATTTCTGGTGCTTGAGGTTAATGGAACTTCTATTTGGCCTTTCTGTGGAAATTTTCTTCAGACAGAAGAGAAATGAGTATTAGAAAGGGAGAATGAAAGCCCAAGGTTGTTAAAAGATTGTAAAAGAGCAGTTAGCTGGTTCAAAATGGGTTCAAGTCACCTGGCATGGGTTTACCCTTTATTTTAACAATTTTGAAATTTTATTGCTACTCCACTGTTGGTGAAATTTTAAGCAAGAAATCAGGGAGAACTGGGCATTACTAAGGCTTCTGAAAAGGTATTTACAATACCCTTACTAACTCAACTGTCAATCAAGGCAGAACAACTTGAAGAATGAATAACGAGCATGTCCAAAGCATGCCGATGAGTGCCCAGCTCGGGGTGGGGTAAGGGCTGACTCACGTCCTGCCAGAGACCTTCTCGCTGAGCCTAACACACGTGATCTAATGGCAACACGGGGGCTAGGTTATCACACGTGCGATCGGGAGAAACTAGAGGTGAGAGTCAATTTCCTGTCCCACCGAATCAGAAATCCATAATCTTTACAAGCTGGAGAAATGAAACCGGGGATCAATAAAAGGTGTGAACGTGGGTTATTAAAAACGAAGAGTACAAATACAGGAAGGAGGTAGGAGCTTAGAAGATGTTAGTTCATCAAAAAACAGAACCACTTCTGCAGGTTTTAGCAGACAAGCAGCCTTAATATGCTTGCACCTTGGGCTCCACTGACAGAAACACAGTTTAGAAAATTCACGATTTCACTCTATTCAAGGCAAATGAGGCCGTTTGTTGAATGATGCACTCAGTGCTTTCTGCCACTGTTGTAGACTAAATATTTGTGTCCCCTCAAAATTGGTACACTGGAATCCTAATCCCCAGTGTGATGGTATTTTAGAGGCAGGGTCTTTGGGAGGTGATTAGGTCCTGACGTCGGAGCCCTTGTCTCGTGAATGGATTTAGTGCCCTTAGAAAAGATATCTCTTCCTCCTTGCAAGGACAGAGGGGTAAGAGTCATTTATGAACCAGGAAGTGGGACTTCACCCAACACCCAATCTGCTAGAGCCTTGATCTCGGACTTCTCAGCCTCCTGCATAGTGATGAAATGTTGTTCTTTGAGCCATCCAGTTTATGGTATTTTTGTTATAGAAGCCTAAATTGAAACACTCAAAGGAGTGGGAAAAAATTAATATACAGCGGTAAGTAATCAAGACGGCGAAAAGACCTAAAACCACATTCCATAAGGATGATCAACTCAGGAAAAAGGCAGGACAGCTGTCTTGGAACGACGTGCTGCCCGATGGGGCAGGTGTGGGTAGCACCCCTGTGTGTCTTCAAAAGGTAGAACTAGCCCCATGAACAGAAGCCAGCTATGCAAGGCCAAACAGAACTGCCCCCAAATCGGAGTTCACCACAGCTCAGGGTTCACATGGTGGGTGGGTGCTGCTGCTTGACAGGAATAACGGAGAAAAACTGGTTGGATTCTGACCCATTTAACAATCCCTCACAAACCGGACATTCTGTTATGTAAGTTCAATGACTAGTTCCTAAGTTGTGCCCAGTTGCTTACAGGCATCAAATCCAATGATGTAACTGCCACCTACCATTTCTTTTTCTTTTTTTCTTTCTTTTTATTTTAGAGAGAGCGAGCAAGCGAGCACACATGAGTGGGAGAGGGGGCGAGGGAGAGGAGAGAGAATCTTAAGCAGGCTCCCTGCTCAGCACAGACAAAGGGCTCCATCCCACAACGCTGGGATCATGACCTGAGCTGAAAGTAAGAGTTGGGTGCTCAACCAACTGAGCCACCCAGGCGCTGCCCATTCTTTTTACCACATGCTCTGGCTGCCTTAAGCACAGTATCTGGACAAGCTTCAGTCAACCTTCATGCCCACCTTAAAGAAAAGTTTAAGTTCCTTTTTGCTTCTACAAACACACTGTTGCCCAATTTCTTTCAATGTCTTAGAAACAGGCGTATGGCATTCCTTGACCTAGACTATGTATATTTTGCTCTGATTAGAAATATAGTCTATGCTCAGTCTGAGATAATCATTCTGGAGGCGTATTCTTGGCCAAATCTTTTTAAATCTTGGCAGTGTCTTCCTCCCCGGACTTAACACACTGTGTGAGCAGCCTGCTATTATGGGCTGTTCTTATGGCTGTTGTGTCCGCAGATGCAGTAGGCTTCCTGGATTGAACACAGACACGAAGATACTATCAGCACATCCTCGTGCAGTGAGGACTAAGCACTTTTCACAGGGGGTGGCTGTCCCTCACCTAGGGAGTAGCCAAGCTGGAGCAGCATTCTTAGCTCGGCTCCTACGGCTGCCTGGGCAACTTCTCCAACCTCATCCCTCACGTTGCGCATCTTAGGTTTTCCTTTCATGAACTCTGTCCATTCGACACCGTTGGACATATGCAACAGTCTGAAATGCCTTCCCTGCCCCTTTCCCAGCACCTTGTTGAAGGGCAAGGTTCAAGAGCTACATCCCCCATGCTAACACACCCTGCCTGCTTCCACTCTCCCCGTCCATCTGTTCCAGAACTGAGGCTTCTTTGGTAATGCTCCTATCATTTTGTCTCATGCATTTCCAGTTCCTCGACAAGAACTTGGACCAGAACAGTCTGTCAAAATACACTGTATAATAATGGTAACTAGTATCAATTGAGCTTACCATGCACCAGGCACTCTGCTAAAGTCTACATGGACCGTCTCCCTTAATTGTTCCCAATCACCCATGAGATATATATAATCATCCCCATTTTGAAATGAAGCAACAGTGTCTTCAGGACGTTAAACAATTTGCTCAAGGCCACATTGCTAAGAAGTGACCCAGCAGAGATCCAGTCTCAGACCCTAGACTACCTGTGATCTAAAAATACTCTTTCTGCCCCTATACCTAGTGTAGCCAAGCTGGGGGAGGGAATGATTCACACCCACATCCACAGGGTGAAACTGTGCAGAACACACAAGAATCGTTAATAGTCTATTAGGCATTAAATTCCCAATTAAGACCATACATTCATTGGGGCGCCTGGGTAGCTCAGTTGGTTAAGCGTCCGACTTCAGCTCAGGTCATGATCTCGCAGTTCGTGAGATCGAGCCCCACGTTGGGCTCTGTGCTGACAGCTCAGAACCTGGAGGCTGCTTCAGATTCTGTGTCCCCCCCCATACCCCTCCCCCACTTGGGTGCACATGCTCTCTCTTAAAACTAAACATTAAAAAAAATTACAAAAAAAAAAAAGACCATACATTTATTACTATTATTTTTTCTTTGCAGGGACACCAGCTCAGACATTTCAAATAGTGGAAGAAGTCTGATGGACTCAATTTCAAGGTCTGAAACTAAATTTTATTTACTTTCCAGTACCTATTTCCTTTTTTAAAATGCTATCTATGCTGAAAGCAGAAAAACGTTCTTCATCCCCTCCTCTGCCCCATCAGGGTGTCACATGCCGTTGAGATGGAAAGATACTCTACTCAGGGCTCTATCAGAGGGGAAACCTCAGGAGGAAATAATAGACCACGGTTTGATTGCTCGTTATGGAACAGCTGGTTTCAATTTGATGCTATTTTTGCTTAGTTTAGCTTGTACTCAAGACAGAAGTAGCTGTAACACTTGATGCTTTGGATTTCAAACTCTGTTTTGTGGCACCTTAGTGTTCCTAATGGTCTCAGGGGAGGGTGGTGGAGGGTGAAGGGTGGAGGATGGAATTTCAAGAAAGATTTGTTTTGAAATAATGGTTCAGCTGTTTAAAACAAAAACAAACAAAACCCTGGAAACCATGACTTTAAAGGTATCCATGATAAGAATATTGTCTCTAATTCCCATCCCCTGTGATGACAAGTGGGTTCTGCTGATAGAAGATTTCAAGTCAGATTTCAGTATCTAGGCTTGATCGAGTCTGCTTGTACCAACCTCCTGCCCTCTTGGGGGCAGGGGGAGAAAAATGGACCATTCTAATGAGTCACTTCTTAGGAGAAAGTATTTTTTATTGTTTTCCTACCCTCCTTCCTCAGGAGGCTGCAAAGAGTCTTCTTTCCCTCTACTTAAAATACATATAAATGCTATGATTACACCAGGGGTTCAACAGCTGCACACTAGAATATTCTGTGGCCCTTAAAAATGGTATTGATGTCCAGGCTTCTCTACAGACCAATTAAATTGGAAGCTCTGGGGAGTGAGGTCCCATCTTGGGGATTTCTGAACAACACCTCCATGGACAAGGACGAGCAGCCAGAGTCAAGGGCCTGGATTAGACGCCTGTTCTAAAGTCATCTATACTAGAGGGCCCAATGTCCGAGCGTGCTTAGAGGTCTGTAAAACTTTTATTATTGCAGGTCTTTAATTTTCAAAGCTTCAGTTAAAAACAGACCTTCAGGGAATAAAATGAATCTTACTGTAATTTAAACATGCTCATTAGTAAGAAAAAGTGGTTAAAATGGAACAACGTTGCACACACAAAATTATACACACACATACATACCCACAGCTCTGACAGAACCTAGAAGGTTTAATTAAGTAGCAAAAGAGACATCTTCCCGGTAGGGAGCAGACTAGGTTGTGAACACTAAATAAGTTGTCCAAGTTTTTATTCATTTGCTATTTTTTTGAGAAAGAGTATGAGCAGCATAGGGGCAGACAGAATGAATCCCAAGCAGGCTCCATCTATCAGCACAGAGCCCCACGTGGGGCTCGAACTCATGAAACTGTGAGATCCATGACCTGAGTCAAAATCAAGAGATGGATGCTAAGTCAACTGAGCCACCCAGGTACCCCTAAATAAGTTTTTTTTTTTTTAAAGAATTTGTAAAAACTGAGAACTGAGGGTAGATGGGGGTGGGAGGGAGGGGAGGGTGGGTGATGGGTATTGAGGAGGGCACCTTTTGGGATGAGCACTGGGTGTTGTATGGAAACCAATTTGACAATAAATTTCATATTAAAAAAAAAGAATTTGTAAACATCAAGTATGACCAGGATTACGGGGGGAAGGGGGAACAGGGTATTAGGTCCACATTTCATTTGGCTAACTCCTCCCCATCCAGGAGACCTCAACTTTTGTTCTTTTTTCTGTGAGGCCTTCCCTGAGCCCCACACTTGGGATTAGGGGCTTCTCCTCCCTGCCAGAGCCCTGTGGGCAAGTTTATGATCTCTCACCTGGAGGCAGCCCAGAAAAGGCACACTTAGTGCACTTGAGGGGACCCACTCTGGGATTAGCACTCCAATTCCGTTACCTCTACGTCCTTCTCTGCTCATAGATCAACTGTAAAGTTGGCCTCATGTGCTTCTCCACCCAGGTTGGGAAGAGAACGCTGTGCCCTTCACTCCACAGGCTTCCACCATCCTGGCCCTTCCTCTTGTCCTCACTTGGCTCCACCCTGGAATGCTTCTGGCTCAGCCTTTTTCTTGGTTCCGCTTCCCTCCTCAGCCCTGTAGGTGTGGACTTTCCCTGTTCCCCGGCCGTCCTCCTGCTGTCCCCAGATGAGGAGTAGAGCCACTTTGTTCGAACTACCACGCATGTGTTGAGGACCCACCATCGGTGTCTTCAGCCCAGACCCCTCTTGAATTCCTGGACTCACACTTATGAGAACAGATGGTCCACAGGCACTTCCCAGCCCCAACAAGCCACAGCTGAATTCACCAGCTACTGCCCTCCACCCCACATATTCCTGTTACAACCCTCATCTTATCTAACACATGGATTCCTATCATTGCCCTAGTCAGAAAACTGGGTAAACCATATTCCCCAGCACTCCTTTCTAGTATGTTCCTGGTTCGGGTGGACTGCAAGGCAGAGTTTCTCACGAGAGCTGGAGGACTGAGCTGGCCAGCCTGCAGCACACACATACTCTCCCAACGATTCCAATGCTAATTTATGTGCTGCTGTGAAGGGATTTTGCAGATGTCATTAAAGTCCCTACTCAGCTGACTTTAAAGGTTATCCTGAGTGAGCCAACTTAATGAAAGGCATGGCGAGGGAAGGGAGAGAGAGAAGGAAGGTGGGAGGGAGGAAAGTTAAAGAGGGAAAGAGAAAAGGAAGAGGGAGAGAGAGAAGGGATAGGAGGAGGGAAGGCAGAGTGCAGGATAGAGAAAAGGGGAGAGAAAAAATGGGGGGAAAGATGAGGCAGGCAGGAGAATATTGAGGGAGAGAGGAAGAAGGATTGATGGTTGTCTGTGGGGGTTCCAGCTTGGGTAGCCAGCCTTCAACTGCAGAAGCCAATCCTTTGCAGGAATCCCTTTCCTACCTACATATGTAGGTAGTACCACCTGCCTGTTCTGCTTCTCCTGTTGAACCCTGGTTATCAAACTTTCCTCTTCCTCCCTGCCTCATCTTACCCGAAATCAAATGGATTCTGTCTCCTCAACCGTTCTCTGATTTAGTCCTCCCTTCTCCTTGGACACTTTCACCACCTGGTTCAAGCTGTCATCTCTTCCCTGGCCTAATGCCAAGACCACCGAATTGGCCTACCTGCCTCCAGTTTCTCTCCCTACCAATCCACCCTCTAGAGCAGCTCTGTCCAAAAGAAACTGGAGAGGACAGAAATATTCTAGACTTGAACTGTCCGATATAATAGCCACCAGTCACATAGGGCTACCGGGCCCCTGAAATATAGCTAGTGAGACTGAGGAACGGACAGTTTAATTTTTGTGTTACATTTTTAAGTTTTTAATTTCCACTTAACACAGTGTAATATGAGTTTCAGGTGTACCATATAGTGATTCAATACTTACATACACACCTTGTGCTCATAACAAGTGCACTCTTTAATCCCCCACCCACCTCCCCTCTGGTGGACATCAGTTTGTTCTCCATAGTTAAGAGACTATTTCTTGGTTTGCTACTCTCTCCCTTTCTCTTTATCTCCTTTGCCCACTTCTTTTGTTTCTTGAACTCCCCATCAAATCATAGGACACTTTTTTTTTCTAAATTTTTTTTTTACCTTTTATTTTTGAGAGCGAGCGAGCGAGCGAGCATGCAAGTCGGAAAGAGGCAGAGAGAGAGGGAGACACAGAATCTGAAGCAGGCTCCAGGCTCTGAGCTGTCAGCACAGAGCCCGATGCAGGGCTCGAACCCACGAACTGTGAGATCATGACCTGAGCTGAAGTCGGACACTTAACCGACTGAGCCATCCAGGTGCCCCTAAAATCATAGGACATTTTAATTTACATTTAAATATAAAGAGCTGGATGGGGCTAGTAGTGACTATAATTAATAGCACAGTTCTGAACAGCCAGGGTTATTGTTCTAAAAATGCAAATAAACATGACAAATTCTATTTGACAAGTATCAACCTTTCTCAAAAACAAAATGGGTCAAATACTGGAAAATGTTCAGTATGCAACAAATGCACCATTATCTCTGTGTTCTGAAACTCTCCATTTCATTCAACATCTATTACATGCCAGGTGCCCTTCTGTATTTTGGAGTAAACCAGACAGTCCTGGTTCTTGCCACTTTAGGAGGGCTTTACATCTAGGTTAATTAACAGTGTGATGCCAGTCCTGTGTGGTGAGCGGAAAGGGTACTAGAGCTGGGTGAGGCAACCAAGGTCTTAGCCCAAGGCACTGCTGGGTACTATCAGAGGAGCAAACCCAAACCTAAGGCAAGCATTTCTTCTTTATAGTTTTTTATGGTGTCACATATGTTTATAATGGGGGGGGGGGGGGAGTATGACTTTAGAAATTCACATCTGATGTCACCTCTACATAAAATTCTTCAAAAATAGAGGTGCCTGGGCTCAGAAGAGCGTGCAACTCTTGATCTCAGGGTTGTGAGTTCAAACCCCATGTTGGGGGTAAAGATTACTTAAATAAACTTAAAATTTCTAGAGGCACCTGGGTGGCTCAGTCAGTTGGGCATCTGACTTCGGCTCAGGTCATGATCTCATGGTCCATAGGTTCAAGCCCTGTGTTGGGCTTTGTGCTTGACAGCTCAGAGTCTGGAGCCTGCTTTGGATTCTGTGTCTCCCCCACTCTCTGCTCCTCCCCCAGTCATACTCTGTGTGTCGCTCTCAAAATAATAGACATTAAAAACATATTTTTTTAAGTTCTTCAGAAATGCTGAGTAACTCCCTAAACTCTCTCACATACCCCCAATGCAGTTTCACACCCCAGTGCCTTTGCATATGAGGTTTCTACTGCTCGGCATGCCCACTCTCCACCCTTACCCCTACCACTTTCCAGCCCCATTTGTTTGTCAAGTACCTATTTTGACTCTCTGAAACTCAGCCTGAATCTCTCTTCTGTGGGATTCTTCACCGAATCCCTCAGAGAAAATCTCTATGTTCTATTTATTTCTGTGAATGACCTTCACTAAAACTTATTCACCTTGAAGCCAGAAACGGTTTTTAACATCCATCACCGAGTCCCCAGCCTGGTATTATGTAAGAAAGAACTTATACTACTGTCTCTCTCTGTCCATCAGGCTCACTTCGGCCTACCTCCAGCTCCCATCCCAGAGGAACAAGGGAGGAGGAGATCCTGATAATGTTTTTCCTCCCAACACATGACCATCCCAGGCCACCATTACCAGTCACGGGATTAGCGGGTCCTACGGAGCAGGAATTCGTACCTCCCAACTGAACCAGTGCTGGAGCCACTCCAATGCTTCCGGTTCCACATGGCTGGGCAAATGGACACAGGGTCGCTTTGAGCGCTCTACGCTTCTCTCCCGCAGTCACACCCTCCTGGGCTGGGCCCAACTTTTGAACTGGCAGTCGTGGCCTTTATTCTGACTCTGCACTGGGGTACCGGATGCCTGTGGAGCCTCCAAACAAGTGCACTCGGATTCCCGTGGTAGAAAGGCTCCCCAGCACCTCACAGTGGGGCATGGGGGACTGGCAGGGCACAACTGGGGGCATTTCTTGGACAAATTCCATCAGAACAGCACCAAAACCCCACCCCTGACCTCGGACAGGAGCAAGACAATAGACCACGCTTGAAAAGACTAACCTGACAGTGAGAATGCACTGGGAACAAGAAGGCCCGGGTTCCAGTTGTGGCCAGGAAAGAAAACCTCTAGTACACTTTCAATCTAAGTGTACCTTGTCACCTATGAAATGAATGCCCTGGGTATAGGGTCACTGTCATGACTGTGTGGCAGTTTGAGCATCTGTAAATATCTCCCCAGGCCTCAAACCCGTAATTCAAAGCTGAAGCATTAGCCCCCGTAGGAGGCATTTCTTCACATCGTCACCCCCTTCTCAGACAGCTGCATCCTGTGCAGTTAGAAGAGGGAACCAGACAGCAGAGTCTGAGGCCCATTTCGTAGGCTCAGCATTCTACCGCAGCTCTGTGTGTGCATGACATCTCACCTGGAGGGGCCCCTCCGACAGAGACAGGACCTCACAGACAAACCCACATCAAGCCCTGCAGTGGCTCGAGCCAACCTCAACTCAAACGCTCAGATGACCTCCCCTCCTCCAAATCAGTGAGATGAAATCCCGTACAGACGTCTGATTTGCACAAGCTGATTGCTTATCATGAAACATCAGGTATAGCCTAATTTTGACTGATGAGAAATGAAAGCATTAAAGCATCACATGTTGTGGCTGGATCCTGGAAAAGAAGGACATTGGTGGGAAAGAGGTGAAATCCAAACAAAGCCCATACTTTGGTTAACAGTGTGGTCCTGTATTTGTTTTCTCTCGCTACACAACCAACCAATGACCACAAAACAACACACTCTAACAAAAATTTTAAAGCAAGACATATTTATTATCTTAGATTTTCTGTAAGTCAGATGTCTGGGCACAGTGTAGCTGGATCTCACAAGGCTGAAATCAAGGTTTGGCATGTCGAGGATTTCCTTTGGAGGGAGATCCAGGTCCTTATCCAAGCCCATTGTGGGAAGAACTTAATTTCTTACAGCTGTAGGACTGAGGTCCCTGTTTTCCTGCTGGCTGTTAGCCTTAGATGGTTTCAGCTCCTAGAGGTCACCTTCGGGTCCTATCCACATGGGCTCCACATGCAAACTCCAAAAGCAGTTCGCAACAGCGCTGTTTGCTTTCTTCTAACCAGGAGTGTGTCTGCTATTGCTTCCGTAAGTCTCTGAAGGGCCCAACTGATTGGGTAAGGCCCACCCAGGATAATCTCTCTTTTGACTATTCAATTGATTAGGGACCTCAGTTACACCTGCAAAATCCCTCTGTCATGTGATATACTATAATTATATCGGACTATTCCATCATACAAACCCTGCCCACATTCAAGGGAAGGGGATGATACAGGGCATGTGGAGGGGGGTGGGCAGGAATCTTGGGGCCATCTTAGAATTCTGCTTGCCACAGGTACCTGTGTGAATTTCTTAGTTTTGACAACTGTATGATGATTATGTAAGATGTTAACAATAAGGGGGGTGCCTGGGTGGCTCAGTTGGTAAAGCGTCCGACTTTTGCTCAGGTAATGATCTCCTGGTTCATGGGTTTGAGCCCTGCATTGGGCTCTGTGTTGACAGCTCAGAGCCTGGAGCCTGCTTCAGATTCTGTGTCTTCCTCTCTCTCTCTGCCCCCTCCCTACTTGCATTCTGTCTCTCTCTCAAAATAAACATTAAAAATTTTGAAAAAAAAAAAAAGATGTTAACAATAAGGCAAACAGGAACACACTGACTAACTTCGGCAATTCTTTTGGTATCTTTAAAAGAAAAACTTAAAAACATGGAATAAAAATCATGCTCTTTGGAACAGCCCGGTAATTTGCCCATCTATATCTTTTTCTCTGGCCCACGTAATGTTGAATTTACCAAAATGGAAAGAGTTACATGAGGGCTGTACAACTTTTCTAAAGTCACATACCAAATCAAACCATTGGGATAAGAACTGCAGAGCATGATAATGCTGTTGCTTTATCTTCAAATAAAGATACACGATCTGAATTTAAGGGAACTCTTACAAAAAGGCAATGTAAAAAGTTGATTGTACATCTGTAGTCATTATTTATTTCAACTCAAAAAAGCCTCTCATTAATGAGCTGACTTTGGTAACCTTAGTTTATGTTTCACCACTATTATCTTTGGGCCTTTCTATCTTGTACGGCTCTTGATATTTTAATCACCATTACTATCTTTAGTGAGCAAGCCTTACATCATGCATGCATGCGCATGTATTACTTCTCTCTGCATATAACTTCCAAGCACCAAATCTCTGCTAACTGGTGATAATAACTGCTGTAATTAGCTTACAACACCATGTATATTATGCGATGAGAAAACAATGTGTTAATAATCTAAATTATTTTGGATATACATAGCTTCATATAACTGAGTAGTGTCATTAAAGTTAAATGGTTGGAGAAGTGCTGTACTTTCTTAAATCCCTACACCCAAAGTGGGGCTCAAATTCATGACCCCGAGATCAAGTCACATGTTCTTCCCACTGAGCCAGCCAGGTGCCCCAGAAGTTCTGTGTTTAACGGTAACAAAATTGAACAATATTAACAGCATATAGTCACCCTGTGGAAAGTGTCTATACCCCCTCACAGGAATATTTCTCAAAGTATAAAACCTCATTTTTTTTTTTAACAGACAGAGCTCAAGCAGGGGAGAAAGGCAGAGGGAGAGAGGGAGGAAGAACCCTAAACAGGTTCCATGCTCAGCATGGAGCCCACTGTGGGGCCCAATCCCACAACCTGGGGACCATGACCTAAGCCGAAACCAAAAGTTGGTTGCTCGACCAACTGAGCCACCTAGGTGCCCTTAACACCTCATTTTCTAAACTTGCTGGCTAAAATATGTTACTAAAATGGTCAAACAGAAAAAACTAATTGACCGGATTTCTAAATGTTCACCCCCAAACATTTTATTATCAGAAGTGACATATTAAGCAAAGCAAAAGCTCATCACAAATATTTCATCATAGAAATATTTTACAACAGTTCACATACAGAACATATGGGATTTTTTTTTTTTAGTTTTATTTTAAGTACGCTCCACACCCAATGTGGGGCTTGGACTCACACCCCTGAGATCAAGAGTCACAGGTTCTACCGACTGAGCCAGCCAGGCACCCAATATTTGGGATTTTCTAATCTTCAAATGAGGAAGATGCCACATCTATCCAACGTCCTTATATACAGCCTCTTAATTGAGTCCCTCATTCCTAGGCCAGTTCAGCATCTCACTCCCTGCCCCCAGTAGAGTACGCCTTCCTTGTTTCTGGTTCAGCTAGTCACTTTCAGGTAGTCAGAATGGTCTTCCTGTCCCTTTTACCTCCAATCCACTGATGGCGTGACCTTCCCCTTTCTAAATGGCAATATGATCCCTCAAGTCAAAACCACCATGACAAACCCTGTTTCAGCAGTTCCTGACGTTGATTCAGCTGGTGATCCTACAAAATTCTGCATGTCACATACTTCTCCCTGATTTTCAATGCCTCAGTTTCTCTGGAACAAACTCAGCCCCCTCTCTACTGTGTCAGGCTCCCAAGCCCCAGGGGTCCATTTCCCTGTCGGTAACAACACCAGGTGTGGGGAGCCTTGGGTCCAGGTTTTACACAAAAAAAGGGACATAATGCAAGGGTAACCAGAATAAAACTACCTGGGTGGTCTACAAACCCCAAAATTTTACAGGCCTCCACGGCTGTCACCTTTCCAGTCCTGAGCCACAGACTCAAGTAAGAATTACCAGGAGACATTCATGACTCAAAATTAGCTCCCTTGGGGCACCTGGATGGCCCCAGTCATAAGTGTCCAACTTCAGCTCAGGTCATGATCTCACAGCCCTGCATTAGGCTCTGTGCTGACAGTTCAGAGCTTAGAGCCTGCTTTGGATTCTGGGTCTCCTTCTCTCTCTCTGCTCCTCCTCCTATTGCTCTCTCAATAAAAATAAATAAACATTTTAAAATACATATTGAAAATTAGCTCCTTTTGGCAGATTCCCTACTTCCCTGGTTAGGAGTACAAATGCGGCTGTGATCAGGAACCTCTCCTGGACTCTTACAAACACTGCAGAATCCGCTGCTAAAGCAGTAACTGTCCAACAACAATCTTTAGACTCTTTGGCCAAGGTTGTTCTTGATAGCAAGATAGCCCCTGGTTATCTTTCAGCTCAACACAGAGGTGTCTGTGCTTTGGACAACACCACTTGCTGCGCCTGGATTAACACTTCTGGAGAACTTGACACTCGGCTACATAAGATTACCGTACAAGCCACCTGGTTTAAGAAAAGGATTCCTTGAGGGAAGCCTGGGTGGCTCAGTCAGTTAAGCAGCTGACTCTTGATTTCGTCTCAGGTCATGAATTCATGGTTTCATGGGTCCGAGCCCCACATCCAGCTCTGTGCTGGCAGTGGGAAGCCTGCTTGGGATACTCTCTCTCTCTCTCTCTCTGCCCGTCCCCACTGGTGCTGTCTCTGTCTCTCTCAAAATAAAAAAAAAAAAAAAAACTTTAAAAAAAAAAAAAGAAAGAAAGGGATTCCTTCAACAAGGTCTCTGTTTGACTTCTATGACTTTGATTGTTTTGGGTCTTGGGAACCAGGACTCCAGAGTGCACTCCAGACACTGGGAGTTACCCTGCTTGGAATAATCTCAGTAGTCTCCCTTGCACATGTATCCTCTCCAAGGCTTTAAGTGCATGCTCACAGCCACTAACCACCAAGTAAATGATCTCCCTGAGACTGGAAGGTCAGAAAGAGAATGAAGACAATGACCAAGGTGAACTTGAAGTCATAACCTGTGAATAAGACACAGAGGGGCAGCAAACGCCGTGAGAGCTTCGGAATGAAGCTCAGTGAATCTGAGCGTCTGATCAAAAGTGGCGGATTGTTAAAAATAAAGTCACTTGTGCTATGGGCACGTGACCAAACCAGGTTACAGTTTCAGCCTCTCCTGGGAGTGGAATTGTGAGCCAGTCAATCTCTAATTACCTGGTTAGCACAAGGGAGGTCATCTGCCTGACAGGACCCCTGTCATCCTCGCTAAAGGAAGGTGACCTTGCCTGACACCATCCACTGTTTTCTAGTAACTTCCTTGTCTGGCCCCCTTCTGCCCATAAAAGTCTTTCATTCTGTACAGCTCTTTGGAGCTCCTTTCTATCTGCCAGGTGGGATGTTGCCCAATTCATGAATCACTGACTAAATCCAAAAAGATCTTTAAAACGTACTCAGTTGAATTGTGTCTTTTAACACAGGTTGAGACGATACCAACTGCAGAAGCCTGAAATGGAGGTAAGTTTATTGTAGTCAAGGGACAGAAAGGAGGTGTGGGGGCCTAGGGCAGGCCGGTCCAAGACGGGCCACTTTGGTACACTGATTATTTTAAATAAAAGTTATTTGAGAGATCGCCTATGCAAGGAGGGCACTCAGCCCTCCTCCTCTGTCCTCCCAGAAAGCAGGAAATAAATCTCCCATCTGAGATTTATCTGTCTCATGTAAATTTAATTCTTAGTCCAGCTAGAAGATCTGAGGGTAGAGAAGAATTTTTCCTCCCCTTCAGAGACCAGGGTGCCTGAAGCTTGTGAACCTCTGAGGTGGTCAGGCTCCTTATAGGAAGCCTGGAAGCCACTGATGGGATTTCAAGCAACAGTGACACAATCTAATTAACATGTGTAATGATCATTCTGGGAACCATACGAAGACAAGGCGGTTTGAGTAGGTGCAGAAAGACAAGTTAGGAAGCTCTGTTAGGAGTCAAGAGGGATGTCAGGCACAATGAAGACGGAGAGAAGGGGAAGAAGATGATGGGATCAGTTTTATTTCAACGTTTATTTATTTTTGGGACAGAGAGAGACAGAGCATGAACGGGGGAGGGGCAGAGAGAGAGGGAGACACAGAATCGGAAACAGGCTCCAGGCTCTGAGCCATCAGCCCAGAGCCTGACGCGGGGCTCGAACTCACGGACCGCGAGATCGTGACCTGGCTGAAGTCGGACGCTTAACCGACTGCGCCACCCAGGCGCCCCGATGGGATCAGTTTTAGAGATAGAGCCAAAATAACGTGCTGGTAGGGGGAGAGCAGCGAGGGAGAGAAGGATAGAGCACAATGTCTGAGCATTTCACATCATCATCCAGGTGGGTGGTGGGGCCATGTACTGAAACTTATAAAATGGAAGGAGGGGCAGGATTTAGGGAAAAGGGAACACACACACTGAAACCCAAGCTCTACCCATTATGAGGAAGCCAAGAGGAGTCAAGTGGTTGTTTCTATAAGGATCTGGGGCTCAGGCCTGGAGGTACTAGGCAGTCATCAGCATATGAATGGTATTTAGAGATCAAATGGAGTAAAAATGTTACAGACCCTGGTCTGGATCACCCAGCGGAAGAACCAAGCACTCAGAGATCTTGGAAGGCAGGAGGTTTACTTCACCCTGGTGGGCTCAAAGGAGATCCCTCTCCAGAGGTCTGAGCCCCGAGCGTAAGCATGTGGGACAATTTAGACTCTGTTCCTTGCACGTTAGTTGGCATGCGCAGCAAGAGGGACAGGAAGAAGAAACCAAACGGGAGTCTTTGGGCGGGGACTGGAACTCCCTGATCAGCCCTGTTGACCATCTATAACATAATTTTTCCCTAACAGAAAGACCGGAATCTAGAACCCAGCTCTGTTTGGTCAAGCAAAAGAAGACAAGCTAGCAATGGAAATTTTAGTAGTGACATCCCAGTGAGGGAGAAGAAAATCAGGAGGGCATTACTGGAGAAGCCAGTACGAGAACACAAAGTGTCAAGGAGGGAGTGAGCCACTGAGCCCCATACTGTTAAATATGCCATGTAGGGGCTGCTGTTTTTGCAATATGGAAGTCATTGGTGAGGTTATGAAACGCAATTTCAAAGGCAAGTTAGAAAGTATACAAAGAAGGGTAGAGAGAGAAGAGAATAAGGTCGAAGTTGAATCAGGGTTTATAAACAACTTTTAGGGCATTTACTTGATTACTTCATTTAATCCCCACAACGAATGCCACGTCACCACTAAAACTTTACTTGCCTCAAGTCTTGTAAGTGAGGCAAGGGGATACAGCTAGAATTAGAAACCCACAATGAGGGGCGCCTGGGCAGCTCAGTCGGTTAAACGGCTGACTTCAGCTCAGGTCATGATCTCACGGTCAGTGAGTTCAAGCCCCGCGTCAGGCTCTGTGCTGACAGCTCCCCCCATTCATGCTCTGTCTCTCTCTGTCTCAAAAATAAATAAACATTAAAAAAAAAAATTAAAAAAAAAAGAAACCCACAATGAGATTCCAGAGCTCACATTTTTAATGCTAAAATGGCATTTCTGGAAGTTGAATATGATATGAGAGGGTTTGTAGTAACCTTTGCCCCTGGTTTCCAAACTAAACTGCCCAATAGCTCTAGAAATACATCTTTAAGGATGGCTTAAACTGTTAACAGAGATTGGTTGCCCGGCCATGTGCAGCCTCAACCTACATTCATTTTGGAGCTAGAATTTCAAAATTTCAAAATCACAATGTTCTCAATGTTGAAGACTCATTACTGTCAAGATAGACACTCTTCCGGACTTGATGTATAGATTCCATGCAATCCCAATCCAAATACCAGCAAGTTATTCAACTGTCAACAAATTAATCCTGAAGTTCATCTGGAGATGCAAAAGACCCAGAACAGCCAACGTAATACTAAAGAAGAACAAAGTCGGAAGCCTGACACTGTCCCACTTCAAGACTTATTGAAAAGCTACAGCAGTCAGGACAGTATGGTACTGGAGAAAGAACAGAAAAACAGTCAATAGAGAGCCCAGATACAGACCCACATGGTCAACCGATGTTCGACAGGGGAACAAAGGTGACACAGTAGAGCAAGGATAGTCTTTTCAGTGCTGAAACAACTACACATCCAATTGCAAAAAATGAATCCAGAACCAGAGAGCTGACATGCTTCACAAAAATTAACTCAAAATGGATGACAGACCTAAATGCAACATACCGAACTAAACAACTCCTAGAAGTAACAGAGGAGAAAACGTAGATGAACTGGGGTTTGGTGATGACTTTTCAAATACAATACTAAAGCCCTGACCCATGAAAGAAAGAAGTGGGGATCTGGTTTTCAATAAAATTAAAAATTTCTACTCTGCAAAAAACATAGTCAGGACAATGAGAAGACAAACCAGAGACTGGGGGAAAAATGCCTGCAAAAGACATTATCTATAGAGGACTATGATCTGAAACATACCAAGAACCCTTAAAACTCAGTAATAAAAATATTATGTCTCTCTCTCTCTCTCTCTCTCTCTCTCTCTCTCTAACACACACACACACACACACACACACACACACACACACACACACACACACCCCTAATTTAAAAAATGGGCCACTGACCTGAAAAGACACCTCACCAAAGAAGATAGACAGATGGTAAATAAGCATATGAAAAAGTGTTCCACATCATGGATCATTAGGGAAACGCAAATTAAAACAACAATGAAGAGGGGCTCCTGGATGACTCAGTCGGTTGAGCATCTGACTTCCACTCAGGTCATGATCTCACGGTTCGTGGGTTCGAGCCCCGCGTCGGGCTCTGTGCTGACAGCTCAGAGCCTGGAGCCTGCTTCTGATTCCGTGTCTCCCTCGTCCTCTGCCGCACCCCTGCTCATGCTGTCTCTCAAAAATAAACATTAAAAAAATTTTAAAAACAACAACAATCAAGATACCACTAAATACTTACTAGAATGGCCACAAGCCAGAACACAGACAAAACCTAATGCCGATGAGAATGGAGAGCAACAGGAACTCTCATTCACTGCTGGTAGAAATGCAAAAAGGTATAATCACTTTCAAAGACAGTTGGGTAGTTTCTTACAAAACTATGCATAATCTTACCATATGATCCAGCAATCACAATTCTTGGTACTCAGTGTAGTGGACAAATTAGATCCACAGAGAAACCTACACATGATGTTTACAGCAGCTTTATTCCTAATTGTCAAAGCCAAGATGCGTTTGTGTAGCGAATGGATAAACAGTAGCACAAACATAATGATGGAATATTTCTCAGTGCGAAAAAGAAATGAGCTATCGAACTATGACAAGATATGTAGGAAACGTAAATGCTTATTAAGTAAAAGAAGCCAATCTGAATATATTTGTGTCATTCCAACTATATGACATTCTAGAAAAGGCAAAACTATGGGGTGCCTGGGTGGCTTAGCTGGTTGAGCGTCTGACTTCGGCTCAGGTCATGATCTCACGGCTCGTGAGTTTGAGCTCTGCTGACAGCTCAGAGCCTGGAGCCTGCTTCGGATTCTGTGTCTCCCTGTCTCTCTGCCCCTCCCCTGCTCTCACTCTGTCTCTCTTTTTCTCTCTCTCAAAAAAAATAATAAAATAAACATTTTTAAAAAAAGGCAAAACCATAAAGACAGTAAGAAGATCAGCAGTGGCCAGGGGTTGGGCGGGGAGGGATGAATCAGTGGAACACAGAGGGTTTGTAGGGCAGTGAAACTATTCTGTGTGATACTTCCAATGGTGAATACATGTCATTATACATTTGTCAAAACTCACAGAATGTATAACACCAAGAGTGAACTCTAATATAAACAAAGGACTTAGGGTGACAACATTCATCAACCGGAACAAATGTACCACTCTGGTGGGGGAATGTTGAGAATGGGGGGAGGCTATGCATGTTTGGGGACAGAGAATTTAGGGGAAATCTCCACCTCCCTCTCAGTTTTGCTGTGAACCTAAAACTGCTCAAAAAAATAAAGTCTGTTTAAAAAAAAAAATCAAAAGTTTCTTGGACATTTACTTCCTGCCGGCATTGTGAAAACAAGGAATTCTCAGCAGTCTCTGAAAGGTAAACAGCCCTTAGCAACTGAAGCTTCACCTTACCTTGAAATCTTTCAATAGGTATTCATGGGACCTACACAGTACACTCAGCACTCATTCATTAGCTGGCAATAGATGACCCACATATACGAAACAGCAAGAAAATAAGCCTAACCCTTAATTCCTTTAAGATCTGGCCCTTTGCAATTTGGAACTTACTTCTTCACAAAAGGGATGGAAGTACTTACCTTCTTTAGACACGCTGTGTGTGAGAATGCATTTTGAAATGCATGTCGGGACCTGAGTAAAAATACTCCTATCACACCTAGACTGGAAACTCCATGAAAGCAGCAACTTTAGGCTCAGTGCCCAACACCGAGGCAATCAATTATAAAATGGGCCATCCATTTTCACACCAAGAAATAATGCCACCAGGTAAGCTAGGACAGAATGTTTTCTTGTCACTTAGAACTATTTTATAATTACTGAGAAAGCTTTTAGATAATTAGATACATCTTCTCTCTCATATATCTACATTGAGAAAAGAAAATATACTGGTTAAGTTGCTCCCAACACATCTTCATAGGCCAAGTTTGACAGTTTATGAATCACTTTAACTTGGTTGCTGATGTCCGTATTTTTTCCACCTGACACTCCACTGTTATCTCTGAGACATTCTTCCAGCTGCCAGACACTCAATATGCTGGGTTGGAGGCTGGTGCTTTTCTGTTCTTACCAGGTGTCACAAAAGGAGGCTTTTCACAATAACCAGGATTTAGATTTTTCATGACTAGAACTGCCCCCCACCCCCACGCATATACAATGACATCTTTGGAGAACTCTTTCTTGGGAACTGTTTTACAGTTTAAGTTCTAGTTGCAACTTCCAGCCATCAGCAATTGAGTGAAATATGACAGCAATAACGCTTTTCATAGCCCATGCTCATGACCTTGATCTCTTCAGCACCTTTAACATTACAGAAAAATTACAGAGCCTTTTCAAGAATGCTGGGGTTTTATCAGCATTTCTTATCTGTCTAAACTCCATTTTCCCTCAAATCACAAACCACCAGAAAATAAGCAGCTACAGTTCTAAGTTGGCAGAAAGTTTGATAATTGATGTTCTATGCCTCAACAATAGTCCTGTACAACTTATGAATTGGACACACCAGGAGCTTATTGCTTTGGAATGCCTTTCATCTATTTGAAGGGATTACCGATTTCTCCTGTTCTCCAGCTGCATAACTTATCATCTGGAAGGCAATACTTTTGCCGAAAGTCTGTAACACAGAGTCAGCTACTTATCCTCAGTCCCAAGTCCCTCCTCCCTCAAAGCTCTTGGTTATTTGCAAACAATAGTAAATGTGGTTATTCCTCTAACAAAAATTTGCTTCACGAATATCAAAATTCCATCTTGTTGGTCTGTTTCTATGGCTTTTTATGTGCAAAATTCTTTTTAGTGTTGCATCATGATTTAATAGTTTTAAATATCTTCTTATATGAAACTAACTTGGACATGTGTATTACCAACAATGGATACAAACACAATTGCTACGTCCACCTGTGCAGGATCCCAGGTAATGACAACAATGTATCAGTGCTTGCTAACCAATGGAGATAAGATACAAACACAGTAAGACACAACCTGATTTCAGAGATACTAAAACATGAGGGAAATCTAGATCTTAGAATCAATGGAACACAGTACCTGAGTCATAAATGAGTACTCCTCTGTGTAAAAAATCACTCCCAAAGGTGAACACCAGAAATTCCTTTCTTCCCTGTGTATACATGCCAATCCTCCCA
This sequence comes from Puma concolor, assembly GCF_028749965.1. NCBI lineage: Eukaryota > Metazoa > Chordata > Mammalia > Carnivora > Felidae > Puma > Puma concolor. Next base: position 54,001,305 of record NC_141673.1, on the reverse strand, counting down.
TCAAGGGATAAATTCATTTCCCCACCACCCCCTTCAATCTGGGTTGGCCTTGTGGCTTGCTGTCACTAACAGAACATGGCCGAGCAGCCAGGGTCCCTGCTGGATTGTCCAGCAAAGAGCCTCACTATACATCTGCCCCTTTTGCTTCTACCCACCATTCTTCACAAGCAAAAGAGCTACACTATACAGCACAGAATTAGCCTTAAATGGGAACAGTAGTCATTTCTGCATTTCCTTATCAACGGATTCATAATGGACACAAAATGCTTCCGAGGTTAATTAAATGAAACATTATAAGATGTCTAAAATGAGAGCGAACTCTGTTTTCTCTTTAAAACTGATCCATCTGCTTATCAAGGCAACGTTTTCTAAGTTAATTAAGTATGGAGCAGAAAGTCCTCCATGCAGACACTTTTGATTAGTTCTTAATTATGAGTGCCCACGTACATGTTCCAAGTGGGCAAAAATGTACAGTGTGAGGAGATAAAAAAAACACACAGAGGAGTAAAACCCTACTACTTCTGTTTGTTACCTTTTAAATTTATCAAATGTTACAAATGGCTTAAAAAATATCTACCTTTATGGTAGTTTTCAAAAACAGTGAGAATGTATACAAGTCATAGCACACTCATTATTTAATTTGATCCTCTTTGTCCTTACATGTTGCTAAGAGACTATCTTTTTCAAGGCTCAAATACATAGATTTTTCCAAATTTAGAAAATGGGAAAACTTACAAAGAAGCTTCAAAAATGCAGCCAGTAAAATGTATCTGTAAGATGTAGACAAATAAAAATGTATTTGGTTAATGATCAACCCACTTTTCTCCAAGCAACTTCCTGAAACATATTAATGAATATCTGAGTAATTTACACAAACTTAAAAATTTATCATCTCAGGTTATGTAGCTTTCTTAAGTTTACACATATATTAATGTATATGATATCCCTTTATTTCTTCTTAATAAAGGGGAAAAGCACAAGAAAGTCAACCTTCAACTGAAAGAGAAACAGCCTTCCATTGGTTGAGGACAATTACGAGGCCATCGAAAGGCTTTGTGTCCATCAAGATCTCTGATCACTGTGCAGGAGGAATAAACTTGAACCAAAGCATTAGTATGTGGAGCAGGGAAAGGTAACACCTGTTAACAGTAATACTTGCTATAATATCCTTGTTCCTTGATTTAGAAATCAGGGCATATAGTACATCGTACTGTCCAAAATATACATTATAGGATCGTGGTGTTGTAAAAGACTTTCTTATTTCCCTTAAAACTTCTTTGGTGCGCTTCAGTATTTGGTTATGGGTTATTAACTTCCTGACAGCCTGAGGAAATCAAAATAAAAAGTAGGTGCCCCTGACAACTGAAGATCAAAAGACCCCAATACAACAGATATGAGAATGTAAATCGATGGGGAAATGGCTAAACCTACAAGAAGTTGATACACAAGCTTTGGAGGCATGCCCCTCCCTTTAAAATTTTGATTACATTTTAAAATACCTGAGTACACAGGTACTAGAAGAACTTCTACGGAGGTACCTACCACTAACGATATGGAACCTCAGGGAAGGGCTGCAAGAAAATCAATAGCCTTTGTGTGTATACAAAGCAACACAACTAGATTCAACTGTGGAGACCCCAAAGCTCAGCGAGCCCAGCAACCCAGTGGCTGGCTGCCATCTGTAAAACATGCACAACCATCCGGACGGTCAGCAGCACGTAGTAGGACTAAAAGATCCAAGTGTAGCCCCAACTCTGCCACTCAGGTAAGACATCCAATTTCTCTACCATTTCCTCATCTGGATAAGAAAGAAGTGTGCGGAGGGACACCTGGGTGGCTCAGTCGGTTGAGCATCCGACTTTGGCTCAGGTCATGATCTCCTGGGTCCCAAGTTCGAGCCCCGCATCAGGCTCTGTGCTGACAGCTCAGAGCCCGGAGCCTGTTTCAGATCCTGTCTCTCTCTCTCTCTGCCCCTCCCCTGCTCATGCTATGTCTATTTCTCTCTCTCTCTGTCAAAAATGAATAAACATGAAAATTTTTAAAAAGAAAAAGAAAGAAGTGTGTGGAGAGCATGAGGAGGGGGGAGGGAGCTAACATCTTCTGAGCACCTCCCACCTAGCCAGCATGTCTGCACATCATGCCATCTACTGCTCACACCAGTTAGTTCTCCATTTTACAAAGAGGGAAGTGAGGCCCCAGGAGGTACTACTACAGATGGGATTCAAACTCTGGCCTCTCTGGCTTCCAAGTTTAACTGCCCAACTGCCAAGCTCACCTCACAAATTCCACCTCCAGAAACGGAAGCCCAACTTGCAATCCCCTTCTCCGTGGCCCCATATATTTTTCTATCTCCAGATGTCGTGATGTCACTTCTCAGATCTCACCCTCTCCAGTGAACTCTCTGGCTTTTCCCCTCACCACCACCAGGACCTAAACCCAGACACGCTGCTCTGTGTTCTCAAGGCCTGGGACAATCCCATGGCTACGGAACTAAAGAAGTTGGGAGGTTACAAAATGTCGGGCTCAACCACCGCTCTGTCCACACAAGTGGATACATTTTTTCCAACAGGTGGTTTGCTCAGAGTGGAGCAGAGCAGAGATTCCTGTCCTACAAGTACGGGGCCTTCTAGGCACAGTGGAGAGCTCTCTGTTGAAAGCGAGTTTTCACATTCATCCATACTCTATGTGCCCAGAGGCCCCCACCAAGTTTCCAAAAGCCACTCTTTCAAAACCCTTAGGAGGGGAGTTTATATTTATAATGAAAAAATGACGTTCATCAGGAACCCAATCTGAAGAGTTCTATTTCTATTTTTAAATTACCTAGATTAGAGGAAAAGACTGAGGAACATTAACAATGGAACCCGCTGTCTAGTTTCATAAAAAGCTTGCCACTTCACAGATAAAAGCTAAAGCCAGCCGAAGAGAACAGGGGCCAGTTTATGCCCTCAGGCAACACAGGCCTTTGGGGTGAAATTATGTCCTCGCGCTGACAGGAACTGCCAGTGGCACTTGCTCTAAAACTGCATACATCTTCATGAAAGTTGCCTCACCAAAAGTACAACCCTATCAGAGCCCATACACTTAACATTAAGGCGATCAAGCTGAATTACAAGAACGGAGCTGTTCTCCACATTCCGAGCAGGTAAAGGAAACACTGGGATGTATGCCATCCTATTAACGATGATTAACATGCTGGAAGGCGCCATGGTTGGGTTTGAGAAGCCAGATGCTACTCACCCTTAAAGCCGGAGGGGTAAGTACAGGAGGTTTTGGTTCCAAATTAAGGCAAGGAGCGGGGAGTTCCAGAAGCCACAAATTCTAACACGAGCTTCTAAGAGTGGTACAAAATGGGATAATAAAATAGAAAGCAAATGAGAAATAAGGGAACTGTACCACCATCTGTTGACTTGAGAAGGCTCCTCTCCAACCAATCAGACAGACGAATAACCAATACGTAAAATGCTTTTTACAAAAGCTCAGAAGTTTCCAAGCGTACAAAGCAGAGATATTCTGGCACTGTTTATGACTGCCCAACACTAGAACAGTTTCCGGACAAAGTAGACAACCTCATTTCCAGCCCTCCTTGGCACAGCCTAATGAGGATCAAAGCTAAGAGGGTGCCCCCACTCCCACCCTGGGTGGCATTCTAACGTGCTCTGAATCCCAACTCTTCCCCTTGTTGGCTAAGGCCTTGGAGAAGTCATTTCACCTCCTTAGGGATCAATTCTTCATCTACATGGTAACACTACTATCATGATACAATTACCATGAGAATTAATTAGGATAACTCATGTACAGCCCTTAACCAAGAACCTGACACGTAGGAAGGACCCAATACTGGTCAAGGCCCTCATGACTGTAATAATTATTGTTTATAATAATTTTATTGTTTATAATTATTCTCCTAAGAATCATAGAATGATAGTGGAAATGGAACCAGTGAAGGTCTACCCTAGGAGATGGACCCACTAGTGATTACAAACAGCACAGTTTAGACATGACCATAGTCAAGACCTATTTCCTATGGCCACAGAAGTATATTCACATCAAGCAGACTGAACTAATCCTATTAGACTAAATATTTGACCACTGCTTTTTTACAGGTACTTGGGTAGCAACCAAACTGGTGGATTTGGGGGGATACAACCATACTGCCCCCATCACAGATATTTCACTTCATAAAGCAACTCCAAAGGCTATTGCCCAGCCCCACCTGAATAACACACGGACAAACCAACAGTACACTGGCAAGAGTCAAGCTTTATGGCCATTGCATTTCAGACATCATCAGATTCCCAGTTCTTCCATTATGAATCGACTAGGAAGATTCCTTTCTTTAGAGATGCCTCCATCAACCTCAAGTCTGAAAGCCTCTTCAATGCTTTAAGATTAAGATAAAAACAGCTGGTGAAGGGGTGGAATCGTGTCAGTGGCAAATACCCTAAAAAGGAGAACACAGAGCTTGGCTAAAGACAAAGCAACAGGAAGTCAAGCACACGTTTGGTCCAGAAATACCCTGAAAAATTATTTTAAAGCTTCCAGCCTTGATGCAATCTCATCCTCCATATTTTAGCGCTTTTCTGACATTTGAAGAAAGGGGTAGGAGAGTAACAATGGTACATAAAATGGATTCTGGTTAAGTAACAACTAGGCCTGGGAGCCAGGTGTTACTTAACCACCACGGATAAGAACTCTGTCCACGCTCTTAGGATAGGAAATGATCGAGCATGCCCATTCACTCCACCCCTCCAAGTACTAACAGTCTGCTCAGGACTTAAGACTTGAGAAGTACAAGGGGCGCCTGGGTGGCGCAGTCGGTTAAGCGTCCGACTTCAGCCAGGTCACGATCTCGCGGTCCGTGAGTTCGAGCCCCGCGTCGGGCTCTGGGCTGATGACTCGGAGCCTGGAGCCTGTTTCCGATTCTGTGTCTCCCTCTCTCTCTGCCCCTCCCCCGTTCATGCTCTGTCTCTCTCTGTCCCAAAAATAAATAAACGTTGAAAAAAAAAAAAAAAATAAGACTTGCGAAGTACCAAGTACCCCAGCATCATGCCCAGTTGCCATTGCAGCCAGAGGGGGTGGAAGGGAGAGGGGTGCAGAGTCTAAGAGAATTGAACACTTCCAAAAAAATATTACTTAGGAACTAGGTTCTGTATGAACGTTTATTCAAAATCGGATTTGTAAGGGACTATCAGTTGCTAGAAAAGGGCTGAGATGGGGCGCCTGGGTGGCGCAGTCGGTTAAGCATCCGACTTCAGCCAGGTCACGATCTCGCGCTCCGGGAGTTCGAGCCCCGCGTCAGGCTCTGGGCTGATGGCTCAGAGCCTGGAGCCTGTTTCCGATTCTGTGTCTCCCTCTCTCTCTGCCCCTCCCCCGTTCATGCTCTGTCTCTCTCTGTCCCAAAAATAAATAAAAAAACGTTGGAAAAAAAAAATTTTTTAAAAAAAGAAAAGGGCTGAGAATCGTAAGGGCAACTCGAAAATTTGGTGTTGACGTACATGTTCATGTTCAACGTAATTACTGGGTCGTCTATTTCTGAAAGTGTTTCTTTCTTCTGGAGTGACCCTACAATAGAAAGTCTTAGTGGCTGATGAAACCTTATCACATGAGAAGAACGGGGCAGGAAAACATAGGACAAACCCGAATTGATTAAACCTGCTCATACTATTGCCACTTCAACTGAATTTTGTGCACTGTTGGTAGTTCTCCTGTACTGAGATACCACAAAAAAAAAAAAAAAAAAAAAAAAAAAAGCTTTCAAAAAGGCTACGCTCCATTCAGCGTTGGAACAAAAAGGGGCTGTGTGCACACAAAGGTCCACAAACAGAGCCGTGGGGTATCAGGTTATTAGTAATGCAAATTTTTGTGGTGCCATGTTTTCAAATAACTCTAGAATCCACTGCTTCATGGGACCTAAGCAAGGAAGAAACTCATCGGTAGACAAACCTATGCACATTTTGTAGTGACAAATGGACAAAAGGATGGCTGTGAGACGCGAAGCCACAAAAAGGAAGGCAGAAGATACTGCCTCCCTTGGAACAGAGGAAAAACATTTCAAAGCCACAGAGGTTGGTGGGATCAATACTCCAGGATTATCGGCGTGGGCATTGTGTCACAGCGAATTTTCAGTCGGGTTTTTCCCTTACTAGGTTATAAAAGAAGAGTGTATCTAAAATCAATGATGTTTTGGCATACAAAATGTTTATTTCTTGAAAAAAAAAAATCAATGCGACCCTATCAACTTCAAAATAAACTTTTCCAGCTCTGACCTAGTAACCCAGCAGTTGCAGCAGCCTTTCGCTGAACTAACAACATTCACGTGTGCCACATCTACCAGAGCAAGCAGCAGAGCCAGCCTCAGAGCCAGACTCCCCGGGTTCAAATTCTGACTCTGCAACTTACTAGGTTCTAGACCCTGGGCAGGTTACTTAACTTTTCTGAGCTTCAGTTTCCTCAGCTACTAAATGGGGACAACAGTGCCCATACTCATAGGATTGTTACAATAAATAAACGAGGGGCACCTGCGTGGCTCAGTTAAGTGTCCAACTTTGGCTTTGGTCATGATCTCATAGTCCATGAGTTCAAGCCGCACATCAGGCTCTGTGATGACAGCTCAGAGCTTGGAGCCTGCTTCGGATTCTGTCTGCCGTGTCGGGCTCGGTGCTGACAGCTCAGAGCCTAGAGCCTGCTTTGGATTCTGTGTCTCCCTCTCTCTCTGACCCTTCCCTGCTCACACTTTGTCTCGCAAAAAACAAATAAACATTTAAAATTAAAAAAAAAAAACAGTAAATAAATGAGACAATATTTGTAAAGAGCTTAGAATAATCCCTGGCACATAGTAAACCTCACTTAAGCACTCTTTAAATCAAACTAGTGCCCTAATGCTGGCTTCAAACTACTCTTCAAAGAAAGGAACCAGGGATTCTCAGAGAGTACACGATTACATATCGTGGGGCAGGGAAAATTAAGGTGGTCATGGGTAGGGCTGAAAGGACAAATCACTGACCAGGCCAAGACGGGAAGACATGGGTATCAAAGGTAGCAAAGCAATCCAAATTCTGCAATGATACCCCAACAAGGAAAATCCTTGTGCTATCTAAAGCACACATGGAGGCATTATCATGAAAGAGAGGGAGAGGAATATCAGTTCAGTGTTTTGTTAATTTTAATAAATGAAAGATTGCTAGGTGTTTTGTTTTACCCAGTAAATATGTCTTTAAGTAGACAAGGGTGAATGCAAGGAACTTAGGAATACTAGTCCTAGCCAAGGTAGAGTATACAAATAACAGGAAAGCCTTAGGGGGAAAAAATATCCAACAATGTGTCTCAATGATGAATTAGCTAAACGTTCTAAGAGGTGCACTAATTGCAGACTTCATCCCTTATACCCTAGGAGATGATACCCTTCAATGGCCCTACTAAGTGGAGCAAAATAGTAAAAAACAAACAAACAAAAAAGTAAAAAAAGTAAGCTTCCAATGACGTAACGAGACCAGGCATGGTGACATCCAGGTCACAGGGCAATGGTCTATCAAACACTGGCCAAGCAAAATTTGGGAACATAACATTCTGGGGGAAGCACCATGGTGCAAAGAACCGGGACCTGAATGGGAAGACAAATAGAAAACAGGGCCTCGCCAGAAGACGAGGAACTTGGAATTGAGGAGTATAGAGACGACCAAAAATCAACTGGCTGATACATACATCTTGTCTTCTCTCCTGATCAGACTATTTGTCAGGCTCTGTAATTGTGGAAATGTACCACTGTATTATTGTATCCCTAGGGAAGAGTAAAAACGTGTATCGCTCTAACACTACAAATTATCAAAATTGTGTTACAAACCTCAGAAAGTAAACAAACGCGGGGCACCTGGGTGGCTCAGTCAGTTAGGCGGCCGACTTCGGCTCAGGTCAAGATCTCACACTCCGTGAGTTCAAGCCCCGTGTCGGGCTCTGTGCTGACCGCTCAGAGCCTGGAGCCTGTTTCAGATTCTGTGTCTCCCTCTCTCTCTGACCCTCCCCCGTTCATGCTCTGTCTCTCTCTGTCTCAAAAATAAATAAACGTTAAAAAATAAAAAATAAATAAATAAATAAAAAAGAAAGTAAACAAACGCACTTAAGAACAATAAAGAAACCTATTCTAAAGTGCCAATGCCACGAGGATTCAAGTGTGTTACAGGCTTCTTAATCAATAGACCTTTGTGTGCTGTTTACAGTGTTTGGAGTATTCAAAAGAATCATCACTGTAGTATAAACTGTCAAAAGAAATGTATGTCAAAATCGTCTTTAAATAGAAGAACTGTTTAAGAAACTAATTTTCAAAGTTTGACTTTGGACATCAGTTTAATAGCCTGAGCACTAAAGTACACACAATAGAAGGTGCTTCTCCCCATGAACAAAAACCCTTGCACAGGAAGTATGAAAAGTGGGTCAACAACAGAATGTCCAGAGGGTGTAAACTGTATTTCCCAACATGAAAGACTACTGAGAAATACAGTAGTCCACTTCTTCCATCACAGTGACCCCAAGGGAAACAAAAGATAAAGGCAACAATAGAAAAAGACGTGAGAAAGAAATGCTACACAGTTGATAAGCGTTGTTCTTCCATCGTTTGTCTATTAAAAGTAGGACAGGGGAATAATTGGAAATTAACCACAACAGCCTCCACGTCAGTTTGGTACACCAATGTATCACCAGGCACGCAGAGCATGACAACAAATTCCTTCTCTTTCTGCTTTGAAATAAACGAATCTGAAAGTACTAGGAATGCTGATGTGTCTAGAGTAATTACAAACAATGGCGATGTTCTCTATGTGGAAGAGGGTGGAATGGAGGGAGAAAGGCTCCTAAGATTCCACGGACCGGGTTCTCCCAACAAAAGGGGGAAACAGGAACACATCCCCTCCAAACCTTTGGGTCTCTGTTCATCCCTGGCAACTGCTCTCCTTACAAATGTAATGTTTCGTTTTAGAAAGGCTGGACATCATTCCTCCTACAGCACTCTCTCTTGGCCCTCCCTGTACCTAAGACGGGCAATGTGAATGCTCACTAATGGGAGAAAAAGAAGGAGGACATTCGCCGAGCACCAGTGTGTGTCAGGCATAGGTAGGGAAATTCCCGTTATTATCGCATCTTATCACCGTGAGTTCTGGCAGCTGGACACGTACCATCACCTTGCTTTTATAGATGGAGAAACTGGAGCTCTGAGGAAATAAGCAAACAGCCCAGGTCTTCAGAACAATGGAGCGTCCAGGTCTGCGACCAAAGCCCGCAAGCTCTCCCATTGTTCTGTGTCCTTCGGGCTCTCTGCCCTACTCTTTATACTGGAACTGCCCCTCCACGGTGCTTTCCCTGCAGAATGACCAAGCCAAAAACCTTGACTCTGAAACTCCAAAAAAGCATTGTTAAAATAAGCCTCTGGTCCACTTCTCCTCGGTTTAGCCAATGCATGTTTCTCACCTAAGGGGCTGTATCACCCCATTCAGGAGAGCTCCTCGGGTGACCTGGAAAATCTGAATGGATACCTATATCAACAAGGGGCACAAAGGCTCATTCCGTTTTCTACATGCAGTGTGATGAGCTCTCCATACCATCCTGCCATTCAGTTTTGGATCTGGAAAACAGTGCTGCCAAAACCCAGTTCTCAGCAGCTGACAGAGAAATTACTTCCTGTTCATGATGGTCCTAACAATGTGCTCTCTACCTTCAATCAGGGCAGAGTGTAACAATTTTAACCCTAGCCTCTCAGGCTATGAGTGCAACATTAATTAAGGTCATTTCTAAAAGCTTGAGGCAGAAGAGAAATTAACATTCCATTTACTTCAAAATATGATGCATAAGAGAAAAATAAGTGTTGAGGACAAGTAGAGGACAATCTGCGTATTGATTTGCTTCCAGTCACAATCATGCATACATAACAGCTCATCAGGAATTGAGTCTTGCTAATTTTTATTTTAAAAAGCCTACCTGAAAAGGCAAGAAAAGCCTATTCCCACTGACCAAAAGTTATTTACTATCGGCATTCTAAATATACGCAAGTGGAGGAAAACAAACAAGGATGCCACATAAGGTTGGGTAGGATGCCCACTGGACAAATATGCTGGCTGGGGCCCAAGGTGTGCATCACAGCAGGGGCTGCATCCACCTGGAGGAATAGATTCCTCTTTAAAATTCATACATAGAGGGGCACCTGGGTGGCTCAGTCAGTTAAGCTTCTGACTCTTGGTTTCGGCTTAGTCATGATCTCACAGTTTGTGAGAGTTGGGCACTGGCAGCGTGGAGTCTGCTTGGGATTCTTTCTCTCTTTCCCACCCCCCCCCCGCCCCTCCCCTGCTAGCACACACTGTCTCAAAATAAACAAACATTAAAAACAAAAAAATTCACACCTAGGTACCACATAGCCAGGAATGGTTACATTATTCCTAAGACCCAGTGCAAACTAAAAGCGTGGGGTCCCCCGTTCACAATTTATGAAATTGCAAGATGGCCATGGCAGAGTCTGTAACCACACAGGGGACCCTTCTACGTGCACAGGTCACTCACTCATGAAGCCAAACTTGCATACGGGCTAGCAAAAGCTCTGATCACAACATACAACATAGAAAAATTACCAAATGGACTTGCTTTGCTTTTACTCATATTAAACATGGAAGAGTACAAACAAAACTTTGAGAAATATCCTCTTTTACTCCCACACTCCTCCAAAAAGTTAACTTGATCAAACCAAAGCCCATTTGAAAAAAAAATTGAAAAAAAATTTTTTTTGATTCTTGTTTTTAAGGCAAAAAAGGTAGAGCTTCTATGATACGAGATCAAGAAAGAACAAAAAAATTAACGCAATTGCTGAAATTACAACCTTCATTTTCAGTAGTTAGAAGCACATATCACAAAACACTAAATTAGCACTCCAGGGATAACCTTGAGAAACCATCCCGGAAGACAGAAAATAAGAACAAAGAACAAAGATAAAGCCTCACACAATGGAAAGACAACCCTGATGATCTACGCATGGAATACAGGGCTCCTCAAGAAATCATAGATGTTATTATAATGTCACATTTTGCAAGGGTACATAAAATGTATTTTAACCATAGGTAAGGAGGCAGAGCCAACAGGGCAAAATTGATAATAAAAAGTACAACATAGGGGCGCCTGGGGGGCTCCGCCGGTTAAACGTCCGACTTCAGTTCAGGTCATGATCTCACAGTTTGTGAGTTCGAGCCCCACGTGGGGCTCTGTGCCAACAGCTCGGAGCCTGGAACCTGCTTCGGATTCTGTCTCCTTCTCTCTCTGACTCTCCCCACTTGTGCTCTGTCTCTCAAAAATAAACAAATGAAAAAAAAATTTTTTTAAAAAGTGCAATATAGGGGTGCCTGGGTGGTTCAGCCGGTTAAGCATCTGACTCTTGATTTAGGCTAAGGTCATGATCTCGGGGTCGTGGGAAAGAGCCCTGTGTTGTGCTCCATGCTGAGGGTGGAGCCCGCTTGGGATGCTCTCTCTCCCTCTCTCTGCCCCTCCCCCATTCGCGTGTAAGCACACGCACTCTCTCTCTCAAAATAAACATTTTTTTACCGTACAATGTAAGAAAATGTCTCAGAGTTTAAAAGCCCTAAGATTAAAAATTGAGTGCGCTAATGGGAATCAAGGCAGAAACCGATGCCAAACCTGCAAACTCCCTAAATTCAAGGAGTACTATAAATACCCCAGCCCCAACACTCTAACCCAAAATATCTTGCCTTGGTTCTTTTTTGTGCTGCTAGAACAAACACCTCAAGATTGTGAGCCACTAACTGTATACAGTCCTAAATCCAATGACAAGCATCCCTATTAGGGTGAGACGGAGGGCTATTTGACACAGAGGTGGCAATGTGAGCAAAGGCAGAGACCGGAGTGACACAATCAAGAGCCAAGGAGTGCCAGCTGCCCAGCCCGGGGGAGGGGACAGGCTCAGAGAGGCAAAGAGGAAATCCTCACAAGGGGCACAGCCCCGCCCAGACTGTGATTGCAGACTTCCGGCCTCCAGAAGTGTGGGAAAATCCATTTCTGATGTTTTAAAGCTACCCAGTTTGTGTTAATTTTTTTACGGCAGCCCTCGAAAACAAGTAATTGGCCGTTACCTCACAAATACTTAGCATGCATAATAAAGCTCCAGGACACTCCTCCTCTGGCTTCAAAGTCTCAGTCGGGCAGAAGACACAGAAGTGACCCACCAGATAACTGAACCGGGGTGGACAACCACCAAGCCAGAGTGGTGGCCAGGAGGGACGTGGGTCTGCAATCAGACACAGGAACTGCCAGCCAGCTGGCTTCACAGGGCCACCCGAGCTGTCTCTCGACCCTTGCAGTAACGACCAGTTGACTTTAGGCGGTTAAATTTCTTTAGAGCTGAAAGGGAGCACGATGTGCCACCCCAAAATATGCCTCTTTGGCATCAAGATGATCTCAAGCTGCTTATTCTTAAGTAACAGCAAACAAGAGAAGCTCTGAAAACCGAGAAGTTTCCTTTTTGTAAAAGATATTTGACATGTTTAAGGAAAATCTTCATTTTCTGAAGATGTCTCCCCCTCTGTACTAGGAAGAGCAGGATGACTAAATCTCCAGAAACTCTCATCAATGGGGGAAAGGCCAGGATTTAAATCTGCGTAACAACCATACAGCACAGAGCTACGCCAGGCGACCTCCCAAGACCGGCCCCTCCCCCAACTCGGCCTTTTCCGTTTAGTTGAAAAACGTTTTTAAGGTGATGGTTTCGGCCATTTCAGAGAATTGCTCATTTTTCCTGGGCATCTCCCACGTATGCAAGAGGTATGTGTTTATTAAACTTCTGTTTTTCTCTCGTTAGTCTGTCTCCTATCACAAGGGTGGGTCTCAGCCAAGAACCTAGATGGGTGGAGGGAAAATTATTTTTCCTCCCCTACAAAGCCCCCTTATTTCCTCATTGTGAGATCTGCTGCACTCACAGGCCAGGCCTATATAGGGCTGGGAATAGAGCAATAAGGAACACAGATGCAGACCCTGACCTGAAGGAGCTTCCAGGAAAAGTGAAGTATACATTAAACAAGAAATATCAAGTAACTATTTACTGTGTTTTCTTTTTCCCAAATTTGTGTAATCCTCATAGACACCCTAGGAGTTACGACTCACCCCTGGCTCACAGATGTGGAAACTGCTATTAAGTGTCAGCTAGAAAGAGCAGATTCGGGTTTGAAACTTGGGCCAAGGGGCTCTGAAGCCCATTCCTTTAAAGACAACACTATGCTAGTCCCTCTGCAGGGCCCCAGACTTACTCCAGGAAAATGGAGCCACCATTTATTCACCCAGTTTCTCAAGCCAAAGGCTCTGGCATAGTTCTTGACTTCTCTACCCCCACCATCACCCTCCCCCCCAACAATATCACAAGCTGTAAAACTCCACTAGTTTGCCAACCTTTTAAACCCTACCAAATAGAAGTTTTCCTAGTCTTCCAAAAGACACATTTAACACGTCCCTTAATGAAATGTAGCATTCAACCTCTCCTAAGTTTGGGGGTGTTTTTTTGTTTGTTTTGCAAAACATATTTCCAGGAAATGTGTTTATATCTTGCCCAATTCATTGACTTGACTGTAATTACCAAAGTTTGGTATTCAGCATTACTTAACAGGTATGTTTGGAGTTCCTGTGTACAAAGTTAATTTATCTTCTGGACCTTAGTATTCACTTACTTTTAGGTCTTTGCATATAGGTTTCCACTTTCAGGGATGCACTGGCTAATTCCCACTAACCATCCCTCATCCCCTCAATCTCAGCTCTGACTAGAAGCTCTGTGAGGGCAGGGGGCACACCTTTCTTTCCTACTGTGTCCCCAACATTCATCACACTCCCTGGTACAGAGAAGGCATCTAACAAATGTCTGCTGAACACATGAACAGATATCACCCTCCCAGGAAAACTTCTCAGCACCACCACTCAGGCTTAGGTAATCCTTCCTTAATGTCCTTAACACCCTAAGCTTCCCACTATAATAGCACTTACCACCTGATACCTTAATTGCAATTTATCTCCTCTGCTAAATTAAGTCCTAGAAGGCCCACGGGTTTCTTTTTTTTTGTTGTTCCTTTTAATCCCAGAGTCTTCCACAGCACCTGGCAACATTTGTTGACTGTCCTCATTAAATCTTTGAGTAACCCACCTATTACCCTGTCAATAAAAAAATGAAAGGATGACATCTATTTCCTAATACTCTTGTGAGCCTGTAATGGTGATCACAAAACGGTGATTACATTAAAGGACTCTAATTAGAAATTCAGACAACACCGTAAAATCCACTGAACGAGCTAAAGGGCTCAGTAGTTTGCCCAGAAAATTATTTCTTCAGTCCCAACTTACTGCCTGAAATATTAAGAAAACTGAAAACCACTCTCATAATCCAGGCAATCAGGAACTAATTTTCCAAATACTGCAAAATTTGCCAAGTGCATTAGCAAGAATGGGCTATATTAGCAGGCAGTAACCAAGTTTGCTTTCTCACAAACCCCACAAGGCCATTTCATGACACCACATCTCAACAGGGAGGACAGAGCCTCCATACTCCAAGGGTGAGGGGGGAGGGTAAGGAAGGGAAGATGGTGAACAGCCGTGTGCCCAAGAGAACTGGAAATAACTGGTGAAAGGCATTAGTGACCACCACAGGAGGTCTGGCAGAAACGTAAACATTCTAGCTATGGCATCGCCAGGAGTGACGCTGAATCAGCATACAGACTCGGTTCATCTTTTGCTTTCACAAAGATAGCAAGACAAACAGAGCTTATTCCTCATTGTATGGCAACTCACCAAAAAAAGAATCTTCCATAACGTAATTGGACAAGAACACATGTCCGTTCCCAGAAAAACCATGTAACCGAATTTTATTAACAGACCTGTGTAGCTCCAGAAACTAAAAGATTTGTTGCCCAGCTGCTCACAGGTATCAGGCACAGTGAGGTCTCAACATTATCCAGCTGCTTCCACCTGGGACTGTCGAAAACCATTAGCTTGTGAATGATACATGGGCACGGAGTATCTACCATGTCGTCTCCGACTCCTGTAATTTACACTCACCTTTCAAACAAATACACATTCAGACTCATGCAGAGCATACGATACAGGCAGGCACAGTGAAGGGATGGTCACAGCAGAGGGGACCATGTGAAGAGTTCGAGAGAGAGGTACGGCTGAAGGTAAATCCAAATTCCAAAGAAAGCACGTATGGATAAAACTGCTAACAGAGTTAAGAGAACAGGGTGGAGAGGTCTGGAGGGCTTGGGTCCCCCACCAGTATTTAAGCGAGATTTCTAAGAAAAGGGAGCATGGCTACAAAATGGGAACAGACGAGAAGGAGGGGTTCTTCAGAACTTAAGAAATCAAAGGGTTCACAGACTAGAGAGTGAACAGCAACAGGTATCGCTCCAGTGAAGATGTGGAGGGTGAACGAATTTCTAAAGTGATCATTTCGACGAACAAGTCACTGGTGACCGATGCGGAGCATCTTCCTAAGCAGCACGGCGGCAGAAACACTGCATGGGGGGACCATCCACAGTTTCTGAAGTGCATCCTACTCTCAACCTTTCTATGTACCCACACTTGTTCTCTTCTCCAGCTCCTCCACTGGCGGGGTGCCTTCTCCAAGGTTTGGCCCCAGTCTCCTCTCCTGTGGGAAGCCTTCTCCTACCTCCCCAGCCTAGCCCTGTGCTCCTGCTTTGCACCCTCTGATGCCCTGTCTGCACTTCCGTCATGATACCCAGGACACCGTGCTGCCCTGGCTTGTTGAGTTGGATGGGTCATCCAGTTGGAAGATGTTTATCTGATTTGTCTTTGTGTCCCTAGTGCCCAGAAGAGTTCTTGGCACAGAGTAGGCATTCCACGTATGTTTCTGTAAGGAAGGAAATAAAGGGGTTACAAGAAATTGAGCAGTAGTATGGCCGGGTAACCTGAAGGGGTGATGCAGACTGGAAAAGCGAATGTGTTGTTTGACCCAACAGCAATGACTTAACACATGTATAGACAAAGGGCAGGCAACGGAAAGGAAAAACAAATAACAAATGGAGGAAATGGAAGACAAGGTATGAATGTATGTGATGGGGGCGGGTGGGTTTAACACTTTTGGCAGAACATTTCTCCATCTGAGACAGCAGGGAATAAAAAAGGGATGGTGTTGAGGACGTCCCAAGGTGGACTGGAAAAGGAGCTTGTGAAGAGAGATTCAGTAAGGAGACAAAGTCAGAGCCTCTGCCAACACAAAGGGGGTCAGGAACAGGAATGATAGCGGAAAGGAACAAAGGTCTGGAAAGGCACTGTGGAGACTGGTAAGAAATCAACTAGAAATGAGTTGGTGTAACTGAAACAATATAAGCTCCTTACTCTTCCTCTAAATATCCAGTCAGTCCACTCCTTCCTTCAAATGTTCCCTCAAATCTATCCTTCCTTTCAAGGACTCTTCTTGGTTTACACAGTTCACACCTAGACCCTTACAGTTTGTAATCTACTGTTTCCTTAACTGTGTTCTTCAAAATGTTATCTAAAAAGGAGAGGGAAATGAAAGTTCATAGTCAGGTAGGCTTAGGAAGCAATCCATCATCTCCTTCAGCTTGGAGTTTCAAGATTCACCTCAGTGTACTAAAAGCTCTAGGGTTGCTTCGGTAGCTCAGTCGGTTAAACGTCCGACTCATAATTTTGGCTCGGTCCGTGGGTTCACGCCCCACGTCCGGCTCTGTGCTGATAGTGCAGAGCCTGCTTGAGATTCTCTTTCTGCCCCTCCCCTGCTTGCTCTCTTTCTCAAAATCAACATTTTAGAGCTCTAAGAAACCCTACAAAGAAACCCATTTAACTCTAACCCAGCGTGGTTGCAGCTGTTTTTCCTCTGTAGCCTGGAACACACTTCTCCACTGCAGCTGCTACCAAGAACCACCACGCAGTAGGTCAGGACAGGCTAGGACATACCGCCAGAATAAACATTCTCCGAATCTTAGTGGCTTCATACAAAAAATGTTGATCAACGCAGACACAAACAACTCTACAGGCTACCCACCCCCTGTAGGGACTCTACTGATGGAGGCCCCACCAACCTGTGGCTGGACCATCTGAGACGCACAGCCTCCTCCTTATTGTACAAGAGGAAGACAAGGCCAGAAGGTTTTCCAGTGACCGTGAACTGCTTCGGCCTGGAAGTGACACTTCACTTGTACTCACAAAACACTGGTCAGACTCGGCTGTTTGGGCTCACCCAAATGAAAAGGGGGCAGAAAAGTATAAGCCTCCCGCATGGCCAGACAAACCAGCAAGAGAAGCATGAGCACTCCACTCCGGATCTCCACCACATGCCTCCTCATTCCCCGTCAGTCCCCACAACCTCCCAGTTTTACGTCTAGAAGCCCCCAGCTCTCCCCTCTTTCATCTCAACATCACACCTCACCTTCACCTGTTTCTCTCCCACATCTGCCAATTATTTTTCCCAAATATAACTTTCATGTCATTCCTAACACCTACTAAAAAAAAAATCCCTGAGGCACCTGGGTGGCTTAGTCAGTTAAGCATCCAACTTCAGCTCAGGCCATGATCTTGCAGTCTGTGAGTTCGAGCCCCGCGTCAGGCTCTGTGCAGACAGCTCAGAGCCTGGGGCATACTTCGGATACTGGGTCTCCCTCTCTGTGTGCCCTCTCCCACTCGTGCTGTCTCCCTCTCAAAAACAAACATGAAGAAAATAATAAAAATAAAACTCCCTGTGACTGCTCACTGCTGCTTCTTAAAGTTCCTGATCGTGACATAAAAGGGCCTTCACAATCCTCATCGTCATCTACCTTTTCAGCCCTGTCCCTCTCAGCACTTTTGTTGTTGATTTTTTTAATCTGATGCTAAGGGAAAAAAAAAAAAGTTCGACACCCTCTGGAATAAGTTTTACTTTGATTTTGATTGCCATGAATCAAAAATCCCAGGATGAAAGAAAAACTGGCTTAGGGTTTTGGTGGCCCTTTAGGTCTTGTCAAAGGCAGGCTAGATCAGCAGGTCTGCAGCCCTGTGCCTTCGGGCAGGACCTCCAGGAGCTCTCCTTCCTTGGTGACACAATCACAAAGTGATACTGGCACAGACCGCACCGAGCTTCTGCAGAACATATCCAGCCCAGCCTACCAGCAAATGAGACAATATATGCCTCCCCATTCTATTCTTTCCTGTAGCAAAAGTTGTAGTCCATAGTGAATTCACCTTAGACCTCCATTCATTCCACCAGGTCTTACGTGAGAAGCAATGCCCCTCTCGTTTTCCCTCTACTCCCCAAACACAAAATGCAGAGCATCCCCAGAGTAGCCCGGCAGGATTCCCAAATGCAAAAGCATCATTCAGACAGCTTCCTTTCACAATAAAGGAAAGCCCAAATCTCACAGGGAGGTTCCAGAGGCCATGCTTGGCAGGCCTAAAGACTATCAAAATTTTTTCAGTACCCACTCCTTCCGTAAGAAGGGAGCACGATTATTCGTCTAGTGTCAGGTGGTCCGGGCTCCAGGTGAGGGATTTCTCTGAGGAGGCTCTACAAACGAATACCTACCAATAGTCATAAAAAATTACCTGAATTCCCAGAAATGGTCACTTCCACACCACCCTGTATTTAATCACACTGTTGTCTCTCTAGTTAATACACCTCCCCCACCAGCACTCCAAGTTCCCACTCGTGTCAACTTTGCTAATCCCCTTCCCATTCTCTCAACCCGCACTCCCACTTGCTGGGCTCCACTGCATTTCATCACCTCCTTTATCACAGCAGATCACTGTACTGTAGTTACACACATAATACCTTCCCTGCTTACCTGTGAGATTCTTGAACACAGGAATGCATTTTTAAAATTTTTCTTTAATGTTTATTTTTGAGAGAGAGAGAGACAGACAGAGCATGAGCAGGGGAGGGGCAGAGAAGAGAGAGACACAGAATCTGAAGCAGGTTCCAGGCTCTGAGCTGTCAGCACAGAGGCGGATGCGGGGACACAGGGAGCTTCAACTCACAATCTGTGAGATCATGACCTGAGTCGAAGTCGGACGCTTAACCGACTGAGCCACCCAGAGACCCCCCCCAGAAGGCATTTTCCAACCTTGAAAAGCTTATCTTCAGTGGGAATTTAATAACTGTTATCTGACTGAAAACCGAAATTAACTTCAAGTTCTTTACCAAGTTAGCTCAAATCATCTGCTTTACTTGCCCCCAGCATGACTTATTAAAAATGGACACCGTTGAAGAGAGTTTCTTTAATAAATATAATTTTAACAATCAAGCTGTTTGACTAACATAACGTAACGCTTCTGGTGTCTGTCCTCTAACATACTCCAAAAAGCTCGAACGCCACATGCTATGAAATAGAGATGACTCGCCCTTCAATTTCTCAGTACCTAACCAGCCATATTTGTGGAAGAACTAGCTTCCTATAAAACTGTACAATTAACTCTATAAGTGAGGTAAATCACTGCTTTGAGATAAACATAAACGTACCTCAGGAAAGGCTATGTGATTTAAGTTCAAAGGCTGAGAGCATGCGTTCTTTGGTGAGAAAAGCATTAATGGAGCTGGTTTTGAATAGTTCCTATTTATGAGAAGAACCCTAGTAGGAATGGAAGCTCAAGCAGTTCTGGTATGAATAAAGATGGGAAAAGTGAAATAAATCTATCCTACAAGGGTAGCAAAAAGAACTTTAGGGAGTAAGCCAAGGTAGGCAGAATCCCAATCACTCATCCTGAAAAGCTTCAAGCTACGGAAGCTGGCCAGCTGCTGGTTAATGTTCGAAATGCACATGCCACTAGTTATCCTCCACTTTAGAAACACATGGCCTAGGAAAGTTCAACTCAGAAAGAACCAACACTGATTAACAGAACTATTCCCAACATGGAGAAAACAGGTGCTTGCAGTGACCGATTTCAAGTAGCAAGCTTCCCAGGGCTTTTAAAATATAATTTGGCTTCCATGAGTTTTCAAAACCCAACCTTCAAGCAAGACCTTGTGTCCTTTACTCTTAGGCCAGAGATGCTGAGCAGAATAGAGCGGTACCGTAGCTATGGGGCCACACAGAAGTACAAGGTATTGATTAAAGTTACATCAAGTACAGCTGCTTTCCACAGCAATTTAACTGCCAAAGCAAAGAACATTAGCTCTGCACCAAGCGACAGCACAATTCTGAGAACTTCGGAGATGTCCTCAGGTCACCCACCCTCAGGCTGACAGACTAAATTCAAAATTGGTTCTGATCTTCATTCCTTTTTTTTTTTTTTTCTGGAAGGATCCAGAGATTTCAACCAATTTCACATTAAAAAAAAACAAAAACAGCGGCGCCTGGGTGGCTCAATCTGTTAAGCGACTGACTTCACCTCAGGTCATGACTGACTTCAGCTCACATCATGATCCTGTCGTTCACAAGTTCAAGCCCCATGTTGGGCTCTGTGCTGACAGCTCAGAGCCTGGAGCCTGCTTTGAATTCTGTATGTGTGTGTGCCTCTCTCTCTGCCCCTCCCTCGCTCATGCTCTTTTTCTCTCTCAAAATAATAAACATTAAAAAAAATTTTAAAAACAAAAAACACCTTTTTATAGACACTACTCAGGCATCCACATACTTTACAAATTATAGTTTGGCTATAACTGAACCATGCCTCAGAAAAGGACTGAGCGGAAGCAATGGGAACCAATTATAATGGAATCCTCACCACCTTAATTTTACCTGCTTCACTGATAAAATTTTGAAACATTTCTCCTTCCAAACACTTCAAATCACAACTTTTCTGGACAGATACAGTAACTGCATCATTACTCTTAAAAGAATTCAAGGGGAAAAAACCCCAAAACTCTAGTCCCTTTTAATCCATGTAGGCTGTCAATTTTTTTTTTTAATATTTATTTATTTTTGAGAGCGCACAAGAGTGCGTGCATGCGGAGAAGGGGCAGAGAGACAGAGAGGGAGACACAGAATCCAAGCAGGCTCCAGGCCCCGAGCTGTCAGCACAGAGCCTGACACGGGGCTGGAACCCACAAACCAGGAGATCAGGACCTGAGCGTAAGTCACAGGCTTAACTGACTGAGCCACCTGATGCCCCTTAAGGTTTTTTGTTTTGTTTTTTTTTTTCCCTAGAAACAATGTTACAACCTGTGCTTAGCATTCATTCCTTCAGTGCCCCATAGGCTGGAGAGGGCAGGCAACTTCCCCAGAAGAGAGGCTGACTTGCCACTATATGTATCATTCTTGGTTTGTCCCTCTGTTGGATCTAGAAGTTTGTATCATGAAGTCAAATGTAATTAAATTTTCAATTCACTTCCACCTTTTGCTAAAATGCAAATTCAGCCAACAGATCCCTCAAGGACTTAAGATAAATTAGCAAATAAGGCAAATGGTAAAGCTTTACTTTTTGTCAACCGTACACAAGTATCTTACATCAAAGTCAGCTGAAACGAACTAATCAGCACACAACTTCCATTATGCTACTACTTATACTTACTCTCTCAGCACCTTGGAGCCAGAGGCAAAGACCTAACTTTATAAATAAGCCAAATGAATGCTAAAACAGTGAACCAGCTTGCTGAAGCCACAGGCTGGTTAGAAGAGCCAAGATGACCTCAAGCTGCCTCTTCAAAGGACTAATCTCCTCCCAGAACACCCTACTCCTCTTCGCACCACGCATAGATTTTCATCTTTTTATGAATTTATCTTCCTAACAAGAGTGTAAGCCATTTAAGGTTAAAACCTCTGCATCTTTCACTCCTTTGCCCTTGTGACGTGTATGGCAAATGCGTGGTAACGATATCAAAAACCAAAAACACAAACAAAAGTCCAGTACCATGCTACTACTAAATAATCCCTTTCTTTTTTTTTTTTTTTTAAATTTTTTTTTTTCAACGTTTATTTATTTTTGGGACAGAGAGAGACAGAGCATGAACGGGGGAGAGGCAGAGAGAGAGGAAGACACAGAATCGGAAACAGGCTCCAGGCTCTGAGCCATCAGCCCAGAGCCTGACGCGGGGCTCGAACTCACGGACCGCGAGATCGTGACCTGGCTGAAGTCGGACGCTTAACCGACTGCGCCACCCAGGCGCCCCTAAATAATCCCTTTCAAGGCACCTGGGTGGCTCAGTCGGTTGAGCGTCCAACTTGGGCTCAGGTCATGATTTCGTGGTTCATGGGTTCGAGCCCCACATCTGGTTCTGTGCTGACAGCTCACAGCCTTGAACCTGCTTCAGATACTGTGTCTCCCTTTCTCTCTGCTCCTCCCCCATTCCCGCTCTCCCTCTCGCTCTCTCAAAAATAAACATTAAAAAAAAATTTTTTTTTTTAAAATCCCAGCCCTTGGGTGGCTCAGTCAGCTTAGCATCCACTTCTTGATTTTGGCTCAGGTCATGATCTCACACTTTGTGAGATCAAGGCCTGCATCAGGCTCTGTGTTGACAGCGCTGAGGCTGCTTGGAATTCATTCTCTCCCTCTCTCTGTTCCTCCCTCGCGCTCTTGTGCCTGTGCACGCTCTCTCTCTCTCCCTCCCTCTCAAAATAAATAAACTTAAAAAAAAAAAAAAGATAAAAAGTTATGCTGACTATACCCCCCACCAGCCCTTCTCGAGTATGGCTGGAGTCTCCCGGACTCTTTCAAGAGATACATGAGGTTAAAACAATTTTCATCATACGCTATGGTGTTTCCCCTTCTCTCATTGAGTCCAAGTGCTGTTGACCCATGAGCGTGATGATACAACAGATTCAATGCATAAGCTGTTAAGAATCCAACTGTCTTCTATTAAGCCAGTTACTAGAGAGATTTACAAGTGAATAGGGAAACCACTCCTCTTATTAAGCTGGTTGTCTTGCAAAATAGGATTATTTTTCATTAAAAATGAACTGAAATTATAAATATTTTTAAATTTTCCCAGTTGTAACTTCCAGTAAATATCATTTTTATATATAGCTGACAAAAAACAAGAAGCTCTTTAGGATCAGCCTAAGAACCAGTACCAACATAGGAATATAAATTAATGAAGTTAAAATTTAATGCAGAATAACTAGTTCAAATTGACATGTACATGACTTTAAATAAGAAGTTACTGGCTTGGAGTTAGAGATGGAAATGGGCCAATTGCGTGACTTCGAGTTTCTGATTCAAAAGCAAACTGCAAATTTTAGCATAAATTATCCAATCCAGAGATAAAATAGATTAGACTGTGCCTAACTCAATAAGGCCTTAGCTTGTGCACAGAGAAAGGATTCATGAGCAGTCACCTTATGAATATACCAAAAATACTACAAAGTAAAGTAGAGGAAAAAAAGCTGAGCAGATGGGGTCAGAGAAAGCAATGATAATGTTCAGAAACTTCAATGGATTTCTGAACTCAGCATCCAGACAGATAGACTTACCATTACAGGCCACTGAGTCAGAAAGCTAGGTATGTTTTTCCCTGGTTTCCGCATAGAGAAGTCCAGATGCAGAGAATACCATGAATACCTCCAACAAACATTGGAGCAGATAGATAAATGAAATGTACAAGTGCTGTATTAACTGTTGTGTTCCCAGAAGTTGGGCACATATTTTGAAATTAGCCTACAGAACAACAGTGATTTTCCTTTCATTTGAAATTAGAGGAACTATAGATTATGTCCACTACTTCTGGTCCATGTGATATTGGAGCATTCATGTATAGGAATCTATATTAAGCACTGGAGAAATTAAAATACACAGGACAATGCCCACACTCCCTCAAGATTATCCATTAAAAGTTAAAACAACTAAGTAAAATCAAGAGCTGTCACTGATTATCTCTTAAAAGCATGACAGCCAATGAGTGTTTTTAGCTCTGAAGACAGAATCATTCACAGGAGGGTCTTATGCTAGTCCTAAAGGGTCATTTTTCCAAACCTCAACCCTAAATACAAAAAAAGCAGCAATAATGTTTCTTTTTTTTTTTTTAATTTTTTTTTTCAACGTTTATTTATTTTTGGGACAGAGAGAGACAGAGCATGAACGGGGGAGGGGCACAGAGAGAGGGAGACACAGAATCGGAAACAGGCTCCAGGCTCTGAGCCATCAGCCCAGAGCCCGATGCGGGGCTCGAACTCACGGACCGCGAGATCGTGACCTGGCTGAAGTCGGACGCTTAACCGACTGCGCCACCCAGGTGCCCCAGCAATAATGTTTCTTAAATCAGTAAGCCTGGCTTACCAAAACACTACTTTGGTAAAGCAGTTTAATATAGAGTACATAACTAACATTTCTCAAATACAATTTTCAATCAAAACATTTGTCTTTTCAAACTATTCAATAATGTCACTAGAAATACTGGAAAAGTCCATTTTGCACCTTTTCCCCAGAAAAATGTCACCTTTCAAATTAAGGCTTAACAAAAATTTACCTAGGGGCACCTGGGTGGCTCAGTTGGCTAAGCACCCAACTCTTGATCTCAGCTCAGGTCTTGATCTCAAGGTTGTGAGTTCAAGCCCCACACTGGGCTCCACATATCATCATAGATATAGATATAGATCTAAAAGGATATTCATCTCAGGGTTCTTAATAGTAAAAAAAAAAAAAAGTTACTACCAAGAAAAAAAGAATGTTAAAACCATAAATGGGATATAATGCAGCTATTATCAATGACAGAGTATGATATTTACTTACATGGACACTTTACTTGCAGTGAAAGAACTACTAATCCATATGTAGAATTATCCCATTTTATAAATGCAAATATGTAGAGATATATACAAATTCTCAACTGAAGTTAATTATGACTAATAGGATTTATGGATAATTTTTATATTCTTCGTAGTACTTAGGGGAATTTGGAAGTGATACAATGAATGCATATCCAGTCTGCAAGGAGAAAAAAACAGATTTTAAAAAATTAACTCTGTGTTCCTGACTCATCAAGGCCTTTCTCCATCTTGATGGGTTAATAGATAGCTAAAGATGTTTTTAAATTCTTCTCACTCGTAGTTAGTGGATAGAAATTTTTTTGCAAGATAAATTTTTGCCCAAGGGTCAAAACTCTGCTAGAAAAAAAAGGATAATATTCTCAGCATGAGTTTAATTAAGCTTGCAGCTGACAAGTATCAGGCCTCTCCAGCAACTTGCGGCACTCTGCGAGCCAAGAAAACCATTAAAACGTAGTTTTCAACAAGGAAAAGGACATCAGAAACTTGGAAATGACGTGCTCAAGGAAGGTGTTACACATCTGAATCCTAAAGAAAACACCATCTGCGAACTCAGGGCTGGTGCAGACGCCAAGCCTGGTGGGAGAGCTTCAGCTTGTGGTCTAGGCTCCTGAGGGATCTGGGAAGGTAGCAAGAGGAAACCTCAACTGCTCTAAGTACTGAAGTACAAAAGAAGCAAATGGAGGATAGTGTGGACAGTAAGGACTCACACATTAACCGAAACAACGGTTAATCTTTTGCTTTCGGGCGAAACGTTACCAGTTCAACGTGATCATCATCACACTCCCCCTTCCTGCTGATGAAAAGATATGATGTGGCTAGTTAAAATCTTTCACAAAGGGATACAGCCAAGAAAAATACATAAATAAAAGGGTGCATGACAGTGAGGAGGCTGGGAACCAGAACTGGATGCAATTCAGGGCTCCACCGAAGCCCAGGGACACCCCGTGGTGCCTCTCAGGGGGGGCAAAGCATCAGGCAGGGCTTCAGGTGGCGTGCCCGGCAGGAGAGGGCCAGGTGGCCTCTGTCGGCACTGACCGCATAAGCTGGAACATGGGGACAGGAGGAGAGGCAGGGCTTCAACTATGGGCCCATGTAATTCCCATCTGACACCTGGATATTTTAAAAATTAAGTACCAGCTGCTGCGGTCCGAGTTGCCAACTCTTTTCTCCGCATTTGCTGCTGCGCCGCATCACCGGCCCAGCTCTGGACACCTGGTTCTAACAACAGGGTAGCATGGCCCCATTAGTAATGGTCACAGGGAAGGCCGCCAAGATGCTGCGTAATCTGGCTCTTTGGCTCTACTCTAAACCCTACTCTACAGGGTGAACGCCATCCTAAAATGCTGACAGAACGGCTCTCTGCTTTTCCCAAGCATGCATTTTAGAGTTCGTCCTCGTAGGCTATTTATTTGCAACAAAATATTGTAGTTATTTCCTCTTTTCTATTAAAAAAAATCCTCTTAATAGTTCTTTCTACAGCAATACCAGTTTGGTTCCCTCCCACCCCTCACATCCTCTTATGTGCTCTTCATATTCACTGTACCTTAAAATGTGCTTCCTACTAAACATTTATTTTCACCAGCTGTGTGTTCTAAACATAATTTGTCAACGTTCGAAAAGGCACAGAATGGCTACTAGTACACCACAGACCACTTAAATACAGGAATTCAATAATCCACAACATTTTTATTTAAAAAAAAGATCAATTTAGTCACTGGAGATTTTTTTCTTCCTATACTTAAATGAAAAAGGTCATATGGTAAAGAGGCATCTTTTTTTGATAGCTTAAATGTTTATTCGTCAACCTGCTGAAAGGACAGTAGAGCACACGAACCACTTTGGACCTCTCAGCTTGGCAAGCAATTGATCTCTCTGTCCACCCCGCAGCCCTGTGATAATTAATGGCACTACCCCTACCCGCAAGGCTCCATTAGGCCTGACTCAGGCAAGTCACAGACGCATGAGCGCCACAAGACAGCCCTTGCAAGAGCCCACGGGGCCAAGGACCAGCAAACAAATGCCACACTGGTGCTCCAGCCTTGCCCCCAAAGTCCAGTAACTGAAAAAAGTCCCACTGAAACTTGATTCTGGGAGCGCCTGGGTGTCTCAGTCGGTTGAGCAGCTGAGCAGCCGACTTCGACTCAGGTCATGATCTCACAGTTCTTGAGTTTGAGCCCCCCTGTTGGACTCTGTGCTGACAGCGCAGAGCCTGGAGCCTGCTTTGGATTCTGCGTCTCCCTCTCTCTCTGCCCCTCCTTCCCTCCCTTCCCCCACCCCTCCTAAAAATAAACATTAAAAAAATTAAAATTTGATTCTGCTTTGTAAAGAACTTAGGTAATAGGACCCCCAAAGTAAATTTTAAGAGGGCATCCCTTATAAAACCTGACTTATGATTTGTGTCCCATCATCCCAAATTCCTAAGTATATTACCCACTTCTAAGTAGCTATTGATAGTGCAACATAGGATTAACTTTAGAAAAATACCACCAGATAAAATGTACAGGCTGCTTTTAAGATTTATAGGATTTGCAAAAAATTAAAATATGAAAAAAGGCACTTTGTAGTTAAGATGGTAATTTGGCAAGACCTGGACTGTTGTTCTCAGGACATGCACATATACTAAGAAAGTCTACTATACTCAATAGAACTATTTTTTAAAGCTTTGAAAAGCATCCTTTTGTGTAAAACTTGATGTGCTAACCTGCAACTTAAAGCCACCTGGGGGCGCCTGGGTGGCGCAGTCGGTTAAGCGTCCGACTTCAGCCAGGTCACGATCTCGCGGTCCGTGAGTTCGAGCCCCGCGTCAGGCTCTGGGCTGATGGCTCAGAGCCTGGAGCCTGTTTCCGATTCTGTGTCTCCCTCTCTCTCTGCCCCTCCCCCGTTCATGCTCTGTCTCTCTCTGTCCCAAAAATAAATAAACGTTGAAAAAAAAATTTTTAAAAATAAAAAATAAAAAAAATAAAGCCACCTGGTGATTAAGCCTTATTAATTTCCTTTGAGTAATAAAATGTATTCTTTACTCTGTTCTCTGACATTTTGTTTATAGGACTAAGATGTCTTTTTATTAATGAGTAACTTCACACAGTGAATGATCAGGTTCAGTGATTCCATGATGGTCGTCAGAATCGTGGGACTGTAGGAGATGCTAAAGTAACTTGGATTCTCTCAGAGCCTTGTTTTCCTCTTCTATTAAACATGGAGAACAGATGCTTACATTTAAGTCTACATGGCAGGACCTTAATAGGCATCAAGAGCTATACAGATGTTAACTGGTGGCATCATTATTCTCGCTAAGAAGGAAGCACAAAGTCCGCACAGAAAATACGGATAGGTAAGCACTTAGTTTTCTATAAACAGCTGTAAACATAAATCAGAAACAGTATAAGCAAAAAAAAAAAAAAAACCACAAAAAAACAAAAAACACTATTGATTCACATTCCAGAAAACCCAACTGATGGAACCATCCCAGAAAAAAAGAGTAATTAGGCAGGTACTAAGCCTCCTAGCAGACATCTATCTCAGAAATAAGGAAAACAGCACAACGGAGTGTTTATCATCAGCACTTTTCAAGCAATACCTTCTGAAGTCTTAACAAAACAGACTACTCCTCACCGTATTCCCCTCACTGGCCACCAGCTGACAACAGCAACAATTTCAGTTTTAAGCAAATTTCCTACTGATTTAATTAAACAGGAGCACAGCAAAGAAATAGGTCATCTATTTCTCATTTTCAGCTGGACCCCATCTGAAGTTCTCAGTTATGTGAATGCTAAGGTATGGCAAGCATACGGACTGAGGGATCATTTGTAGTATGCCAAGGGTATAAAAATTAAATCTAGGTTGGCTCCCCGTGCATGGGTGAGGACCCAATTGTTTGGTGGTTTTCTCGAGAATGTCATAGGTACTCAATCCAAATTTTTAATTTACTGTAGAAAATACCTTAATAGCATGAAATCAAAGCCATTGGACTAAAGGAAACATACACTTAAAAATAATAATAGACTGATGTCTAGGCAAATGAATAAGCAAATACAGCAAAATGTGCACTGTAGAATCCGGATGGTGGCCTTATCGGTGCTAAGTGCATAATGGTTTCAACTTTGTGCATGTTTGAAAATTTTCATAATCAAGTGCTGGGGAAAAATAATTCAAAACTGTAATCACAATAAAGATGAGAGTAGGCCCCCCTGGAAAGACCTCAGCCTGGAAAAGATACTGGTTCTTAGCTGAACCCCAGAAACTCTCAAGGTTTAAAAGTGGATAATGCCTTAGGAGTCCTCTAGGGCAGGTAAAATATGTGGTCTTATAGGTCTGTGAAAAATTAGGAAAATAGCAATTATCATAGCATTTTCAAAAAAACTAAAAAACTATTTTTTGCTGAGATTATTTGCCTCTGCTCTTCTATTTTTATATATTTATTTTGAAAGAGTGAGAGAGAAAGAGCAGGGGAGATGGTGAAGGGGGGGGGGGAGAAAACCTCAAGCAGGCTCCACTCTCAGCATGGAGCCCCACATAGGGGCTCAATCCCACAATCCTAGAATCATGACCTGAGCCAAAATCAAGAGCGGGATGCTCAACCGACTAAGCCACCCAGGTGCCCCAACTCTTCTGGTTTTTAAATATCCTTTATTACATGATATGTTGGTAATGGCAGATAATAGACTTGGTTCTTTAGGTTCCCACTTAGCAGTCAAATCTGATCACTTTTCATATATGATCAATCTCCTCTCCTACCTTGATGTGTAAGCCCTTGACCTGCCTTCACAAGAATCTCCCCTACCCATGAGGTCTCTTCCCAGTAATTTTCCACCCACTAACATCCTCATGCTGCTCATTGGCTATTAATTCCCAGCTCTCTTTGCTGTATTTGGAGTTGAGTCTGATCTCTTTTCCTCTATTAAAATGCCCCTGGGGCATCTGGGTGGCTCAGTTGGTTGAGCGTCTGACTTCGGCTCAGGTTATGATCTTCAAACCCCGCGTTGGGCTCTGTGCTGACAGCTTGGAGCCTGAAGCCTGCTTCGGATTCAGTGTCTCCCTCTCTCTCTGCCCCTCCCCCACTCATGCTCTGTCTCTGTCTCAGAAATAAACATGAAAAAAAAATTAAAAAAAATAAAGTGCCCCTATTGCAACAGTCTTGAAAAACATATTCCTTACCATTTTAACAAGAGTTACAATAATTTTTTTTTAGTCATACCTTTATATAGATATATATAAAGGTCTTGGGACCTCCAGGTACAGAGAACTTGACAGCTAATCACAATGTTTGCTGGAAAGAACAGTTTACTTCCTTAGTAGGACTTAAAGACACCATGATTTCAAATGCTGAGATTTGAAATTTCCCAGAAGCATTAAGACATTAAAAATAAAACAAATGACCTCCCTGCACCCACCTTCTCCAATGCTGGCCTCTTACCACCTGATTAGTCCATGATTTCACTTTAATTTCAAAGAATGACACTAAAGGGGAAAAGACTATGACATAAAAATTTTCATGAGAACAATGACTATGTCTTATATTATGGGCCCAGAATAGGACCCATACCTGACACCTGACACACAGTAGGAATGCCACTCTTTCCCTGAGAGAATGGAAGATGAATAGTGTTTATTTCCTGAAAGAGGATGGCATAAATTCAAAGGGGGTGGGGGGATCAATCCTCTGTTCAAATTTAGACAAATCAGAACAAAGCATAAAGACAACTCCAACAACAACCAAAACATCTACAATTAAAAGACATCTTCCTTTAAAAAATAATTCGTCCTTCTTTCTCAATCTTCCAAATAACAGAAGAGGGAACACTTCCAAATACATTTTACAAAGCCAACATTACCTCGATACTGAAACCAGACAAGGACACCACAAGAAAAGACAATTAGAGGCCAATATTCCTCCTGAACATAGATGCAAAGCTCAACAATATATTAGCCAACTGAATTCAACAACACATTAAAAGGATCACACACCATGATCAAGTGGGATTTATTCCAGGGATCCAAGGATGGTTCAATACACACAAATCAATTGATATAATACACAGTAACAAAATGAAGGATAAAAATCACATGATTATCTCAACAGATGGAGAAAAAGCATTTGACAATAGTCAGTATCCATTTCTGATAAAAGCTCTCAACAAAATTGGTATAGAGGTAATGTATCTCAATGTAATAAAGGTCATCTATGACAAGCCCACAGCTATCATCATACTCACTACTCACTGGTGGTAAGCTGAAAGTTCTTCCTTTAAGATCCAGAACAAGGCAAGGATGTCTACTCTCACCACTTTTTTTTTTTTTTTTAGTTTATTTATTTATTTTGAGAGAGCAGAGTGAGTAGGAGAAGGGAAGAAAGAGAGGGAGAGAGAGAATCCCAAGCAGGCTCCACACTGTCAGCAAAGAGCCCAATGTGGGGCTCAAACTCACAAACCATGAGATCATAACCTGAGCCAAAACCAAGAGTCAGAGGTTTAACTGACTGAGCCACCCAGGTGTCCCTCACCACTTTTATTCAACACAGTACTAGAAGTCCTAGCTAGAACAATTAGGCAGAAAGAAAGAAAGAAAAAAAAAAAAAGCAAAGAAAGAGCATCCCCATCAGAAAGGGAGACATAAAGACTGACACTATTTGCAAATGACATGATATAAATAGAAAACCCTAAAGACCACCAAAAACCTGTTGGGATAAACACATGCAGTCAAGTTACAAGATACAAAATCAATATGCAAAAATCAGTTGTATTTCTATACACTAATAATGAACTATCAGAAAGAGAACTTAAGAAAACAATTCCACTTACAACTACACACCAAAGAATAAAATACCTGGAAGTAAATTTAACCAAAGAAGTGACAGAACTGTCACTAAAAACTATCAGACACTGATGAAAGAAAGTGAAGAAAATACAAATGGCAGACACTCCATGCTCATGGATTAGAAAAAACACTGTTGAAATGTCCAGACTACCCGAAGCAATCTACAGATTCAATGCAGTTCCTCTATCAAAATTCCAAAGACATTTTTCACACAACTGGAACCATCCTAAAATATGTATGGAGCCACAAAAGACCCCAAATGGCCCAACACATCTTGAGAAAGAAGAACAAAACTGGAGGCATCACGCTTCCTGATTTCAAACTATATTATAAGGCCACAGCAATTAAAATAGCACAGTATTGGCATAAAAACAGACACATAGGTAAATAGAGCAGAGAACACCGAAATAAACCCATACATACATAGATGGCCAATTTATGACAGAGGAGCCAAGAATACATGATGGGGGGGAAGTCAGTCTCTTCAATGAGTGGTGTGGGGGAAAACTAGACAGCCACATGCAAAAGAAAGAAACTGGACCACTATCGTACAGCAGACACAAGCATTAACTCAAGATGGATTAAAGACTTGAATGCTAGCTGAAACCATAAAACTCCTAGAAGAAAACATAGGTGGTAAGCTCCTCAACCTGGATCTTGGCAACAATTTTTTGGTGTGACACCAAAAGCAAAGGCAACAGAAGCAAAATTAAACAAGTGAGACTATTCAAACTAAAAAGCTTCTGCACAGCAAGGGAAACCATCAACAAAATGAAAAGGGACCTTACTGAATGCAGGAAAATATGTGTTAGCCATATATCTGATAAGGGGTTAGTATCCAAAATACAGAAAAAACTCATCCAACTCAATAGCAAAAAAAAAATTTTTAATTTAAATTTAAAAAATCTCATTTTTTTTTAATGGGCAGAGAATCTGAATGGATTTTTTTTTCCAAAGAAGACATACAGATAGCCAACATGA
Source organism: Puma concolor (assembly GCF_028749965.1). Classification (NCBI taxonomy): domain Eukaryota; kingdom Metazoa; phylum Chordata; class Mammalia; order Carnivora; family Felidae; genus Puma; species Puma concolor. The sequence goes on along the minus strand of NC_141673.1, from coordinate 53,968,849 downwards.
AAACGTACCCAACATCACTAACCCTCAGGGATATGCAAACTAAAACCACAATGAGATATCAGCTTATACCTGTTAGAATGGCTATGATCAAAAGAACAAGAAATAACAAGCGCTGGTTAGAATGTGGGGAAAAAAGGGAACACTTGTGCACCGTTGGTGGGAATGTAAATTGGTGCACTATGGGAAACAGTATGGAAGTTTCCTCAGAAAATTAAAAATCTAATTACCATATGATCCAGCAATTCCACTTCTAGGTATTTATCCAAAGGAAATGAAAATACTAACTCAAAAAAATACCTACATCTTCATGTTCATTGTGGCATTATTTACAATAGTCAAGACACGGAAAAAAACCTAATTGCCCATTGATAGATGAATGGATAAAGAAAATGCGGGTGTGTATCTACATATCATATACATTTTATACATATATATTTCATATATAGATATATACACCCAATGGAGTATTTTTGGCCATACAAAAGGAAATCTTGCCATTTGTGAGAACATAGGTGGACCTTGAGGCATTATGCTAAGTGAAACAAGTCCGAGACAAATACTATATTACCTCACTTATGTGTGTAAATCTTAAAAAAAAAAAACAAAAACTCATAGATACAGAGAATAGATTGGTGAACGGTTGGGAAGGGTGTACAAAAATGGGTTAAGGTGGTCAAAAGGTAATGCACAGGGTGATGACTACAGTTAATAATACTGTCTTGTACATTTGAAGTTGCTAAGAGCAAATCTTAAAAGTTCTCATCACACACAAGAATTGTAACTATGTGTGGCGATGGGTGTTAACTAGATTTATTGTGATTTCACAATATATACAGATGTGGAATCATTATGCTACACATCTGAAATTAATGTCAATTATATCTCAATAAAAATTTGTCCTCAATAATATATTTTTAGAAAACAATTCTAGGATGCAGTCAGTTTTATCAGCTGGTACTACCATAACCATAGTTAGGAAGCACTGTGTGGTGGGAAAATATCAGAGATGTCTACCTAACTGAAGCTGAAACACAGAATAAACACAACCCCTCAGAACGGTTAAATCCTCTGCCAAAAGCATCACTAGTCTTTGAAGGAAACTGATCCAGGTTCCTAAGGGACAGCCCAGAAGCTCCATCCCAGAGAAGACTTCACTGTGTTCAATCTGAAAAATGGAGGAGAGCTTAACCACCTGCTTTAAAATAGGAAATGAATACCTTCTGCAGGTTACCAGAAAGGCAGGTGACATGTTTTAGGCCACTCTGAACTTTTAATTCATCTGCAAGTAAGTGCTATGGAGAGTTTTGTTAAATGAGACACCTTCCTCCACAATCCATTCCTTTTTATCTTTATAGAAGAAGAAGTAGAGAACCTCAAGATTCTTCCGCTGTAAAAGTTAAACAGGAAGTTCCCAGGCAGGAGCTCTGCTAAGAGGTGTAAGAGGGGTGGCTGTGCTAGAGGAGGTCAGAAGAAAAAATAAAGGCCAGGGGATTTCTGAGCTTTGGATCAAGAGAGAAATAGTGGTTTCTCTGTCATCACAACCTCACAGACAACCAACGTGATTCACTGGTGATTGTTAATTAGTGCCAATAGCTGGGGAGGCAGAACAGCCTACAGATTCCAAAACAAATCTAAATGCGTGTGGGCTATTTGCTGGATTTAAACAAGGCTATTTCATCACAATTTTGAACACTATGAGACACAAAGAACTTAAAATAGTTTTTTTTTGTACCCATGCCTGGGTCACTTTTATAAGAAAGATACTAGGGGGAAAAAACAACAACAACAACAACGAGGGGCGCCTGGGTGGCTCAGTAGGTTAAGCGTCCGACTTTGGCTCAGGTCATGATCTCACAGTTTGTGGCTTCGAGCCCCACATCGGGCTCTGTGCTGACAGCTCAGAGCCTGGAGCCTGTTTCAGATTCTCTGTCTTCCTCTCCCTCCACCCCTCTCCCGTTCATGCTCTGTATCTCAAAAATAAACACAAATAAATAAAGAGAATTGTATAGTTGTAGCTATACCCCAAGTAAAATGCTACTGTAATTACCGATTTCTGTACAAGCAAAAACTTATCCCTGACAAAAACGTGAATATGATGCTTTCATATACAGACTACTACACGTTCTCTGGTGTTTTCTGCTGCGGTAGTTTCGGGCATGAACTCCATATCCACTTGTAAGTGCAGCTGACCACTGATGACAGTAAGGTTGGACAAGCTGGGAAGAAGTCAAAATGGGCTCCTAATCCATTAAAAACCAAATCAACTTCCACGTCCCTGAAACACAGGAACCACTTGGGTGGGATTTAAAGTTTGAGAGAGAGGGATGCCTGGGGGGCTCTGAGCGGCCAATTTCAGCTCAGGCCATGATCTCTCAGTTCATGAGTTCAAGCCCCACACACCCTCTGTTCTCCTTTCTCTGTGCCCCTCCCCTGCTGGCCTGCTCTCTCTCTCAAAAAAAAATAAGCCTAACTTTAAAAAAAAAAAAGTTTAAAGTCATGGAGAGAGAAGGGAAGTAGCTGCCCTGTGGGGGGTCCCTGGGTCAAACTGTTGTTTCCCATGGGCTCTCTCTGAGCAAATCTAACAGTCTAACTCCATAATTTCAAAGCCAAACTAAAAAAGAAAACTTTTTAATCCATTTTTTTTTAAAAGATGTGAGCTCTGTGGATGTTATTTTTTAACTGTAACACCTTACAGAGTCTTACAACCTAGCATATAGCCCTTAATCAAGTGGCTAAAATCTTCAGCCACAATAGAAAGCTTTTTGAGGAGCCAGGAAATTCCATTCAGCACAACGCCAATAAATACTGAATTAATAAGTGAGGGTCTTCAGTTTCTGGATCCTCAAGTCTTACAGGGATTTCTTAAGCTAATTCTCTAGGCCTATAACCTACAGAGAATCTCTGCTTGAAAAGGATTAACAAGAAGTGGCAAAAAATAGAACATTTATCCTTAATTTTTCTATCGTCCAAAAGGTCAGACCTAGAGTTCAACTGTCCTCTAACTGCTCAAACACGGAGATGCCAATTCTTCCTCCCCAGGAAGGCATTGAAAGTAACTCACTTTCTGGAAGGGTAAGCAAATCCCTTCTGATTCAGACCTTGATTCATAGCATCCCCCTGGTCCCTACTCTGTGAGCAATCTCTTTACCAATTCTCTCTCTCTTAGGTACCTTCTAGAACAAAGGGAATTCCTCCTTCCATGAAATACTATAGTAAAGGGCAGTGTTACTGGTAGCAGCGTCTGATCATAGCCCTACAGATCTTTCTCTCCCCTTCTCTATTTCAGACATTTTGATCATTCAGGATGTGTGTTTTCAGGAAGAGTAAGTACAGTTCAAGGTTTGAGGAAGTGGTACAGTACATCTGACATCTGGCAAAGGGAGGGGACAAGATAACAGTGCTTAATCCTGGCTATAGATAAATGCACCATAGTTTAATACCCTGTAAGAAGGCAGTTTGGTATTGTGGGCTGTGGAATCATGCTTGGGTTCAAATACAGGCTCTGTTAAGGTGGTAGGACTCTGGGAAAGTTGCTTAATCATTCATTGCCTCTGTGCCTTATTTTATATATACTATATATATATCATATACACATTCTGTTACATATATATTGCTTATATATGTAGATATATATTGCTTAATCATTCATTGCCTGTGTCTTATTTTATATATATATATTCTGTTACATATATATTCTGTCATATATATATATATTCTGTTTTATAGAAAATGCAAATGCTACTGCCTACTTTATAGGGTTGTTGCGAGAATCAAATGATATGATACAAAGCTGCAAACAGTGAAAGTACTAAACAGTAAGCACCTATTGTTAGCTATTATTAGTACTATGTATATACTTTAAAAGAATGAGGCAATTCTGTATGTATTGACTTGGAATAAAGTCCATGACATAGCGTTTTCTGAAAATGCTACAGAATAACATACTCAGTAGGAGTCTATCGTGGGAAGAAAAAAGAAACACATGATGCATATTTATAAGTGCATTCAAAGAAGTCTAGAAAGGCACACGCACCAAACACTAAACAGTTACTAACCCTAAAGGGAGTGGGGGGGGGTACCTACATTTGTAAAGGTATAGGTCTTTGCTTGAATTCACAAGTATGTACTAGTTTCACAACTAATATTTTTAATATTTTAATCCACTCTTTATTTTTTAATGTTTAGTTATTTATTTTTGAGAGAGAGAGCACACACGTGAGACTATGTGTGGGGAGGGAGAGAGAGAATCCCAAGCAGGCCCCACGCTGTCAGCACAGATCCCAGTATGGGGCTCCAACTCACCAACTGTGAGATAGTGACGTGAGTTGAAATCAAAAGTCCAAGTCACTTAACCCAGTGAGCGTTTAATAAGTAGTTTTTAGGAGTGCCCGGGGAGCTCAGTCAGTTAAGCGTCCGACTTGGGCTCAGGTCATGATCTCACGGTTGGTGAGTTTGAGCCCCACGTCTGGCTCTGTGCCTGGAGCCTGCTTTGGATTCTGTGTCTCCCTCTCTGTTCCTTCCCTGCTCACTCGTGCTCTCTCTCTCTCAAAAACAAAGATTCAAAAAAATTTTTTTATTTTAAAAAATAACTGATTTTTAAAATTAAAGACTTTTACAGGGGTCCTTCTAACCTTCAAACTGAACATCCCTCACATCTGGGTCTAGGAAAAGTCAAACTTCTTAGAGATAAGGAAATGGAGGCCTAGCTAGGAGGAGGTGTAGCCCCTCCCATCCATCCCTGCTACAACTCTCATTTCAGAGTCCCTTATATTCTTTACACTCCTGAGCATATCACGTGCCTGCCATAGGAACCAAACATTCTGAAACTGGTTTTTATTCCCCTTTCCTTTTCTTCCCGTTTGAGGTCCTCCTTTTATCGTGCCCAGAGAGCTTCCACATGGGTTATAACATCTTCCTTCCTACTTCTCATGACTTTCTCACTATCTCCTTGTCATTCTGCCCCTCAGACACATGCTCTCACCCTGTAAATCCCACTGGAGCGACAACTGGCTGGGTTGTTCAGGTTTTTTGGCAAGCACAAGTCCCCCACCTGACACAATTGTAGGACACAGTATGCCTCCGACCTGTTTTGCCTTGCAGTGCGTCTAAATGGGCTTTATACATTTTTTTTTTTTTTTTAATTTCACTCAAGAAAAGGTGTTTGGTATGTATGGACAGGCATTTCTTCCTTACACAGGTGTTTATCTTTGCTTTGGATTCTCCTATAAATTATAAGGCTATCTGGTACTCCCCCCCCCCCCCCACACACACACACAACATTCCCTAACCAGGCTTGTCCCTTATTATGTGTTAATGGTTATTGTTTTAGCACCCAACCTTCTCACTGCGTTTTGTCACCATCTTTTATATTCCAGTAGTCTCTCCCCATTTATTCTCTTCTATTAAAAACCACGGAGAAAAGGTCGTATGATGAAAAGGAAAGGAAAAAAAGAAAACGAGACTCTAAGCAGAGCGTCTTGCAAGCCCCGTCTCGCACCGGAACCCGGGGCGTCGGGAACCCTGCCTGCTCGCGAGTATCCGGGCCACCAGAACAGGGTCAGCATCGAAGCGCCCAGGCGTCGGGAGAGCCGATTGGTTCCCGGGTGAACCAATCTGCGAGCGATGCTGTTCGCGGAGAGGGGAGGGCCAAGATCATGGAGCAGATGGAGTTAAAGGAAAAGGGGCAGGTGTGCCCGGCACCGGGGTTTTGCGTGCACTTGTGCACCCACCCGGTCATTGTTAAGCCCTGATCTCTGGTCTCCTAAATGCCACCTTACCAATTTCCCAGTTTCATAAAGATGAGTAGGAGGAGAAACCTTACTTATCCTATCATTCATAAGATGGTCATTAATAGTCAATGGAGGAGTAGCTGGGGAGGCGGGGAGGCCATTAAAACCTCCCTCCTTTCCCAGTTCCACTCCAGGTCGTCAACCTAACTGAATCGGTTCTTGAAATAGTAAATCACTCAAACGCTCGCTTAATCGCCAAAGCTGATTACCAAAATGCTATCGTTAGACAACTGAAATAAGTTCCCACTCCCAGAGGACTGGGGGAAACAGTACTGGCACTTACCGAACGCGCAGAGGTTTACTACCCGCTAAAGGAGAAGCGAGCAAGCTCCTAGACTTAAGTCAGAGAAACTGAGACCTTCTCATATGTGTAACCTTGCACACGAATTGCCCCCCACCCACCCACCCACTCACGCGCAGCGACAGCTCCTCCTGACTCTTCCCCACAAACTTCATGCGGTGGCGCAAAGCTTTTGGGGAGGGTGGGCGCAGATACCAGCTTTCCCTGCTGTGTTTCAAACTTCAGCAAAGCTGTTCTACGCACTTTCTTCCAAGTGTCACAGCCCCCGGAATCACAGACCCGTGCAACCTTAGCTTTCCCACGGTCCAGCGCTGCCACCCACCATCCACCACCCATACCCGGGCTGGAGACGCTGCGTCCTTGGGGTTGGGGGAAGGGGGAGTAGGAAAAGAGAGGAATGGCCAGTGTAAGTAAAGAGGTCCCCGCCGAGGCCTGGACGCCGGCAGCCCCTGGAGGGCCCTGAGGCCGAGGAAGGAGGAGAGAGGAGGGCTGGAACCGTGCGGGGAAGGGCCGCGAGGAGAGCAGGGGCGCCGCCGGTGTCGCTACACTCACTCTGCGTAGCCAGTGGCCCAGGGCAGCCGCCGGGTCTCCTTGAGGATGAGGATGGGGCGGGCGATGTGGTCGGCGCTGCACTCCACCTCGTCCTGAGACAGCCCCAGGAACTCCGGCCGCCCGTAGGGGAAGCGCAGGGGCAGGTCCGAGCCTCCACAGCCGCCGCCGCTGTGCTCGGAGCCTGAGCTGCCAGCCATGATGCCGCCCATGAAATTGGCCACGGCAGATTTCACTCGGGTGAGCATATTACTCCGGCGCCCGGCAGCAGCGGTGCGAGCAGGAGGCGGCGGCGGGGGCCGGACGAAGCGCAGCGCGGGGCATGCAGGCTGCGGCGGGCGCCGGGCGCACGGGCAGCCGGGCCGCTGGGGCGCGCCGCGCGGCTCCCGGAGCCTAGTGCTGCAGGGGGCCGGGCCCCGGCCTCCCGCGCTCCGTGCAGCCGCCGCCGCCGCCTCCCCCCGCTACACTTCCGCAACGGAGCGGCATGGAGCGGGCCGGCCGGGCCCGGGGAGACGCCGCGCGCTCCGGGAGCGACTGGGCGACCGCCGCGGCAGCAGGTTCCTTCCCCGCCCTCTGCGCCCGACTCCTGCGTGAGCGGAACTGAGCCCACCCGGCGAGCCGGCAGAGCCGGCGCGGCTGCTGCCACGGCTACCGCCGCCGTCCAGTCATGTGATAATCAGGCTGCAAGGGCTCGAGCAACTGCCGTGGCCGTGGCCTCGGCCCCTCCCCTGCCGGCCCGAGCGAGGCTCGCACCGGGATCGTGACCTCCTGGGGGAGGGGGGAGCCGGGCTGGGTCGGTACCTGGCGGAGGGGATGGGGGCGCTGTGAGCTGAAAGCAGTATACAGGTGTTAGGGGAGGTCACGTGGAGCCGGGCCGAGCCAGTAGAGGAATCCCCTAGTTGAGGAATGCTTGCCTGCGCCTCCGGGAATGGAAACTTCGGGAGCTGGAGGTTTGGGAAGGGGAGACAGGTGGAATCTCGGTGGGCCGGCCCCATGGTGGGCCGGCAGTGGAAATGAGGAGCACCTGGTGTGAAAGACTTTTCAGATCTTTAACACAACAAAACTCACAAGTGTTGCATAAGAATCATTAAAAGTTTTTCCTTAGGCATTTCTAGAATTACTTTTATTCCTCATTAGCACCACGCACAACATTATCTACCGGGCAAACCCTGTTTCGAACCCAGAATAAGCTTAACGTCAGGAATACAAAAGAGCTCTCAGAAATCAGAAGCAAGCCCTGTTTTACCTAGTACTTAACTGTTTAATAAACTTATACAAGTACTTTCTTCCAACATAGGAACAAAAGTGTATTTTCAAAGCTGGCCCTGTTTAATATCGAGACACTTAATGTAAACTATTTTCTTAAACAGAAAAATGTCTGAAAAACCAACTGATGAATGTGTTTCATCAGGGGTAACATTTGTTAAATATTGGCTTAAAAAAAATTTTTTTTGCAAGAAAGCTGTATCCTGTTCATGTTTACTTATTCTGTATCCTGTTCCCATGTTTACCTACCATTTAATTTGCCAGGATTCTGTGTTACTTGTGGAGTTACTTACTGAACAGCTCAGTAAGTTCAGGAGGGAATACAGGCCCTCATTCTTCTCAGCAGTAGGAAGCTGGGAGAGCAGCCCAGGTGTTGGTGGGAAGGTAATTCTCTGAAGAGGAACTGGAATTTTTGCTCTTAGGTGAGGCCTGGGTAAACCTCACTGATCTCTTTCTTTCCTTTTCTTTTCTTTTTTGTACTTATAGTATATATGTATATATTTTTTAATGTTTATTTTTGAGAGAGACAGAGAAAGATAGAGTATGAGCAGGGGAGGAGCAGAGTGAGAGGGAAACACAGAATCCGAAGCAGGCTCCAGGGCCAGATGTGGGGCTCGAACCCACAAACCATGAGATCATGACCTGAGCAGAAGTCCGATGCTTAACTGACTGAGCCACCCAGACACCCCTGTATCTATAATATTTTTAAAGGCATTTTTGCCTTTGGCTTTTTCATAACCAGGAACTCCAGTTTACAGCATCCCGAGTAATTATGTAAAAAACAAAAAAACGAGAGAACCAACATGCAAATGTTCGGTGAAATAACATTTCTGTCAATGAGTTTTTATTACTTTTCACAGAACAGAAAAATAATTTTATCTTGAGCCCCTTTCTCTAATTTTAAATTTGGGGGCAGGATTCTAAATAAGGCAAAATCTAAATGAACAACAAACCATTGTTCAACCGTTGCTTTGCTAAACTATGAACTCCTTCCAATTGGAAAATCTATGTAGTGGCTAAACATCTAACCAACCACATGCACTGGCATCCACTGAGTCCCCATAAACGCAGAATCCCTTTCTCAAGCTTTCATTGTAGAACAATTGCCCTTTACCAATGTCCTTTGGATACTTCAGTAACTATCCTCTATCAAGATCAATTTACTGTGTTCTGACCTTCTTTCGCTTATAGCAAGGCATTAGTATTTACTAAATATAGGATTTAAAATTTTTCCTGTCTAATTTATTTTCAATTTAAAGTAGTACCTGATCATAGTCAATAAATAAATAAAACCCAGGGCACCTGGGTGGCTCATTTGGTTAAGCATCAACTTCGGCTCAGGTCATATCACAGTTGGTGAGTTCAAGCCCTGCATCCAGCTCTGTGCTGATAGCTCAGAGCCTGGAGCCTGCTTTGGATTCTGTGTCTCCCTCTCTCTCAGACCTTTCCCTGCTCATGCTCTCTCTCAAAAAGAAATAAAACATTTAAAAAATAATTTAAAAATTTTTGAACAATTTGTAAAATGATTAATAAATAAATAAATGAAATACAATTGAATAGAACTGTAAATGAAAAAGTAAAAGACTCCAAAAATTTCCCCAGGGGATCACTACTGTTAGTATTTTCTCTAGGCTTTCAAAATTTTTCTCAAATAGGATATTTGGTATCATTGAATTTGGTAATATTAGCCAGATTTGTGAACCCCAGTTTTATAACAAGTTCTCCTATTTCACTGTAACCTGAGTATTATCTATCACAGAAAAGTGATGATATATCTTTAGCTTTGCAAGTCTAGTTTGTTTTGCAAAAACAAGCAGACAGACTTTCATACCTGTTCTCCTTTGAATATTTTTTTAATGTTTATTTATTTTTGAGAGAGAGACGGAGACAGAGACAGAGAGAGATCATGACCTGAGTTGAAGTCAGACGCTCAACTGACTGAGCCTCCTTTGAATATTTCTATAGTATGAGTGTTTATCACTAACTGAAAAACCCACTACCTTTATACCCACCCCTAAGACCAGTGTCACATCACAGGATTTTCCAGAGAAATATTTTTCATATAATTAACTTCTCAATTATGTCATTCTTGAAGATCAGCTGGGAGGTAAATTCTGATTAAAATGAGATGGTCATCCCTTTTAGGGGAGCCCCCCCCAAAATGCCTTTCACACCTATTACAAATGCAAATTTGGGAGTATCTGTGCTCCCACCCTTAGGATGAGCAAGTCCCTGAATTTAAGTGGTGAGTAATCAGAAACTGAGAGACGCTCAATGTTTGTTACACACTGTACATATGTCCCAGTCATTAATAGATTTACTTCACTCGTCTGTTTCATATTTCCTTCCCCCCAGGAAAATGTGAGTTGAAGACCTTACCAGGACGTTCATTTACAGGGTAGATACATGGACCTCCTACTTGGTTACTCGTCTCATAAATACAATCTCATTTCTAGGCCTATAAAACTATGGCTTTTGTGGATGGAACTGGAGGGTATTATGCTAAATGCAATTAGTCAGAGAAAGACAAAAATCATATAACTTCACTCATATGAAGACTTTAAGAGACAAAACAGATGAACATAAGGGAAGGGAAACAAAAATAATATAAAAACAGGGAGGGGGACAAAACAGAAGAGACTCATAAATATGGAGAACAAACTGAGGGTTCCTGGAGGGGTTGTGGGAGGGGGGATGGGCTAAATGGGTAAGGGGCACTAAGGAATCTACCCCAGAAATCAGTGTTGCACTATATGCTAACTAATTTGGATGTAAATTTAAAAAGTAAAATTAAAAGAAAAGAAAAAAATAAAACTATGGCTTTGATACACAAGGACTGTGCCATCCATAAGACTATTTTCAAGGGGGAATAAAAGGTCTGGATAATTTCTTCAGTGAAAACATCACAGATTCCCCCTAAATATTTAATTACAAATCAAAAAACAATAATTTACAGTAGAATAACCTGGCAGACATCCCGTAAAACAAGGACCAAGGTTAATATCCTGTACCTGCTGACATCGTGCAGCGACAAGAGCACATCACTTATGCGACATGCTTCCCCAAATCTTTAACTTCATTATACTCTTGAGAAAACATGAGTCAAACCCAAACTGAGGATATTTGACCAGGCATCTTCAAAAGTGTCAAGACCCAAAACAAAAACAAAAACAGGAAAGACTGAGAAACTGTCAGATCGCAGACAGAGGAGACACAGCACTACAATGCTGTAGCTGTGTTAATTTCTTAGTTTTGATGTCAACATCAGAAGAAGCTGGATGAGAGATGTACAGTGTTAAAAGCAGTTTTCAAAAAAGAAATCAGGGGTATTTTGGTTCAAGTAGAAAGCAAACACTTGTTTGGAAGTCAGGCCAGGAAAGGGATGAATAGTACCTTTCCAGGACTCCTCTCTCGCACAGCTGTAGATTCATGCGTCCCTTATTGTGCTAACCTCCTCATATCATAACTAGCAGTTTACCTATGTCTTCCCATTAGGTAGTGAAGTCCTATGGAGGAAGAACATTCTTATTATCTTGGTATTTCTAGCACCTAGCCTAATGCCTAACAAGTAATAGGGTCTGGTTGGTAAATTAACTCTTTAAAAAAAATTGTATTCAGAGGGCGCCAGGGTGGCTCAGTCAGTTAAGCGTCCCACTTCAACTCTGGCTCAGGTCATGATCTTATGGTCCATGGGTTCAAGCCCCATGTCAGGCTCTGCACTGACAGCGTGGAGCCTGCTTAGGATTTTCTCTCTCTGTCTCTCTCTCTCTCTCTCTCTGCTTCTCTCCACCACCACCCCCCCCAAAATAAATAACCTTTAAAGAATTATATCCTTTCTTTATATTTATAACCTCTGTTTTCCTAAAGATTTTTCTCACTTTATCCCTTAGGATCTGTGCTAAGCAGAACTTCCTTAATAAGAGAAGGCTAAGCTCACTTCAGACAATATCCAGATTGATAATAAATGGATACCAAGTCATGTAGATCTCTGCTTCACACTGAACTGGTAACCTGTAACCTGTTTTAGCTCTTAACAAGGATATGACATTAAATATTTAACATTAATTTGGTTTTGCTTCAGAAATAGTTTATTTATTTATTTAAACTAGGATTCATGCCCAGCATGGAGCCCAACATGGGGCTTGAACTCACAACCCTGAGATCAAGACCTGAGCTGAGATCAAGAATCAGATGCTTAACCAACTGAGCCACCCAGTAACTCACAGAAATAGTTTAGATTCTGGTTTTGTATGTAGTAATATACTGACTGAAAATCCCTGACATTGAAAGGGATTCATTTATTTCTTCATACTAAATGAGACCATTTATTTATAAATAACAATTTCCTTATCCATCAAGACATTTAGAGCTAATTTTTGAGTACAGAATTATAGTGCATTCTCAATGTTTACATCCATCAAATCCGGATGTTCCCTAGATTATAAACATCTGATTTCGGGACATCTGGTACATTCAACCAATGGATTACACCTGACTTTTCCTAGTACTTTCCCATTGGCCACCTCTATAGGCTATTCTGTCCCTCACCCACATTGTCCTAGACTGAAAACACAGCTTTGTAACTGACATGGGAATTGTATCAGCCTGTAACTCCCCCAAATGATTCCTGATCCCATATTACCTACTTTAGATTAGACTCTGAAATGTGCTCATAATCAGAATACTTATAGATAAAATGGAAAAAAATAGTCATTTCAATCTCATGGGATAGCTGCAAGGATCGATGAGATAATGGTTGTAAATATGATACAACTAATCGTAAGGTTGTCACCCTTCCTGGTTATATGTATTTTTTTCCTTAGGTACTAGTTTTTAACATTAAAATTTTAAGCCATTTCCTTTTTCTATTTTCCTCATACAGCAATAAAAATAGCTATACCTACCTCCTAGGATTATTTTGGTGATTAAATGGAATAACAGGAAAATTGCTAGTACTCTTCCTGGTACAGAAGGGGTGGTTGATAAAAGCATAATAAATGCTATGAGGGGCGCCTGGGTGGCGCAGTCGGTTAAGCGTCCGACTTCAACCAGGTCACGATCTCACGGTCTGTGAGTTCGAGCCCCGCGTCGGGCTCTGGGCTGATGGCTCAGAGCCTGGAGCCTGTTTCCGATTCTGTGTCTCCCTCTCTCTCTGCCCCTCCCCCGTTCATGCTCTGTCTCTCTCTGTCCCAAAAATAAATAAACGTTGAAAAAAAATTTTTTTAAATAAAAAAAAATAATAAATGCTATGAAACAGTAGTCCCTTTATCTGAGTTTTGCTTTCTGCAGGTTTAATTACCCGCAGTCAACCCTGGTCCGGAAGCAGATGATCCTTCTTCTGACAAATCTTAAGGTCAATAGCACCCTGATGCAATGTCACAACATCTGAATCATTAACCTCACTTCATTTTATATGTAGTCCTTTTACTGTATCACACCATCACAAGAGTGCAGTACAATCAGATGTTTTGAGAGAGCACGTTCACATAGTCTTTATTACAGTATATCATTATAATATAATAATGTTATATTATTATTATTACTCTCTTTTATTATTAATTCTTGTTACTCTCTCACTGTGCCTAATTTATAAATTAAACTTTGTTGTAGATATGTATGCATAGGGAAAAACATAATATATATAGGATTAGGTACCATCCATGGTTTCAGGCATCCACTGGGGGTCTTGGGATATATCCTCCTTGGATGAGGGGGGGGACTACTGTACTTACTGACAGCACCCTGCACTGTGAGGGAGGGGGAGTTGACACACATTGTCTCCAATGCTCTTAGCCAACACTGTAACTTAAACATGGTTTCTAATGCTCTTAATCAATACTACCAGTTTATTATTGAGAAAACGAGGTTGGTAAAAAATAAATGACTTGCGTGAGACCACAGAGCTAGGAATGAAGCAATACCTAGTCCCACTGAATGTTTTCTTTAACACTCCATAAATAGAAAGTGTACTTTAGGGGCACTTGGGTGGCTCAGTTCATTGAGCATCTGACTCTTGATTTTGGCTCAGGTCGTGATTCCAGGGTCGTGGGATAGAGCCCTGAGTCCAGCTCTGTGCTGAACATGGAGCCTGCTTAATATTCTCTCTCTCTCTCTCTCTCTCTCTCTCTCTCTCTCTCTCTCTCCCCTCTCTTCACCTCTTTCTCTCTCTCCCCTTCTGCCCCTCTCCCCAGCTCATGCACTCTCTCTCTCTCAAAAAAAGTTTATTTCAGGGGTGCCTGGGTGGCTCAGTTGGTTAAGTGTCCAACTTCAACTCAAGTCATGATCTCACAGTCTGTGGGTTCGAGCCCCGCGTCGGGCTCTGTGCTGACAGCTCAGGGCCTGGAGCCTGTTTCAGATTCTGTGTCTCCCTCTCTCTCTGCCCCTCCCCTGCTCATGCTCTGTCTCTCTCTGTCTCAAAAATAATAAAGAAAAACATTAAAAAACAAAAAAAAAATTAAAAGTTTACTTTATAAAATATTTCTTCTACCTTTTCCACATAAAGATCTGGTATTTCGGTTATCTTGAGAGTTTTGTAAATTTTCTTTGGATTTGGAAATAAAACAACCCTCAACCTTAAATAGAATGTTATGAGTATAATGTCATTTGGAAATTGTTCCAACTTCTAAACAAATGGCTTTGCAGGGAGGTTTTTAATCTTTTTTTTTGTTTGTTTGTTTTTTAAGTTTTTACTTAAATGCCAATTAGTTAACATACAGTGTTATATTAGTTTCAGGTATACACTATAATAATTTAACATTTCTAGATAGAACTCATTTCTAAGTTGGGAGTTGCCTCATACTAAAGTTGTATAAAACCTCTAAATTCTATTCAACTGAAAATATATTTCTAAAAAGTTCATAATATTACCAATTTGTTTCCAGGCCTTGCCATGTTAACTTCTCTTTTCAAATATGATTTCTTTCCCTACTCTTCTGTCATTTTAAAATCCCTGCTATCAGGATTATTTTTTCACGGTAATGGTGGCCAAAGTAGCTGATGAAGATTGTTTACTGAATGGAAAAATAAGTGCGCAAAAAAGGGCATGTAGTTTGCAAAAATTCAGAGATCAAGCAACTAAAGATAGTTTCTTAACTAAGAGCCACAAGCTCACATACCTTTTATTTTCTCAAAGCATCAGTCTTGCTCTATGCAAGTACATGTGACAGCTATCTACAAAGTCTGGAAATGCAGAATTAGTTGCTTTGTCCTTCTTATCATCAGCTGCATTTTGAATCAAAGTAGAGAGACTTTTTCTGCTTGCCTATAAACATTTTTAGGGTCAGCTTTCCAAAACCAAAACCAAGTGGAATGTCATAGCAATTAATCTCGTATTTTATTCAACAGCAAGACCCTACCCCCACCCCAGTTACTCTGAATGCTCGTTCATCATGCACACACCCTACTTTCAGCAAGTTCTTCCTTATGTCTTTTTCAGGGAATTTTAAAAATGAATTTCTTGTTTCAGTTCTTTTCTAATTGCGCTGGTTGTGAAAAATTGTCTTAGATTACACTCCCTGGACCAGCAGCAATAGCAGGATCACCGGTAAACTTGTTAAAACAGTAAATTCTCTAGACTCATCCTAGATCTAGTGATTCAGATCAGAGTGATTGTTGGTGATGGGACCCAACCATCCAGCTGAACAAGCCCTCCAAGGGGTTCTCATAGAAACCATCTGAGAAACTCTGAGGTTGAGTAAACGTGTGCTACATACTTAATGGACAGGCAGACACAGGAGTGCAGGAACACATCAGATAGGAAAATAAAGGGTGGCCCAAGAGCTCTGACTCTAAATGGATACAGAAAATGAGACTCAGGAACTGGACCTATTCAAATGCCTGTGAACCGTCCTTTTCTGTTTGATTGCTGTGGGCTCATGTTACTGTAAAACCCGAAGTGCATTTGCCATGGGCTGATGTGTGAATTCTTCCGTGCATGGGAAGCTATAGAGAAGGAAGTAGGGCTGACCACTGCCCCCATCACCTCCCAGGCTGGATTACCCAATAGGCAGTCTGTTTATGCACATGTTTCTGTCATGTGCCAAGCAGGGGGTGGAAAAAAAGTAATATATAAATATATTTATATAGGTAAGTACGTTGGTATAAATATAATTTTTATAGAAATAAATGTATATAACGTATATTTAAAATCTACAGTTTGGTAACATTTTTTTAAAAGTCATCCTTAGGAAAAAAAACCAAAACATTTTTAGTTTTCCTTGTATTTGTTGTGGGGTTTCGAATTGTTTTTGGTTTAACAGCTGGGACTAGGGCACCAGATATAATCTTTCAATGTCTGAGGACTCACAGGGTTTGAATCTGGCTTAGAATTCTTCACTTGTTTATTTCCCAGGCATCCCAAATTCAACATGTCACAAATAAGATTCATCATCTTCCCATGACTCTTCTCTTTTCTTCTGAGACTATAGTCTCAGCTAATGGCATCAGCAGACACCTACCCAGTCTAGACATCTGGGCAGTATCTTCTGTTCCTTCCCTCTCCTCAGTCTGTCAACCAGTTTGTTGCTTCTGTCTTCTAAATCCCTACAAAGTCTGTCTCCCCTGACTGTTTTATGGCAGCTAATTTTGCTCAGATCTTCATGATTTCATACCTAAACTTCCACAGCCGATTCTTGCTGGTGTGCATGTGGTATTACCTTCCACGCATCGGCCAAAGGGAGCTTTCTAAACACAGGACCTGGTGATATCACTTTCCAGTTTTAAATTCTTCAGTTGGCCCTCCGGTTAAAATTCTCACCACGAGCTTTCATGATGTAATCTGATTATCTTTCTAGTCACAGGCCGGCCTTGCCTGTATTCCAACAACCCTGTGCTTCAGCCCCACTTGTCATTTCTAGAACGTGATGTCTTTGCTCCCCACCCTCCTGTCTGAACAGGCTGTGTTCTTTGGCATGAAACGCTGCCAGCCCTTCTTCCTGCCCTGCGCCCCACACCCAGTGGTTAATTCCTACTTTTTCAAGTCCCCACATCCTTTTAGCACTTAAGACCTTCCTTCTCTGTATTCCCAAAGCACCTGTACATAACTCTGTCCCTGATTATAGAACATCACACTGTGTTGTGTTAAAGTTATCTGATGCCTGCAATGTAAGATAATTGAAAAAAAGGGGGCAGGGGAGCAGTTTCTTTTTCCTCTTTGAATATACAATATTTACCATACATTATAAATATTAGATAAAAGTTGAATACATGAATGAGGGGTACCTGGATGGCTCAGTGGATTAAGTGTCTGACTCATGGTTTTGGCTCAGGTCATGATCTCACAGTTTGTGGGTTCGAGCCCCCCATCGGGCTCTGCACTGACAGCACAAAGCCTGCTTGGGATTCTCTCTCTCTCTCTCTCTCTCTCTCTCTCTGCCTCTTTCTCTGCCCTTTCCCTGCTGGCGTTTTCTCTCTCTCAAAATAAATAAACTTAAAAAAAAAAGAAAGGTATTTAGAATGCCCCTAGACTTCATGTCTTTGGCCTTTCTACTAAAGCATTAATAAATGTGTAGGAAATGTCTGTTATTAAATTTTTTCAATTTGAAATTTCAAATCAGTGTTTATAAATATAGTGGATTTTCGTAAATACCACCCATCAATATTTTCTATCTGAAAATAACTATCTTATCTACCAATTTGTTCTTTCCCAGTAAATGTTTGTTTCCATTGTTTTGCTATTGTTCTTGAAAACAATCAATAGAAAAACATTTTAGGAAGTTACTAAAGGTGGTAAAGTATGACAGTTAAAAATAAAGTTAACTTTTTAAAGAACTAACTTGGGTGGTTGTCTAATGAAGAAGCTTACTAATAATTAGTGCTTGTATGTGTCAGGGCCCATACTTTAATATGATGACTTGACAGTGAGGCTCATCAGTTTTAGGTACTGGAACTTTGTAGAATAATTCAGAATATTCTTTTATCTTTGAGATATTCTAGAATAACATTTTTTAAGTGCCTACAATGTATCTCACACATAGTAGGCATTTAATAAATGGTAGCTATCATTTTTACTGAGAGTTTCATGTGTGAGGGTCAATTAAGACTTTGTTTCTAGCCTCTAAATATTTCTAAATATTTCACCAACCAAAAGGGTAGTTAAGACAAATCTCAATTGTGCAATCAAAGACAAATACTCATTCCTCATTCTTTCTGCTAAAGAGAGTTTAGAAGATCTCCACAGGAATACAAAAATATCACTACTTTTTTTTTTCAACAGAGAAATGACAGGCAACTTTTAAAGCCTCTGTTGGTATTCTCACTACCTTTCTTGTTTTTTATTTCGAATATATTCTGCATCATAGGAGGAGGTGGACGATAAAAATTTGAAAGTCAGGGAGCCTAGATGGCTCAGTTGGTTAAGGCTTCTGACTTCAGCTCAGGTCACGATCTCAGGGTCCTGCATCAGGCTCTGTGCTGACAGCTCAGAGTCTGGATCTACTTTGTATTCTGTGTCTCCCTCTCTCTGCCCCTCCCCCCACCTCTCTCTCTCTCTCTCTCTCTCTCTCTCTCTCTTAAAAATAAATAAAACATTTTGAAAATTTGAAAGTCAGGGAGTTCATTTACTAGGTCCTAGTTCCACATTTCAATCCAGTAACGTGCATTACCTTTTCTTTTTGCCTGTCTCAACTACCCGGAAAAGCCTTTTATTTATTTATGTTGTTAAGTTTATTTATTTGTTTTGAGAGAGACAGAGAGAAAGTGCAAGTGGGGGAGGGGCAGATAGCAAAGGGGACAGAGGATCCTAAGCAGGCTCTGTGCTGAGAGCAGACAGCCTGATGTGGGGCTGGAACTCATGAAAACAAGAGATCATAACCTGAGCTAAAACCAAGAGTCTGGCCCCTAACCCGACTGAGCCACCCAGGTGACCCTCAGAAAGCCCTTTTAAACAAAGAAGTTAATTCCCTCCATCTTTCTTCTTCATCTTACTCCAACAAAGGTTATTTTCTTTGAAAACTTCGTTTTTATTGTTTTTTAAAAATTTACATCTAAATTAGTTAGCATATAGTGCAACAATGATTTCAGGAGTAGATTCCTTAGTGCCCCTTACCCATTTAGCCCATCCCCCCCCCCACAACCCCTCCAGTAACCCTCAGTTTGTTCTCCATATTTATGAGTCTCTTCTATTTTGTCCCCCTCCCTGTTTTTATATTATTTTTGCTTCCCTTCCCTTATGTTCAACTGTTTTGTCTCTTAGAGTCCTCATATGAGTGAAGTCATATGATTTTTGTCTTTCCCTGACTGACTAATTTCTCTCAGCATAATACCCTCCAGTTCCATCCACTTAGTTGCAAATGGCAAGATTTCATTCTTTTGGACTGCCGAGTAATACTCCATTGTGTATATATACCACCTTTTCTTTATCCATTCATCCATCGATGGACATTTGGGCTCTTTCCATACTTGGCTATTGTTGATAGTACTGCTATAAACATGGGGGTGCATGTGTCCCGTTGAAACAGCACACCTTTATCCCGTGGATAAATGCCTAGTAGTGCAATTGCTGGGTCGTAGGGTAGTTCTATTTTTAGTTTTTTGAGGAACCTCCATACTGTTTTCCAGAGTGGCTGCACCAGCTTGCATTCCCACCAACAATGCAAAAGAGATCCTCTTTCTCTGCATCCTCGCCAACATCTATTATTGCCTGAGTTGTTAATGTTGGCCATTCTGAGAGGTGTGAGGTGGTATCACATTGTGGTTTTGATTTGTATTTTCCTGATGATGAGTGATGTGGAGCATTTTTTCATGTGTCGGTTGGCCATGTGGATGTCTTCTTTGGAAAAGTGTCTATTCATGTCTTTTGCCCAATACATCACTGGATTATTTGTTTTTTAGGTGTTGAGTTTCAGAAATTCTTTATAGATTTTGGATACTAACCCTTTATGTGATATGTCATTTGCAAATATCTTCTCCCATTCTGTGGGTTGTCTTTTAGTTTTGCTGATTGTTTCCTTCGCTGTGCAGAAGCTTTTTATTTTGATGAGCTCCCAGTAGTTCATTTTTGCTTTTGTTTCCCTTTCCGCCAGAGACATGTTGAGTAAGAAGTTGCTGAGGCCAAGATCAAAGAGGTTTTTGCCTGCCTTCTCCTCGAGGATTTTGATGGCTTCCTGTGTTACATTGAGGTCTTTCATCCATTTTGAGTTTATTTTTGTGTATGGTGTAAGAAAGTGGTCCAGGTTCATCCTTCATGTTGCTGTCAGTTTTCCCAGCACCATTTGTTGAAGAGACTGTCTTTATTCCATTGGATATTCTTTCCTGCTTTGTCAAAGATTAGTTGGCCATACGTTTGTGGGTCCATTTCTGGGTTCTCTCTTCTGTTCCATTGATCTGAGTGTCTGTTCTTGTGACAGTACCATACTGTCTTGATGGTTACAGCTTTGCAGTATAGCTTGAAGTCTGGGATTGTGATGCCTCCTGCTTTGGTTTTCTCTTTCAAGATCACTTTGGCTATTCAGGGTCTTTTCTGGTTCCATACAAATTTTAGGATTATTTGTTCTAGCTCTGTGAAGAATGCTGCTGTTATTTTGATAGGGATTGCATTGAATATGTAGGTTGCTTTGGGGAGTATTGACATTTTAACAATATTTGTTCTTCCTATCCAGGAGCACGGAATCTTTTTCCATTTTTTTGTGTCTTTTTCAATTTCTTTCATATACTTTCTATAGTTTTCAGCATATAGATTTTTCACCTCTTTGGTTAGATTTATTCCTAGGTATTTTATGGGTTTTGGTGCAACTGTAAATGGGATCGATTCCTTGATTTCTCTTTCTGTTGATTCATTGTTGGTGTATAGGACTGCAACAGGTTTCTGTGTGTTGATTTTATATCCTGCAACTTTGCTGAATTTGTGAATCAATTCTAGCAGTTTTTTGGTGGAATCTTTTGGATTTTCCATATAGAGTATCATGTCATCTGTGAAGAGTAAATTTTGACCTCCTCCTGGCCGATTTGGATGCCTTTTATGTCTTCGTGTTGTCTGATTGCAGACTAAAACTTAGACTTGCAGGCTAAGACTTCCAATACTATGTTGAATAACAGTGGCAAGAGTAGACATCCCTGTCTTGTTCCTGCCCTTAGGGGGAAAGCTCTCAGTTTTTCCCCATGGAGGATGATATTAGCATTGGGTTGTTCATTTATGGCTTTTATGATCTCGAGGTATGGTCCTTCTATCTCTACTTTCTTGAGGGTTTTTATCAAGAAAGGATGCTGTATTTTGTCAAATGCTTTCTTTGCATCTATTGAGAGGATCATATGGTTCTTGTCCTTTCTTTTACTGATGTGATGAATCATGTTAATTGTTTTGTGAATATTAAACCAGCCCTGCATCCCAAGTATAAATCCCAGTTGGTCGTGGTGAATAATTTTTTTAATGTATTGTTGGAGCTGGTTGGCTAATATCTTGTTGAGGATTTTTGCATCCATGTTCATCAGGGAAATTAGTCTATAGTTCTTCTTTTTAGTGGGGTCTCTGTCTGGTTTTGGAATCAAGGTAATGCTGGCTTCATAGAAAGAGTTGGAAGTTTTCCTTCCATTTCTATTGTTTGGAACAGCTTCAAGAGAATAGGTGTTAACTCTGCCTTAAATATTTGGTAGAATTCCCCTGGAAAGCCGTCTGACCCTGGACTCTTGTTTTTTGGCAGATCTTTGATTACTAATTAGATTTCCTTACTGGTTATGGGTCTGTTCAAGTTTTCTATTTCTTCCTGTTTCAATTTTGGTAGTGTATATGTATCTAGGAATTTGTCCATTTCTTCCAGATTGCCCATTTTGTTGCCATATAATTGCTCATAATAGTCTCATGTTATTGTTTTTATTTCTGTTGTGTTCGTTGTGATTTCTCCTCTTTCATTCTTGATATTATTTATTTGGGTCCTTTCCTTTTTCTTCTTGATCAAACTGGCTAGTGGTTTATCAATTTGGTTAATTCTTTCAAAGAACCAGCTTCTGGTTTCATAGATCTGTTCCACTGTCTTTTTGGTTTTGATACCATTAATTTCTGCTCTAATCTTTATTATTTCCTGTCTTCTGCTGGTTTTGGGTTTTATTTGCTGTTCTTTTTCCAGCTCCTTAAGGCGTAAGGCTAGGTTGTGTATCTGAGATCTTTCTTCCTTCTTTAGGAAGGCCTGGATTGCTATATACTTTCTTCTTATGACTGCCTTTGCTGCATCCCAGAGGTTTTGGGTTGTGGTGTTCTCATTTTCATTGACTTCCATATACTTTTTAATTTCCTCTTTAACTCCTTGGTTAGCCCATTCATTCTTTAGTAGGATGTTCTTCAGTCTCCAAGTATTTGTTACCTTTCCAAATTTTTTCTTATGGTTGATTTCAAGTTTCATAGGATTATGGTCTGAAAATATGCATGGTATGATGTCAATCTTTTTGTACTTACTTAGGGATGATTTGTGTCACAGTATATGGTCTATCGGAGAACGTTCCATGTGCACTGGAGAAGAATGTATATTCTGCTGCTTCAGGATGAAATGTTCTGAATATATCTGTTAAGTCCATCTAGTCCAGTGTGTCATTCAAAGCCATTATTTCCTTGTTGATTTTTTGATTAGATGATATATCCATTGCTGTGAATGAGGTGTTGAAGTCTCCTACTATTATGGTATTAGTATTGATGAGTTTCTTTATGTTTGTGATTCATTGATTTATATATTTGGGTGCTCCACATTTGGCGCATAAATGTTTACAATTGTTAGGTCTTTTTGGTGAATAGACTCCTTGATTATAATATAATGCCCTTCTGCATCTCTTGATACAGTCTTTATTTTCAAGTCTAGATTGTCTAAGTATGGCTACTCTGGCTTTCTTTTGTTGACCATTAGCATGATAGATGGTTCTCCATCCCCTTATTTTCAATCTGAAGGTGTCTTTAGGTCTCAAGTGGGTCTTTTGTAAACAGCATATAGATGGATCTTGTTTCCTTATCCATTCTGTTACCCTATGTCTTTTGATTAGAGCATTGAGTCCATTGATGTTTAGAGTCAGTACTGAAAGATAAGAATTTATTGCCATTTTGATGCTTGTAGAATTGAAGTTTCTGGTGATATTCTCTGGTCCTTTCTAATCTTTGTTGCTTTGGGTATTTATATATATATATATATATATATATATATATATATATATATATATATATATACATATATGTATTTTTTTTTCATCTTCTCTCCCCTCAGAGGGTCCCCCTTAAAATTTCTTGCAGGGCTGGTTTAGTGGTCACAAACTCCTTTAATTTTTGTTTGTCTGGGAAACTTTTTAACTCTCCTTCTATTTTGAATGACAGCCTTGCTGGATAAAGAATTCTTGGCTGCATATTTTTCTGATTCAGCACACTGAATATATCCCGCCACTCCTTTCTGGCCTGCCAAGTTTCTGTGGATAGGTCTGCTGCAAACCTGATCTCTCTTCCCTTGTAGGTTAGGGACTTTTTTTCCCCTTGCTGCTTTCATGATTCTCTCCTTGCCTGAGTGTTTTGTGAGTTTGTCTATGATATACCTTGTTGATGGTCGGTTTTTGTTGGGGGTCCTCTGTGCTTCCTGGATTTTGATGTGTGTGTCTTTCCCCAGGTTAGGAAAGTTTTCAGCTATGATTTGCTCACATAATCCTTGTACCCCTATTTCTCTCTCTTCCTCTTCTGGGACCCGTATGATTCTGATGTTGTTCCTTTTTAATGAATCACTCATTTCTCTAATTCTTAAATCATGCCCTTTTGCTCTTCTGCCTCGTCCATCCTTGCCACTGCTACATCCATCCATGATTACAGCTCAGTTAGCATTTTTAATTGCATTCTGACTATTTTTTTACTTCTTTTATCTCTGCAGAAAGGGATTCTAATGTATTTTTGACTCCAGCTAGTATTCTTATTATGGTGATTCTAAATTCTGGTTCAGACATCTTGCTTATATCTGTGTTGGTTAAATCCCTGGCTGTCGTTTCTTTGTGCTCTTTCTTTTGGGGTGAATTCCTTCGTTTTGTCATTTTGTTTTTGTTTTTTTTGTTTTTTCAACTTTTTTTATTATTTATTTTTGGGACAGAGAGAGACAGAGCATGAACGGGGGAGGGGCAGAGAGAGAGGGAGCACAGAATCGGAAACAGGCTCCAGGCTCTGAGCCATCAGCCCAGAGCCTGACGCGGGGCTCGAACTCACAGACCGTGAGATCGTGACCTGGCTGAAGTCGGACGCTTAACCGACTGCGCCACCCAGGCGCCCCCGTTTTGTCATTTTGAATGAGAAAAGGAATTAATGAGGTAGAAAAATTAAGATTAAAAAAATATTAAAATTAAAAAATTAAACACACACACACACACACACAAATCAAATAAATGATGCTAGATCCTAGGTGTGTTTTGATCTGGGTGTTGAAAGTGGCTTGACAGATTACAGAAAAGAAGGGGGGGAGGAAATTAAAAAAAAGGAAATTGTTTGAGAATTTGAAAACATGAATACACTGAAGTAGACTAAAATGAGATGATGGGAGTAAAATAGAATTTGAAAAAAATATACACAAAAGTAAAGAAGATGGTCAAAAAATAAAGAACAATAGTTTTAATAAAAATTAAAAATAAAAATGAATTATTTCTTTTTCTGTATTCAAGAAAAAGAAAAGAAACAAAAAAGAGAAAAAAGAGAAAAGAGAAAAAAGGAAATCATTTGAAGATTTGAAAAAGTGAATACACAGCTGTAGACTAAAATAAAATGATGGAAGTAAAATAGAATTTGAAAACAATTACATAAAAGCAAAAAATATAGTAAGAAAATTAACGAAAAATGTTTTTAATAGAAATTGAAAGTAAAAATGAAGTTTTTCTCTTACTGCATTCAAGAAAAAGAAAAGAAACAAAAAAGAGAAAAAAAGAAAAAAAAGGAAATCGTTTGAAAATTTGAAAAGGTGAATACAGTGAAGTAGACTAAAATAAAATGATGGAAATAAAATAGAATTTGAAAACATTTACACAAAAATAAAAAATATAGTAACAAAAATTAAAGAAAAATTGTTACTAAAAATTGAAAATAAAAATGAATTTTTTCTTTCTGTATTCAAGAAAAAGAAAAGAAGTGTAAAAGAGAAAAAAAAAAGAAACAAAATTGAACAGATGGACCTGCTAACAGATTGAAGTAGAACTGAAATTACTTTGTTTACCCCTAAAAGTCAGACTATGTAGCGCTTTATAGTCCACAAACTAAGCGGGGGTGAGACTTGTGTTCTTGAAGGGCGAGGTTGGCCCAGTTGGGTGGGGCTCAGTGTAACGGTTCTGCTCTCCACTAGATGGCGTTGCTAGCCTACTGGGGTGCAGTGTTGTGGCGCTCATAGATGCGTATGTGCATGCACAGGAGCGGTGAAAATGGCGCCACCCAATTACCCAGTCTCTAGTATCGGAACTCTGTTCTCCCCGATCAGCAATCGCGCACCCGTCCTCTGTCTTCAGCTTTCTTCCACTCCCTGCTTTTTCACTGTCCGTGACCAAGCCCCAGGCGCTATCTCTCTCCCAAGTTTTCTCAGATGCGGCTGTTTTTCCCAGCCCCTCACTTCCGAAGGACTGCAGCTTTGACCCCTTCCACCCCTCTGCCAGAGGGTCTCAGCAAGCGATGGCCGAATGAGCAATGGCCAAATGTCAGCTGCACTCAGGAACGCTTGCTGGATCCTGCTGCTGCCGGTGCCCCAAGACTGTGGCCAGGTGCCAGCCTGCCCCAGAAAAAGTTCGCGAGAGTGTAGCAGCAGCTTTTCAGGGATTATGGAAAATCACAACACACATCTGGCACCAGGCTTCACCCTTCACGACCTTGTTCCAATACCAGCAAATGTGGTTGTTCTCTGGGGTCTGCTGGGACCAGGTGGCTTCAACAGTCTCTCTCAAATGTCCTTCCAGCAGTGGAACCGCTTTTCCCCGTGTGGCCCAAGAACCTCCCAGACCCCACTCCGTTCCTGGGGATTCGCCCTTCCCACCAGAGCACCGCCAGGTATTGAGCTTCAGAGTTGCAGACTTTGCGCTCCCCTTGTTTACAGTCTTAATGGAATTCAAACCCTCTCCTTTCTCCTTTCTCCTTTCTTCCTTTTTAGTTTAGTCCATGTGGCTGTTTCCAGTTTTCCACTTTCTCTCCAGCTCCTCTTGGGGAGGGGTGCTTTTCTCGTATTCTTCCCCCCGCTCCCAGTCTCCGTCCTCTCTCGGCTCGCAAAGCACCTCCCTTCCCACTCCCCAAGTTCTCCTCTCCTCACCACGTACCTGCTGAATTCTGTGGTTCAGGTTGTGCAGATTGTTATGTTAATACTCCAATCAGTTTTCTAGGTGTGTAGGATGGTTTAGTGTTGGTCTGGCTGTATTTCATGGATGCGAGACTCACAAAAAACTACCATGCTCTTCTGCCATCTTGGCTCCTCCTTGGGTTATTTTCTAGAAAGGGAGCTCAGAGAGAGAGGCAGGCTGGCTGGTCTGAGTTAAGTCTGAAGCAATGATCAAAGAGGACCAAGATTCTCTCTTGAGGCTTCAGTGTTACTCCATCTGTTGGGCTGAAAGATTATAATTTTGTACTTGAACTAGATTCAAACAGAAGTAAATATTCATTCCAAAGGCATGCATAAGTAATTTGGGGTCATATGTATCTGTAGATCTCTGATTTTCATCTTTTAGTATATGTAATTGGGAATCAAAACATTTGTTTTTAGCCCTTTTCTTCTTTCTTCCTTTCTTTTTTTTAAGGTTCTCATCATTAGAGCAAGATCAGTACCTGGCAAATATAAAAGACCTAGGATAGTATTTGCCAAAACAATTTTCTGATGGGGAAAAATCAGAGCAAATATTAACTCAAAGACTTGAGTTACTATTTTTAAAAGTCATTAGTCCTCATTATACGTGGTGTGGAAAGATGAAAAACTTTTGAAAAAAACGAACAGATTTTTTTTGCTACCGCTTACTGATGATTCTTCAAATAAACAACTGAATACTGATTTTAAAAGAGCAGCTTTGGGGTGCCTGGGAGACTCAGTCAATTAAGCATCTGACTTGATTTCTGCTAAGGTCATGATCTCGGGGTCATGATCTCAGGATTATGAGATCGAGCCCCGAGGTGGATTCTGCACTGGCATGGAGCCTGCTTAAGAGTCTCTCTCTCTCCCTCTGTCCTTCCTCATCCTGTGGACACTCTCTCTCTTTCAAAAACATAAAAATAAAAGAGGCCTTTTATCTGTAATTTGAAGGAATTCTTTTGTCAAGTCTAGTGTAGTGCTATGTCCATGGCTCTTCTTTTCAAAAATTATTTTAAAATTTCCATTTATCAAGCGAGACTATTTTTCCATGATTTTAGAAAAAAATGAATGAGGTTTAATTTTTTTTAATTGTGTTCCAGGCTGGCTCAGTTGGTGGAGTAGGCAGCTATTGATCTCAGGGTTGTGAGTTTGAGCCCCACGTTGGATGCAGAGATTACTTAAAAATAAAACCTTTAAACTCAGAAAAACCTCAAAAACATGTTGAGTAAAGAAATCCAAGAATGAAAGAGTTCATACTTCATGATTGAAATTCCATGAAGTTCAAAAACAAGCAAAAGTAACATGAGAATAACAGTTGACTTTGGGTGGGAGAAAGGGAAAGGGGCATGGGAAAACTCTCTAGGATAAGGGAAATATTCTATATCATGTTCATGATAGTTGGGTACATGGGTGTTTGCTTGAGCTCACTGAACTGAATACTTTAAATCTGGATATTTTATTGTGTGTAAGACTAAAATCTTAAAAAACGAAAAAACAAAATCATTTCTTTAGGTAATTATCAAAAATAAAAATAAAAAATAAAATCTTTAAATAAATACAAACATATTTACATACACACACATACATACATACATAAAAATTGTGTTCTCATTATGTTCTGTGTTAGAAAAAAAAAAAAATCACCCATTCCAAGATTAGATCTCCTACTCCACTCCTTCCTGGAGCGATTTTGTTCATTCTTTTTAGTCTTGTGGGACAGTGTTGGGTTTTCCTCCCTTTCTGTTTTCTTTTATTCCCATCACTGTCCTACCACTTTCTTAGTAGAAGCATCTTTCTTGGGAGCACGTATCTTCTTCTTTGTTTTAGTTTAGGGGTCCATAAGGAAGACTCCACTGTTTAGTCAGCTGCTCAGTTTCAGGGCCAGATTGCACGATAGTGGCTGAGCACACAGGCAGCAGTTAGCTCTTTTTTTTTTTTTTTTTTTAAATGTTTTGTTTATTTTTGAGAGAGAGAGAGTGAGCATGAGCGGGGAAGGGCAGAAAGGGGGGCAAAGAATCCGAAGCAGGCCCTGTGCTGACAGCAGAGAGCCCCATGTGGGGCTTGAACCTACCAACTGTGAGATCGTGACCTGAGCCGGTCGAATAAGCCACCAGGCACCCCCAGCAGTTAACTCTTCAGGGCCAAGTTCAAAGAAAGAGCATGAACCATGATAGCCTGGCAAAACCTCTGTGCGGTGAACTTGTTTCTCTACAGAAACAAAACAAAGGCAATTCTGCCTCCAGTATGCCATTTTGTTTGTTAGAATTTAAAAAGTGTTACGTGTGACCAAGGGAGATAGTATCAGCCTCTTAAACAACCACTGTGTTCTTTTGAATTGGGTACCGCCAACATTTGCATAATGTCAGAACACTCTGTAGAGGAGTTGCTGGTATGTGTAGTCTGTTAGTAACAAGGACCAAAAATATAATTTTGAATTGTTGTAAAACATTTGACTACCTTAAATTACGAAGAACAATGACTACAGCACATTGCTTTGTTTTATTAAAGTTTTCTATCAATAACCACAATAAACTAAATGTGTAGTAATGTTTCGGTCAAGCAGACACTGTGTCTATTTTTCTTTGAAGGAAAGATTTTTGGGTTACATGGAAAATGATAAAACCTTAATGTAGAGTGCAGTTGAAAACAAACAAATCCTGTCTTTGCTTTGGAGAACACCAGAAACAAACATTGTGCAAGAAGCCAAGTTTGTCCTCTATGTCTTCTCCCAAACTGTACCCACTTCTATCCCCAGGGGCCATCCCTAAACACTGTATTTGGAGATCAGTCTTGCTGAGGTTCTCACCCTCTCGTGCTTCCCTGATTATTCAGGCCTTTGTCTCAACCCTTCCTTCCTTCCTTGTGTCAAGCCCAGCTGTCAGAGTCATCAGAGTCTTTTTTTTTTTTTAATGTTTGTTTATTTTTGAGACAGTGCAGGAGACAGAGTGCAAGCAGCCAAGGGGCAGACAGAGGGAGACACAGAATCTGAAGTGGGCTCCAGGCTCTGAGCTGTCAGAGCTCACGTGCTCGAACTCACAAACCGTGATATCATGACCTGAGCCCAAGTCGGACGCTTAACCGAGTGAGCCACTCAGGTGCCCCCCAGCTGTCCGAGTCTTGAACTGGATCACCAAATCTCTACTATTGTGATCAGGAGACAAAGTTATGAGCCACCTTCTCAGGCCTGAAAATATATATCTGGTATGGTGAGCAACCATATTCTCCAGATCGTGATCAAAATGCAACCTTATTTTTATCTCCCACAGTCCTTCAAAACTGACTGGGGATACAGGGAGCTAATTTCCCCCAATCCTTATTAAGACAAATTGTTAAAAGCTTGGAACTAAGGCAAGAGGATGGTTATCTGTTATTTCTGTGTTATGCTAGAATGTTTTCTCACAGGCCCACCCAGGGATTACTTAATTTTCTAGGGGAATATGCCATTGTTCACTACTGTTGTGTAGGGCACATACTTTGTGATGTTGCATGTTCTCTTTTAGATTTTTGTTCAGTAGAGATACAAACGATTTCTGTCTGATAGAAAAAATAGATTCAAAGGTTATGGCTGTATTGCCTTGTAGGAGTTTAGCCACTTTAGTTACTAATCTCTCAATCTTTCAGTATCCTATCCTCACTCACTTCCTATAAATAATCACTTTTTCAAATGCTTGTTGACCCAGCATTAACATCCTTCTAACTCTCTCACCAATGAGTTAAATAAATCATGACACATGTTTATTCTGTGCTTATATGAGAGTCATGTTTTTAACTTTTTTTTTTTTTAATTTTTTTTTTCAACGTTTATCTATTTTTGGGACAGAGAGAGGCAGAGCATGAACGGGGGAGGGGCAGAGAGAGAGGGAGACACAGAATCGGAAGCAGGCTCCAGGCTCTGAGCCATCAGCCCAGAGCCTGACGCGGGGCTCGAACTCACAGACCGCGAGATCGTGACCTGGCTGAAGTCGGACGCTTAACCGACTGCGCCACCCAGGCGCCCCAACTTTTGAAAATTATATTTTGCCATCCTAACTGAAGACTTAGGCAGACATATTATTTCTGGTCAGTCTTAGAAAATAAAAAGTCCTCTAGTTACTTTTGGTAAAAATAATTTCAATCCAGTAACTAGAATGCCCAACCTTTTGTAATTATCAAAACTCTGAAAACCCATCTCCTCTAGCCCAGGTGAGCCTCAGGATGGAAGTCTGCAGGAGGAAAAGGGAATGTGGTTCTTTTACTCTGTTCTCTTTATACTCACCAGGTGAGTTGTAGTTTTGGACCCCACTAGGGTCAAAGGGAAATGGGGTACATGGAGAGAAGTAAGGCAATTGGCCAACACTTGCTTGGCTCAGTGCCTTCATACTGTCAATCCAAGCCAAGAGTTGATGGTGACATTTCTGCTAGGCCCTCCTCTGATGTAGGTGCCTTGACCTGGGGAAATAAAAATTGCTTGGATTCCTTAATCAGCCCCCAGGCAACCAGGGGGTCCACCTCAGTTTCGTTCTGCAAATAACACAGTCTACTCCATGTAGCCCCATTGGCAATACCCAATATACCTCAATCCGCTGGTCCTTGAGAACATGTATCCTTTGCCTCATAAAACTCTGGGAATGTGAATGATCCTCCAAGAGCAGCCCTCTCTTGTCTCCCTCAGAAAGCGGTTAGCCCTATCTCTCACTGTCTTGATTTCCTGGGTGGTGATCAGAGATCACTTTAAGCTCTCTCACATGCAAGTCAGGTACTTTGTCTTCGGATTTAGGGAACACAGTTCTCTGAGTGGTCATCTTCAAGCTCATGGTTAGACATTTGCCACTCGTACCCAAAGTGAAAGTGTGGTCAGGGCCTCTGGTCTCTCCAAAGTAATCTCTTCACCAGTCCACCTTCTGTCCACTCTCTAAACTCTTTCTGTGCGTTTCAGTTGACTAAGGGGATCAGGGGCTGTGGAACAATTTCTCAGGTCTGTTTCTTTTGTAAATCCGCATATGGCATTGGTGGTGTGGAGGATTTTCACACTCTTGCTATGATACTCTGACTATCTCCTCATTCAAAACTGAGTTCGAAAAAATATCTCATTCTGGTTTCCTGTTCATTTACATTTAAAGTTATTGGAAATAAGCAAATATAGTAGAGGGGATTTTAAACTTTGCAGGAGGGGAGGCTGTGCCATGTCAGGAGAAACCTTGGGATTGAAGCACACCCAACACACAATTACTTATTCAATCCATGAGTAACATTAGCTTTGAAATAAAAGCAGAAGCTTTATGAATGTGGCCATTTTTCAGCAAAAGGCATACATTTTCCCTTCCTACACATATGGTAGACATATATGTACCTTAAAAATCTTTATTTGTCATAGGTTTGGGATGGTATATGCAATTCTACCTCCATCTCAACTTTCATTTGATATTTATTTATTGATTCAACATCTCAACTTTCATTTGTTATTTATTGATTCAACCTCACTGTGATGGAATATACAGTGGTGAACTAAATAAGCCTGCCCCAAGTCTCCAGAAGCTACAGGAAAATGTGTCAGGTTTTTATCACATTTATCACATTCTCATTTTCCTCTTCTTCTCCCTTATCTTTCACTTAGAGAACTCTAAAGTGACTGAATGGGTTTTCACAAGCTTGTGACTTTTTCCTCAACACACCCTTGCCTCTCATATTGTATTTTCTTAGGAGTTGTGACTCTCACACAATGTACTAATCATGAAAGGATTATATTTTTATACTCCTCCCTTCACATCTTTGGGATTGTACTGGAAAAACACTCTGTTTGGGAAGACTTGGGTTTGAAGACCAACTTTTCTGTTTATTACTACCTTTATGATTGGGGCAACTTAATCTCTTTGAAACTTGGCTTCTTTATCCACATTTAGGACTATTACTGTCCAGCTTAAGTTGTTTTATTAGCTGAGATGATGTATTCACAGTGCTAACAGGAAGTGGATATTCCCTAATTGGATTCCCCTGGGACCTTACTCTCTTTTCATCCTGTTTTGGGGGTACCTCTTCCAATTTGGGCCCAGGGCTGAGGTTTATTATCAAAACTATTTTGTCCCTGATGTTCCTAACTTAAAAAATGCATAAGTCATGAGGCGCCCGGGTGGCTTAGCATCGGTTTAGCGTCCAACTTCGGCTCAGGTCATGCTCTCACGGTTGGCGAGTTTGAGTTCCACGTCAGGCTCTGCGCTGACAGCTCAGAACCTGGAGCCTGCTTCAGATTCTCTGTCTCCCTCTCTCTCTGCCCCTCGCCCACTCACACTGTATCTCTCTCTAAAAAATAAGTAAACATTAAAAAAAATTAAAAAATACATAAGTCCTTCTTTGTATGTACCATTTGGAGCATGAGATTATCCATTCTTGCTTCACACAATGAGATGATGGCTATGCTTTTTACTCACATTCTAAATAACTACTTAAATAACTGTGTCACCTCACAGAAATGAACAGAGTACTGTGATTTTTCTTCCATTCTCCCACTGTACCTCTTCTCCTGATTATTGTTTTAGGATGCCCGTGAAGACTCACAGTTCCCTAGAGATCATTACGTTGTTTCTTAGAATGGAACAAATAATATATTTAGCTGTTAATCACAAAGTTAGCCCAGGATTTGTTCAATGAGCACCAAATGTGTGACAATTTGTGAGCAATCATTGATTAAGTGGTATTTCCAAAGGGAAAATAGGAAGTACTATGGTATTCATGAGGCATCATTTTATGAGCATGAAACTTGATTTTATCAGTACTTCCTGGTTTCAACTCCAAAGCATCATGAGACTCATAGGTGTTAAATTCTACTGCACCCCTAGATTAATATCAAATTGATCTGGTTTTTCAGCATATCTCTCATTTCTTCTTCTCCACCCAATTCATCAAGAGTCATTTGGCACTTCAAATGGGGATCAATTGGACTCATATACTCACCACAGGACTAACAAGAGATCAATGCCCTCGGACGCTACTCAGTACCACCAGTCATTGAAACTATAGTTATGACTGTTCTCACTGGCCCTTGGCAGAAACCAGATCCTTCATAAAAAGGTAAATGGACAACTGTTAAAGGTATTAGAGGTCATCTAGGGTCAGCTTGATGTTTGATTTTTCTAATTGATTTTGTTGTAATTATTGAAACCTTTAAAAAGTGAATGTATAAGAATCATCTTAAATAAAAGCAATAAAAGATGGCTAGTCTGGTTAAGGCTAGGTTGGGGGATGTAGAGCTCTACCCATTCAGCCCCTCCTCATCTGAGTTATTTCTGAAGACTCCACATGCTGCTCAGGTCAGAGTCTAAAAAGCATGAATCTAGGTCAACCCCTGGATTTTGCAGAAGAGGAAACTGAGGCCCAGAGATATGAAAAACTTACTTAAGATCACACAGTTATTAGTGGCCGATTTTATTCAGACCTTATTCAAGGCTTTCTGTTTTTTGTTTTGTTATTGTTATTTACACCATTCTGCCATTTTGTATGATGACTAAATAGTACTAGTGGGCCAGGACAAAGGTGAGGCAGTAGGATGGATGCCTGGGTGCAAAATTTAAGGAGACACTCCCTCTCACGTCTGTGCAGGAGCTGAGTCTGCACTTGCAATGGCTTGAGAGTGAGTGCTTCCTTAAATTCTGTGCCCTAGTTGTCTTGTTTGCTGTCCTAATCCCAATCCTGCCTCAGGTTATATTTAATATAGTAAACATAAGTATTTATTTATATTTACAAACATGCAATATACACCCTCTAACTCTTAATGTTTCTTGCCCTCTTTGTCTTCCCCATTAGATTGTGAATCTTGGAGATCAAGGATAATGTCTTTCATCCTTATATTCCCAGGGTTTGGTTTGGTATTCGGGAAATAATGAGTACTTGATAATGTCTATGGAATGGGAAGATGATCAGATTTAAATTTTGTCTTTTATGAAGTCTTTCTTGACCCCTTAACTCCTCCCTGACCTCTCCATCCTCTGGACTCATAACACATTACCTGAATGACTTAGTTCACATTTAATCATCTATGCTGACATAACTTTTTTATTTATGTAACTCTTGTGCAGCAGATTAGTGTTATAAATTTATTTATAGCCAATTAGATCTCACCAAGTTAAGAGCAAAAGCCAATTCACATTTTTTTTGAATTCTCTCAGCAGCTATCAGAATATTTTGCACATTTGAGGCATGCAGCAAATCGTTCTTCAATATATGAATGAAGAATAAATGAATTCATGAATAAATGAACAAGTCAATCAGTAAATGACATTTTCTCAGCTGAAAACAGAATACATAAAATTTGGTAACTCTTTTTAAGTCCTGGCTTGCCCGATAATCAGTTAAGTGACCTTGCACAAATCATTTCACCACTTTGGCCTCAGTTTCTTCATGTGGAAAATGAGGAGGTGGCTTGGGTGATTCCGAAGATATCTCCAGCTCTAGAATCCTATAAATGTATGATATTTAGAAATCTGCTATGCAAGAGTTGTATAGGGCGCCAGGTATAAATTTTGCTACTCTGAATCCACTTGTCATTCTGACAGTGATTGCCTAAATGGAGTTGATGGCCCAATTTTTTTTTTCTTTTTAAATTTTTATATAAATTCTAGTTACTTAACACACAGTACAATATTGGTTTCAGGAGTAGAATTCAGTGATTCATCACTTACATACAACACTCAGTGCTCATCTGAAAAAGTGCCCTCCTTAATACTGATGGCCCAGTTTTTAACTGTTTAGAGAGGCCTAAAATTATGAACATATTGTGTGTCAAAAATTAATTTGTAATATACTATGAACACTACTATTGGACTACTTTTGTGTCTAGACTGGAAATGAAATATCCAGTATATAGAATGAATACAATGTTAAGTATACATATTTATCTATAGCATTATTTCTATGGGAAAATGCATTATAAATCTAATCAGGAACTTTAAGAACAAATCTTGCAAGGCTATTAGGTGGAGAAGGAGGAGAATGTCAATGGATGAAGTGTTCCCATGCCTTGAACTACAGTACTTGAAAAAAGATCAAACATTGTACCTTCAAATTTCTATCTCAAATCAGAAAGTCATTAGCTTAGAATAAGGTCAAAGTGAGTTTTATTATTTCAAGGAGGTAAACAACTCTTTTAAAATAGCCAATTATATCGGTATGTTCTTATTTAGCTATTTTTAGTGTTTACTTTTTATTCTGTAAAATAAATGCAAGACTGAAAATGTCTCATTAGAAATTCTTTACAGAAATATGAGTAATCTTCCAAGAGTCTCTTGGAAAAGATAAAACTCTTCTCCCCTGCTTGCCCCAAAATGTATTTAATTCAAGTTTCATTTTTAAAAACCATGGAGATTTCCTATGTGAATGATGTCCATGTTTGGTGACTTTATTAGCCATGTGATGAAATTGTTATTTGTTAAGGAAAAGTATAGTTTCCTGAGGAAGTATTTAGTGGTTCATGATAGGCCCCATGCCATCCTGGAATTCATCATTCAGAATTATGATTGAGGCATTTCAGTTCATGGCAGTGAACCAACCTTGAACATACATTGTAATTTCTCCCCAACTCCACGTTTATCCAGGCCCTGGTTCACTTAATGAATGATCAGAGTGTAAAAAAGAGTGCAAGACTATGTGTTAGATCTGACAACATTTTTATTTTACATGACTATCACTTACTGGTCTCTTAGATGCCAGTTATTTCCATCTAGTTTCTGTTGATCATGGTTGGAAGTTAATCTTTCTTGAAAACGATTTCTTCTTCCTCAGTCTTTAGTTTTATCCACTGTCTTTAGATCAAATCTGAACATTTCAGCCATTATTTCAAGTCCTCTGTACCCCCATCATCAGGCTTCTCCATGTCTTATCAACATCATTTATCTCACTTTGCTGTCCCTTGGCCTCAATCTGTGGTAGCTCATAGCTCATCTGGGGAGGATCTTTTCAAACCTCTTCCATCTGCATTTGTATTGGAACTTTGTGAGAGACCTGTGAGGCACTGGCCAAGTCCTCCAGGGCCTGACCTCCTTCTCCCTTTTGCTTAACATCTGTATTGCCTAAGCATTTATGCCAGGCACTGTGCAATAATAATAGACCTAATAACGATATCATTTATTGCAGGGTACTTACTATGTCAGGCACTAAATTATTTTATATGCCTCATCTCCACTAAAATAACATATTAGGTAGATTGGGTATTATTATCTCCATTTTACAGACAAGAAAATCAAGGCTCAGAGAATTCAGAAATTTGCACTGTCATATGCTAGCAAATGCCAGAGCCAAGTGTTGGAGGAGGTCTTTGAGAGGGTGTGGAATATAAGTTCTGCCCACCATAGCCTTCGAATCATTTCAAAAATGCAGCCTGAAAGAGCAAAGTGTTGTTGAGACCATCTGGGCTATATAGGCCACTGAAACCACTGAAGCCCTACATGAACTCTTAAAATTTGATGGGCAGATATGGAGATTGACTTGTGTTGCGGCCGCCCAAGGCAAGTCTCGTAGGTAACTTCTTTTACTTGTTAAACCTGCCACCTGCCAATCTGGAGTGGCTTCCTCTTTCTTTGGTCTCTCCTTGCCCTCCTTGTATGGGAGCCAATTTCTTTTCTTTTTTTTTTTTAAGGGAGCCAATTTCTTTCTTTTTTAAATTTATTTTTGAGAGAGAGAAAGAGCATGAGCAGGGGAGGGACAGAGAGAGACAGAAACACAGAATCTGAAGCAGGCTCCAGACTCTGAGCTGTCAGCACAGAGCCCAACACGGGGCTCGAACTCAGGAACCCTGAGATCATGACCTGAGCCGACTCGGCTGCTTAACCGACTGAGCCACCCAGGATCCCCTGTTTCATTTTATTTTTATTGTTCTTAACTTCAATTAGGGAAGTTCTTTTTTTAAAAAAAAAATTTATTTTGATGGAGAGAGGGGCAGAGAGAGAATCCTAAGCAGATTCCATGCTGTCAGCACATAGCCTGATGTGGGGCTCAATTTCATGAAACGTGAGATCATGAACTGAGCTGAAATCAAGAGTTGGGGGCTTAACTAACTGAGCCAACCAGACACCCCAGAGAAGTTCTTTTAAAGCAAGGTTCATGGCTTATGCATCTATATTTCCCAATATGACTCAGTACAGTGTCACATACACAGTAAATGATAAACAATTGTGATTAATCATCTAAGGATAAGATTTATTCATCAAAACAATTAGGTCAGGCTTTCTCACAGTTCAGATTACTACACACCATTCTCTCTTAAATGTTCTTACAACAGCCTGTATTTCACCTTCATTACATTCATCAACTTTCACATATTCGTTTCACCTGTGTCTTCTCTACTAGACTGTAAATCCCATGTAAATCCAAGGACAGCGTGTGTCCTATACACCAGTGGATCCCGGGAGCTTGCAACGTGTGCACATAGTAGGTGTTTGATAATTATTTGCTGAGTGAATGAAACAGGTGTCTCAAGGAACTCTTTCCATGAAGGCTTTCTGGGCCTAGTGAGTTCGGGAAAAGACTCATCTTATGCCATCCTCTTGGATATTCACAGTTACGCATCAGCAAAGGCAATCTCCAAGAATCTTGCAGTAAAGAAATCTGCTTAAAGCGGATTGTGTAATTTCTTAAATTAACTTGGCTGAAGAACCACTTCTCCCCCTTTTTCCCTGAGAAACATCTGTTAATATTCTGTGGAATCACTATGGAGCAGACACTCTTAGGAAAACCATTTTTTGGGGAAATCTGGATGCAGTATTTGTCATATGATGTTGTCACAACTGTAGATTGAAGAAATGTACTGTCTTCTTGATCTTTTCCCAGCTGGAGGGACTGTGAATTCTAAAATGCGGAAATGGGGCGCCTGGGTGGCTTGGTCGGTTGGGCGTCCGACTTTGGCTCAGGTCATGATCTCACGGTCCATGAGTTCGAGCCCTGCGTCAGGCTCTGTGCTGACCGCTCAGAGCCTGGAGCCTGTTTCAGATTCTGTGTCTCCCTCTCTCTCTGCTCCTCCCCTGTTCATGCTCTGTCTCTCTCTGTCTCAAAAATAAATAAACGTTGGGGCGCCTGGGTGGCGCAGTCGGTTAAGCGTCCGACTTCAGCCAGGTCACGATCTCGCGGTCCGTGAGTTCGAGCCCCGCGTCGGGCTCTGGGCTGATGGCTCAGAGCCTGGAGCCTGTTTCTGATTCTGCGTCTCCCTCTCTCTCTGCCCCTCCCCCGTTCATGCTCTGTCTCT
Organism: Puma concolor; assembly: GCF_028749965.1. Lineage (NCBI taxonomy): Eukaryota > Metazoa > Chordata > Mammalia > Carnivora > Felidae > Puma > Puma concolor. The sequence continues at coordinate 53,930,497 of NC_141673.1, read as the reverse complement.
CTCTGTCCCAAAAATAAATAAACATTGAAAAAAAAAATTAAAAAAAAAATAAATAAACGTTAAAAAAATTAAAAATAAATAAATAAATAAATAAAATGCGGAAACGAGGATGGTACCAACCTAAGGTAGCTTCGTTATCTAAAGAAAAGGGGCTTGTTCTGTGCTTTTATTCCTCAGCATGTGAAATTGAATGCTTTTACTCAAAATAGCCTGCCTGATTGAGAAGGATTATTTACTTTTCTGTCTCTGATATTCAGCTATGAGGTTCACATTTATTTTTAAGAACTGTGGGATAACTAACTTTACAGGGTTCACAGAGTAATAATAATAAGGATAAAAGCTGAAAGCTATGTTTTTGAAGGCAGCTTACATGAGTTGCAATGATTTTATTTAAACACAATCAGTAACCAAAATTATAGACCATGTAGGAAGGTGGTAAATGTTATGACAAGTACAGAGAAGAGCAAGTACACAGAGTGTATGTGTATAAAGGGAGGTGGGCTGTAATTGTAAATACATTGGTCACTATGGACTTCCCTGAGAAGTGATATTTGAGCAAAGATTTGAAGCCCTTTAGCATGTTAACTACGTGGCTATCTGGGGGAAGAATATGTTGGCCAGAAGGAATAATTAACGTAAAGGTTCTACATCAGGAATGTGTTTGTTGAGTAAAAAGGTCAGTGTGGTGGGCGCTGGGGCTCTGGGGACTGATTCTATAGGGCCTTTTGATCATGATAAGAACTTCGGTTTTCACCTGGAATGAAATTGGGAGTCTTTGGAGAATTTTGAGCAGAGGGCTGTTATGTCTGACTTCTGTTTTGATATTTACTGATTTATTGATTTTGAGAGAGAGTAAGCATGGGGGAGAGGCAGAGAGGGAGAGAGGGTGAGAAAGAATTCTAAGATCACACAGGGCTTGATCTCATGACCTTGAGATCATGGTCTGAGCTGAAATCAAGAGTTGGATGTTGGGGTGCCTGGGTGGCTCAGTCAGTTAAGCATCTGACTTAGGTTGTGATCTCTCAGTTGTGAGTTCAAGCCCTGCATGGGGCTCCATGCTGATAGCCTGGAGCCTGCTTAGGATTCTCTCTCTCCCCCTCTCTCTGCCCCTCCCGACTCTCTTACTTTCTCTCAAAGTAAGGAAACAAATAAACTTTAAAAATAAAGGTTCATTCTGGTTAGGAGGATGAGAGTGGAAGTAGGCTAATGAGTTAGGGGGTGATTGCTACTATATATAATGCAGGCAAATGAATATCAGGACTCAGACCAAATAATAACAATGCAGTCAGTAAATATGGATTAGATACTGGATATTTATTCTGAACACAGAGCAACAGCATTAATTGGAAGTGTGTATGAGAAAGGGGGAAGTCAAGGATGACTTTAAGACCTATCGACCTCACTTAATGTTTATACCAAGTAGGTTATATTATCAGCTCTGTTTTATCGATGAGGAAATTGAAGCTTACAGAGATAATTAACTTTATGTGATTTAGCTGGTAAAGAGCAGAACTGGGATTTGAACCAGGGTTGTCTGAGTCCAAAGGCTGGGCTTCTTTACCGTAGTGCAGTATAGCATCTGCAGGCATTGAGCTGTTACTGTGAACTCTGGCCTTAGATCATCAAGAAACTGATTCCAGGTATGTTTTCTGGTTACTCAGTACCTATCTTGGATGCTAAGTTTCCATTCACATGTTTCCATGCCTTCAACCCTAGTTCATTAGTGACTATATTCCTGCCCCCAACACCTTCTTTTCTTAGAATCGACTACTTCTGAATCCTGTTGCTCAACTCTCTTAATCTCCCTGACCACTGAAACATCCATTATTGGCTTCATTTTTCCCCAGGCCTTGGACTCAGTTTGGACTTCTGCCCAAAGCTTTTCTTTTCCCATTAGCAAACCTTCACATTTCAGAGCTATTTTCTAATATTTGTCCTCTTAAGCCCACTTTAGATTAATTGACTCAACCACTTGGAAGTTAAAAGCATATGAATCTCCATGAGGAGGAGGGAGCATACAAAAGGGACAGCATGGCTGACAATGACATTCATGAAGTCTCCATATTTTTCTCAGTCATGGTGGGAGGGAAAAGCATGGTAATAGCAATCAGCTTGGAGGCCTCTAGGCAGGACAGTTTCTGATCTATTGGCCAGTGACACCTGGCTTTAAAGGAACTCTTTCCCTGGTTTTATCTTCTTCAACCTGAGCAACTTAGTGTCTTCTTATATCTCCCTTTGCAGCTTCAAGCAAACTCATAAGGAGTTAATGGTATTACCTTAGGGACCAGCATTGAAATTCCTCCTACAGAAGAAATGCCATGTTGGGGAACATGTTTTGATATGTGGTTAGGGTAGAAGATGTATTTCCCAATGGCTAAGGTGTCAGAGGAAGGTGAAGCTGCCTAGCACAGTGGAGGAAAAAGTGAAGCTCGTGGTTCAGTGGCAGAGGAAAAGACAAGGCGCAGCAGAGATGAACAGAGACGGGAAAAGAGGAGGGAAGATAAAGCCATTGAACTGGAGGAAGTCTCTTTAGGATACAGTATGACTCTCTCCATTTATTACCACCAGATTACCATCTGTAATCATTGTGAAAATCTCATCCCCAGAAGGCTTGATATGAATGAGGGTTGCTGTGGGTCTAAAGCAGAGTCTTTGTTACTTTTGGGTTATGGTCTTCTTAGTGTAGAGTAAGAGCATTGTGTCAAGGAGATAGAACCCAAAAGACATAGGCAGGAGAGAGCTTTGGGCACCTTGTTCATAATAGCCCATAAGTCAATTCAAGTGTTATCAACAAGGTGAATGAATAAACAGATTATGGTATATCTATTCAGTGGAATGCTACTCAGCAATAAAAAAATGAACTACAGAGTTGCTGATACATGAAACAACATGAATGGATCTGAAAATGTCTATGTGAATGAAACAGGCCTGGTGAAAAAGAATACATTTTTGTACAATTCCAATTACATAAAACTTCAGAAAATGCCAGCTCATCTACAGTGATGGAAAATAGAGCAATGGTTGCTAGAGAACCAGGGGAAGTACAGAGGAATTACAGAAGGACAGGACAAAAAGTTCTTGGAGATGAAGCACATGTTCATTGTCTCATTTTTGGAGATGGTTTCACAGGTGCGATACCTGCACCAAAATTTATCAAATTGTACACTTTAAATAGGTGCAATTTAGTATATCACAGTTATACCTCAAAAAGGAGGTTAAAAGCATTTTAAGCCCCTTGAAAATTTAAGCCATGACTCCTTTAAGAAGAATGCCTAGTAAAATGCCACACACCCTCTGAGGACTAAATAAATATTTCCTGCTAAATTTTTGGACTGAATAATAGTTCAGCATGACCATGAGGGTTAGACATTTTCCTGATGTCTACAGTAGTTTAGTTAAAATTGACTAACATTTATTAAGTTTCTCTTATCAAATCAATAAAGGAATATGAGATGTGCTTTTTTTTTTTTAATTTTTTTTTCCAACGTTTATTTATTTTTGGGACAGAGAGAGACAGAGCATGAACGGGGGAGGGGCAGAGAGAGAGGGAGACACAGAATCGGAAGCAGGCTCCAGGCTCTGAGCCATCAGCCCAGGGCCTGACGCGGGGCTCGAACTCCCGGACCGCGAGATCGTGACCTGGCTGAAGTCGGACGCTTAACCGACTGCGCCACCCAGGCGCCCCGAGATGTGCTTTTTTAAAAGTTTTTATTTAAATTCCAGTTAGGTAACATAGAGTATACACCTGAAACTAACATACATACTAATTTCAGGTGTACAATATAGTGCTTCATCACTTCCATACATCACCAGGTGCTGATCACAAGTGCACTCCTTAATCCCCATCACCTATTTAACCCATTACCCCCCCCACCTCCCACCCCACCCCCACCCCCACCCCCACCCCCACCTCCACCTCCACCTCCACCTCCACCTCCACCTCCACCTCCACCTCTGGTAACCATCAGTTTGTCCTCTATAACTAGAACAGTTAAGAGTCTGTTTCTTGGTTTGCCTCCCGCTTTATCTTTTTTTTTTTCCCATTGCTCGTTTGTTTTGTTTCTTAAATTCCACATATGAGTGAAATCATATGATATTTGTCTTTCTCTGACAGACTTACCTCGCTTAGTATAATACGCTCTAGCACTACCGACATAGTTGCAAATGGCAAGATTTCGTTCTTTTTTATGGCTGAGTAATATTCCATTATATATAAAAACCACATCTTCTTTATCCATTCATCAGTTGATGGACCCTTGGGCTGTTTCCATAATTTGGCTATTTTGATAATGCTATTACATATCAGGGTGCATGTATCCCTTTGAATTCATATTTTTGTATTCTTTGGGTAAATACCTAGAAGTACAGTTCCTAGATCATAGGGTAATTCTATTTTTAACTTTTTGAGGAATCTCCATACTGTTTACCAGAGTGGCTGCACCAGTGTGCATTCCCACCAACAATGGGAGAGGGTTCTCCTTTCTCCACATCCTTGCCAACACCTGTTGTTTCTTGTGTTGTTGATTTTAGTCATTCAGACAGGTGTCAGGTGATGAGATGTGCTTTTGATGAGTTTATAAACAGGCTGATTTTAACATATCCATGGACACAGGTTCTTCCTATTTAACAACAAAATTCAGCAACTCTATTAAAATTAAGTACTTCAGGAAAAACTGTAGTCACACTAGTTTTGCATCGCACAAGTTAAACATTTGACTGACTTTGATTTTCCCAGCAATTGTAACATTGGATGATATTCAGGAAGGATTTAGACCTCTGTTTCTTGTTGATAACAAAAATATTTACCATTTATTAAGCACAGATAATACCTCATGCATCAAGCACTTTATAGAATTAAATTATTTAATCCTACAATGGCAAGGTGGGAAATAATTAGCTATTAAGCATTCCTCTTAAACAGATGAGAAACTAAGACTCAGAGAAATTAATGATTATACCGATGTCAGACAAGCAGTAAGTACTGGAAGGGCGATTTGAAAGTTAATCTGATTTCACAGTGAGGATTTTCTCTTTGTAGCCCCCATTCTTTAGGATTGTCCTTGCAGGACAACGCCCTGGACTTAATAATACTGCCAGCTATTGTTAAACCAAAATGCAAAGTTTCTAGGTTTTTAAGGAAACATGGAACAAAGAAGATTAAAAACAATGCTGTGTTTCTTCATGATAAGGTCAAAAGCTACTGAAAACTCCACGCACGCACACACACACACACACACACACACACACACACCTACAATTAAACCCTTTTAGCATTAAATGATACCTCTGTCCTTTGAAGCATTTTCTTATATATGCATATATTCTTATCTCTCTTCAATATACATTTTGTGCTCAGGTTACTAAATAAAGTATGTTATATTGCTGAAACTTTTTCTGGCTCTTAGCTAAGGTTCCAAAAGGTTTGGATATTCTCAGTGTGACCTAGAAATTTCCCTACAGGCAAATTTGTGGCATCTGGTCTAATTTTAGAGGAAGTTTCTCTAATGTGGCATTTTTCAGATATTTGCATTCCTTGACTTCTGTCCACTCTTTCTCTTCTACTTTAAATGTTTATTTATTTATTTTGAGAGACAGAGAGAGAGAAGGGGGGGGACAGAGAGAACCCCAAGCAGGCTCTGTGCTGTCAGTGCAGAGCTCGACATGGGACTCCATCCCACAAACCATGTAATCATGACCTGAGCTGAGATCAAAAATAGAACACTTGGGGCTCATGGGTGGTTCAGTCAGTTGGACGTCTGACTTCAGCTCAGGTCATGATCTTACAGTTTGTGGGTTGGAACCCCGCGTCGGGCTCTGTACTGACAGCTCAGAGCCTGGAGCCTGCTTCAGATTCTGCCTCCCTCTCCCTCTGCCCTTCTCCTGCTCACACTCTGTGTGTCTCTCTCTCAAAAATAAATAAACATAAAAAAAAATTAAAAAATAAATAGGATGCTTAACTAACTGAGCCACCCAGGCATCCTTCTTCCACTTTCAATGTTTTTGTTGGAGACTAATGTTCAGTTTTCTTAACCACATAAAAACCAAGCAAACCAACAAACCAACAAATAAACCCAGTTGCTTTAGGAACCAACAATACAAGGAGCTGCCCAGAGCTCATGATAAGTTTCCCTTGTTACTGCAGCAGATCTTAAAGACTGAGAGCAAGAGAAGCACAAAAATGAGGTGGGAGCTCACCAGCCCTAAAATCTTAATGTGTTGACATATTTATCTGAGATCATTTCATTTTAAATTTTATTAATTTTACTGTAGTTAAATGTTGTAACTACATCTGTACCCTTAGGATGCAATCCACCACTTGTCTTTACAGAATTAACAAATGTGCCTTTATTGATGATTCCTCTTTCTAGCCCTGTTTTCCCCATTCACTACACCTGTGTGCTTTCATCAATATGCAATATTGACTTGGATGAGTTTAGCATTTGCCTTAACAGAAGGCATACTGTGTAACTCGCTTCCCCCCCAGCTCTTTATTGTTTTAAAGATTTGTCTACACATATTCATGTGGCTGTATCGAATTAATTTTAACTACTAAATTGCTTGCCATTATACCTTAGATTTTTATACCTCATATTTTACATTATACCTTAAATGTTTAAATGTTTAGATTAAAAATTTAGATGTTTAGATTTAAAAATGTTTTATTTATTTATTTATTTATTTATTTATTTATTTATTTATTTATTTATTTATTTAAAAGAAAGAGTGTGCAGGGGCGGGGTAGAGGGATGTGGAGAGAGAGAGAGAGAGAGAGAGAGAGACAAAGAATCTTAAGCAGGCTCTGCACTTGGAGTGGAGTGTGAGTTCCATGTGGGGCTCAATCTCACAACTTTGAGAGCATGACCTGAGCCAAAATCAAGAGTCGGGCGCTTAACCAACTAAGTCACCCAGGTGACCCAGGTAGGTGCCCCTACCTCAAATTTTTAATATCTCTCCTGTTTATCGGCAGTAAGGCTAAGTTCAATATTTTGCTGTTAAAAAGAAAGCCTCGGTGAACTTCCTTGTACAGGTCCCCTTAGCTATATACGTTAGATTTCCTCTGGTTTATAGAGAAGAATCTACCTAGAGATGGAAATTATGGTTTGTAAGATGTGTGTGTATCTTCATTTAACTTAAAACATTCCCCGCCCCCAGCTTTATTGAGATTTAATTAACATGTAACATCATGTAAGTTTAAGGTGCACGACATGTTGATTTGATACACTTGTATATCACAAAATGATTACCACCGAGCTGAGGAGGTCGTGGAGAGGACATGACCTCGGGTTGACCCCGGAGCTGCCCCCCCCCCCCCCCCCCCCCCCCCACGCGATAGATAGGAGGCTTCTCAGCCCGCCCGGTCCTTGGAATGTGTGTTCCGCCCACCACAGCGGGAGCGGGTTCTCAAAGATGAAGCCTCCAGAGAGCGATGTGCTGCTGAGACTCTCTGGACGCGTACACAACTGAACCCCGTTAGGGCCTCCATCTAATCTTTTAAGATTCCGGCGAGCAGGTGGGGAGATCTACCCGTCTTCCGGCCTCCCAAGACAAGCCTTGGGAGTTCCCTGCTTGTTACACCTCTCACCTGTCAACCTGGAGGGGCCGGCCTCTTTCCCAGGTCTCTCCTTGCCTTCTGTGTTTGAGGCCAGCTTCCCGTTTCACCAGAAAGCTCCTGAGCTTTCAATGCAACACACCACAGTGTTCGCTAACACCTCCATCACGTCGCTGAACTGCCGTTTCTTTTTTGTGGTAAGAACATTTAAGATTGATTTTCTTAACCGCTTTAGAATGAGTGGAGAAGGAAGATGTGCCGTTCAGTCACATGCGATGGGATGTTATTCAGCCCTGAGAAGGAAGGAAATCCTGGCACTGGTAACACCATGGCTGGACCTTGAGGGCATCATGCAAAGTGAAACGTCAGAGAAAGACAAAAACTGTACGATCTCACTGCTCTGTGGAATCCAGAAAGGCCGAACTCCTAGAAGCAGAGGAGAGCGGTGATGACCAGAGGCCGCGGAAAGAGGGAATGCAGGGATGTTGGTCAAAAGGTATAGACTTCCAGTTAGAAGATGAGTAAGTTCTGGGGATCTGATGGCAGCACTGTGATTATAGTTGACAACAATTATATACGTGAAAGTTATTGAGTAAGGAAATCTTAAATGTCCCCTCCACTCTTAATCCGCTGGGGTGCACGTCTTCTCTGGACCAGCTCCACTGGATTGCCATTGATACTACGGTGGCTTTCTGGAAACAGCTGCTGTAAGCAGTGAGAGTTTGCCTAGTCCCTAGCTTTAAGTGGGAAAAGCTTGCCCTCTGGTCTGGATACTTCCAGATGTTACCACTTGCATTGTAAATATTTAGTCATTGATTTATTTTTGTCTCGTTACTTAGAAGCCCTTTCCTTATAGTTATTCCCTAGCTCTCACTGTCTAGGGCCCCAGGGCGCCTGAGGTTTTAAGCTGTCCCTCTGGGGACAAAATGCTGCTTTGTGAGGCTTTAAAACATTGTTTTTAATTGCTTCGTGTCTTTGAGGTGAATTATAACTCGAAATGTCCAGAACGCTTTCCTATTCAAGGATTTGCAGGTAATTGTCTTATTTGGCTCTCCCAGCCTCCTGTGTCCCCAAGGCATGGTGGTTTAATGTCAGGGAAGGGACACAGAATGGAAGAAAACCGGCAGAGGGGGGAGCGTTTGATTGGGGGTAATTAATGTCGCAATCAGCTCCGGTTTCTGATGTGGCTTCCAGTCTGAAAGTGTAATTTGGAAAATGTCTGACATGAGAGTACTTGACTTCTAAAATTATACCTAATGTAGACTAAACACCAATAAACCTATCAGAGGGGATTTGGCTTCCTAATGTAGGCACAACCTTAGATAAACAAACTGATTGTGATACTTTTAATACTGTATACTTTTAGAGTCCCCCAGTTCCATTATAATTAATTATTTATTGAAACCCATCTAAACAGCCATAAGTGAAAACTTAGGTCTTCCTCCGGGCCCTCCCGAGCTAAATTCTGTTGGTTAATATCCTGGTATTATCGGACAATGGATTGGTCTACGGCTCAAAAAAATTCTCTGAAGTTTAGAGGAATCATGAAAACCTTGAAAAGTGATTATCTTTTGTATTAGCTCTAAACCAAAGTTAGAATCGTTTGTTTCTTAAGTACCTACTATATTTGATGGTAAAGCTCTTAGCTTATATATTTCACAGTATTAATATATGGATAAACTCTTGGTTTATCGATTAATGATTAGGTTAACAATTAAGTTGAAAGTTGCTTGCCTTCACAAAGGACAGACCCCGTTACTGGCTATATCTATACTTTCAGCGTATGCAATAAACTGGGCCACAAAGGACGTTTTGATCAGCAGATCACTACCAAATGATTCAAATCTCAAATTTTGCCACCTTTGGCTTAGCATTTTATAATCTGCAAGCCCCAGCGTAGTGCTCTGGGACCTTGCTACTGAAAGTGTGGTCTGGTTGACCAGCAACTTTAGCATCACCTAGGAGCTTATGCAGGCCACTCCAGATGTGCTGAATCAGAATCTGTATTTTGATGTTTTTTTTTAAGTTTGTTTGTTTGTTTGTTTGTTTATTTATGTATTTACATCATCTCTATACCTAACTTGGGTTTCCATCTCATGACCCTGAAATCAAAAGTCACATGCTCTTCCAGCTGGGCCAGCCGGCCACCCCTAGAATCTGTATTTTAAACAAGATCCCTACAGGTGCCTGGGTGGCTCAGTAGGTTAAGTGTCCGACCGGCTCAGGTCATGATTTCGCGGTTCATGAGTTCAAGCCCTGCGTCGGGTGAGCCTGGAGCCTGCTTCAGATTCTGTGTCTCCCTCTCTCTCTGCCCTTCCCCCGCTAATATACTCTGTCTCTCTTTCTCTCTCTCTCTCTCACAAATAAACATTAAAAAATTTTGCATTTAAACAAGATCCATAGGTGATTTGTATGCATTTTTGAGTCTGAGAGACATTGTGTCCATCAGCAAATTATTAGAGCTATGAGAGCATGGAGGTTTCACTCCCTCCCTAGGTAGAAAATCCCTACATACTAGTAGGCATGTAGCTAGTGCAGATACACAGTCAGGTCAGGTCAGGTCCTGCCCTGTGTGTTGCTGACATTTTTTAGTTGTCTGCCCAGCAGATCATTCCCCTCCCCCTCGTAAGAGCCTCAGTGCTGTCTCCTTTGGGGAAGTACCATCTGCACTGCCAGTCAAGGGAGCTTTCTCTCATCCTCTACCCTGCCCCCACCCCCAGGGATGTGACTGACTTAAGATGGGTCAATCAGCTTCTGTCTCTAGAGCAAGCCATCTTCAATTGAGACACACAGGGATGCAGGGTGCTTTGAGGAGAATCATCTTATGGCTGCACTACAGAGAAAGGCCTAGGAGCTCCCTCTTGCTGTCCCAGGCCCCACGAGATGTCCGTTCCTGTGATGGCAGAATGTTTAGCGCTGCCTTCTGTTACATTCCTTAGATATCATCAATGTACATTCTTTAAAAATCATCTTTTTAATGTTTATTTATTTTTGAAAGGAGAGAACAACACTGCATGAGCAGAAGAGGGGCAGAAGGAGAGGGAGACACAGAATCTGAAGCAGGCTCCAGGCTCTGAACTGTCAGTACAGAGCCTGATGTGGGGCTCCAACTCAAGAACAGTGAGATCATGACCTGAGCTGAAGTCAGATGCCCAACTGACTGACCCACCCATGCTCCAAAATGTACATTCTTTTTAAATAAAAAATATATACTCCTTTCAGAATTTCTAGGCATAAACCACTGTATGTGTTTTTTTTTTAATTATGCAAATTGGATTGTCCCACAGACCCTATTCTATAGGAATACAGAATACACTATTAGTGTAGACTATATTCTTCATTGAGAGTCTTTGGGGCCAGCTGAATTTAAGAGTTCAGAATCTTTTGGATTTTCGAGCAGTGATAGGATATGTTCACCAAATATCACATAATAAAGCTGGTATGGTCTGAGACCATACCTCGTAATTAAGCACATTCAACAGTTTTGTGCTGTTTATGAGATCAGTTAAGTCTTACATATTTCCATGTCAGGACGGGTAAATATTTGCTGTCAAGTGAGTTTAGGATTGGTCAAGTTTTGTGACTAACGTTTCAAAAAAGTTTAGTTTCTAGAGCATTTTTGGAATTTGGAATTGTGGGTAAGAAATTGTGGAGTATGAAATATATTGTGGAGGTATGATTGCCAAGTCAATCCCTATGCATAAATCTTTCTCACGTCTATAGAAGTATTCCATTATATGGATGACACATAATTTATTTAACCAATCTTTTATTGTTGGATGCTAAGGATTTTCCAGTTCCTGCTCTTGTATATGATGTTGCGGTGATCATCCTCTGTGTTTATTTTAATGTAATTGTACAAATACGAAGGGAAAATGTTGCTCATTTTCTAGCCATAGTTGATTTCTCCCATTGTTGAAAGACATTTATGCAGAAGATTCTAAATCCAATGGTGGAAAATATCCTGGTAAAAAGGAAGGAGGGTCATAGCTTTGGGAGTCAGGACTCACTTTCTAGTTCAGGCCTCTCCATTTGACATGGACAACTTCGATGCCGGGGGGGGGGGGGGGGGGGGGGGGCGGGGCGCGGTTTGTACACTAGTTTCTCAGTTGTATAAAAGAAAGAACTGTAACGTATGACTTCTGCCAATTCTGACTTTCTTTGTATAGGCACTGCTCTGAGTTCCTGAGAAACAGCAGAAATCCAAAACAGACAATCCCTGCTGTGATAGGGCTTCCATTTTAATGAGAAAGACCAACGATAAACATGATAACAAAAGTATACTATTTAGTGTGTTGGATAGTGATAAGTGGTAGAGAAAAACTTAATAAAGCAGGAAAAGCTAAGACCATCCTATTCCACTGTATATGTGTATCATTCCTTCTGGGGCTCTTAAAATATGAAGAATATGAAAAGTGTGAAACAACATACCGCATTTCAACAGGACTCGTATGGGGAAGGATTCCATTTCTTACAATTCTAAATAGATTTTGGTGGTCAAGCCATGTTAACTGCTGACATTTCTACTTCTCAAATAGTCTCAGGTAAATGGTTATTGAATTCTGTGGATGGAGGTCGTGGGGAGAGAATATCTGTAGAGGAGCATTTAGCATCCTTTGTGACTTGAAGGCTGAGACTGGAGCCTCTCTCCTCCCTCCTCTCTCTCTCCTTCATCCTCTTGCAAGACTTGGGCTTCCATACCTCACATTCTCACTGAGGATCTACTTTATTTTCCTGGGAATCTCTTCCCTTCTTTCTTCTTCTTATCTAAATCATACTTAATTTTCAAAATTCAGATCAGATTCCATTTTCTTGCTGAAACTTCCTTTGACCCATCCAATCTTCAATTACCTTCTCTTTCTTTAGTTCTCTCTATTCCTGGAGAGATAAAAGACCCTGGTCTATGGCTGGGAGAGTGAAAAATGTTGGGATGTGCAAAACTGGGGAGAATTTGTATGTGGAAAGCCGCCTACTAGGATATTGAAAATTTTTAATTTGGATTTTAGTCATGGCCTTGCCACTAGCTATATGGCACGGATTAAGTGTTAGAACTTCTCTGGCCCTTAATAGCCTGGTCCTTAAAATTAGTGGGTTGGACTAAATGATCCAACCTAGACACAATGGATAAAATGCAAACATTCAGCTGAATTTTGAAGGAAGGGAGAATGTTGTTTGGGGGCACATTGTACATTGATGGGTGGTGTGGGATTATGGTTTGGCTTTGGAATTTATGTCCCTCAGACCCTGTCCATTGTTGGAACCTTCCTTTTGAGCAACCATCCACTCCCTGGGCCCTTACCCAGCCCCATACAACAGCTCACTGTGCTAGCTTTGCTGGTCATCTTTGTTCCAATCCACTTGTCTTGGCCCATTCCTCCTCCATATTTATCATGATCTGCATCTTCTCAACTTTTAGACCTACTCCTTGTTCTTTCTATCTCTAACTCTCTCTTCAGGTTTCTCTCTCAGCATTAGATTCCTATCTTTGAGTCTGTCTACATCTTGATGATAATTTGGATATTCCATCTGCTATGGATCTGATTGTATCTTGAGTACACATTTCTTCTTGCTCTAGTGAGGAATACATCAGACCTAATCTTTTTCTGAGACTCAGATGCAAGAAAATTATTTCAATTTTTTTAGGTTCAAGTAATGACTCTGCTGTTGGTGTTATCTTCATTGTAGTCTCTGCATGTCAGGATCAGTGCTTTTTTCTGCTGATTCTCCCAAGAACCTTATATAATGTTCAGCTCTTATTAGATGCCTATTACTACCTAATTCATGCACTCCTACTTCTCAGTCTTCATCTAGCTTATTTTTTGTTGGAGGATCTTATGAAAACAAAGGGGTGAGGAGTAAACACTGATAAAGGAAAAAACTTAAGCGTCAAAAGCTGACTTGTTTCCTCCTCTTTTACTCCTCCTGTTTTAATTTTCTCCTCTTACTACTTTTAATATATTAATGGAAGTTATGTTGTATGAATGTCAATATATTTGTTTGAATTTAATGAAAAATATTCTAGGTAATCACTCTGCTTTTTCAGGGAACCCTATTGTATCATTTTATTAATATTTATTAATTTCCTATAATTAATGTATTCACTAATTTCCTACTAAATAATTTCATAATTAACAGCAAGCCTTAATGTTTGGCTGATTAAAGAAAGGATCAGTTTTGTTGTTAGGACAGAAACTCATATGAACTAGCTTAGGTCGGAAACAAACAAACAAAAAGAATGAATGAGTGAATGAATGAATGAATAGGAATTTATTGAATGTCTGAAAGTACTCCTAGTAATTGTAGAATAATAATTATAGAGATATGTCATAAGACACTGGAACCAGGAACTAGAAAATTCAAATTCAAAGTTATTTGCTCTGTCTTTCCTAGGATATTTGACCTCTTGGCTCTCCTTCTTTTGGCACATTTACATTCTTTTCCCTTGATCTTATTGTAGATTCTTTTAGTGTGCTGTGGCCTGCACCTGTTCATCCTAGCTTCTGCTTTGCCTGATTTCCTAGCTCTTGCACTCCTCAGAAACCAAGTGAAGTCTAGCTTATATATTCCAATTCTAGATTCCAAGAAGAGATTCGGACTGGCACAGCTTTGGTCAGATGTCAATTCCTGTCCGGTCAGCAGTGGTGAAGGATGGATTGAGCTGGGCACCACATACATGGCTACAAATATGTGCATGGGCACAGGCAAAGGGGTGCATTTACCCAAAAGATCCTAACTATGTTGGCACAGAGCGGTTCCTCAACACAAATTTATTATATTTAATGTCAGGCTCACAAGTAAAGCTTATACAAAATATGCCTTTCCCACCTCTTTAATTTCTTTCTTGAAGTATTGTAATTGCTAAAGCTGAGGCTAAGATGTGGCTGATGTCTAAATATAGAAATAAACAAAATAACTGAAAGGCTGTTGGGAGATTTAGCCTGAAGGGCAGTCACTTTTTAACTTTATAAGTATTTTAGATCTTGATTTATCTGTCTTTCTTTGGGTGAAAATTTGTTTGATCCTGTCTTACTATTAGAAAAGTCATAGCATGCAAATTTTATTCATTCTTATAAAGTGCAAACACATTACCTTTTGTTGACAGATACTAATTTATATAAGGAAGGCAAAGGAAAAATGGATTCAAACAAATACTGTAAGTTCAATAGTATACTAATTAATGGATTTTCTAATTGGTTTTCCTTTTTTTTTTTTAACTTTTCCCCTAAGTCGCTGATTAGTTATGATTACTCTATTACAAGGCTTTGGAGGACATCTGAAAACATAATCACGTGGGGATGTTTGTCCCCTGGTTTTGGGGATGGATCTTACAAGATGTTAAAGCAGCACCATCCAATAGAAATGTCATGTGAGGGGCACATGGGTGGCTCAGTCAGTTAAGTGTCTGACTCTTGGTTTTGGATCAGGTCAGGATCTCACAGTTCATGAGACTGAGTCCCAAGTTGAGCTCTGTACTGTCAGTGTGGAGCCTGCTTGAGATTCTCTGTCTCTCCCCCTCTCTCTCTGCTCCTCTCTCTCTGTTTCTCTCTCAAAATAAATAAACATTAAAAAAAAAAAAGAAATGTAATGTGAGCTACACATAAAGCTTCAAATTTTCTTCTTAAAAATATTTTTTAAATTTATCTTGATTTATTTATTTTAAAATAAAGAGCCAGCAGGGGAGGGGCAGAGAGAAAGGAAGAGAGACCATCTCAAACAGGCTCTGCACTGTCAGCATGGAGCCCAATGAGGGTCTCGAACTCATGAACCATGAGATCATGACCTGAGCCAAAACCAAGAGTTGGATGTTTAACCTACTGGAACCTCCAGGTCCAGCTAGACTTCAAATAGGATCACCATTGGACTTGCCAATTGTATGAAATAATAACTTACCATTTTTGTTTAACTTAGCTTGAACTGGGTGATTAGTGTCACTTACAATGAGTCCTGATGAGTAAACTACTTGTTTCTTTCTCATTCCTACACTCTCCCTTGCCATTAGACCGTTTCTCTTATTCAAACCTTACATGCCCATGCTTGCTTGCCACAGAAAATCAAGGCAGATTTTACTTACCCTGCAAAGGAGATCAGGAGACCAATTGCTGTTTGGGAAAGGCAGAGGTAAAATAAAGTTAGAACATTCTATTATGAGAGTTCTATGTGTGCTGGAGGATGAGTCAGAGACTATCTACCTCATTGACTTGGGAAATTCAGCTTTTCGGCCATCTGCATTTTCCTTCCTCCCTATGGAGATAGGAGGGATCCTGAGACATAGCAGGGGGGTTCTTGGATCAAAGGAGACATGGCTACTTCCTAGATGAACAAGAGTCCATTCAGATTAGAATGACCTTTACTAGTCAGTGAAGCACAACCATCACGAGTGTATGGAATGAGAGATGTGTTATAGGATTTAGACCCTGCACAATTGAGGGAGAAGCTGAGGAAACAAAGGTCCAGAAGGAGGAACTGGAAATCTGACGGAAAGGCATTAATCAGTCTTCGTGGATCACATGGCCCAAGGGTCAGACTTCAGGTCTCCTTGCTGCAGTGGCAGCTCCAGAGCAGAGTAAAATGGGTGGGTGGGTGGGGGTGTAGGTAGGGAGAGGGGGTGGAGTCATGGCAAGACCAAGAAGATGTTTAGAGAGTTTCTTCCTCTCTTTGCGTTTTAGTTGAAAGGAGTGCAGCCAAAACTATAACCAAAGGAGGCATTAGGCTTCCAGAAAAATCTCAAGGAAAAGTATTTCAAGCAATAGTAGAAGCTGTTGGATCAGGCTCCAAAGGAAAGGGTGGAGAGATTCAACCAGTTGGCATGAAAGTTGGAGATACGGTTCTTCTCCCAGAGTATGGAGGCACCAAAGTAGTTCTAGATGACAAGGATTATTTCTGGTGTAGAAGTAGTGACATTTTTAGAAAGTGTGTAGACTAAAATACATCATTATTGAAATGGTGCTTAGTGAAGCTGCCCATTCCAGTAAAGTTGTGAAATCTTTAATCATGTAAACAACTTTCATGTCTCTTTTGTAATATACTCATGGTATCCAAACTAATGATATTGCATGTCTCTAGAATTTAGTTTTGGTGTATTGATATAAACATTACCAAATACAAATGCATAAATGGTGGTTAATCTTTTTTTTTTTTTTTTAATTTTTTTTTTCCAACGTTTATTTATTTTTGGGACAGAGAGAGACAGAGCATGAACGGGGGAGGGGCAGAGAGAGAGGGAGACACAGAATCGGAAACAGGCTCCAGGCTCTGAGCCATCAGCCCAGAGCCCGACGCGGGGCTCGAACTCACGGACCGCGAGATCGTGACCTGGCTGAAGTCGGACGCCTAACCGACTGCACCACCCAGGCGCCCCAAATGGTGGTTAATCTTTAAAAAAAAATCTGTCTTCTTGGGGCCCCTGGGTGGCTCAGTTGGTTAAGCATCCGACTTCAGCTCAGATTATGATCTCATGGTTCGTGAGTTCCAGCTCTGTGCTGACATTTCAGAGCCAGGAGCCTGCTTCGGATACTGTGTCTCCATCTCTCTCTGCCCCTCCCCACTCTCTCTCTCTCTCTCTTTCTCTCAAATAAATAAACATTAAAAAAAAGGTACAAAAAAATAAAAAATCTGTCTTCTTAAAGCATTGATACAAATGGACAAGATAGAAGATGCAGGGAAGTTAATAGAAGTCAAGAACATCTAGTACCTGAAGTAAAAACACAAAGGGGAAGTTCATGGAGAAGTCTATGGGAAGTTATTGACTCTCCATAACTATTGCTTCTGTGGGTCTGTAGCTAGGTTTCTGGTGGTGGGCGTGGGTTCTGTTAAGTAGCAGTGTCAGTAGTTGGGAAAAGAGTTAAAGGGGGCCAGAGGAGAGTGAAGGAAAACTGGAACTTGCTGGGCACCTCTGCATTGGTTTTTCATTCTGTTTGACTGCAAAGACCTTTGGAGAGTAATAGCCACTATTTCACTTCTGTCTCCCAAGTCCCAAATTAATCACTGCCAACCTAGAAACATACAGGGTAAGAAATTCAGGAAAATGTGGTTTCCAGCTTGGCCAGACTGACTTTAGAGGAACCCAGGACAAGGTCAATCTCTGTGGTGATACCAAGGCAAACCATGAACCATCCATTAAAAGGCAGCACTTGACAATAAAGTACAAGGTACAGTTAGCACAACTCACCCTTTGGGGAGCAATCTAAGCTTCTACATCAGGTTAGTGCTTTCTTTGTGTCCTCTTTGTGTCTTTAAGTAGATCTTCTAATTCCCCATCACAAAGGGGATCCTGACCCTGCCTATCACCCTGTTTCTTCCTTGCCGTTGGATTGTTAAGACTTAGCATCTGGTTGCTTCTTCTTTCCACCAAATTGTTTAGCAGTGATACTTGGCCAAGACCTAATTTACTTCTGTTGTTTCTAACTATTTCTTCTGGACCTAGACATGTTTAGGATGCCCAAGACTCTCACCAGGCCAGATTCCCAGCTAAGCCCCAGCTCCTATGTAGCCATAAATGGCTCCTTCACCTCAACTGGGGAGGCCAGCCTTCCTTCATGCTTCCCAAATGAGTGCACCAACTGCTCTAACATTGAAACTCTTTATTATTTGTGATTTTTTTCTGTAGGTGGAAGACTTCCTCTCAACTCATTGAAGGGGTTCCTCCTCCTCTTCCTCCTTCTCCTCTTCCTCCTCCTCCTCCCCCCTCCTCCTCCTCCTCCCCCCCTCCTCCTCCTCCTCCCCCCTCCTCCTCTCCTCCTCCTCCTCTTCCTCCTCCTCTCCTCCTTCTTCTTCTTCTTCTTCTTCTTCTCCTTCTCCTTCTCCTTCTCCTTCTCCTTCTCCTTCTCCTTCTCCTTCTCCTTCTCCTTCTCCTTCTCCTTCTCCTTCTCCTTCTCCTTCTCCTTCTCCTTCTCCTTCTCCTTCTCCTTCTCCTTCTCCTTCTCCTTCTCCTTCTCCTTCTCCTTCTCCTTCTCCTTCTCCTTCTCCTTCTCCTTCTCCTTCTCCTCCTCCTCCTCCTCCTCCTCCTCCTCCTCCTCCTCCTCCTCCTCCTCCTTCTCCTTCTTCTTCTAGAGGGAGAGAGAGAATCTTAAGCAGGCTCCATGCCCAGCACAGAACCTGACATGGCTCTCAATCTAATGACCAGGAGATCATGACCTGAGCCGAAATCAAGAGTCAGACACTTAACTGACTGAGCCACCCAAGCGCTCCTCAATGAAGGGATTTTCTATGCTTGAGTATGAACTAATAGATTGATACGAAGAATATATAGTCAAAGAAACATGGATTTGGTGCCAACAGACTAGCTTTTGTATATGTAATGTGGTAGCTGGGTAAACACAAACAGGAATCTCAACCATAATCATAGCTATTTCTCTTCACACTTAGCACAGTAAAGCAGATGAGTCCCTGAGGACTTAAGGACACTGCAGTATTGGCCCTGGAAGGCTACCTCTGGACTCCTTACTAGGAAATGGTTTAATCCACCGTTTCCTGAACCTCTATTACTAGCAGATGCACGCCAATCCCACACACAAGATGCAAACTTCGGGGATCCTGCTCTTCATTCTCAGTGTTCTGAAGATGAATTCTACCATGTGGGAGAAATGCAAATGAAGTAACATTTGGATCTGGAAGACTTAGAAGGAACCAGATGCTCTGTCCTAGTCTACTATATCTAAGTGGAACTTTGAGCATGTGTGCACTGAGTGCAAAAATCACTCAATGTTAGATTGAGCTGACCTCTGCCTTCAGAATCAAAGAGCCAATACCAAAAATAAAAACAGAATTCTGAATTTGGCCCAGAGAAACTCAGCCAGTTTATTTGGGCATCATCTAACCCCTGCAGGCATTTGACAGTTTCCATAAAGTATCAATAGCAGTACAGCTTTTACTCATGTCTTATTACATCTTGATCTCGTTGTCTTTGAATCTTAATGTTAACTTTTCAATGAATCTTCATTGCTCTGGACTTGGTGCTTTTGTTTCCTTTATGTATTTTGTAACAATCCTGGGAGGTATAGGTCATAATTATTTTAATAGCTAACATAGATATATATGTATATATACACATTATGTGCCAGACACATAGTTCTAAGCATTTTATTAACTCATTTAATTGTATATCACTCTTGGAGGTAGTTCTTATTAATATCATCATCTACCTTTTACAGGCAAGGAAATTCAAATATGGAGTTAGATTATCCAAGGTCACACAAGCAATGAGCGGTAGCACTTGGGTTCAAACCCAGGCAGTCTGGCTCCACAGGTCATGCTCCAACCACTAGTCTACATTGCCTGCTATTTTAAAATAAAACCAAGACTTAGGAAGTAAGTGAATTGCCCAGGGACCCGCAGCTGCTAATGAGTGGAGCTACTATTCTAACACAGGTTTTTGGAGTCTAGAGTTCATATCCTTCCATACTGCTTTCATCAGCTACAAGGTGTGTGACTTTAGGCAAGTCACTTGATTTTGTCAAGCCTCATCTTCCACCTATAAAATGGGGATAATAACGCTGATCTCACAAGGGTATTCTGGGACTAAATACAATTAATTACATAAAATGTTTAACTCCATGACATCTAAGTTAATGCTTAATAAATATTAACTTGCCAGATAATGGATGGGTTCCCAAGGAAAGCTCTTTATTCTCAATGTTTGGTAAGTATTAAGAACATGTTAACTCTGAGCATGTTACCTAAGAACATTTAACTATGGAATGCATAATGTACATAAAATATTGACGGTTTGACATAATTTCTGTTCTCTAAACCTTGATAATTGCATTTAGATTTGCCTTAGAACTAGATGGTTGTTGTGTCCTGGAAATACTTCTTGTCAAGGGCAAAACAATTATTGTGTAAGCCCTTAAAAACCAACTCCAATTAAGGCTCTTTAAAAAAAAAAAATATGTATATATATATATATATTTGTGATCTGTGTCTATATACTCTCTTAAAATAGCATTCTTTTATTTCCATATCAAAATTTTAAGGTAAGTTAAGCCTGGAACACTAAAAAACAATGTTTGTTGACCTGATAATCTGTTTTCCCATTGTCTGTTGAAATTTCTGTTGACGGAATCAATGGAAATTATCAGGTTAAGTATAAGTCTCTTTGTTCCTCTAAACAAAATTATGATGCACTTGTCAGATATCAAGGACATGATAAAACATGGTTTAAAAATGCCGTAGATAATTGTACTACAGAAAGTAAAAGGTCTCAGACAATAAAAAGTAAGAGCCAAGAATATTTTAAACTCAAAATAGAAATATTTTTATAATGTGAGTAGTAGCTGGAAACAGATCAAGAGAACAAGAATATTAATGGTTTTTGCAGCATGGTGTCCATTTCAATGAATATTTGGGGTTATATGTAATATTCTTTGCATTCATAGACCCACTCCTAAGTCCACTGCCATCATTCCAGCCCACGAACTCTTACCTACATGATGATACTAGCCTTTGAATCCTTAGCATTTGTGTCATACTTTGCTCCAACTGAACATATTAATTGATTATCTGTTGCCCTCAAGATGAAATCCAAACTGCTTAGTCTGACATCAGGTACACCATTATTGTGAGCATTATACAAGATAATATAAATTGATTCATGAATTTGTTCATTCAATGTAAGTTGACCTTTTGCTGGTCCATTCCCTGTGTTAAACTTTGGGCATGCAGATGGAGATCTTGGTCTCACGATCAAAGCAAAGTGTTCTCACCTTGTAGAGGGGAGGACAGACAAGAATAACATCATTCACCATGCTATGTGGTAGTGGTATAATAGACATAAACCGAGGACACTGTGGAAGTTCAGAGGAAAGGTAACATTTCCAACTTACCTCCCACTGTTTCTTTATTCAAACCCTGTGCTCAACTGGTCTATTTGCAATTCTCCTAAATAAGCATGCACATGTCCATCTCTCTACCTTTGATGATATTGCGTTTTTTTATGCTGAAGCTCTTCATTTTCTGCTTATTGATTCAACCAATATAGATTGAAATTGTACCGCATGCTTCAGTATGTGTGCTCTCTGCCACACAGCAGTGAGTGAGAGAGGTACAGCCCTCTGGAAGCCGACAGTGTCACCTTTCCCCTCCCCTCCTGCTCCCTCTAAAACTCCCCTTCTTTTAATACTTGGCCCATGGTGTCTTCTTCTGGAGCTCCAGTAAACTTATTTATTATCTGTCACGTGTCAAATCTTATACAATTATCTGGGATCAATCAGTATTTTACTGGTGAATTTATCCATAGTAACAGGAAATGTAAGTATCCTTGTTAGATAAAAATTTTAGATGATTTTTAAACTCTGATCTTACTCCTTTAGTTGGATGATGGTTGGCAATCTGCAAAAGACTCCATCTCCACACCTGTTACAAAATGTGCAGAATGAGCAGATGAAAGAGTTCCAGGTGTGAAGTTGCATTTCTTTAAAAATCTAAAATTTTAGTATCCATTTAATAAGCTAGACCAAATTTCTTCACATTTTATTTCTAATGCTCATAGATATTTAGGGCAAGGGGAAGGAGGTCAAGGTGGAGAAAGAAGGAAGAAGAAGATGAAGAAAAGAACAAGGGCTCCACCAGAAAGAGGGGTGGAAACTTACTGAAATAAGGGCAAAGAACTTCCTTTGCACAGAATATTTCATTTTCAGGGTTTCTTTCCTCCTACTCCCCATGTCAAATCTTGTGAAAAAGCTGGGTGTGTTGTGAATCCTTTGTGTGGGATTCAGACATTGAAAAGCAAGGGCTGGAATGTGGGGTGAGAATCATATGACTGACCTCCGAAATCTCCAAATGTATTTGTCATATAGTTGAGTAAGAGCAGTTACAAAAAAAAGGCCAAGAGTATCTGTTTATAAATAAATTTTAATAAAGCTCAGTGTTAAAGTCTCCCAAAATAAACAATCTGTGTTGAGGTTCTCATATATGTCTTATATAATCAAACGATTATGAACTCTATTTTTTTAAATTGAATATATAGTTTAGTCCAGGTCTTCTGGGGAAATCACTTTATTTGAGCTTTTTTTTTTTTTTGTGCACCTGCTATATGCTAGGCAAGGTGTTTATATATTTGATAAATGGAATGCAGTTTTTACTTGCAAGGTGTTTATAATCAGTGGGGGTAACTATTATTAGTCATCAAATCATTTTTGTTGTAATATTTTACATGATGTGCATATCTACATTTATTTTTAAAAAAATTTTAATGTTTATTTTTGAGACAAAAAGAGACAGAGTATGAGCGGGGGAGGAGCAGAAGGAGAGGGAGACACAGAATCAAAAGGAGGCTCCAGGCTCTGAGCTGTCAGCACAGAGCCCAATGCAGAGCCTGAACCCACGAGCCG
Source organism: Puma concolor (assembly GCF_028749965.1). Taxonomy (NCBI): domain Eukaryota; kingdom Metazoa; phylum Chordata; class Mammalia; order Carnivora; family Felidae; genus Puma; species Puma concolor. The sequence goes on along the minus strand of NC_141673.1, from coordinate 53,907,622 downwards.
TGAGATCATGATCTGAGCCAAAGTCAGACGTTCAACCGACTGAGTCACCCAGGCGCCTCTCCATTTATTTTAAATTTCTTCACTCTTACATGTGTATGTGTCTGTATGTGTAATTGATTATGTATAATTGTATATATATGTATATAAAACTTTATGCATATATATATGTGCAAATATAAGAAAGTGCCTACAGACGTGATATTTTAGAAGGTTGATGGACTCCTTGAAGTCCATCTTTGTATCCTGGGTTCGGAACTTCAGGCAAAAGCAGACTATACTATAGAAAAATTTGAAATTTCAGGGTATTGTCCTGTCCAAGAGGTTGATGCCAGCTTTTTAATGTTAAAATGCCCACAAATTGCTATTAAAATAAAAATGGAACACCTAAACCCTGCATGGTTTAAGGCTCTCTGTAGAGGGGTACCTGGGTGGCTCAGTCAGTTAAACGTCCGACTTCAGCTCAGGTTATGATCTCATAGTTCACGAGTTTGAGCCCTGCATTGGGCTCTGTGCTGACAGCTCGGAGCCTGGAGTCTGCCTCAGATTCTGTCTCTGTCTCTGTCTCTCTCTCTCTCCCCCACTCATGCTCTGTCGCTCTCTCTCTCTTAGAGATAAACATTAAAAGAAAATTAAAGTTCCCTGTAGTAAATTTGGCTGAATGCAAGCAACTCAATGAATTAATCCTTCGTAAATATCACATTATAATTTTTTATAAATCAGTACATGTAAATCTTTCCTTTTTGCCTGTAGCAAATCAGGGGAGCGGTCATTGATAGACTCTCACAGTTATTGTTGGAACGCTCTTTCTCTTTAGGGCAGAGGTAACATAACCTGATAGGATTGTGAGAAGTTATTTATTGTTGGCTGTTTTGCCTAGCCCTTTTCCATAAATTTCTATCAGATCTAAGCCGTGGAAATCACATTGTTAGTCTTTTGTTTTTGATAGCAGTGACTGCTTGCTTGAACTCTCCTTTGGGTACCAGCAGCTCCGTCTTGATCTCTGATGTTATGCAAAGCACATCTGCCTTTTAACTTGCCTGATCCAAACCTTATTTGCCTTGTGCATTTTCTACCCTTTGATCCCTCTCTGCATTACTATTTATCAGTATCAAAAAGCTTCAGCTGGAAGCTGGGCAAATGCAGAGGTTGCCAGTCATTACTTTTGGCCCCAGATCCATAAAATCAAGTCAGTTACACGTCTGGTGGGTTTTTCTCTAACTGGACAGCATGCATCACAAGAGCACATTCTCCCCTGTCCTTACTGAGTCATGTCAAGAACTGAAGGTGAGCTTTATTCTTAAAATTATGAGTACCTTCCCCCTAAGTCCTAGCACGCAGCAATTTAGTCATCTATATAAGTTCCTTTTCTTTTTTTCTTTTAAAAAAATTTCATTATTTTTTTAAATTACATCCCAGTTAGCCTATAGTCCAACAGTGATTTCAGGAGTAGATTCCTTAGTGCCCCTTACCCATTTAGCCCACCTCCCCGCTCCCACACTCCCTCCAGTAACTCTCTGTTTGTTCTCCATATTTAAGAGTCTCTTAATGTTTTTGTCCCCCTCCCTGTTTTTATATTATTTTTGCTTCCCTTCCCTTACATTCATCTGTTCTGTGTCTTAAAGTCCTCGTATGACTGAAGTCATACAATATTTGTCTTTCTCTGACTATTTCACTTGGCATAATACCCTCCAGTTCCATCCACGTAGTTGCAGATGGCAAGATCTCATTCTTTTTGATTGCCGAGTAATACTCCATTGTATATATATACCACATCTTCTTTATCCATTCATCCAGCGATGGACATTTGGGCTCTTTCCATACTTTGGCTATTGTCAATAGTGCTGCAGGTGTCCCTTTGAAACAGCACACCTGTATCCCTTGGATAAATACCTAGTAGTGCAATTGCTGGGTGGTAGGGTAGTTCTTTTTTAATTTTTTGAGGAACCTCCATACTGTTTTCCAGAGTGGCTGCACCAGTTTGCATTCACACCAACAATGCAAAAGAGATCCTCTCTGTCTACATCCTCACCAACATCTGTTGTTGCCTGAGTTGTTAATGGTAGCCATTCTGATAGGTGTGAGGTGGTATTTCATTGTGGTTTTGATTTGTATTTCCCTGGGATGATGAGTGATGTGGAGCATTGTTTCATGTGTCAGTTGGCCATCTGGATGTCTTCTTTGGAGAAGACATGTCTTTTGCCCATTTCTTCACTGGATTATTTGGTTTTGGGTATTGAGTTTGAGAAGTTCTTTATAGATTTTGGATACTAACCCTTTATCTGATATGTCGTTTGCAAATATCTTCTCCCATTCTGTCAGTTGCCAGTTTTGCTGATTGTTTCCTTCGCTGTGCCAAAGATTTTTATTTTGATGAGGTCCCAATAGTTCGTTTTTGCTTTTGTTATATGAGTTCCTTTTCAAAATATCATTGTATTATTTTCCTTCTGAACAATTACTACAATGTGAATTTTACACTATACTTGTGTGATTAATATCTATTTTCACAATTATATCATAAGCAGCATGTGTCAGGAAGCATGTTTAGATGGCTCCTCTTTATATTCCTAGCACCTAACACAGTGCCTGCCTGACATAGGCCCATAGGTGATGATTAAAATGTGCTGAATGAGGGTCCCTGGGTGGCTCAGTCAGTTGAGCGTCTGACTTTGGTTCAGGTCGTGATCTCACTTTTGGTGAGTTTGAGCCCCGTGTCAGGCTCTGTGCTGACAGCTCCGAGCCCGGAACGTGTTTCGGACCTATGTCTCCCTCTCTCTCTCTCTCTCTCTCTGCTCCTCCCCTACTCGCACTTTGTCTCTCAAAACTAAATAAAACATTAAAAAAAAAGTTTTTTTAAAAAAAATAATAAAATGTGCTGAATGAATTTACCTTTGCCCAAATACTATGGAAGTTTCTCCTCTGGAATTGTCTTCAGAGCCAATTTGCCAGCAACAAGAGAATGGTTTCTTGATTTTCTTTGAAGAGCATCGGAATGTCTGGGTCTGCCTGTGTTTTTCTTTCTCTTTCTTTTGCTGCGCTTAGGCCCTCTTGGTTGGCCTCCATTCTCTCTTCTCTCAGTGTGGTGGAAACTCCCACTTGGAAGTTACCTGGCACAGCCACGCAGATGCTGACTTAGACTCCACTCAGGGGACCCTGGGGCAGCTGAGGGGCGGAAGCAATAGAAAAGCCTTTGGTGAAACGCTCGTTGCCTGACTGAATTCGCCTGGGTGCTGTCTACCTGCTGTCATTGCCATGAAAGCCTTAAGTGGACGTGATTAGCTGAACATTGTGAATGTTCATTGCTGAAGGTTTGGGACTCCGGTTTTAAGTGAGCTCCTTACAACAGAGATGGTCTAAAGTGAGCTGATGGTGTTATTAGTAATTATTGGTGGAGAGGGGAGGCCCTGAATTTACACAGGACTGTAACTGTCTTCTTATGTATTTCTGTAAGATTTAAGCTTCCTTTTTACCCTGGGACTGTATTTACCTTAGTAATTAAAAGAAAGATGTACAGGGCACCTGGGTGGCTCAGTGGTTGAGGGTCTGATTTTGGGCTCAGGTCATGATCTCTCAGTTTGTGAGTTCGAGCCCCGCAATGAGCTCTCTACTGTCAGTGCAGAGCCCCCTTCATATCCTCTGTCCCTCTCTCTCTCTCTCTCTCTCTCTCTCTGCCCCTCTCCTGCTCATGTACACGCCCGCTCTCTCTGTCTCAAAAATAAAAAAAAAACATTTACAAGAAAGATGTACAATGAATATTTTTAAGTGTCCTAGGAAAAATGATGCCCTTTAGTCATTGTCAAGAATTTACCAATTAAAAAAGCTCCAAAAACACAATATAAAATGGAATACATTTATAGTAAGATATATACAAAGAACGTTACTGAGTTGCTCATAAAATCGATTACCTAGAACTATTGTGTTTTGAGACGCATACCTAAAATTGTATGGCGTACTGGCCCGGAGAGGACTCCAAGCCAGAGTGCCCCAGGTGCCACTGCTTGCCAGCTCTGTGAGCATCGGGCTGGCAAACCCCATGTGTCTCCGTCGTCTTGTCTGTAAAACAAGGACAGTCTAATTCTTACAGAATCAGAAGCACACAGGCGAGGCTTAGCAACAAGTCAGGCTGTATCACTATTGTGGCTGCTATCGTTGTTTCCTACTTCCAACAATCTACATACACACAGCGAGAGATCTCAAGATGTGACTACCCTGCTTATCTCTCAGCTTATTGTTCGTAGATACAATTTACAGTTGAGAAAACTAATGATAATTTGCTTGATGTCTAGCAAGTTTCCCCTTCTCCCATGATTACATTCACCCGTTATTTTTTTTTCAATTTTTTTTTTTCAACGTTTATTTATTTTTGGGACAGAGAGAGACAGAGCATGAACGGGCAAGGGGCAGAGAGAGAGGGAGACACAGAATCGGAAACAGGCTCCAGGCTCTGAGCCATAAGCCCAGAGCCCGACGCGGGGCTCGAACTCACAGACCGCGAGATCGTGACCTGGCTGAAGTCGGACGCTTAACCGACTGCGCCACCCAGGCGCCCCCATTCACCCGTTATTAAGTAGTGCTGGAAAATATTTATTTCATCGTGGGGTCTATAGACTTGTGGGCAAAGGGATGGTATACAGGGTGGTCATGCACTCGGAGAAAAAAGCGGTGGTCTGGTCTGGTGACATGGGGATGTTAGAGGTTATATGCCAGCTCTACTACATGTCTACTTGCTGTGTGATCTTGGACAGATCACTCAACCTCTCTGGGAAAAGATATTATCTACTTCACTCAATTACTGTGAAATAAAGTCTGGGTGAGCCTGGGTGGCTCAGTTGGTTAAGTGTCCAACCTCAGCTCAGGTCAGGATCTCGCAGTTCATGGGTTCGAGGTTTGAGCCTCGCATCCAGCTCCGTGCTGACAGTTCAGAGCCTGGAGTCTGCTTTGGATTCTGTGTTTCCCTCTCTCTCTGCCCCTCGCCCACTCACATTCTGTCTGTCTCTCAAAAATAAATATTAAAATTTTTTAAATTGAGTATTGTCTGTAAAATGCTTTGTGAACTTTTTTTAGTTAGATTCAGTAGGCTAGTTCCACCGTAGGAGTCATGTACCACCCTTAGTTCCCTATGGCCCCTCATCCTTGTGTTTCCTTCTCCTGTTCTCCCCAATCTTTCCCTCCTTGTCCATATTCCCTTTGAAGTTATGTGTTTATTTCAGCCCCTAAACTAAGGGCATGCAGTCATGCATTGGCATAGTTTGTCCCCAGATCTCTTTCCCACTAGTTCTGCCACTGGTTAAGGCACTGAAAGCCAGGGAGAGAGAAATGGTTTAAAATTTACTGAAACACAGCGTAGAGCAGCCTGACTATAACTGGAAGGCAGTTGGGGCAGTCACTTCTTCGTGAGCTAGAAGCAATAGTGTCCTCTTTAAGAGAAAGTAACATGCGGAAGTGCATCTCGAAGAATTACAGACATCTAGCAGTGTTAGTGTTCAGTAAACATTTATTCAACAGCTGTAATGTTAGGAGGATCAAAAAAAGAAAACTGAGTCATCCGTGCCTCTCAGGACCCTATGTCCAGATGTACTACTTACAGACCCACATTCAGGTTCGTAGGTAGGACTTATGGTAGCATATCAGTACAAGCACACACACACACACACACACACACACACATACACACACACTGTGTTTGAAAAACAAAGCAGTGCGATCTCTTAGAGATACCTTTGAGTGCTTTCAACACTGTTTAACTTCTTAAACTTGTGGTTTACTTGGTAGGCAGATAATGCAAGTAGTAGTCAAAGTTAAAATGCAAAAGAATATTTAAAAACAGAAAATACTAACTTTGAAAAACTTCTTACATAGCTTTTTCATTGCCACAACTTAGTCATTAAAATACTCAGACTCAGGGCACCTGGGTGGCTCAGTCAACTGAGCATCCAACTTTGACTCAGGTCATGATCTCACAGTTTGTGAGTTCGAGCCCCGTGTCGGGCTCTGTGCTGACATCTGGGAGCCTGGAGCCTGCTTCAGATTCTTTGTCTCCCTCTCTCTCTTCCCCTTCCCTGCTCGTGCTCTGTCTTTCTCTCTCTCTCTCCAAATAAACATTAAAAAAGATACTCAGACTCTATTCCCAAAATAACTTCACATGTGCTTCTTTTTTTTTTTTTTTTTTTAAATTTTTTTTTTTTTCAACGTTTATTTATTTTTGGGACAGAGAGAGACAGAGCATGAACGGGGGAGGGGCAGAGAGAGAGGGAGACACAGAATCGGAAACAGGCTCCAGGCTCTGAGCCATCAGCCCAGAGCCCGACGCGGGGCTCGAACTCACGGACCGCGAGATCGTGACCTGGCTGAAGTCGGACGCTTAACCGACTGCGCCACCCAGGCGCCCCCACATGTGCTTCTTTAAAAAATAATCCTATCAATTGAAGGTCTTTGCTCTTTCAGTCTCTGCCTATACTTATCATTCAAACATAAAGACCTTGCATTTTAAGAATAAAGGATGTCTCGGGGCGCCTAGGTGGCGCAGTCGGTTAAGCGTCCGACTTCAGCCAAGTCATGATCTCGCGGTCCGTGAGTTTGAGCCCCGCGTCAGGCTCTGGGCTGATGGCTCGGAGCCTGGAGCCTGTTTCCGATTCTGTGTTTCCCTCTCTCTCTGCCCCTCCCCCGTTCATGCTCTGTCTCTCTCTGTCCCAAAAATAAATAAACTTTTGACAAAAAAAAAAGAATAAAGGATGTCTCCCATCAAAAAGGAGACATAAAATTTAACGTTTCCAACGCACACACACGCACACTTTCAAAATCCTAAATTCTACCAAAACACCTAGAAGTAATGGCCTATTATGTACTTCCAACTTAAAATGTCTCTGAGGTTCATTTTGTTTTAAAGTATAGACCAACTTCCATGGTCCACTAGTTTTGCTGTTCAGTTTCTTGTATTAGATGACCACGAGTCCACCCACATTTTTCCCCTGTGTCTCCTTCATCAGCCTTAGAGAGGGAAATGACCTGGGGCCCTGGAAAGCTTCGGAGGCATGCCACTTGTGACTTGTCCTGTGGTTTGTGAGTTCCCTTTAATTATCTTCCTCTTTTCAGTGGATATTTGGACATCTTCCTTTGTAAATTGAAAATCCTTATGGGAATAAGTATACTAGAGAGCAGAATCCAGGTTAAAGAGGCTAAACACTCTGTGGCCAGGAAAACCAGCAGTGTGAGAGATAAAGGTTGTGTTAGTTAAGTGAAGGAGTAATGGAATACCTCTCTCAGGGGTAATGGGAAATGGGTCAAGTACCATAGTGTTGGCTTAATTCACTGCTTGGTGGGAGCTATAGACAGCTGGTTAGAGGTTGAGCCCATTACAGTTGCTGGAAAGTGGCTGTGTTGGACTATTTCCAGCTCATCCGGGTCACTGTTGTGAAAAATAAGAATCATTCATGTGAGTTACAGTTTCCAAGAAACCTTTCAGAAGCCCTGGGGTGGGGAGCAGAGTATGCAGAGCCATAAACGCTCCATGGATCAAAATGTAAGGGATAGGGTAAGAGCAGTTGCTCCTTAAAATGGTGGTATCATTGAGTTTCCAGAGTCGTTTTCTCTTGTCTTGGTTAGTGAGCTGGCCAATTATGACGCATCGCCATAACCATCGGTGTTCCATTGCCTCGAGTCTGCGCGTCCAGCTGGTTATGCATGCTCTCTGTTTCTTGCCACTCATTTTCTTTCTACCTGTGACCCTGGAGGTGAAAGTCAAAATCAGTACTTTTTCTTTGTTTTTCATATTAGCAACACTTGTAAATGTTTGAGGGGATAGCTGACAATTAAAACAAAATTTTTCTAATTACATCTGAATATCATTTGCCAGTGTATTCCCCAGTTACCGTGGATAATTGTGATCACTCTTAAGCTTCCTTGTAACAGAGCTTTGACCCTTGCTGTGGAGCTCCTGCCAAGAGGTACTTGGAGGTAGAGGTGAGAAAGAGGTGCCAATCTGTGACTGTATGGCGGGTAATGTTTGTTCAACATGTTGGGCTGGGTATTCTCTGAGAAGGGCTTCCTTATGTGAGGTTGGTGTGTCCCAGCCATTGTTTTGTGACATCTGAGACTATTCCTATTACCCCAGGGGATTACACAATCCTGCAAATATTCTCAAAACAAGATTTAAATTAACCTTATTTTTGTAAGCAGGCCCTTTGTCTTGTAGTACCCTCTCTCCCCCACCTTGTGGAATGGGGAGAAATGAAAGATGACTGTCATGATGTGAAACTCAATTTTAATTTTGTTTCTATACCATAGAAACCATGTATCGAAAACCTACAATATGTCTGCCACTGTATGCATGTGAGAGATACAGTAATCCTATGCAAGCTGTTTATGAACCAGGAAACTGAAACCATGAGAAATCCAGAACATATGGCCCGGGTCATACAGCTATAAGGAGCACTTCTGAAATTTTAACCTAGTCTCTATAACAGAAGTCTTTACTCTTTCTGGTACACAATCCTGATTCTCTAGCTCCTTAAGTTGAACAACTATGTCTTAACAAATCTTTGTATATCCCACAGTTTAGAAGTGGAGAGCCAGCATCAAAGACACAAGTTTTAACCAATTGCTTGGGTAAAATCACATGATTTTTCTGGTTCTCATCTACTTCGTTTATGGTCAGAGCATATCAGTTAACATTTATGGACTCTATGGCAGGCATTGTTAGGCACATTACATACCTTAGCTTAATTAACCCTCTTAACAGCCTATACCTATGTCATAGGTCTAATTACATCTATTATACAAAGGAGGAATAAGACAGGGAGATTAATAGTTTGGGCAAGTTCACAGAGCTAAAACTGTGGGATCATGATTCAAATGTAGGCTCTCTAACTCTGGTCTAGAGGATGGACCCTTAACCAGCATCCTATACAGTTCCCTGTATGACAGTCTCATGGCCACTTCCTGCTCTCTGGTCTGTGACTACATAGCTGCAGATATTCTCATCTTGATGACTTCCTTTGATTCCTTAACTCTTCCTTTTAAAAGACTTTTCCCTGTAGTTAATTAATAAAGTTTAATTAACTTTAATTAACTGACTGGCTCAGTCAGAGGAATGTACAACTCTTGATCTCTTAGTTGTAAGTTTGGGCCCCACATGGGGTATAGAGACTACTTACATAAATAAAACTTAAAAAAAAAGTTTGGAATCCTCTACAATTAGAATAATTCTCCACTGATTAACCCCTAACGTTCCTCTTACATGTTTATTCTATTATTCTGTAGTTCCTGTCTAGCAGAACTTACTATCTTCTCTGAAAGATTTACACAAGCCAAGTCTTACGTGGACCACATTTCTCCATTTGCAATACCTCTTATACAAAGACAATACCTCCCACCTTCTAAAATATATGCCCCAGTGCAGCACAAAATATAGTTTTATGTCATCTCAGGAGGCCACATCAGAACTCCATTTTCACAGTAGCAAGCTGTGATGCTGCAGGACTGGATTATCTTTTAAAGTGAGGAGTAAACACCAGGAACAGATGATGCATCTGTGGATCATCTTAAAAAACAATTCTGGTTTTGTTCCGTCTGTTAAAACCATAGGAATAAAAGCAAACAAAAACTAAAAGTCTATCCAAACCATGTATTTATGTCTTCCCTGGGTGACTGTATATATGCTAATTAACATTTTAAATACTGAGGATTCTGGGAAAAAACGTAATTTATATTAAAATGGCCATATACATCTAGCCTTTATTTCTGGAATAGGTATAATTATCTAGAGATGACAGAAATGCAGATAAATTGTGGAAGAGGAAACACAGTGAATAGATCTATTCACAGTATAACACAGTGAATAGATGCTGAAAAATTTCATTTTTGTCAAATTAGATGTTATTGAAATTCCTTTGTACTCTTTATTAAACAATTGAACATCATCCTTTATAGTTAGGGTGTTTATTTTAATGGCCCAAATTAAAAAGAATGGAAATGTACAAGTATGTCCATAAATACACTACATTATTTATTATTAAGATTTTATTTTTAAGTAATCTCCACACCCTCATGGGGCGTAAACTCACAACCCTGAGATAAAAAGTTGCACATTCCATCAGGAGCCCGAATTCTTTCTTATTGTTGCTCATTTTGCTAAAATGAGCTAAATGAGCTGCCTTTTTCTAGAAGCATATTTGAAGTCATTGAATTCATGAGGAAAATACAAGTAAAATGTTACAGAACTTGCATTTAAAAAAAATTTTTTTTACATTTATTAAGAGAGACAGAGAGAGACAAAGCACAAGTGGGGGAGGGGCAGAGATAGAAGGAGACAGAATTCGAAGCAGGCTCCAGGCTCTGAGCTGTCAGCACAGAGCCCGTGTCGCGGGGAGCCGCGAGATCATGACCTAGGCCAAAGTTGGAGGCTTAACCGACTTGGCCACCCAGGCGTCCCTTGAATTTTTTTAAAAAACAAAACTTTAGGAAAGAGTACTTTCCATATCCAATAGTTGCCCTTATTTATTATTTATCAACTTAAGAAAGTTAGAAGAGGGGCGCCTGGGTGGCTCAGTCGGTTGAGCGTCCGACTTCGGCTCAGGTCATGATCTCATGGTCTGTGAGTTCGAGCCCCGCGTCGGGCTCTGTGCTGCCAGCTCGGAGCCTGGAGCCTGTTTCAGATTCTGTGTCTCCCTCTCTCTGACCCTCCCCCATTCATGCTCTGTCTCTCTCTGTCTCAAAAAATAAATAAACATTAAAAAAAAAAAAAGAAAGTTAGAAGAAACTGGCAAGCTTACTTAATTAGTTTCCAAGTATTTGATAATGTTTACAACTATTCTTTTTTTCCCTGGCGCATCTGATAAGGTAGTATAAGTAAAACATTTCAGAAAATACCCCCTGAACTCTTGGAATAAAAGACGAGCTTATCCGAGACTTAACCTCATACTTTCTGAAAGACTTTACTCCATACCTAGAATGATTCTGTTAGCAGGAGTGCTGTGTTTATTTGCGTCAGGAGCTGAAAAGGAGAACTGACCAATGTTCCTCACAAATTGGTAACGTCTAAGAGAATAATGTGAAAGATCCAAGATTTATTGGGTTTAAAATATTTGAAAACAAAACAAAAAGTCTCTACCGGAATGAATATATTTTCCTACATCATTTTCCCTGCTTTTGTGTTTTCTGACATTGCCTACCTGCTTGACTCTTGGTATTTCTGAGTTCCTTCCAATCATTGCTTGACTGGGAATAAATTTCTTTTCTTTTATGCTATTCTATTGAAAGTTTGTTGAAAATACAGTCAAGGGGCACTTGGGCGGCTCAGTTGGTTAAGTGTCTGTCTCTTGATTTTGGCTCAGGTCGTGATCTCACAAATTGTGAGATGGAGTCCCGTGTCAGGCTCTGTGCTGACAGTGGGGAGCCTGCTTGGGATTCTGTCTCTCCCTCTCTGCCCCTCCCCAACTTGTGTGTGCGCGCTCTCTCTCTCTCTCTCTCTCTCAAAATAAATAAATAAATGGGGCGCCTGGGTGGCTTGGTCGGTTAAGCGTCCGACTTCGGCTCAGGTCATGATCTCACGGTCCGTGAGTTCGAACCCCACGTCAGGCTCTGTGCTGACAGCTCAGAGCCTGGAGCCTGTTTCAGATTCTGTGTCTCCCTTTTTCTCTGTTCCTCCCCTGTTCATGCTCTGTCTCTCTCTGTCTCAAAAATAAATAAACGTTAAAAAAAATTTTTTTTAAATAAATAATTAAAAGAAAAAAGAAAAAAAAACATAGTCAAGAGGAGAATGAGAAAATGCAAAGCAGATTGATAATAGTCAGAGCTGTTGACTTCAATACAAGACAGGACTTAGTGCTCAGGTTAGGGTAGGGTGGGGTTGAGGAGAGAGTCAGACACTTCCTTACCACCCTGTAAGTGGAATGTCCCTATTATGGTGATTTCCTGCTTTTTTTGGAAGGCAGCCCCTATATCTGTTTGGAAAAGAAGTGTCCTTCTGCATTCCTGAAGACTAGAATCACATGTTCCTTTCCCTTGCTGGGTTCATCTTAGACGGCTCAGAGTGGTTGCTCATCTGCCTGGTACCTACAACCCTGAATTCTGAAATCTTATCTTTATGTGTCTACTCTGTAATGGCTGAATCATGAATCCCGTGTATCCTGCTAGTCCGGTAGGGTGTGTGTTTGTGTGTGTGTGGAAAGTCATGAGCATACTAACACTGTGCTTTTGCTATGTCCTCAGGGACAGTTTAGGGGCTATGTGGGTAGTGGTGACCAACACAGACAAGGACTCTGCTCCTATGGAGCTTATGCTCCGTAACAAGATTTGGATGAAAGTACAGAAATGAGTAAAGCAGTGAGAGAAAAGAAGAAAGGAAGGAAAAGAAAGAAATATTGGATATGATATGTGCCAGGGTGATAGTTTGGAAAGATACTAGCTGGCCGGACAGGGGCTACTGTAGACTGAGTGGTCAGCAAAAGTCCCCTGGAGGAGGCAAAACTCGAGTTGAGAGCCAAATGACAAGAATTATGCAGTTATGCAAAGAACAATTCAAAGAATATTCCAAGCAGAGGGAAAAGCTAGTGTAAAGGCCTTTTGGTTGGAATAATCTCAGTGTATTTTAGGAATATTTTTCTTTTTTATTAAAAAAAATTTTTTTTAACTTTATTTATTTTTGATAGAGAGAGCATGAGCAGGGGAGGAACAGAGAGGAGACACAGAATCCAAAGCAGGCTCCAGGCTCTGAGCTGTCAGCGCAGAGCCCGATGCAGGGCTTGAACCCACAAACTACGAGATCATTACCTGGGCCGAAGTAGGATGCTTAACCAACTGAGCCACCCAGGCACCCCAGGAATATTTTTCTTTTTTAAAGTTTATTTATTTTGAGAGAGACAGAGAGCAAAAGTAGCATGAGAGGGGGAGGGGCAGAGAGAAATGGGAGAGAGGGGCGGGGGGTGGAGAGAGAGACTCCCAAGCAGGCTCCACACTGTCAGCACATGGAGCCTGATTCAGGGCTTGATCCCAGAAACTGCAAGATCATGACCTAAGCTGAAATCAAGAGTCAGATGCTCAACTGACTGAGCCACCCAGGCGCCTCCTGAAGAATATTTCTGTGGCTGGAGTGGAGTGGGTGAGGGCAGGGTGGTCAGAGATGAGGGGGAAATCATGGAGGGTTTTGCCAACTAGGTTTAGGAGTTCAGGTTTTATTCTTTTTTTTTTTTTTTTTTTTTTTTTTTTTCAACGTTTATTTATTTTTGGGACAGAGAGAGACAGAGCATGAACGGGGGAGGGGCAGAGAGAGAGGGAGACACAGGATCGGAAACAGGCTCCAGGCTCTGAGCCATCAGCCCAGAGCCCGACGCGGGGCTCGAACTCACGGACCGCAAGATCGTGACCTGGCTGAAGCCGGACGCTTAACCGACTGCGCCACCCAGGCGCCCCCAGGTTTTATTCTAAATGTGATTGAAAGCCATCCAGGAGTTTTCAGATAGGATAAGGATAGAGGGTGACTTGATCTGATACATATTTTTTAAAGGTCACATACTGATGTACATTTTCAAAAGAAAATATTATGGAGAATATTTTTCAGGACAACAAGGTACACCGTGGAGGCAGGAAGGCCACTCAAGAAACAGTTGCTCTAGTCCCAGGTGAGAAGTGATGGTGACTTACCTGGGGGATGTGGTTTAGGGGAGAACCAGAGAAGTAGATGGTTTCAGATATGATTTAAAGATAGAAGGGACAGGACTGCCACATAGACTGGGTCTAGATGGTACAGAAAGAAAGGCATCACATTTAAGTTGTAGACTTTGGCTGGAGAAACTAGATGGATGGAGGTGCCTTTTGGTAAAGCTGGAGGAAAGTCAGATTGGGGAAGGGAGTGGAGTTCTGGCCATGCTATTTCTGAGACATCAAAGTGAAGATGTCAAGTAGGCCATTGGATATATAAATCCAGGGATTTACATTTCATGACCAAGACAAACCTGGAGATTTGATTTGGTTCTCATCATCTTAAAGATGTACTGTCTTCAAGACGTAATCTGGAACCATTGGATTGGATGAGATCTAAGGGTGGTTGGTATGTAATTCTAGTCCATTCCAGTATTTAGAGGATGGGAAGAAGAGAAATAGTCAGGAAAGGTGTCTGAAGAGTAGCAGTTCAGTGAGATAAAAGTAGAACCAGGAAGGGGTGCGTGGGTGGCTCTATCGATTAAGCGTCCAACTCTTGGTTTTGACTCAGATCATGATCTCACAGTTCATGGGTTTGAGCCCGTATCTGGCTCTGCACTGACAGTGTGGAGCCTGCTTGGGATTCTCTCTCTCCCTCTCTCTGAACTTCCCCTCCTCACTCACTCTTCTCTTTCAAGGTAAATAAATAAACATTAAAAAAAAATTAGAACCAGGAAGGTGATGACATGGAAACCGAGAAAAGGAGGTATTTAAAGAAGGATGAAGTGAGAAGCTTCTTCCAAGAAGTTTATAGTCAAAGGAGTTGTGTGTTTTTAAATTAGGAGTTTATGGGGGCACCTGGGTAGTTCAGCAGGCTGAGTGTCTGACTTCGGCTCAGGTCATGGTCTCACGGTCTGTGGGTCTGTGGGTTTGAGTCCCCCATTGGACTCTGCTGACAGTTCAGAGCCTGGAGCCTGCTTTGGATTCTGTATCTCCCTCCCTCTCTGCCTTTCCCCAGCTTGTGTGTGCTTTGTCTGTCTCTCAATAATAAATAAATATACTTAAAAATATAAATTAGGAGTTTAGGAGTCCTTTTGTAAACATGGTGGCATGAAGTAAAATTCAGGATTTGGAAAAAAATGAAATAATAGCTTTCATGCTTAGAAATTTAAAATAATGCTTGGTTTCTCTCAGTGGATTAAAAGGTTTTTCGTTTGTTGTTGTTCGTTTGCTGTGGAAAGAAATTGTTCCTTTTCAAATTTGAAGAGTTTATTAGTTCCCAAGCAGGTTGAAGCCAAAGAATTCCTTGTGAGAGTCATACTTTCAGGGGTGAGGCTTGGAAGTTCACAATATAGAGTTTTGTTTGTTTGGTTGGGCTTTTTTTTTTTTTTTTTTGCACAGACAGCAGAAAGAATAAAAGGTTCTTTTCAAAGGTTAATGCAGAACTGTAGATACTGAGAAGAAAGAAAATACTTTCATAAGTAGATACAGAGGGGGTTACCTAATTCAAACCCTGGGAAAAGACACGAAGTAGTCCAACCTATTTATTTTTTAAAATGGACATGTATGTCAAGTCTTCTAGGTAGAATAGAAAAGGTAAAAGGGAGGCACTGAAGAAGTAGAGTTTACAGTAGGTAGGTACAGGGAGTCAATGGAAATTTTGTGGAGAACCTGGGGAGCAGTAAATGGGGGGAAGTTCAAATATCCAGGCAGCAGGATCAAAGACAGATCTGTCTGGCATGAACTAAGCACATTCAGATGAGTTGGGGCAATATTGTAGTTGGTTTGAATGCCAAAGTAAGAACTTAATTTTTCAAGGACTCTCTATAGTTAGAAGTTTTTAAACAGAGGGAAAGCCTTTTTTATTTTATTTTATTTTTTTTTAAATTTTTTTTCAACGTTTTTTATTTATTTTTGTGACAGAGAGAGACAGAGCATGCACGGGGGAGGGGCAGAGAGAGAGAGGGAGACACAGAATCGGAAACAGGCTCCAGGCTCCGAGCCATCAGCCCAGAGCCCAACGCGGGGCTCGAACTCACGGACCGCGAGATCGTGACCTGGCTGAAGTCGGACGCTTAACCGACTGCGCCACCCAGGCGCCCCGGGAAAGCCTTTTTTAAAAAAAATTTTTATGGGAATGCAAGCTGGTGCAGCCACTCTGGAAAACAGTATGGAGGTTCCTCAAAAAACTAAAAACAGAACTACCCTATGACCCAACGATTGCACTACTAGGCATTTATCCACAGGATACAGGTGTGCTGTTTCGAAGGGACACATTAACCCCCATGTTTATAGCAGCACTATCAACAATAGCCAAAGTATGGAAAGAGCCCACATGTCCATAGATGGATGAATGGATAAAGAAGATGTGGTATATATACAATGGAGTATTACTAGGAAGTCAAAAAGAATGAAATCTTGCCATTTGCAATGATGTGGATGGAACTGGAGGGTATTAAGCTAAGTGAAATTAGTCAGAGAAAGACAAAAATCATATGACTTCACTCATGTGAGGACTTTAAGAGGCAAAACAGATGAACATAAGGGAAGGGAAACAAAAATAAAAACAGGGAGAGGGACAAAACAGAAGAGACTCATAAATATGGAGAACAAACGGAGGGTTACTGGAGGGGTTGTGGGAGGGGGGATGGGCTAAATGGGTAAGGGGCACTAAGGAATCTACTGAAATCATTGTTGCACTATATGCTAACTACTTTGGATGTAAATTTTAAAAAATAAAAAATAAAAAAAAATAAAATAAATTTTTTAACGTTTTATTTTATTTTTGAGAGGGAGAGAGAGAGAGAGAGAGTTTGAGTGGGGGAGGGGCAGAGAGAGAGGGAGACGCAGAATCGAAAAAGGCGCCAGGCTCTGAGCTGTCAGCACATACATAGCCAGACGCAGGGCTCAAACTCACAAACCGCAAGATCATGACGTGAGCCGAAGTTGGGCATTTAACCGACTGAATCATCTAGGCACCCCAGAGGGGAAATCTTTTTATATGAAGGTATGTTTCTTTTTTTTAAATGCTTATTTATTTATTTTGAGAGGGAGGGAGAGAGAGAGAGAGAGAGAGAGAGAGAGAATGGGGGAGTGGCAGAGAGAGGGAGAGAGAATCCCAAACAGTACGGACTCCAATGTGGGGCTCAAATTCATGAACCATGAGATCATGACTTGAGCCAAGATAAAAAGTTGAATGCTCAACCGACTGAACCACCCAAGCGTCTCCCCGCAAAAGGAATTTTTAGTTGGTATTCTGTTGCTTGTGGCCATTGCTTCCTAACTAATATAGTGATCTAATCTAGATGATCAGGGAGACTTCCGCAAGAAAGTGGCATGTCAGATACACCAAAGGATGATCAGGAATTCAGTTTTCAAAGACTGGAGAGAATAGAGTTCCAGGTAGACAGAATAAATGTATTTGACGGCCCTAAATCAGGAAGGTGCTCGACATGTTTGAGAAACCGAGATCCCAAAGCGGACGTGCTGAAGACCAGAGTAGGTTGTCAACATCCTGGACACCGGATTCTAGGACCCAACAGCAGACCAACAACTCCACCCTTTTCCTTCTGGAGGACGGGGATATGCTTGTTGCTGCTACTGTGCAAACCGTCCAGGAAACATCAGGCTTCAGCGCTCAAATGTATCAACTTCCCCCACAGCTCACTGGTGGCACAAGTTATGTCTGCGTTTTCACTGGGTGTCCCCCTTGTGGGAGGCGGTTGCCTTGTCTGTATGTAGCTGCCATGAGGAGTGACACAGAGGTTAGCAGAGCTTTTGGAAAACTGTAAACCTTTGGCACATAACCCTCCTTGTGTTGATAAGTAAGCACAGGGACGTGGAGGTGGCAGAGAGCGCGGAGAGAGAAAAACCTGTGCAGGCGTGTGCTTAAAATATTTTGTAAAAGACTTGGATGATTCCCCCAAATGATAAAAATAATGAGAGGAGCCAAGTCATCAGGACTGGTTGGATAATTGCAGTTTTAATGGTTCGAATCCAATCAGCCTCCACGATGCGGCCTGGGTGCCTGAGGATTCCTACAGTAATGGCACCTAAAGGAATCAGGCTGTCAGAGCCATTATCATCACTGTGTTTACCAACCCAGCGTCTCAGTCATCAGACTCCGTGCCAGAAGGGGGAAAGCAGGGCTTTTACAGGATAGACACGGACCTCAGAGGCCCATTTAAAGTGCAGTTATGCAATGGTAGTGACTCTGTAATTTGTGGGAGGAAGGACATGAAATCCTGGGCCCTGTGTTAGGAACAAAAAGAAAAGCAAGGAAAGAAGGAAATATTTTAATTATGCTTTTAACAAACTTACATGGCACCTGTCGGCATTATAGAAACATGATGTCATTAATCTTCCTAATGGCCATGTGAGTCCCCCAGAGGAGACTGAAGTAATGAAGTGTCTAGGTGGCTTGTCCACAGCATGAGTGAACTAGAGGCATTGTGGAAGGAAAACCGTGCACTGTTGATTTAATGAGTGGCTCTCTCTCACCTTTTCCTCTGGCTTTTACTCCTTGACCCAGACTGAGCAGGGCATAAAAGCATCTGGAGCAAAGAGCTGTTGTTGACGTTGTGGTTTTCAAATGGAAATCCGTAGCATGATTTGGCTGCCCAACAATCCCTAAAAAGGTGGGGCGCCTGGGTGACTCAGTCGGTTTAGCATCTGACTTCGGCTCAGGTCATGATCTCATGGTTGGTGGGTTCAAGCCCCGTGTCAGGCTCTGTGCTGATAGCTCAGAGCCTGGAGCCTGCTTTGGATTCTGTCTCCCTCTCTGCCCTCCCCCTTTCGCACTCTCTCTCTCTCAAAAAAAAAATAAATAAATAAATAAAATAAATTTAATAATCTTCTAAAAAGGAAGATTTCTCAATCTATGCTAGAGGTTTTGGTGGATTTTTGAGGAAAATGACTGAAAGGGAGAATATCAGAGTGTGGCACTTGCCACAGGAAGCAGAACAAGGAAAAGGGAAAGAATCTGGCGAGCCCGGAGGGTAGGGTGCCTTTGGGTAAGGTAGCCAGGGAGGGGATCTCTAACACGTGGAATAGGAGTGAAGCCCTGTGGGAAAACTGGGGACAGATTCCTGGTGGAGAAGTCTGCAAGTACAAAGACCCTGACATAGGAGGAGGAAAGGCAAGAAGAAACCAGTGCAGGTGGATTTAAGGAGAAAGAGGGTGAGTGGTAGGAGATGCCCTCGGAGAGTTGTTCATTCATGAGCACTGCAGGCTGGTCAGGGCACTAGGTGCTGCTTCAGAGGTAAGTCCCCCGCCTTCTTTCTTTTGTTGGTTCTTTTGCAAGATTCTCCAGAATCGCAGAATTGAAGAGAGAAAATGCCCTGCCCCAGGAGGCCTCTCAGTCTTTTGTTTCTCTCCTGCCTGTTCTGCAGGGAGGTGCTTCATGACCTTATTTTGCCTTAATGTACTTTCATAGAAAAAAAATCCCTAAGATGTTTATTCCATGCTATTTTTAAGGCAGTTTATGAAATAGGAATGAACAGCAACACAGTTGGTTCCAGTGAGTCTCTAGTAACCAAATGCTCCCTTACTTGGCATATTTTGACTTCCACAAAGGGGTCCTGATTGTGAGAGGATTTTTGCAAAATCAGCAGTTAGCATTCTGAGACACTCTTTGGACAAATACTTTGTTAGTACGGTTGGCTTCAGTGTATAAAGTAGTTTGAAAAGTGATCCTGAAAAGGGTCTCTGACCAGTCTCTGCGTGGCCCCTGACAAATGACACTACAGAAGGCCTCCCTCCAAAGGGAATCAGCATGGATTTGTGCATTTATGGATTCGGTTTCTGTGTATAAATCCAAACCACTTAACTTTAATCCTGGATCAAAGGATATATACGACTTCTTTTTTCTGCTCTGGCCAAAGCTGTGATCACATACTGAACCTCAGAAATCTCGAAAAGACTTACAAGTCAAGTATTATTTGCTTCTTGTTTTGATTCCCTTTTGGTTGAGATTTTAGGGTCACTTGAGCCTATGCGGGTAATGCTAGTTCTACCTCCACTATTTTAGCCTAGCTGTGTGAAAAGGTTTACTAGGAAGAACTGAGGAAGGTTGATGATGAAAGAGGATCCCCATCTCTTACTACTGTTGATGCCTTGAGTAGATTGAGGCCATATCTTTGTTGTTGTTTCTTGCTACATCTAGTATACTGCCTGCCCTATAGTATATGCTCACTAAATGTTTGTTGAGTGAATGAAATGTTAACAAAAATAGGAACTACAGTGAATTAGTTATAATTAAGACAATTTTCTCTTTATATAAGATAGGCCAGTTGAAAAATTCCAGTATACTCTCCTGTAATATTTCATTTACTTTTTATTGTCAAAATGGCTTTATAATCACCTAATTTTACAGATGTATAAGTGTGATGCTATTGTGATACTGTTTTCCTCATTCAGTCATTTTTTTCCCCCTCCCTCTGCCCTCCAGCCCTATGCTCCAACTTGGTAATACATGTAATTAAGAGCCTGAATTTCAGAGGCAATATCCTCATTTCTCATCCCAGCACCGTCCCTGTGTGGTGTGACCTTAGGGAAGTTTAATACATTTTCTGTGACCTAGCCTTCTCATTTATAAAATGAAGATAATAAGACCTACCTCAAAGAGAATGAGAATTAAATGAACTAATACATGTAAAGTGAGTAAAGAAGAATGTCACCTGCTCACATCCATATGTATGAACTGGCTGTGGGCAGAGGCTTCACTTCCTCACCAGGCAGGCCTCTCTCTCTACAGGGCCACTCGCAGTGAGGAAACTGACTTCCTCTAGAGAGAGTGATCTGGACAAAGAGGAGGCAAAGAGGAGGAAGTTGCACAGCCTTGTGTAACTCAGTCTCCAGTCCTTGTAACATTACAGTTTTACATACATGGATATTGATTTTGAAACAGCTACATTTGACATAGCTTCAGAGTTTCCAGTCTTGGTTAAAAGATAACTATTTGCTTGCATATGTATCCACCAAGAGTTCTTAGACGACTTATTGTATTTTTGGGAAAGCGACTCTTAATCTACCTGTAATTTATTACTATGTATGATATAAGGGTCTGACATTATTTCTCCTTAATGGCTGGACAGTTATATGGCCAAAATTAATTATATCATCTGCCCTTTATTCTGACTTGAATTTGTATCTTTATCATTAATTGCTGTAACACATAAATCTTACACCCCGTCCCCAGTCTCGGTGGTTTGACATTATAAAAGATTATTGGGGCTCCTGGGTGGCTCAATAGGTTAAGCAGCTGACTTCGGCTCAGGTCATGATCTCACGATTTGGTTCGTGGGTTTGAGCCCCGTGTCGGGCTCTGTGCTGACAGCTCAGGGCCTGGAGTCTGCTTCGGATTCTGTGTCTCCCTCTCTCTTTGCCCCTTCCCAATCATGCTCGCTCTCTCTCTCTCTCTCTCTCTCTCTCTCTCTCAAAAATAAAAATTAGAAAAAAAAACATAAAAAAATAAATGAAAGATGATTTCTTTGAGGGGTGGGAAACTGTCCGATATGAGTGTTTCTGGGTGGGAGCTCTCCTAGGTTGCCTCTTCCAACCAGTGATTCAGGGACCCATACTCCGTCCATCCTGTGCTCTTTCCATGTTCAAGATGAGGCTTTGAAGCCTGCCTGGGTAGTTATCACTTTTCTAGTAAAACCCTCAAGTTTGGGTAAAGCACCTGGAAAATCAAGCATGTAAGAGTTTTATGGGTCAAGCTTGGAGGTGGCAAGCAACATTTCCATGTGAATCTCATAAGCCAGAATTCAGAAGGATGGCCACCCCCTACTACCAGGGAGAATGGTAGAGGTCTGGCTGGTGTCACTGACCTACCTGTGAGTTTCTGTGCTCTTGCATTGTTTTGATTATAATTTTATGATATGTTCTGATGTATCTTAAAGAATATCCTCTTGTTCTCTTTTTCTATTTTACTTTTGGGGAGCATTATCTTTCTATATAAAGCTTAAATCCATTTTGTTTATTTCCAAATCAAAATGAAATTACCATAACAAAACCCTGTGAGATTTTAATTGAAAATGTATTCAATTTAATATTATTTGTATAAGAGGTGATATTTATATTCTGTTAAGGATTCCCAACCAAAACATGTACCTTTTCCTTTTTTTAGGTATTTTTTATGTGCTGCCTTAAGATTGGACAATGGAAGAGACTGAACAGGATCAGAAAGTCTCATGACTGAGTCTTTATTTTTGTTTTCTTTTTTATTTAAAAAATGTTTTTTATTAATGTTTATTTATTTTTGAGAGAGAGGACAGACAGAGTATGAGCTAGGGAGGGGCAGAAAGAATTGGAGACAGAATCCAAAGCAGGCTCCAGGCTCTAAGCTGTTCAGCACAGATCCTGACATGGGGCTTGAACCCACGAACTGTGAGATCATGACCTGAGCCGAAGTCGGATGTTTAACCGGCTGAGCCACCCAGGCGCCGCTCCCCTTTTTTAATGTTTATTTATTTTTCAGAGAGAGAGAGAGAGTCTTTTTTAAATTAAAGTATAATTTGCTTATGGTAAAATGGACAGATCTTAAACCCCTATCAAGATAGAGAACGTTACTCTCACCTCAGAAGATTCTCTTTTGCCTCTGCCAGTGAATCCTCACTACAAAGGTAACTATTGTTTTGACTTTCAGCACCATAGAGTCAGTAGTGCTTATTCTTGAACTTTATATTAAGTGGAAAAATATAGTAGGTAATTTTTGTGGGTAAGGTTTCTTTTGCGCCAAGTGGAAAGTTATTTATGTTGTTACCTTTATCAGTTCCTTTATATTACTGCCTAGTATTCCTTTGTATGGATATACCACAGGTATTTACTCCTTCACGTGTTGAATGACATTTGGGTTGTTTCAGTTTGTTGCTATTATGTTTAAAGCTGCTACAGATATTCATGTGCAAGTCTTTCTGTGGTCATATGTTCTTATTTCTCTTGAGAAAATACTTAGGAGTGGAATTCCTGGGTAATAGGATAGAAATATGTTTAACTTTATAAGAAACTGACAATTTTCTAAAGTGCTTGTGTCATTTTACGCTCCCACCAGCCATGTATCCTCTCCATTAAGAGTTGCTGCACATTACAGCCTCACCAAAACTTGCTGTTGTCAGTCTTCTGAATTTTAGCCTTTGAATACATGTATGGTATCTCTTGTATCACTTTTTTGCAGTCTAATGTATGTACAGAAAAATGCAGACCTTTTCAGTCTATAGTTCAATGAAGCCCAACAAGTACATACACTCCTATAACTACCACCATGATCGAAGTACAAAGAACACCCATTACCCCAAAATATAAAACATTCCCATTACCCCTTGTGTCCTTTTCCATTCAGTCCCCACCTCTAATTCCCTCTGCAACCACTCCCGTGGGAGGAGTTCCTCAGAAATCTGCTTTTAATCACTGTAGATTTGTCTTCTAACAGATTGATATGAATGGACATAAAGCATGTACCCTTCTGTGTCTGGCTTCTTTTACTTAGCAGAATGTGAGATTTACAGATATTACTGTGCACGTGTGTAACATGTTTCCTTTTGTTGCTGAATGGTATTCTATGTGAGTACACTGTAGTTCATCTGATGAATATCTAGGTTGTTTCAAGTATTTGGCTGTTTTGAATAAAGCTAAACATTTGTATGTAGAATTTTTTATGAACATATATGCCATTTTTCTTGAGTAAATACCTAGAGATGGTATTGCTACATCATTTAGTAAGTACATATTTAACATTGTAAGAAACTGCCAAAATGTCTTCCAAAGTGATTGTACCATTCAACATTTCCACGATTAATGTATTAGACTTAACATATTTGTCTGGGGCGCCTGGGTGGCTCAGTCGGTTAAGCGGCCGACTTTGGCTCAGGTCATGATCTTGCAGTCTGTGAGTTCGAGCCCTGCATCAGGCTCTGTGCTGACAGCTCGGAGCCTGGAGCCTGTTTCAGATTCTGTGTCTCCCTCTCTCTGACCCTCCCCCATTCATGTTCTGTCTCTCTCTGTCTCAAAAATAAATAAACGTTAAAAAAATTAAAACCCAACATATTTGTCAACACTTGGGGTTATTGGTCTTTGTAATTTTTATCAGAATAAAGGGCTAGGATTTTATCTTCATTTTAATTTTCATTTCTTTGATGTCTAATTATGTTAAGCCCCTTTTGATGTAATTGTTTGACTTTTGAATGTATTCCTTTGGTGAAAGGTCTGTTCAAATCTTTTGCCTGTGTTCTCTTTATTGGATTGCTACTTTTGTTATTATAGAGTGGTAGAAAGAGTTTAGACATTCCGAATACAAGACCTTGGTAGATATATTGCAAATATTTACTTCTAGTCTATTGAGTGGCTTTTCATTTTCCTTATGTTGTCTTCTGAAGAGCAGACACTTTTTAATTTTGAGAAATTGTTTTTTTCCCATTTTTTTTTCTTTTACAATTCAGACATTTTGTCCATATAAGAAATATTTGTTATGTTTTATAACACAAGATTTTTAGCTTTATATAGTATATGGGGTCTATTTTCCATCCCTTATTATATTTGTGTACTGAATGAGAATGTATTGAGATTCAGTTTTTTCCATATGGCCTTTGCTGAAAATCAATTGGCGATGTAAGGTGGGTTATGCTGAACTCTTTATTCTGTTCCTTTAATGTATTTGTCCATTGTTATGTCCATAACATATTGTCTCGAGTATTGTTGTAGTTTTATAGAGACCCTCAAATCAGATAGTGTGAATTTTCCAACATTATTCTTCATTTGTAGTATTTTTAGCTATTCTAAGTCCTTTGCTTTTCCATATAAAGTTTATAGTCAGTCACTAAATTCTGTTTTAAAGAAGACTGCTGAATTCTTACTGATATCATGTTGGATCTATATATCTATTTGCAGAGAATGGGCATCTTTAAAAAAGGAATTTTCTAATTCTTTGTCATGATATATCTCTTTATTTAAGTTTTCTTTAATATCTCTGAGCAATGCTTTGTAATTTTCTTTTTTTTTTTTTTTAATTTTTTTTTCAACGTTTATTTATTTTTGGGACAGAGAGAGACAGAGCATGAACGGGGGAGGGGCAGAGAGAGAGGGAGACACAGAATCGGAAACAGGCTCCAGGCTCTGAGCCATCAGCCCAGAGCCTGACGCGGGGCTCGAACTCACGGACCGCGAGATCGTGACCTGGCTGAAGTCGGATGCTTAACCGACTGCGCCACCCAGGCGCCCCAATGCTTTGTAATTTTCAATGTAAAAGACTCACACAATTTTTTCTGAACTTATTCCTAGGTATTCCATGCTTTTTGATGCTATTATAAGTGGCATTGTTTAAAAAATTATACTTTTCTTGCAGATAATATATAATGCAATTGATTATATATTGACACTGCATTTAGCAACTTTACTAAACTCACTAGTTTTAATGTTTTCATTATAGTCTACATAGGATTTCCTTTGTAAATAATAATGTTATCTGTGAATGAAGACAATTTTGTTTCTTCTTTCCAATTTTACACACTCTATTTCATTTATTTATTTATTTATTATTACTACTATTATTTTTTTTAATTTTTATTTATTTTTGAGAGAGAGAGGATGAGAGGGAGAGAGGAGGAGAGAGGGGGAGACACAGAATATGAAGCAGGCTCCAGGGTCTGAGTTGTGAGCACTGAGCCCAATGTGGGGCTAGAACTCATAAACTGTGAGATCGTGACCTGAGCTGAAGTTGGACACCCAATTGATTGAGCCACCCAGGCGCCCCTTCACTGTGAGTTTTTTTTTAATCATGAATGGATTTTGAATTTTGTTGAATGCTTTTCTTGCTGCTACCCTTGGAAAAATCATTAGGACCAGATATATTTACCACTGAGTTTTACCTAACCTTAAAGAACAGATGATTTTTATGGTATTTAAACTTTTCCAAGTCTTAGAAAAAGATTGGAGTTACCCTAATTCATATTCCAAGTTCAATGTAACTTTAATACTAGACTGTTAAGTTCTCTGGAGTGTTTACCTAGGAGTGGGAGTGCTGAGTTATTTAGAAACTATATGTTGAACTATTTGAGGAAGTGGCAAACTGCTTTTTAAAGTGACTACACCATTTAAAATCTTCTGGGGAAAACCTCTGGGGAAGATGGCAGAGTAGGTGAACCCCAAGCTTACCTTGTCCCACAGATACAACCAGATAACACCCACCACTAGATATGACCCAAAGACTGACACAACAGACTCTCCACAGCTAAATGTAGAAAAGAGGCTGCACTGAGGAGGGTAGGAAGGGCAGAGATGCAGTTGGGGGCTGAGGGGCCACAGAACACTCCCTGGGAGAAGGGATGCCTGGCATGGAGAAGGGAGGGAAACACTCTCATTCCAGGGAGCCCACCTGCAGAAGACAAATACCCATAGCATATGGCTTTGAAAATCAGAGGGGCATTATTTCATGAGCTGTTACCACCAGTGGGGCTTATCACCTGGAACTTGAAAAATCAGTGGGCTTGGCTCTGGGAGAGGGCCTGTAGTACCCTGTTCACCAGAACCTGGTGCTTCAGAGGTGTCTCCTGCGTGTGCTGTATGCACCCTACCGTTGTGACCAAGCCACTTTTGCCTGCAGTCCAGTCATCTACATTGCCTCTCTTTGCCTGTTGTGGCCAGGGTTTGATCCCTTAATTGTTAGTGGGCCAGTCTGGGGCTGCCTTGGACTTGACTTGAGTCAGACCAAGAGCTTGACAGAGATGTGGTAGCACTGAACTGCAGGGAGCTTTCCCTGTGTTGTCTGCTGAGAAGCTTTTGTTGGTTGGTGGGACCTTCAGTGAGGCCAGATATTTGCCTCTAGCCCAGTGCTGGAGCGGCCGTCAGATGGGCGTGTGTGGTTATCTTCCCCTCTCCCCAGTGCAGGAGCAACATCAGAGTGGTGCTGGCCCCTGTTGGGGCTGCTCATATACTGCCAGGCTTGGGGTACCACTTTAGATGGATTCCCGCCAAGGGCATATTTAGGGGGCAGGTCCACAGAAGAACATGGGGGTGGGATGGGCAGGGTTAGCATGGTTTGCACTGGTCTGCTCTGGGAGGTGGCTTGGAGTGGAGATCTGGCTGGAGGGGTAATGTCCACAGGAGATTGTGGGGGCACAGTGCACTGTGAGCAAGTTAGGTAGCAAGTGTTTGTGCTGGACTGGTACCCATAGGTATCTGCGTATCTAGGCTGGAGGGCCAGGGCGGGAGATGGTG
Organism: Puma concolor; assembly: GCF_028749965.1. Classification (NCBI taxonomy): domain Eukaryota; kingdom Metazoa; phylum Chordata; class Mammalia; order Carnivora; family Felidae; genus Puma; species Puma concolor. The sequence continues at coordinate 53,880,781 of NC_141673.1, read as the reverse complement.
TCCACCAGTTCTTTCATTCTCGAAGAAGTCTCCCAATGATCCCTGCCTTTCTAGCATCTGCTTTGAGATTAGTAAACAAATCTCCCTACCATATATCACTGGTGTTTTTTAAACTGCTACTTCTATGCTGTATTTCCATGGGGCTGTCTCTTTAAAAGCAGGAACTCAGTTTCCTCTCACACCCCCAGCTCTCCCAGAAATACACACAAAACCCCAAACCTGTAGAAGGAAGGAAATAATAAAGATTGGAGCAGAAATAAACTAAATAGAGACTATAGAACCCCATAGAATATATCAGGGAAACCAGGAGCTGGTTATTTGAAAAGATCAACAAAATTGATAAACCTTTAGCTAGACCTCATCCAAAAAAAAAAAAAGAAGAAGACGACTCAAAATCAAATATGAAAGAGGAGAAATAACAACTGATACCACAAAAACACAAAGGATTATAAGAGAATATTATGAAAAATCATATGCCAACAAATTGGAAAACCTGGAAGCAATGGATAAATTCCTAGAAACATATCACCTCCAAAACTGAATCAGGAAGAAATAGAACATTTGAAGAGACCAATTGCCAGCAATGAAATAGAGTCAGTAATCTAACAACTCCCAACAAACAAAAGTCCAGTTTCAATTCTACCAAACGTTTAAAGAAGAGCTAATACCTGTTCTTCTCAAAGTATTCCAAAAAGTAGAAAAGGGAGGAAAGCTTCCAAATTCATTCTATTAGGCTAACAACACCATGATACTAACCCAGATAAAGACACTGCAAGAGAGAGAGGGAGAGAGAAATAAAGCCAATATCTCTGATGAACATACATGCAAAAATTCTCAAAAAAAAATTAGCAAACCAAATCCAACAGTACATTGAAAAAAAATCATTCACCATGATCAAGTGAGATTTATTCTCAGGATGTAAGGGTGATTCAATATTCACAAATCAATCCATGTGATATATCACATCAACCAAAAGAAAAACCATATGATCATTTCAACAGAAGCAGAAAAAGAATTTGACAAAGTACAACATCAAACATCAATTCATGATTAAAAACCCTCAACATAGTAGGTTTAGAGGAAACCTACCTCAACATAATTCAATTACAGACCACTCACAGACCACTCCAAGCATATATTCAACTGATGGGAGATAATCTCCCCTGCTAACAAAGAGTATATGACCTGAAGCAAGGAAGAGGGGACAATTAGCTACCCTCCCTAAGATGCACACCAAGGACATTTTTTGAAGTTTTCTTACTGTGTATAAATCTAATGCAATTGTGCTGTTAATGTCATCTCTATAATGATTTGAATGACTCTTTAAAAGAAAGCAAACAAGGGTCTGAAAACTTGGGGTAATCCTAAATCCTTATTCAGGCTAAAATAAGTATTTAATGAAATCCTATTTAGGATTAATTTAAAAATTACTTTTTCCCCCCCGAGGCTCCTGGGTACCTCATTCCATTAAGTGTCCAACTCTTGATTTTGGCTTAGGTCATGATCTCACAGTTGGTGGGATCCAGCCCTGTGTTGGGCTTTGCTCTGACAGCATGGAACCTGCTTAGAATTCTCTCTCTCTCTCTGCCCCTTCCCAGCTCATGTTCTCTGTCTCTAAATAAATAAATAAGATTTTTAAAAAATAAATAAAAAATAAAACATTATTTTCCTTCTCTGTTTTTCTCAACTGGTTCTTGATTTTATGGTGTAACAAATCACGCTTACAGATTGATTTAAAAAGTACAAAAGCTTTTTTTTTTTTTTTAATTTTTTTTTTTTTTCAACGTTTATTTATTTTTGGGACAGAGAGAGACAGAGCATGAACGGGCGAGGGGCACAGAGAGAGGGAGACACAGAATCGGAAACAGGCTCCAGGCTCTGAGCCATCAGCCCAGAGCCCGACGCGGGGCTCGAACTCACGGACCGCGAGATCGTGACCTGGCTGAAGTCGGACGCTTAACCGACTGCGCCACCCAGGCGCCCCAAAGTACAAAAGCTTTAAAAAGAAATAAAAAGCTTTAAAAAATAAATAAAAGAAAAAAGCTTTGAAATGCTCTTATGAATTTGCAGATACTGACTTGTATCTCCCCCATTTACCTCCTCCCACCTCCCCCCCACCCCAGAGAAAAGCCTTCTTATAAGGGGCTGTGGTTGAAATCACTATATTTATTATTATTACATAAAGAAGCATTTCTTAAAACATAAGGAATCCATTCTCTGATTAATGCTTTTTGAGGAATGCTTGTCACTACGATGATCTTTTTAATCTCTCCCTGAAGAGCCCACCGGCTTTTTCAGGGGACTGGCAATCAGTTCTGCAGGCATTTTCTAAAATGGCACAGTGTGCATTTAGTGTGTATTTTCTCCTGAGGGAGAATTCTTTTGTTGTTTTGTTTTCTCTTTCCTTTGAAAAGATAGCTCGCTCCTTCTCTGGTATCATTTTAGGGTCAGGTAAGCCCAAGCTGCTTTAGGCCATCTTCCACTTTCATGTTGATTTGTTGGCTATTTTCTTTGTTTGTCTGGAAGGACATTTTGTTCTTTGTCCTAGGGCTGACTTTGAAAAGGAAGCTAATCACGTAAATGAAAAATAGTCAATTAGACTCATTGGCTAAATTTAATATGTTGTTGGTCTCCCCACTGCTCAGTCTGGCTCTGAGACCTCAAATCAGGGGCAGAAATGCATAAGAGATTTTGCTTGGCTCTGGTGTGTGTGTATGTGTTCATGCATGCATGAGAGAGAGAGAGAGAGAGAGAGAGAGAGAGAGAGAGATGAGAAGCAGATTCGCAGAAAAATTGCAGAATGCAGAGCAAAGCTCCAAATATAGAATTTGGTTTATAAACAAAGACAAATAACATGTGGATCCATGCGATTAAAATACGCTGAATTATAAATCAGTTCAGTAATGCAAAATGGCACAGCCACTTAGAAAAGTTTAGCAGTTTCTTAAAAAGTTAAACATCTACCTACGGTATAATTCAGCTATTCCTCTCCTAGGTGTTTACCTAAGAGAAACAAAAACGTAGGTGTTCCCGTACACTGATATGTGAATGTTCATAGCACTATTATTCATTATAGTTGTGAACTGCTAACACCTGAATGCCCATCAACTGGTAAATGGATCAACAAAATGTAGTTACACCTGTTCAGTGGAATACTATTCATCGGTAAAAAGAAATGAACTACTGATACATGCAACAACATGCACAATCTCAAAAACAGCATGCTGAAAGAGATACACCACATATAAAAGACTACTTACAATAGGCCTTAGTCCTTCTGGGCTGCTCTAACAAAACACCAGAGACTGAGTGGCTTAACAAAGAACAGAAATTTGTTTCCCACAGTTCTGGAGGCTGGGAAGTTCAAAATCAGGCTGCCTGCGTGGTCAGGGTCTGGTGAAGACCCTCTTCTGAGATGCAGACTGCGGACTTCTCGCGTCGTCTCATGGTAGAAGGGGTGAGGGATCTCTCTTGAGCCTCTTTTATAAGGGCACTCATCCCACTCATGACAGTGGAGCCTCATTACTGAAGCAGTCATTTAACTTGTTTGTGTGTTTCCTTATTTATTTTTCTTGGCTCTTTCGCCATCACTGAAAATGTTGCAGTAAGGCTAGCATCTTATACGGAAGTTTCGGAAGTGACACTTGACTGATGTGAGGAATAGGAAGAGCTTATCTGTTCATTTATTCATATTTTTTGCCACTAAATTATTCATTCTTGTTCAGAATGTTTGTGCTTAAAAACCAAACTATTCCACATAGTATCTTTTGACACTTCGGGGTATGTTACCCTTTGGCTTTCTGATGTTTCTAGTGCTCTGATGTTTGCTTTCTGATGTCTACTCTGTCTATACTGCTTTGGTGTTATCACCCTCACTTGAAGGAAGGTGACAGCCACATCTCAAACTCTAGTTTATTCATAGGAGAGGAAATTGAAGTTCACAAGAGGGAATGGACTAGCTCAATACCCCTGTTGTCCCAGCTAGAGCGCTATCCTTTCTGGAACTCTACTTGTGCTCTTTTCACTGTACCTTGTAAGGCACTACTTTCTCCAACTATCTCCAGTTGAATCGATTACTCATTCTTGGAAAAGATGAACTTAATTTTTTTTTATTTTACTTTTTTTTAAAGTTTATTTATTTTTGAGAGAGAGAGAGAGAGAGAGAAGGCACAAGTGGGGGGAGGGGTGCAAAGAGAGAGAGGGAAACACAGAATCTGTGGCAGGCTCCAGGTTCTGAGCTGTCAGCACAGAGTCCCACACAGGGCTTGAACCCACATCCTGCAAGATCATGACCTGAAGCCAAAATCAGACTCTTAACTGACTGAGCCACCCAGGAGCACAAAAATTAACTTATTCTTATACATATGTATTGTTTTTGTAATGCTCCCGATTTCGCATCTGAGAGACCAGCAAGGAGCCGATACCGATGCAAACGCACAAGGGTTTATTTGCAAGCTCGAGCTTGGGCCCAAGTATACGCGACACAACAGGGCAGGGACTTGGACCCCTAGGTTAAGAGGCGTAGCAGTTTTATAGGGGCCAGTGGCCAATGAGATTGTAACACACACAGAAAGTTGCACAGTCATGTCAGTCCACACGCAGGTGGCCAATTGAATTACAATTTACCCTATAGTAACTGTTTGAACCAGCCTATCGCTCTGGTCAGAATTGGCGCACAAGTTTGGCGGGCAAAAGGCGGGGTTTACATTCTTTGGCAGTTAGGGGTTCTGCATTCCTATATGAGCTGGTTTCCAGTAAGGGTGTGCTCAGCGGCTTGACTAGGGTGGGGGAGTGTCTTAAGCAAAAGTAGGTCATGTGGGGGTTGGTTATACATGAGATGGTGGGTGTAGCATAAAATGGAGTTAGTCTTGCTCTGCTTGTCCAGGGGTAGGGGGTTTTTGTTAAATTCCTTGGGTCCCACAGTTTTGACCCCAAATTGTAAAACAAACCAACACATAGAAATTTATTTAAATGACTGAAAGTCAGTGGAATGTTCCAAGTGAACAGGATGATTCTCCATGCACGTCACTGTTATTATCGAGAAAGAATGTTCAGCAGCTCTGTATCAGAAGCAGGGCCAGGTTCTAGTACTAAAGGCAGGTCTAGAGCTAGGATGTAGGGAAATAATTTTTTCCAAATAATGAGAAAATTTAATTCCTTATATTATTACAGTCAATAAAGGTCCTCTTTTACCAATTATCGTATAAAATCCACAGATCAGGGGCGCCTGGGTGGCTCAGTCGGTTAAGCCTCCGACTTCAGCTCCGGTCACGATCTCACGGTCGGTGAGTTTGAGCCCTGCGTCGGGCTCTGGGCTGATGGCTCAGAGCCTGGAGCCTGCTTCCGATTCTGTGTCTCTGTCTCTCTCTGCCCCTTCCCCGTTCATGCTCTGTCTCTGTCTCAAAAATAAATAAACGTTAAAAAATAATTAAAAAAAAAATCCACAGGTCATACCTTCATTAATGAGTAAGGCTATGATTTTGGAGTCAGAAGACATAATCAACAAAAGAAAAGTCCAAATAGCCCCACAGTGTCCAAACATACGCTAAGCATCTCAAAGCACCTACAGTAGATTTAACAGGAAAAGAAATAAAACCAGAATTTTTTTGGTAATTTTTCTCAAACGATTAATCATAATCGCTAATATATATCAAGCGCCTACATTTGGCAGACAGTGTGTGAGGCCATGTACATATGGAAGATCTTGTTTAATTCTCACTCCAACCATATGCATGAAGAGTACTTCTTATCATCAAGACCCCATTTTACAGATGGGGAAGAAACTGGAACTTACTGGTAGAATCTCACCTAAGGTCATGCATTGGTATGTAGTGGGGCCAGGGTTTGACACCCGAATCTGCTCTCTCCGTCAGAAATTTACTATAGGAATTTACCGCAACAGAGTCAACCAATAATGTATTACTTACCCTTCAAATAAGACTGTTTTTCCTACAGTGAGAATTTGTTCTTACTAACAGTATAGCACCAGGATGCATGCTTCAGATGAAATAAAAATGTCTTTGTTTCATGAATGTTTGTCCCCATCTGCCTTTTTTTTTTTTCCCAACTGAAATTGGAGGACTGGTGCATTTTGTGCATAAATGGAAGCTGGCAAACAGGCCTTGGATTTTGAGTAAAAAGACAGGTCAGGCATACCCTCTTCAGTAATTGAAAGAGAAGAGACTGCAGATACTTCAACCAGAAACTTTCAAAGAAAGCAGAATACCTCAATCATTTCCATATAAAAGACACAGGGGTTGGAATTCAATAGCTCTGTTTCTCCTTTGGAGAAAAAGAATGTAGCTTTTGTCAGCTGATCCAAGTTTGATCAGTGGAAGAGGGGCCCTTGTACTTCTTCCAGGCAGAAAATAGTTCTGTGACTGTGGCTTTGTGATCAAGGTCTTCTCGTGTCATGCCGCATGTCTAGAAGATGATGTCATTGGCCTCCAGAGCAAAAGCAACTCAGGGCACCGGTAGAGTTGCATGGGGTGGCCAGGTCATTTGTGTCTTCTAAATTTGTATTACTGAGGTGTAGGCCAAGCTCTCAGCTTGTTATTCATTTTGCTGGATGAATAGGGCCAGGTTGACCCATGAGGCTTGGGAGCTTCCAAGTGACAAGGCAAACCACTGAGGCAAGAAGACATGTGACACAGGGCTTAGGTGTGCAAGTTCAAGAACTTGACTTGATAGGTTGGTATCCCAGCTCCCACTCTTTGAGGATGGTGATGTTGAAAGGGCTTTTCAAATGAAGGCTATTATATTTAAATGAATGTCTATTATAAATCAGAATAATAGACAACTCGTTTTAGCTTAACGTACACATATACACACACAAACACACATACACTGCAGGCCAATCCAATTCAGTGTTACTGGTGTTAGTTTATTTTCATAAAAAGAACCGCTCTTTTATGATAGGCCTTGTATAAGGATTTCACTTACCCTAACCTTCAGGCTAGCTATGGTTCCCTATTCTCCAGGGATGCCTCATACTAGGTCAGTCAGGAATAATAAAAAGGATGTATATTTTTCTACCTGAGAGTTTTTATTTTGTTTTGTGTTTTTTTTTGTTTTTGTTTTTGTTTTTGACCATGCCTCTGGATGTGGGGTTTTTATCTGAGTTTGGTGCCTTTACCTTTCTGGGTACATCTGTTTAGTACAGCTAGCATTTATTAAACCTGTGCTATGTGCTAGACAGTATGTATTCAAAATACATCGTGATAATGTGGGTAGTATGATGTCCACTTTATTTATGGAGAAACCAAAACCCAGCTGAGTAAAAACCTATCAAGGGTCACAGAGCTGGAAAGCAGTAGAGTGGAACTTCAAATTTAGGTTGGTATTGATGTGAAAATGTTACGGTTCACAGCCTATGGCCAACAAAGAATTCCTGAGGCATCTTCAGTGCAAAAAGGTGGTTTTCTTAAAACATGGGGACGGGACTTGTGGGCAGAAAGAGCTGCACTGGGGTCCTGAGGAGTGGCCAGTTATAAACTTTCAAGTTGGGAGGGGGTTAGGGACAGCACAAGCCTCCAAGGTATTTTGGAAACAGGTTTCCACAGCCTTGAGGCAGCTAGCTATTGTTAGGAAAAAGGTCATTTATTACTGTCTAGTAAAACCTTGGTCAGGAGACCCTTCAGATGTGTATATCAGTGGGCCACATGCTTAGTATGATTGCCAACATACATCTTGGGGGGTACAGATAAAGGAAGTTTCCAAAGGAATTTATATGTTCAAGTAGACTCACAGGATCCTGGGGGGTTTGGCTAAGATTGCCTTTTGGCTTTAGCAAAGTGTCATCATCCAGGCAGCTGAGCTCCCAGGGGAAGGTCACTCTCCCGGAGGAAAGACTTGTCAATGGGTTGTAGGTAGTGAGGACATTTAATTTTTTCTTTTGCTTTTGTTTCCCCCATCATTATGACTCCAAATCCTATCCTCATACCCACAAAACAATGGTACCAATCAGCTTTATTTTGTTCACTGTGGAAAGACACCTCAACCTAAGCCAACACATCTTGTAAATGCAATCTATGGTTCACATGGAGAATAAATAAATGTACATGTGCATTGGTGTAGTGCTACTAAAGACACAGTTCAAAGTCTGTCTGTGTTTGGTCAGAGGTGAAGATTGAGACCAGGAGCAGCTCCCTCTTCCTGTGAAAAAATGGGCCTCACAGACAGATTCACAAGTTACAGACAACACAAAAGCAAGCTTTAGTGTTGCCTCTTATTTCCTTTAGACTTAGTAGGGAGGAAAGGGGAAAAATTAGCAGTGGGAGTAAGAGTTATACTAGCAGCTGCACACACTGAAAGGGAGATGCTGTCTTCGTTCCTGGTGGGCATCTGAAGAAAGTGGGAAGACAGGAGTCCTCATTCTGTCCGGAAGAGGAGCTCTTCTTCCAGCAGGTTTTAGCAGGTACAACAACAGCCAGGGGCTCTGAAGATGTGCCTTATGGCTGCAGGCTACCCTGAAAGACCTCTGTTACAGGGTGGCTAGCATAGACCTGACATATACCAAGCACAGTTAAGCATTTGGAAGCTGGGATGCCCGGACAAAAAAAACCCATCCGTCTCTTAAAGTATAGGCCTAAAACCAATCTCATTCTTTCGTTTCAAAGTCTAATTGGCTCTTAAATTCAAATTGTTGTGTTATTATCAGATTGTATCAGGCAATTTTGCACATAAAGCTTAACCATTTAGGCTAATTTAGAAAACAATCTGGTGACAAAAATAAAGCAAACATCATAACCAGAGTTTTTTCTTTTTAATGGAGCTTAAGCCTTAAACAAAATTTTCCCAGCACATGGGAATCCCTACTAACACTAACCCCCTTTGGGGGATATGTCAACTGCTTCATTTGGACATGAGGTATGGTACATCTATACTTTCACATATATTTTATTGGAACCAATAGAATCAGATATTGGCAAACTTATGTGGTGACAGGGTAGAGTGAGAACCTTGAAAATATTTGTAGCAAGTAAGAATTTCAAAACAAAGGCTCAGGTATAAGAAATATAGCTTTATTTTCCTTTAATTCTGTTTCTATTATGTAGACACATAATCTCAGTCAATTTGTGATTTCTAATTCCTCTTAGGATTGAATCTAATAAATTCCAGGGGCTTATGTAGTAAGTAAGGCCCAAGGCATTAGAAGGAGAGAAGGAGAAGAAATGAATTCTCAATATTGTGCTGGCATCATTGAAACATCCATTATTCCAACAGTCCTTGCATTGATCCATGCTGGCTGGGCCTTCCTTAGAAGTGTGTAAGGCCTGGACTTACTCAGCCAGTGTGGGGTAGACAAGCCCACGACACAGACCTTCCTTGACTTACCATGAGGTTATGTCCCAGGAAACCTGTTATAATTGAAAATAATAGCATTTAATTCACCCAACCTAATGAACATCATAGCTTAGCCTAGCCTACTTTAAACATGCTCAGAATACTTCTATTAGCCTACCACTGGGCAGAATCGTCTAACACAAAGACTATTTTCTCATAAGTGTTGAATATCACATATAATCTAGTGGATAGTGCAATGAAAGTGAAAACCAGAATGGCTGTTTGGGGACAGAAGGGTTGCAAGCACATCAGTTGTTTACCCTTGTGATTGGGTGGCTGACTGGAAGCCGTGGCTTGCTTCCTCTGCCCCGCATCACGAGAGTGTCATGCTGTCTGTTACTACCCTGGGAAAAGATCAAAATTAAAGATTTGAAGTACAGTTTCTACTGAAGGCCTGTTGCTTTTCCACCTTTGTAAAGCTGAAAAATCATGAAGTCCAACCATTGTAAGTTAAACCATTTTAAGTTGGGGACTCTCTGCAATTGCATTTGGAATGAAACTACATGGCTGGCATCTTCTAAGACCTCTGGGATATTATTAAAGACAGAAATTTTAGGGGCACCTGGGTGGCTCAGTCAATTAAACATCAGACTCTTGATTTCAGCTCAGGTCATGATCACATGGTTCGTGCGTTTGAGCCCCGTGTCGGGCTCTGTGCTGACAGCTCAGAGCCTGGAGCCTGCTTGGGATTCTGTGTCTCCCTCTCTGTCTCTGTCTCTGTCTCTGTCTCTCTCAAATAAACATTTAAAATAGAAGACAGAAATTTTAAACTTAAAATTTTTTAAATTATAAAAAAACTTCAATCATATGTAAGAATAGAGAGCAGTGAACTCCCAATTATTTCTCTCCCAGCTTCAACAATCATACATTTTTATTTCATCTGTATCCCCCCCCATACTATTATTTTGAAACAAATCTGGGATTTGCTTCAAAATAACCAGCACTATATTTGCAAAATATACAACAGTACTGGATTTTAACGATGCTCAGAAAATAAGGGTGAGGTGCAGTATCCTATGACTGCCTCCTATTGATGTGGGAAACAAAAGCAGAAGGAAATGGGAGATAAAATTAAATTTTCTTATAGCCTGCAGCCCATTGACAAACACTTGAGGCAGGCAGAGTAAAACTTTTCTTCTGGAACTCCCTACAGTCTTAATGCTAATGATTTGCTAGAGGGGAAAACAACTTTAGTTGGACAATAGCTAGGCCTCCAGTATCTTGTGAATCTTCTTTAGCGTATGAAAATCTCACTGGAAACTTCCCCTGGACTTTACTCCCCCAACCCCATAGTATATAACCAGTCTCTCCACAGGGTCTGAGGCAGCTCTTTCTGCCCACGGATCCTGTCCCCATGCTTTAATAAAACCATCACTGTTGCACCAAAGATATCTCAAGAATTCTTTCTTGGCTGTCAGCTCCGGACCACCCCACCATCACCCCAAAAACCTCATCACTACCATGAGTCTGCGGGCAGTTGCCTTATTTGCCCAACTCCAGGTATGGGCCTGGTTGTATGTTGGTCGCCACGAGAAGCCTCTCTGACTCCTTCAGGACCAAAGTTTCTCTTCTTTAGTGCTAAAATTGAGGTTTTCATAACCTTCTGGGGCACAGTAACTTTTCTGAAATCCTCTGTGATCCGTGTCAAGGCACAAAAGTCACCCATTCACCCTAGCTCCGAACTGGGAAGTGGGATGTATGGCCCCTCTTGCAGACAGATACCCACCTAGGTCACAACTCTCCTGTCTGTCCTGATGTGCCTTCTTCCTCTGTCCCCTTTATAAAGAATGAGTGAGTGGGAGTTTGGGGGTGCTGACAAAGAGAAGACCTGTTGCTTCTCAAGAAGCCTGTTACAAACATCTGGTCTATCCTGCAGTTCTCAGAATCACAGGAAGTCTCTTTAGCTATGTTCTACTTCTGGGTTGATCACATCTCTCCCGAGTGGCAAGGAACTTAAAATCTAGTATCTCTTTAGATGGGATGAGAAATATTGGGAGAAAGGGGAAAAATTCTTTCAAAAATATTTTTCTGCCAAATACTGGTTGAAAGTTTTGTTCCAGAAAATTAATGAAGTCAACACAGCATGCTTCATAGGCTTGCAAGGTAGGAGAGGCAGCATAAGGCTGTGAGTTCTGCAGCAGATAGACCTGGATTGTAATCTCTTTTACAGTTCAAGGGATTTTGTGTCTGTTCTTCAGTTTCCTCATCTGTATGATGGGGATGATAACACTTATGTAATTATAATTATTAGGAGGTTAAAAAATATGTTAATCTTAGTGCTAGTTACATATTAAGCACCTAATAGCATTAAGTATTATCACTGCTATTATAGATGCTATGACAATGACAATGACTTCTCACTGAGGTCCTATGGGAAAGTGGATGCAAACTGGGTCTTGAAGAGTATGTATGTCTTTGTAGACAAGTACCTGTGTGACAGGTAGAGCATTTTAGATAAAGAAAGTATGTTCAGCAAGGACAATGACCCAAATCCCTCTTTACTGTTACACAAAGTTATTAGCCACTAAAAATAATACGTAAAAAAATAATATTAACTAAAGATAAAATGGGTTTTCTTTTTTTTCATATAATTAGCCCCCCCTTTATTATAAGCAAAATACATTTATAGAAAATATTTAGAAAATACAGACGAAATGAAGGGACTCTACTCATAATATCTTCAAGATATACATTTTTAATTGTGGTAAAATACATATAATATAAAATCTTGTGAGAATTTTAGGTATAATATAAAATATACATAATATAAATATTTATTTATTTTGAGAGAGAGAGAGAGAGCATGCACATGTGCATGCAAGCAGGGTAGGGGCTGAGAGAGAGGGAGAGAGAATCCCAAGCAGGCTCTGCACTCTCAGCACAGAGCCCAACTCACGGCTTCAACTCATGAACCGTGAGATCATGACCTGAGCTGAAATCAGGAGTCAGATTGATGAAGTTTTGGGACAGATGGTGGGGTTCCTAGCTGATGGCCAAGAAAGAATTCTTGAAGACATCTTTGGTGCAAAAAAGGTGATTTTATTAAAGGACAGGGACAGGACCCATGGGCAAAAGAGCTGCACTGGGGTTGCGAAGAGTGATTGGTTATACACTATTGGGTTGGGGGAGGTAAAGTCAAGGGGAAGTTTGCAAAGAGATTTTCATATGCCAAAGAAGATTCACAGGATACTAGAGGCCTATTATCAAGCTCAGGTTGTTTTTCCCTCTGGCAAAGCATTAACATTAAGAGAGTAGGAAATTCCTGGAGAAATGTTATACTCTGTCTTTGCCTCAGGTATTTGTCAATGGGCTGCAGGTTATAAAGGAAATTTAATTTTACTTGCCATTTCCTTATTGTCTTTGTTCCCCACATCACTATGGAGCAGTGATGTTGGGGCTCCTGAAAACTGAGTCTATAGGTTTCTGGAGATATTGCTATTGATAAGATTGCCTTTTTATTATAATTTACTAAGATATTTGTAAATTGAGGGAGACTTATGTCCTGCAAGACTGTGATCTCTATCAGAGATTCTTTCCTTTCCTTTGTCCTTGGGCAGTCATCAGTGCCTGAGGAATATCACATATATGTAACTTGGGGGGCTGGGGGTGCTAACTTGTACTTTGCCCTCAGGCTGCCTTATCTATTCCTCCTTCCTTCCTTCCTTCCTTCCTTCCTTCCTTCCTTCCTTCCTTCCTTCCTTCCTTCCTTCCTTCCCACAGTTTAAATTACAACCATTTTTGATCCCATATCAGTCATTGCTTAAAGCCGAGTGAAGCACAGACTTCACGATGGATATACCAAATACCTCACGTACTCCAGCCCCAAAAGCTATGGAATCAAACTGAGAACTTCACGCTTCAAGAAATTCAGGGCAGCTGACCTAACCCTGCTTAACCAGGAAATCCCAGGCTCCTGGTTTAGGATTCTCTCAGCCTTTCAAGGTACAGAAAATCGTGTTATTTAGTAGCCCAAGGATATAACTCACATTGACTGGGTCTACCTTTGTCATTGTTCTTCAGATTTAGCTCCTAACCATAATTGTTGCTGGGAAAATTCAGCAAATAATTCAGTTCACATTAAAATGCCAGAATAAGAGAAAATAATGTCTAACTCAACAGATGATTATATCTACCAAAAGGGACCAGTCTACAAATAATTACCTTGAAATTTGATCTGGGAAGGTGCTCTAATCATTTCATTAAGAAAATCAGAGTTTGAGGGGCGCCTGGGTGGCGCAGTCGGTTAAGCGTCCGACTTCAGCCAGGTCATGATCTCGCGGTCCGTGAGTTCGAGCCCCGCGTCAGGTTCTGGGCTGATGGCTCGGAGCCTGGAGCCTGTTTCCGATTCTGTGTCTCCCTCTCTCTCTGCCCCTCCCCCGTTCATGCTCTGTCTCTTTCTGTCCCCCAAAAAATAAATAAACGTTGGAAAAAAAGAAAATCAGAGTTTGAGCACACTAATTATTTATGTTTAGATTTATGTTTTTCAAATTATGTCATGGTATAATTATATTTTCAAATGTATACATACATATACATTGATTACACGTAAAGTGCAATTTAGCACATCCTTGGAGGTTTTGCCCATTATGTCATTTCCTAAACAATCAGTTTTAGAGATTTAGTAAGGTAATAAAAAAATTAATAAGCTTGCAGATCAACAAAAACATTGTTTCTGGAAATTAGATTGACTGGAGTGTATTATTGAGTGAGCCTAACAAAATAAAAGCTAGTAGAAGGATTCTAAATACTCATCAGGAGAAAATACCAACTAATATCTAAATTATGCTTGATTGCTTCATAATGCACACACACGAGCATGTGTGTGCACATGCACACACACACAGTCACTAAAAAAGAAGAAAAGTCAGGAAGATGTGGAACAGTGTTGGTTTGAAAGCCATTTCCTTTGTTATCTGTACCTTGAATTTTCTTAAGGGTAGGTATGGATTTTGTTTTGGGTTTTGATAATTCAGAACAGTGACTCAGTCGTTACTCATAACTGGTGATTCCCCGCCCTTGTCTTGTTCCTGTCAGTTAAGACCTTATTTATGAAATTCCACTTGACTTTTTGTCCTATCTTCCTCTTTTTATTGTCTGTCATGTGAAGATAGATTCACTGGTGTCAGCAGCCTCTGACTTATGATTAAAGCTGAATATAGGCAATCCTGGCTTGATTCTGGGGTGGTGGGGATGGCAGAGGTGGCTGGGGACTGGAGAAGAAACTTTTCTATCAACTTTAGGTTAATTAACCTCATTTCCAATGAGGGTGATTTTATCCCCAATGGGGTGAAACTTAGGTGGTAAACTTGAGGCCAAAAAATATCTTATTATTTTTATAGAGAGAGCACAAATATACAGTATATCTGTGGTAGTACACTTTCATGACAGTGATGATTAGGGGGAAAAATATCTGAAAAACCTTGGTGGGGAGGGGGGCAAAATAATGACTTAGAGGAATAGTAATACTTTTTTTTACAAGGCACTTAGCTGCCTAGGAGAGAGTAAATATAAAAACTTGTGTTCTCAATCAGGAGACTATAGATGCTGGAGAGGATGTGGAGAAACGGGAACCCTCTTGCACTGTTGGTGGGAATGCAAATTGGTGCAGCCACTCTGGAAAACAGTGTGGAGGTTCCTCAAAAAATTAAAAATAGACCTACCCTATGACCCAGCAATAGCACTGCTAGGAATTTACCCAAGGGACACAGGAGTACTGATGCAGAGGGGCACTTGTACCCCAATGTTTATAGCAGCACTCTCAACAATAGCCACATTGTGGAAAGAGCCTAAGTGTCCATCAACTGATGAATGGATAAAGAAATTGTGGTTTATATACACAATGGAGTACTACGTGGCAATGAGAAAGAATGAAATATGGCCCTTTGTAGCAACGTGGATGGAACTGGAGAGCGTGATGCTAAGTGAAATAAGCCATACAGAGAAAGACAGATACCATATGTTTTCACTCTTATGTGGATCCTGAGAAACTTAATAGAAACCCATGGGGGAGGGGAAGGAAAAAAAAAAGAGGTTAGAGTGGGAGAGAGCCAAAGCATAAGAGCCTCTTAAAAACTGAGAACAAAGTGAGGGTTGATGGGGGGTGGGAGGGAGGGGAGGGTGGGTGATGGGTATGAGGAGGGCACCTTTTGGGATGAGCACTGGGTGTTGTATGGAAACCAATTTGACAATAAATTTCATATATTGAAAAAAAATAAGACACGGGAAAAAAAACAAAAAAACTTGCGTTCTCTAAAAGGGAAATATTCACCCTTAATAAAATATATAAAATGGGGATGCCTGGGTAGCTCAGTCGGTTAAGCTTCAGACTTTTGGTTTCAGCTCAGGTCATGATCTCACAGTTTTGTGGGTTATAGCCCTGCATCAGGCCCCATGCTGACTGTGTGGAGCCTGCTTGGAATGCTGTCTCCCTCTCTGTCTGCCCCTCCCCTACTTGAGCTGCCTCTGTCTCTTTCAAAATAAAATAATAATAATAATAATAAACTTTAAAATATATAAAATGATCATGCTTTGGGCTTGGGGATATAGACTAAGCATCTCTCAATTTCTTTTCTACACTTATCTTTCTAGAATTCCCAGTGCTGAGAACAGCACAGGATGAAAGTATAAATCAGAAATGATAGCCTGCCTGTATCTGTAAAAACTTAAATTGCTTCAAAATGTTGAACAAAAGGACTGGGAAGGGAGAGCATATTCTTTGACCTTGTATTATGTGTCATTTATTGACTAGCTAGCTAGCTGATGGCCTATACTTGAGGGGAACTCTGGGAGATTGTTTGCCAAAATGGCTACAATTGTTCTACAGCTGTGCCCTCTGCAGGGTCACTTTGTAGCATCTCTATCCGAGAGGCAATGGTACTTCTCCAGTCTTAGCAAGCTGAGGCTTCCAGAGGCCCATGCATGCTTTTGCTCTCTTTAGGGACCCTTGGGCCCCGTGTGCGAACAAGCCTGAGTTAGTCTGATTGAGGATGAGTGACCGTGTGAAGCAGAGATGGGCCATCCCAGCTGAGGTCATCCTAGATGAACTAGCACTCAACTACCCCAGCACCTGACCACAGACACGTGAGTAAATTTAGCACCCAAGGCTGGCACTGCCCGCTTGAGCTCAACCTAAAGTACTGACCCATAGAACTGCGACCTAAATAAATGGTTGGTGCTTTTAGCCACTGAATTTTGGGGATGGGCTGTATATGTGGCAACAACTGTTAGAGCAATTCAGATGCTGCATTAACAGGTGTGGGTAAGAGCCAAAAACAAAAACATGCAGCATACACAGGTAAATAATATTTAAAAACACAAAAACCTACAAAAAAAAAATAGATGTTGTCTCTCTTCACATGGTAAATTGATGGTTAATTTTACCTGTCAAGTTGGCCAGGCTACAGTGCCCATTTTTTGGTCAAACACCAGTCCAGATGTTGCTGTGAAGGCATTTTTTAAAAAATGTGATTCACATTAAATCAGTTGACTTTGAGTAGCAGAATATATTCTATAACATGGATGGACCTCATCTAATTAGTTGAAGGCCTTAAGAGGCTTTCAGACTGAGGTCCCCGGAGGAGAGAGGAATTCTGCCTCCAGACTGCCTTTGGACTCAGGATGCAATTATCAACTCTTTCTGGAATTTCTAGCCTGCTGGTATGCCCTGCAGTGTTGGGATTTGCCAGCCCACCTCCCCTCCAGTGACCTGAACCAATTCTTAAAATAAATCTCTCTCTGTATCCTATTGGTTCTGTTTCTCTGGAGAACCCTGACTAATACAGTAAAGATAAAGCTATGAGGCTGCTATCTTTGTTTAGAACATGGCTTGGGGGGCATCTGGGTGGCCCAGTTGGTTATGCGTCCAACTTCATTCAGCTCAGGTCATGATCTTACTGTTTGAGACTTGAGCTCCGTATCTGGCTCTCTGCTGTCAGTGTAGAGCCTGCTTTGGATCTTGGGTCCACCTCTCCCCCTGCCCCTCCCCCACTCTCTCTCTTAAAAAAAATAAAATAAACATAAAAAAAAAAGAAGAAGAAGAAGAACACGGATTGGGTCACACCTTGGGTCACACCAGCTGGCACAATCCAAGAAGCAAGATTTCCTGAGAATCTGCCTCCCAGGCCTGTTTCATGGAGAGGATCTGGTGCCCAGGGTCAGGGAGGGAACTACCTGGGTCCCTTCCCTTTACATCTAGCTGTTACAGGTCTCAGAGGCCCTCCCGGAATTTTAGAGTTCTCTCTGTTCCTGGCAGAGAAGTTTTTGGCTCTGGTGTCCCTGATTAATACCAGTGGAGGCAGATGTGTTCCTGAGCGGCTATGACACTGAGGCAGCTTTGGCACGAGTGTGTGAGTGCGCGCGCGCATGCGCTTCCTGTGAGCGTGGAAAGGCCCTTCCCTTACTCTGCTGCCCCATGTACCGCACCAGCGCGCCTCACCGCCACCTAGCGGCACAGGCTCTGCGGGGGGGCCCCATGGCTCTGGAATGGGGCACACACTTCCCTCTGATACCAAGTGTTCTCTTCGGTTCCTTCAGTGGGCTGGAACATCTTTTTCTAACCTCTTTCTGACCAGCATACTCCTTCTTTACATGAACATTTGCACGAAAGCCCGACACTAGAAGCGGGAAAAGGAAAGGCTCTATTGAAGTGGGATAGGAGGTCCACGGTATTTCCTCTTTGTGCCTTCCTCCCACTCTCTGGGCAGCTCCTGGGCTGACTTTGTGGAACTGCTGGGGCTTTGAGGAGCTGTTCGAACGCTACTGAAACTCGGAAGAGTGCCAGGTCTTTAAACCTCCCCGGATCTCGGCTTTCTCTAGAAAAAGAGGACGTTCCATTAAGTGATCATTAAGAATGCCTCCACCTTAAACATTTCACGAGTGTAATTTGTTGCCTCTAATAATAATACTAACCTTTACTGGGCACGGGGTCTATCTTTCATACTTGATCCATGGTTGCTATGTCAGTTATATAACTATCCTGTAGAATGGATATATTATCCCAGTTTTACAGAAGAGGAAATGAAAGTTCAGTGAAGTTAAGCAGTAATTAGATGGCAGAACCAGAATGTGAAGCCAGGTGTGCATAACTCCAATGACAGTGCCCTTTCCACTACGCCATAATGCTCCTCATGAAGTCACTTCAGGTGAAGAACCCCTGGAAGGGATCTTCTGATTCCTTTCAGAAGCTTTTCTGTTTCTCTGCAATTTTAACCCTTGGATGCTCCTTTGGGTGCCCTATTGCTCATGTAATTCATATTCCTTTGCAAGTTCTAGTCTGTTAGCCAGTCTTAAGACAGTTCTAATGTAAATGTCTCCGGTATGTATTTTTCTTTATTACTTACCTTTTATGAGATATCCTTAAGATTATAAATGGGGTCCCTCTACTCACTAGAATGGACTCCAACATAGAAATAGACAGTATTGCTTACCAAACAATTTGGTACCATCAAATTTCCTGAATGCTTCTCATTGTACATGGGCAGCCATTATAGTCCATAAGCCAGGTCTGTTCCCTTTTAAGATACCAGATGTTTTTGAAAATATGCTAACATATTCTACTCTGTCATAGTGGTTTTCCAAGGATCCTTCTTTACAAATTTCATTCTTATTCATAATAGCATTTGTATATTTCTTGGTTGTATATCTGGTTGGTTAAACAGACTGAACGTGCATACCCTCATCCAACAAGAAAGAAAGTCAGCTTTTTGATTGCAGCCTGATGTAAGGACCCTGCAGGGATTTGATGCAATCCCACCATAACATTAGACCTTCTAAATCTTATTCTTTTAAGAACTGTCCCTTTAAAAATACTGCCATATTTGGTTTCTCTTTTATTCTGTTTCTTTCCTCCCAATAAATACTTCACAGTTTTCATTCGCTCCACATCATTACTACTGAGTTAGGTGAGCCACACACCCATGGCATCAATTTTATTATTCCAATATGAAATGTCAGAAAGTTAAGAGATCAAGTACTCAAGAGCTACATCCCTTTTGTAGCATGTATTCTTTTATTTAAGAGGCAGTATTCTAACCATCCTGACATGAAAGCAGGCTCCATTTTCCATCTTCTTCAACCCTCTTTTCCATTGATTCTTAAGGAAAAGTGGCCTATTTCTATGGATGTTTAAGGAACAACTGATAGAAGAGTTAGCTGGAGGCTCTTCTGAGAGAAGGTTTATATACAACAGGAGACTCTTATTCCCCTTCCTTCATTTTTTAATGAGGGGAAGGTAGTTTTCCTGGATATCTATAGCATTTGGTTACTTTAGAGAGAAATAGAAATCTTACAAACATATAAATGGATTCTTTCTAGAACACAATGCTTTCATTAACAGAAAGTATAATAAAACAAGCCAATTATAAACTTTTTTGTAAAAACATGTCTCTTAAATTTTACTTTTCCATAGCTATTAAAGAAATAAGTGGTTTACTTAAAAGACAACTCCAGGGGCACCTGGCTGGCTTAGTCGGTGGAGTATGGGACTCTTGATCTTGGGTGGGGGGGGGGGGGGGGTTGTAATGTAAGTTCAGTCCCTTGATGAGTGTAGAGATTACTCAAAAATGAAATCTTAAAGATCCCCACAAAACTCCAGGTATTATATATATATATATATATATATATATATATATATATATATATACACACACACCTCAGCTTTGAGGTATAATTGATGAATAGAATTATAATACATATGAAGTACACAGTGCAATAATTTGATACATGTATACATTGTGAAAGGATTCCCAGTTAATTAAGACATTCATCACCTCACATTGTTACCTTTTTTTCCCTTTGGTGAGAATACTTAAGGTTTACTCTCTTAGCAGATTTCAGTTAAACAGTATAGTGTTACCAACTTTAGTTACCATTTATACATTAGATCTTCAGACCTTATTCATTTTATAAATGAAAGTTTGTACCCTTTGATTAACATTTCTGCATTTCTCCCCCACCCCTGCTTCCTTCCCAGCCCAGCCCCTGGGCTTT
This sequence comes from Puma concolor, assembly GCF_028749965.1. Classification (NCBI taxonomy): domain Eukaryota; kingdom Metazoa; phylum Chordata; class Mammalia; order Carnivora; family Felidae; genus Puma; species Puma concolor. The sequence continues at coordinate 53,860,450 of NC_141673.1, read as the reverse complement.
GTTTGACTTCTACTTTGTTTTTATGAGTCTGACTCTTTTTGTTTGTTTTAGATTCCACATGTCATACACAAGTATTTCTCTTTTCCTGTCTGGCTTATTTTACATAGCATAATGCCCTACAGGTTCATCCATGTTGTTGCAAATAGGAGGATTTCCTTCTTATGACTGAATAATAGTCCATGGTATATATACATATACATTACGTTATCTTTATCCATCCATCCGTTGATGGATACTTAGGTTGTTTCCATTCCTTGGCTGTCATGAACAATGCTACAGTGAACATGAGAGTGCAAACATATCTTTGAGATAATGGTTTTATTTACTTTGGATATACACCCAGAAGTGGGAGTGCTGGATTATATGACATTTCTGTGGCTATACTGGTTTACATTCCCACCAACAGTGCACAAGGGTTCTCTTTTTTCCATATCTTCACCAGCATTTATTTCACTTGCTCTTTGATAATAGCCATTCTAGCAGGTGTGAAGTGATATCTCATGGCGGTTTTGATATGTATTTCTGTAATAATTAGTGACATTGGGTAATTTTTCACGTACCTGTTGGTGAGTTAAATATTGAATATTCTTCTTTGGAAGAATGTCTCTGCAGGTCCATTGCCCTTATAAGCAGGTTATTTGTTTGTTTATTTTTTTATCGAGATGTAGGAGTTCTTTATTTATTTTAGATATTAATCCCTTATTGGATATGTGGTGTGCAAATACTTTCTCCCACTCTTTAGGTTGGTTTTTCATTTTGTTGATGTTTTCCTTTGGTTGTGCAGATTTTTAGTTTGATATAGTCCCACTTACTTATTTTTGCTTTCTTTGCCTTCACTTTTGGTGTCAAATAGAAAAAATCATTGCCCAGACTGATGTCAAGGAGTTAACCTGCTATGTTTTTTTTTCTAGGAGTTTTGTGGTTTCAGGTCTCACATTTAAGACTTAAATCTATTTTGAGTTGATTTTTTTTAACTTTTTTTTTAATGTTTATTTATTTTTGAGAGACAAAGAGGAGCATGAGCAGGGGAGGAGCAGAGAGAGGGAGACACAGAATCTGAAGCAGACTCCAGGCTCTGAGCTGTCAGCACAGAGCCCGACGCGGGGCTCAAACACATGAACTGAGAAATCATGACCTGAACCAAAGTCAGACTCTTAGCCAATTGAGCCATCCAGGCACCCCTTGAGTTGATTTTTGTATATGATGTAAGATAGAGGCCCAGTTTCATTCTTTCCTTGCTGGATACCCAGTTTTCCTCAACACCATTTATTGACTAGACTACCCTTTCTCTCATTTCATAGTCTTGGCACTTTGTTGAAAATTAATTGACCATATATGCATTGTTTATATTTGGGCTCTCTATTATGTTCCATTGATTTATTTGTCGGTTTTTTTTTCTAGTTTCTTTTAATAATAATTTTTTAATCCAGTAAACAGCTACAGACACAAATGCAAGTAGAAAAGTAAAAAAAAAAAAATGTTGAAAAAGTAAAGACACATCCTTCACTTTACAATAAATACAGAGCTCTAGGGAAGCATAGCTTTCCATGTGCTCAAGAGTTCTGTCCATTATTATGCAGAGGAACCAGAGGACATTCAGGTGTGATGATGTCAAACCACATATGCACTGGCATCGCTGAATTCACGTCTACGGTTTTGGCCCTAACTTAGTGGGGTTAAGTGACCAGGGTGTGCTAGATCCCATAGCTGAAGTAGATAGCAAACCCAATCAGCATCCAGACACCAAATCTGGCTCAGGTACCAGTTGTCATCTGCATCATAAGGCAAACATTCACAAAGATGCTCAGTAGTGGGAGGAGAGGCAGAGCAGGGACCTTAAACTGAAGGGGACTGGAGCTCTGTGGCTGTCTCCAGATGACCCCAGTCATCCCAGTGATGAGCACAAGGAGCAGCACAGCCAGTGAAGTCCACCGTCGGTTTCCAGAAAGCAGAACTGGCCACTAGGCCAGCACCAGGCAAAGAAGAGTGAGCAGCGAAGCAAGCGGTCAGGAACAAACAGCCAATCTAGCCAAAGAGTAGAAAAAATAGTCCCTGTAGAGTCACGTTGTCTGCTGCATGTCCATTGTCTTCCTGCACCTCTGCTTCGCTTCCCCCATTCCTCCTCTCAGGCTGAAACCTGAGGATAAGAACACCAGTAGCCACCAGGTTATGAGTAACAGGATCCCAATTGAATTCAGGTCCAAAAGATCAGTGAGCCCAAACAAAACTGTCATCATTGGTGCAACAATGCCAAAGATCAAAGTGACAATGAAAGGGGTGAATGTACCAGTTTGGATCCAGGCAAAGACAGAGAACACGAGGCTATCCTGTGACATCACATATATCACCTTACGTATGGGGACCATAAAGCCCAAGATGTTGGCTGAAAGACTGCAGAGGAAACCAAAAACTACAACATAGTAGGCAGGGGCCCAGCCAATATGGAGAAATGCCTCAGGCAAGGTTCTCCCTGGTTGAAGCTGGTATAAGGCACCATAAGTGTAAGTGCCACAGAGACACCAAAATTATGTGTCTGTTTTTATGCCAGTACCATAATGTTTTTCTATTTCTATAGGTTTGTAATATAATTTGAAATCAGGAAGTATGATGCCTCCAGCTTTGTTCTTTTCACTCAGAATTGCTTTGGCTATTCGGATCTTTTGTAGTTCCATATAAATTTTCAAATTGTTTTTTCTATTTCTGCAAAAAATGCCAGGAGTTTAATTGGGATTGCATTGAATCTGTATATCACTTTGGGTAATATGTATATTTTAACAATGCTAGTTCTTCTGTGTACACAGCATATCTTTCCATTTATTTTTGTCATCTTCAGTCTTTCATTGGTGTTTTGTAGCTTTTAGTATATAGATCTTTAACCTAGCTTGGTTAAATTCATTCCTGGGTATTTTATTCTTTTTGATGTAATTATAAATGGGACTGTTTTCTTAATTTCTCTTTCCAATAGTTCATTGTTAGTGTATAGAAATACAACTAACACAATTGATTTTTGTATATTGACTTTGTGTCCTCCGACTTTGCTGAATTCATTTGTTCTAACGGTGTTTTGATGGAATCTTCAGGGTTTCCTATATATAAATCATGTCATCTGCAAAGAGAGTTTTACTTCTTTTCTGATTAGGATGCTTATTATTTCTTCTTCTTGCCTAGTTGCTGTGGCTAGGATTTTCAGTGCTCTGTTGGATGAAAGTGATGAGAGTGGGCATCCTTGTCTTGTTCCTGATCTTAGAGGAAAAGTTTTCAACTTTCTGCCTTTAAGAATGATGTTAGTTGTGGGCTTGTCATATATGGTCTTTATTATATTGAGATGTTGAGGTACATTCTATCTATACTTAAGTTTTTGAGTTTTATTATGAAAGGATGTTGAATTTTGTCAAATGCTTTTTCTGCATCTATTGAGGTATTTACATGATTTCTTCCTTCATTTTGTTCATGTGGCCTATCACATTGATTGATTTACAAATGTTGAACCATTCTTGCATCCCTTTAATAAATCTCACTTAATGATGGTGTATGATCTTTTTTTTTTTTTCTTATGGAGAGAGAGCATGAGTGGGGAAGAGTGGCAGAAGGGGAGAGGGAGGGAGAGAATCTTAAGCAGGCTCCATGCTCACTGCAGAGCCCAACATGGGGATTGATCCCATGACCTTGAGATCATGATCTGAGCTGAAATCAAGTTGAAAGCTTAACGAACTGATCCACCCAGGTGCCCCTGGTATATGATAATTTTAATGTATAGTTGAATTCAGTTTGCTAATATTTTGTTGAGGATTTCTATATCTGTGCTCATCAGGAATATTCTATAATTTTCTTTTCTTGTAGGGTCCTGGTCTGGCTTTGGTATCAGGGCAATTTTAGCCTCATAAAGTGACTTTGGAATTCTTACTTCCTCTTCTCTTTTCTGGAAGAGTTTGAGAAGGATTGGTATTAATTCTTCGTTGAATGTTTGGTACAATTCCCTACTGAAGCCATCTGGTCCTGTACTTTTTTGTTGTTGTTGGGAGATTTTTGATTCCTGATTCAGTCTCCTTACTCATAGCTGGTCTGTTTAAATTTTATATTTTTTATGATTCAGTCATGGTAGATTGTTAGTTTATGGGAGTATATCCACTTATTCTAGGTTATTTATTTATTTACTTTTTGTTTTAAAAGCACATTGAAGGGGCACCTGGATGGCTCATTCAGTTGGGTGTCTGACTCTTGATTTCAGTTCAGGTCACGATCTTATGGTTTGTGAGTTTGAACCCTGCATTGGGCTCTGTGCTGAGTGTGGAGCCTGCTTGGGATTCTCTTTCCCTCTCTCTCTGCCCCTTCCCTGTTCATGCTCTCTCTCTCTCTCTCTAAATAAATAAATAAACATTAAAAAAACGCAAAACATTGGACAAAATGGGTTCTCATGGATCATATGAGAGTAAGAAATAGACTGAATCTGATTCCAGAGCTTAGGTCTACCTGCCTCCAAGGTCAGTATTCTTTCTTGGATACAAAGCATTCCTTCAAACAAAACCGAAAAACAAAGCCTTCCCCTGCAAACACAAGCAAAACACTTCTCCAAATGAAACAAAAGCAACAGCAAAATCAAAACACTCTCCCAACAAAAGCAAAAAAACCCCACACCAAACCAAAATAAAACCTGATATAATGTAAGTTTCCTTATAGATATACAACATATTTTTTATTTGTAAAATACAAGTTTCATCTTATTTTACTTTGAATTTATATATTTTCAGATAACCATGTGATCAATTATATTCCGTGAGTCGTATTTTTAAAAAAAAAATTGTTAATGTTTATTTTTGAGAAAGAGAGAGAGAAGGGGAGGGACAGAGGAAGATGGAGACTCAGAATCCGAAGCTTGAACGACGCCGGGCTTGCTTGAACTCATGAGCTGTGAGATCATGACATGAGCTGAAGTCACTCAACTAGCAGAGCCACTCAGATGCCCATTGGATTTTTTTTTTTTTTTAAGCTGGAAGATTTATCTGTAATTTACAAACTGCTGATGTAGTGATACCTGTTTCTTTTTGTTTGATGGATGATGGTCTTGCTTCTTACACATGGACTTGTAGAGTTTTAAAACTTAAATGGACCTAATTTTGTGGATGAGAAAGTTAAAGCTTAGTGAATTAAGTGGCTTGCCTAAAGTTAAACAGTCTAGCAACAGAAATGGGGAAACCCAGGAAGAAAAGTATGAGGTCATGTAGAAGACATTTTACTGTGCAGAAAGAAGCATCTGAGGAAGAATTCAGGACAGTTAAGATGATTGAAACTCAACATGTATGGTTTGATTTCTGTTTACCACTAGACATGGGTATTACTGTCCAACCTTTTTGTAAAAAATGAACATCTGCTCAGGCCTCTAACCTGGATTAAAATCCTAGCTCCATCCTATTCTCTGGACTCACAAACAAGTTAATTAATTTTCCAGTTTCTCATCAATAAAAGGGATATAATCTTCACTCCAAAGGATTATAATAGAAATGTAATAATATCATGTGTGAAGTGTTTGTCCCATTATGAGTGGCACATAGTATGTGTTCATTGGGTGAGTTTTATTCCTCTAGTTTTGTCTGCACATAGGAAGACTGTGTGGACTATACCCAATCCTATACCATTATTATACTAAAAATAACGGACCCAAAGAAAGCAATGTTGGTCAGAGAATAAATGAATAAGAGGATATCTTCAAACTAAGGAAAGTGAAGTGCTCTGTGATGTTTCCATGGCTAGTCCTTGAAGTAGCTCAATTTGCTTAATTAGAGTAGGTTTCCAATAAAAGAAAGACGTTACATAAGCGAATAGGAAAAGATGACTCTTTTTTGATCATAAGAGTATTACGTAATATAAGGAAGTAGAAGCAACATTATTTTAATTGGAAGGAGAAATGCTAATAGAAACAGAAGGGAGATGATTTGTTTAAAAATATAAATATAACAAGCCAAATGTAATAACATAGAAAGTATTGGTTAAGATCAGGACTTTGGAATCAGGCAGATGAGGGTTTACATTTTAACCTTTCCATTATGTGCTGTGTAGTGTGGGCAGGTAGTTAACCTCTAAAATCTAGTATCCATATAATATTGGTAATTTTTATGAGGTCTATTCACATGAAACTGTCATTTTGTAGGTTAAAACCCATCAAATGTTAGAAATATTGTATGATTCAACCTAGTTGCTGGGAAAAAAAAAATATATGAATGTTCGGGACTTCTGATTTCCAATCTAGTATGTAGGAAGCTAAGAAGTTCTTACATGTATTAGAAGTTCATGCTAATAGCAAATAAAAATTGAAAGTCTGAAAATAAATAATTTTTCTTAGATCCATAAGAAAAATAAGGCTGCAGGGCAAACCACTGCTTCCTAAATTGGAGAGACAGGTGAATACAGAGAATCACAACTTAACAGAGTGGAAATCCATAAGCAGAAAACTCTGAGGAAACCAGTGCCTGGGTGGGGAAATCAGAACTGTAGTTGATGAATTTCTAGAGTCTCTGTGGAAAACACAGAGTTAAAAACTCCAGGGGGATCCAGTTATAGGGGAAACTCACTTTTGTGAGTTTAACTTTCAAGAGTTCGACCTGGTTCTCACAGTGAATATCTAAGAAAAATCCTCTCATGCTTTTGGCAGGGGGAGGGAGAAAAGAAGCCATTTTGAAATATGCCAGAGTGCTCTGTTCTTCCTATCAAGGTCTGCCCTCAGGTATGCAAGACTGGTTCAATATTTGAAAATCAATTAATGTAATTCATCACATCAACAAGATAAAGAAGAAAAAAATTTACATGATCCTATCAATGGATACAGAAAGAGCATTTGGTAAAATCTAACACCATTCATGATAAAAACAGTAAAATAGGAATAGAGGCAAACTTCCTCAAAGTGATAAAGAATTACCCACAAAAAACCTACAGCTAACATCATACTTAATGTAAGAGATTCTAAGCATTTCTACTAAGATCAGGAACAAAGCAAAGATGTCCTCTCTCACTACTGCTTTTCATCATTGTACTGGAAGTCCAAGTGAATTCAGTAAGACAAGAAAGAGAAATAAAAGGTATACAGATTGGGAAGGAAGAAATAAAACTGTCTTTGTTCAAAGATAGCATGATCTTCGATGTAGAAAATCCAAAATAATTGACAAAAAAATTCATGGAACCAATAAGCAATTGTATCAAGGTTGCAAGATCAAGGTTAATATATAAAAATCACTTGCTTTCTTATATACCAGCAATGAACAAGTGGAATCTGAAATTAAAAACAGAATCTCATTTACATTAGCCCCTTAAAATAAAACAGATATAAATCTAAGAAAATATGTTCAAGATCTATGTCAGGAAAATTACAAAACTTTCATAAACAAGATCAAAGAAGAACTAAATAAATGGAGAGATATTTCATATTCATGGATGGGAAAATTCAATATTGTCAATGTCTCACTTCTTCTCAACTTGATCTGCAGATTCAGTGCAATCCCAATCAAAATCTCAGTAAGTTATTTTGTGGATATAGTCAAACTTACTCTCAAGCTCATGTGGGGAGGCAAAAGACCAGAATAGCCAACACAATATTGAAGGCAAAAACAAAGTTGGAGGGTTGATAGTACCCAACTTCAAGACTACTATAAACATACAGTAATCAAGACAGTGTAGTACTGGTGAAAGAACAGACAAATAGATCAATGGAACAGAACAGAAAATCCAGAAAGAGACCCACATTAATATAGTCAACCAATCATTGGCAAAGGAATAAAGGCAGTATGATGGAGTGAAGATAGTCCTTTCAGCAAATGGTAATAAAATGGTGCTAGACATCCACATGCAAAAAAATGAATCTAGACCCAGACCTTACACCCTTCACAAAAATTAAGTCAAGGGGCACCTGGGTGACTCAGTCAGTTGAGCGTCTGACTCTTGATTTCAGCTCAGGTCATGATCTCATGGCTTGTGGGATCAAACTCTGCATCAGGCTCTGTGATGACAGCACAGAGCCTGCTTGGGATTCTCTCTCTCCCTCTCTTTCTGCCCCTCTCCCAAATGCCATCTGTCTCTCTCTCTCTCTCTCTCTCTCTCTCTCTCTCTCTCTCAAAATAAATAAATAAACATTATTTATAATGATAAAAATGGATTTGACGTAAATGTGAAATGCAAAACTGAAACTCCTAGACCTTGGATATGTCAGTATCTTAAAAGACCTTGGATGTGTCAGTACTTTTTAGACAAAATACCAAAGGCACAATCAGTGAAAGAAATAATTGTTAAGCTTAACCTCATTAAAATAAAAAACTTTTGCCCTGTGAGACAATGGCAAGAGAGTGAGAAGACAAGCCACAGACTGAGAAAAAATATTTTCAAAAGACACAGCTGATAAAGGACTGATATTCACAAATTTATAAAGAACTCTTGAAACTGAATAATAAGAAACTAAACAAGCCTGGGGCACCTGGGTGGCTCAGTTGGTTGAGCATCTGACTCTTGATTTTAGCTGAGGTTGTGATCCCAGGGCTGTGGGATTGAGCCCTGTGTTGATCTCTGTGCTGAGTGCGGAGTCAGCTTAAGATTTATTCTCTCTCTCCCTCTCCCCACATCGTGCGCGCGTGCGCGCTCTCTCTCTCAAATAAAAGAAATAAAAACTAAAAAAAAAAAAAAAAAAAAAAAAAAAAGGAATGTACTTTTCCCACCTATTCCCTGCCAAAGACAAAAAATATCCATAGGAGTTCTTGCCATTATGGGAATATCATCCTAATGATAGATGCTATTTTGTTATCCAATTAAAAATTTAAAAATAAGTGCCTTAGGTAGTAGAATTTTTTTTGTAGTACTATATTTTCTTTTAGATAATGTTTTTATGTGTGTAGAGAAGTATTGGATTGAAAAAAATGAAAAAAGGGCAATAAGGCAGAGTAGGGGAAAGAAAAATTAGAGCTGATAAGATCTGGGACAAAGGTATAGAATTGAGAACAGAGTGGTGATTATTTAGATATGGAATTTACAAGAAACAAGGAGACGTTTTGACTCTTTACTTGTATATTCTTTGAGAATTTTGTTTTCCCAGTTGTGCATGGCCTTTCTATGATTATGGCTTTGGGGTACCTTATAGGTGAGACTAAACAGGTCTCCTGAAGGCTACAATTTCAGGATCCTTTGCATGTGGCTTCTAATGGACATGTCTTACACTTAGGTCTACACTAGCACAAGTACATCATGATAGTGATAGATCATATTTCTATAGTGTTTATGTTTGTAAAGTACTTTGACAGTTCTTATGAGCCCATGAGATAAACAGGGCATGAATTATCTTATCCATCCTGCAGAATAGTAAAAGAAGTTGGGATCATTAAATGAATTGTCTTCTATGCTACAACTAGAGCAAAGAACCTAGACTCTTTGGTCCCATATCTCAGTTTACTCACCTCCACTGTGCAGAGGATTTTAAGGGTATCTTGTAACATAAACAAGAACACAGGTAAAAGAGAAAGTAAAAAATGAAAAAAGACAGTAAGGATGAATGAAAATTGGAATGCTTGATTACATTTTATATTACTTCCTGTCTCTGAGCACACACATTAGTTTGAGGCTATAAAAAAGTACACATATTTTTCAAAAAAGTACACACATTCAAGTCTTGATCAGTTACTCACGTATAGATGTGTAATGCTTGGTTTTTAAAACCACTTGAGGAAAAAGTAAGTAATGGGAGGGCTTTATGTTTAATTATAGCTGTGCTTCCTGCAATAATACTGTTATAGTCAGAGTTCTGGCAGCTTTTCCTCCTAGTTATTATAGAAAAACAGACCTAACTACAGAATTGATTTTTAGAAAAGAACACTTGCCAATATTATGAAAACACTACTCTCTAAGTAAGTATTCCCAGCATTAACTCTTTCCAACTAAAATCCACCCTAGAGGAACTCAAATAATAGAAAGAGCATTTGTCAGGAGGGTAAGTACTTGGCCACTAGCAACTGGGAGACCCGAGTCAAGTGGTGTAAACTTACTGGCCTGGGCTTCCATATCTGTAAAGTGAGGGGTTTAGGTTTGGCTAATGGTTCTGGACTCAGGGTGTTTGACACAGAATATAGCTTTTTACAAATGCTGATGTTTGATCCAACCTCCGGAGATTCTGACTTAATCGATCTGGGTGAATCTCTGCAAGTGGTGCTGACACCAAGCAGGTTTAAGAACCACCAGGTCCAAGATGCCTCTAGCTCGCAGATTCTAGGACAATGTGGTCCTATTTTTCTTTCCATAGCAAACCAGGAAGTGGCATATTATTCCACCTCTCACTCTCCTTCATGCTTAAAATAACTTTCTGGCCTATTCTTAGAGTAGTAACTTTCAAACTTTTGTGGTAGTAGTAAATAGCTAGCTAAAAATTCAGATTCCTAGGACCCACCCCATGAAATTCTGAAGAAGCTGACCTAGGGCATTGCCCGGGAATCTGCACGTTTATTAAGAACCTAGGTGATTCTCAGATGATTGGTTGAGAACCACACTTTAAGAAACACTATGAAGAATATAATTTGTAACTGCAAGAATGGGCTTTTGCCTGGGGTGTCTTTGGAACTCTGGTTCACTCTGGAATATAACTTTCAGCTCAGTTATGAAGTAGATGCAGTGACTCGAGACCCTGAGCCTTCCTCTTCATTTGGGCTCCAGTCCTATAGCCAGGATCCTGACTTTCATTGAAAGCTTCTCTGAATGGGTAAGAGATAGAGGATTAGAATCCAGAACAGAAAAATGATTTCTATAAATAAATAGAAATATAAAAAATGACAATGCAAAAATAGGCAAAAGATATGACTGGGCAACTCATAGGAGAACAAACCCAACAGTAAGCATTCCTAATATCAGAGAAATAAAAATTAATGAAAGAGTGAGACATCATTTTCCACCAGTAAAATTGGCATACATCGGCACACAAAAATTTGATGGTATCAAGTGACTGTTAGGGAAACTAGTACAGGCAGGCATTCATGGAGGAATGTAAACTGGATGAGCCAGTTTAGAGGGGACATTAAGAGTTATCTGTTAAATTGGGGTACCTGGGTGGCTCAGTCGGTTGAGTGTCCAACTTCCACTCAGGTCATGATCTCACGGTCCGAAGTGTTCGAGCCCCGCGTCGGGCTCTGTGCTGACAGCTCAGAGCCTGGAGCCTGCTTTGGATTCTGTGTCCCCCTCTCTCTCTGCCCCTCCCCCGCTCATGCTCTGTCTCTCTGTCAGAAGTGAATAGACATTAAAAAAAAATTTAAAAAAAAGAGTTATCTGTTAAATATGTTATACCCTACAATGCTAAAAACATAATTTCACTTCTTAGTATTAACCTTAGAAAACTGGAACATAAGCAAAAGTAAGTATATTTGAATGACTTAAAATAGAAAAACTGGGAAGCACCTAAATGTCCCCAAGGGACTAAGTGTCTAAATCAATCGTAATATAGTCCTAGTAAATATTATGCAACAATTAGAAGAAATGAAGTAGATCTATATGGACTAATTTGAGTAGCTCTTCAGACTTACTGCTGAGTTAAAAACCTAGTTACAGAATGCTATTCACTGTGGTAAGTTGTATTCATGGTGGCATCATCAATGCCTTTCTTCTGTATACACTTGCCACTACTCCAGCAAGAGAATGAGTCTCATCCTGCCCTCTTCTTGAATCTGGGTTGGTCTTAATGACTTCCTTGACCAATGGAATGTGGCAGAAGTGATTCTGGGATTTCTGAGGTTAGGTTATAATAAGTGTTGCTGCTGCCTCTTGGGTCTCTTGGAATGAGTTTCTGCAACTCTTGTACTGGAGAGAAGCCAACTTCTATGTAAAAAGTGCAGTTGTCCTGAGAATGGTGTGCATGGAGAGGTGAAGATGCCAGCCAGACCTGGCTGTTCTCACCAGTCCAGTCAAGCCAGCTGAGACAACAGACTTGTGAGTGAAGCTGCCATGTGGCATATCACCATCCCAGCAGATGCCATGTGGAGAATAACCAAAGTCCCAGGCATATGGCCCGGTCAAACCATCCCAGCCATCCCTATCTAGCCTTTTATGCCACCCTAGCTGAGACCCCAGACATATGGAGCAGAGATGAGCCATCTCTGCTGTGCTCTGCCCTAATTTCTGACTCACAGAATTGTGAGCATAATTAATGTTATTTTATGCCAGTAAGTTTTTGTGTGGTTTGGTTCACACCAATAGATCACCAGAACACTCATAATAATAACATTGTGCATTAGAAAAAAATACTACACAATACCAAATGTTTTTGGTGTGCATGTGCGTGTGTGATCTAGAAAGGCAAACACTAAACTGATGACAGTATTGATGAGTGGGTTAGAGAAGTGAAGCAAGATTCTATATGTTGATCCTTACAAGGAACTTTATGTAGTGTCAGGGTTCAGTCAGGAAAACAGAAATTACTGTATAGATTCAAGTAGGAGGTACTGGAATTCAGGTAACTAGATGTTTGAAAAAAGAGCAAAAGAGAAGTAAGGGAAAGCTGACATCAATGCTCATGTTGCCACTAACTTTCAGAGAGTCAGGAAGTTGCAGGAATTGCAGGAAAGAACTTGGTATGGTCCCCTCTGCTGGGAACATGAAAGGAAATATTTAGAGGCTGTAGCTAAACCTCACAGCTGTGAGATATTTACCCACACAGCCTGGGAGCAAAGATGGGTCTGTCTCTCTTCTGCCTTCCAAACCTTGACTGACTGCCTCCCATTGATGAGATTTAACCCAGAATCCTGTTGGCAAGGGGCTCTGGGAAATACAGCACAGAGAATGTAGGAGATTGTGCTCAGATGCCAACAGAAGAAGATACTCTGAAAGGATTGTGAAATGCTAGCCTTCTAAAGTATACATAATTGAAAATTGCCTCAGCTGATAACTCGTTAACAGACATAAGAAAAAACTGGCAATTTTCAGTATTTATTTTTGCATCTTTTCACCTTTAACAGAAAATAGTGATGTAGCCAGACAGACTCTGAAGGTAGTTCGATGATTCCCACTTCCTGGTATTCACTTACTTGGGTGGTTCCCCTCCTCTTGAGTATGGTCATACTTGTGACTTGATTTTAAGTGATGGGGCAAAGGTAACAGAGGTATGATTATGAGTTAATGGTCATGCAATTAGATTATATAAATGTGTAGCTCTAGTCTTGCTGGATTCTGTCCCTATCTGGCTCTGAGGAAGGAAACAGACATGTTGAGAAACCCCATGTGGCAAGAAACCATGGGCAGCTTATGGGAGCTGATAGCTGCCTCTGGCTAGCGGGTAGCAAACCTTCAAAGCTCTGAGTCCTAAAATCAACAGGGACCTGAATGCTGTCAATAAACATGTGAGTGGGGAGATGGATCCTTCCACAGCCAAACCTCCAGATAAGAACACAGCCCTGGCCAATACCTCAGTTACAACCTTGTAGAACCCTGAGCAGAGGACTCCAAGAGCCATGCCCAGACTCCTATCCCAGGAAGTGTGAGATAATACATTTGTGTTGTTTCAAGCCACTAAGTTTGCTGTACTATTATTATGTAGCAATAGAAAACAAACACAGTGACTTTTTTCTACCTCCTATTGGGTCTGGTTCTGTTATGGACCCACAAGACCATGTTGTAGAGTTCCTGTATTTATTTGGACCCCTTTTCTAGCAGTGATCACCAAAGCAGAGGACAGATGAGGGGGTGATGTCAGCCTTAATTGTGGGCAAAATGATCCATTGGCATCTGAAAAGAAAATTTTTATTTCTTTATTTTTACTAAAATTATAGGAAGGCATTTAGGCATTCAGAATATTCAGTATATAGAATGACACTCACTCGGTTCAATTCACATGTCATAAGGCCACAAATTGTGGAGGAAGATGGGTTATTCTAAAGCAGAGTAGAAGTCATAGAAAGAGGCTAGCAGTGGCCCTCTTCCTCTCTCTCCTTTTAGTGCTTTGTGACATACGATAGTGCAGGGTAATTAGGTATTATTTTATCTAGCTCATGTAGGATAATCTCCAATGGACCAATGGCTTCAAGAGATTCTTACAAAGAATGTAAGAAATGATAAGATAATAGTGCAAGCATAAGTGATCTACAAGAAAATGGTAGTGCCGGGGAAGCTCAGTCAGTTAAGCATCAGACTCCCAATTTTGGCTCAGGTTGTGATCTCATGGTTTGTGAGATTGAGCCCTATGTCTGGCTCCACAATGACAGAGTAGAGCCTGTGTGGGTGGGATTCTCTCTTTCACTTCTGTCTCTCTCTCTCTTACTCTCTCTCCCTCTCTCCTTCTCCTGCTCATGCACATACACCCTCTTCCTCTCTCTCTCAAAAATAAATAAACTTAAAAAAAGAAAAGAAAATAGTAGTGTGGACATTTTTTTATTGGTGTGAGCTTTTTCACATTATGATATTAAATATTGAAAATATAATCTCACATAATAAAATCCAAAATTAAACATTATTTGAAATATGGATGGATGCAAATATGACATGTTTTTGTGGGGTTACTTTTCTAGCTTCTATAGCCATTAAACCAAATATCCAAATAAACTCAAACCTCTGAACTGAGGTAAGCTAAGAAAAAAATGATACAGGAACAAAAATGTGTCTTTGTAGCCTTAAAAAGAAGATACAGAATAATTTAAAATATTTTATGACATCTTTCCCTCATTTTAAAATTCTGTTCTTGTGTGTGTTTTGAAATGTTTTCAAATATTTGTAATTTATAAATATAAACATGGAAGTGAGACTTCATATTGGTATTATAATCATATTTAGGGAGATCAAAAATATTTTTGTGTCTTTATAAAGGAAATTGAATATATAATTCCCCAAACATATTTTTATTTCATCATATTTGTTTTTCTATTTTGAGTATGTTTTGAAATATATAAAAATACTAATAGATATGCATATTTATACTTTATAAATAAATATCTGTGCATTAGAGATGTGTGCTTATATATTTTTGCTGCTGGGGTACAAAATCAATTTGTTTGAAGATCTGCTCTAGTGAATGAAACGACGTGGTTGTGTCTAGAATTGAGCAGGTGGGTTTCTCTTATGTTGTTCAGACTTACAATGCAACCAAAGGTTTCTCCAGGTTGGAGCTGATGCCTGCCATTGTGTGTGTTTATGTCCTACAGCGTTTATGGGAAGACAAGAACACAAGGCAAATTCAATTTAGTTGTTTAGGTAGCAAATTTAATTTCTTGATTAACTATATTCAAGTCATGGTGGCTTGATACAGAAGGGACTGGATTTCTGCCCCAAAAGAGCTTACGGCGTCCTCGTTGTTGGAGAAATAGGCATAAATAAGTGCATGTGTGGTGTAATAAAAATATAAGGTAATCTGTGATGGAGTTTAGGGAAGGTAAATATGGTGAGGGCTATGGATTAACAAACTAGACTTTGGACCTCAGGCTAGTTACATACTGCTTACGTAACAGCTGTTATATATTGGGTTGCTTTCCTACTCTGTAAAACTGAAATAGCAATACCTCAAAGATCACTGAGAGGATAGAATAATTAAAAGTTGGGAACTTACTGTAATGTATACAAATAATAGGAATCATATTTTAGTTTAGAAATTTGCATTCTTTTTTTTTTTTTTTTTTTTTTGAGACAGAGAGCAAGTGAGCAGGAGAGGGGCAGAGGGAGAGAGAATCTTAAGCAGGCTCCATGCTCAGCTCAGCACGAAGCCTGATGTGGGGCTCTGATGCCATGACCTTGGGATCATGACCTGAGCCAATATCAAGAGTCAGATGCCCAACCAACAGAGCCACCCAGGTGCCCCAAAGCTACATTCCTTTAAAAGCTTTAGTCAGAATTATTCTTTTTCATTTTCACCCTGCAAATGGAAATGATGATGGTTGGATCTTTGTTTTGGATCTTGGTTTACTCTGTTAGAATTTATGCAGAACCTTTCATATTAAGCAATACATAAGATGAGGGGTAAAAGTGCAGAGTTTTCTGTCTATGGACCAAAGATGCTTTATGTTTCCTTGGGGAATTATTTCTTTTACTTCTGTAAAGACTGAGGAAATTTACATGCTGAATGTAAATTAATTATAATTCTTGTTCTGAAAACAAGATTTCAAATAGAAAATATTGAATAAGTAGGCATTTACTGCCCTCTGATGGCCATATTTAAAACTGCTATGTTTATCATGATGGCCCATAATGACAATATGGAAACTTTCTGGAAACTGCCCAAATGTTTATTGGAAAGCAGTCAAGAATGACTAGTCGAGAAGAGGGAGACCACAAGGTATCAACTGGTCAACCTTCCTTTTCTCATGTCGGCTTTTATCTAAATCAGGGTAGGCTGAGGCTCTGTTAAATCAGTGGTAATTCATTTAAAAATGCTTCGGTGTATAAGTCAGAGCAATGTCAAAGTGTGTGCCAATTTAATCTACACCCTAGGAGTGATTAGGGCATTCTAAGTATTCTGTCAGAATCCACATTCCATGAATGGTTAATTACCATTTGAAAGACTATTCAGGAATCCACACTAGAGAAATGACTGACTGCAGCATTTCAAATATTGCTATCTAAATCTGCAGTAGAGTTTGTTAATTAGCATAAGAAATATCTGGAACAATGTTTCTCTGGAGAGTTAGTGGTGTTTGAGATATACAGTTGGCTAGAAATCTTAGCTCTTGTGTGAACAGCGTATAAGGATCTGGCAATAAATGTTTGCATGTGGAACAGAATTCAGTCCAAATATTGCTTCCCTCGTAGTTTGGTAGCATGAGGGAGGAGATCTGTCGTCCTCACTTACCTCTAATCTTTGGAGGCATCAAGAGTCACCCAAAGAGAAGCTGACAACTGTAGACTGGCTAAATTGGCTTGGGTCAATTTGTGACAGGGCATCCATTTTATTCTTAAAACTTGACAGAAGAAATGATTACAAAAGCTGTTTTAATCATTTCTTTCCCTGTGTTCAATACCATATTTTGTCAAGATATTCCTTCTACTTTTTACCACCAATCCCATCTGTTACAATTTAAATAGGGTTTCACTGAATATATAAAGGGAAATGAACTAGCCCCAACTAATATATGATTCCAGTGGCTAGTTAAAAAAAAAAGTATGGTCAAAGATACTTGTTTCAGGGAGTAGTTAGAAGGTGGCATTGTTCTCTGAATGGCTGAAGATAGCTGGGTGGTTGTTTGGACATCTGAGTGGACACTACACATAGTT
Organism: Puma concolor; assembly: GCF_028749965.1. Taxonomy (NCBI): domain Eukaryota; kingdom Metazoa; phylum Chordata; class Mammalia; order Carnivora; family Felidae; genus Puma; species Puma concolor. The sequence continues at coordinate 53,843,257 of NC_141673.1, read as the reverse complement.
AGCCAAAAATATAGTAATCTTGTTTTTATTTGAGACAGAGAGGGAGGGAGGGAGAGAGAGAATCTTAAGTAGGCTTCACGCTCAGTGCAGAGACTGATGCAGGGCTCAATCCCATGATCCTGGGATCATGACCTGAGCCAAAACTAAGAGTTGAACACTCAACAGACCAAAATGTAGTAATCATTTTTTGTACACAAGAAGCATGTGCTATGTTAGCTCCCCTGATCTGTCAATTAACTAGAAGGGGAATAGGTGATAATGAAGTCGAGATGATGTTAGTGTTTAAGAACCTGCTGTTTCATATAAGTAAGTATATACTTTAAAAAGGAATTTGTACCATATCTCTGAAAAATGGGTTTGTACTGCTTTGAAACCTGCTTCCAGTATTCAACAGTTGGCCTTAAGGCCATGCAAGATCTGGCCTTAGCAAATCTCCGGGCCTCACTTCTTCTCCTTTTTCTTCATTTACTCTTCTATGACTCAATGGCCTCCCTGCTACTCCTCCAACATGCTAAGTGTGCCCTGACTTGGGGCCCTCCTGCCCCCATTGCTTGCAATGTTCCCCCACCTCTCTGATGGCTTCCTCCCTTTCTTCTTCAGGTCTCTGCTCAAATGTCATGGAGATAGGCCTCCCTCTGGCCTTATCTAAAGTATTAGCTTCCATCACTCTTCAGCCTCCTTATCTGCTTCATTTTCTTCACTGCACTTGTCCTTTGTATTCTACATTTATCTGTCTGTTGTCTCTCTCATTAGAAACTGAGATCTGTGAAGGCAGAGAATTTGTCTCATTCTGCTATTGTGCCTAGCTCAGAGTGCTCAATAAATTGTTGTTCAATGAGTTTTTATTTATTGATTGAGAGAGAGTGGGGGAGGGACAGAGAGAGAGAGAGGGAGAGAGGGAGAGGGGAGAGAGAGAGAGAGAGAGAGAGAGAGAGAGAGAGAGAGAGAGAGAGAGAGAATCTCAAGCAGGCTCCACAGCTCAGAGCCCAGCTTGGGGCTTGAACCCACGAACCGTGAGATCATGACCTGAGCCAAAATCAGGAGTGGGGCACTTAATCGACTGAGCCATCCAGGTGCCCCAAATGAGTGACTCTTCCCATGTCAATAATCAAATACATATGTTAGTATTAACTTTTAAAGTTGAAAATGACACAGAATACTAACTTATAATTACAGCCTAATTATTATAAAGTAAACACCTTGGTAACCATCACTTTAGATCAAGACATCAACTATTCTTCCAGCCACAACCTCCTGGTTCCCCCTGCAAGCAACTGCTATCCTGATTTTCACAGTGATGGCATCCTTGTGTTTCTTCAGAGTTTTAGTTCCCAAATGTGCATCCCTAGTGTTTTAGTTGATTCTTGCCCATATTTTTGGTTTGATTGTCTTTTCATTTTCTTCTATATATTTGCCTCCCATTCCTTTATTTTTCTTATAACTTATTCTCCGAAGAACTCTGGTTGTTTTGCCCATAGAGTTTCCTACATTTTGAATTTTGCCGATTGTACACTCAATTTAGTTTAGGGCTCCACTGAGTGCAGTTTTCAATCAACCAACTCCACAGTGTCTTCTTACCACATCTACTGCTTAACCAGGTGCATCCAGCTGCAGTCTGGTCAGTGCAATCACACAGGAACATGCGGCCCAATCTAAAGGCCTTCTTCTAGCAGGCTTTTTATCCATTCCCCTATATAATACCATGATTCCTGCAAATGTTTATTATTAGCCCCATACTGCAGTTAGTTTGGCCTTATCTCCCAGCATTGAACTCTTGTACTTGTTTTAAGGTGTGCTGGAATCTGCCTTTATTTTTAGGTCTAGGGCCAGGAGTGTGCTAGTAATTCAGCTTCCTGTAAAACCTGATTTATAGCATTTGCTGGTAGTGTAAGCACTCACCACGGCCGTTTTCAAACCACCAACCTAAGGTCTCTGTATTTGGAGTTGGGACGAGAGGAGAACAGTGATTTCTCAGGAGCTGGTGGGAACTCATGCCATTGTCTGGGAAAATCAGGGTCGAAAGGAGAGGGTCATGAAACGGACAGTTACCCTTTGGAAAGTTAACTTGCTGCTATGTCACGTGAGGTCCTTATGAAGTCTTTAAGCAAGGCAGGAATAACTGTGGCCAAGAGAAGAGACTCGCATTGCTATGGTAGGTAGCCTTAATGGCGGCCCCGGTGTTTTCCACCTCTTCATATTCACACCCTGTGTGATCCTCTCTCCTTGTGTGTAGGTGAATGTAGTTGGATTTTACAACAAAATATGGAAAAAAGTAACGGAATATAACTTTTAAGATTAGGATACAAAGACATTATGATTTCTGTCTTGGGCATCCTTTCTCACTCTGGCTTGCTGGCTCTGAGGGAAGCCAGCTGCCAGGCTGTGAGCTGCTTGCGGGAGGGGCCCTTGTGCAGCAGGTCTCTCCCTGGCCACCTGCCACTGAGAACCTGAGGCTTTCCAACAGGCATGTGAGTGAGCTTGAAGTGGATCCTTCAAGTCAGTGAGGACTTGAGATGACTACAGCCCCAGCTGGAGTAGAGAGCAGCCAGGGGGAGACCCACAGCTCTGCTGGGTCCACATTCCTAGACCCTCGGAAGCTGTGAGATGATACATGTTAGTTATTTGGAGCCACTAAATTTTGGGAGATAATTTGTTGTGCTGCAATTGGTAACAAATGCAATTGCTAACGGAGATCTAGTAGGTTTGGGAAGTTCAGAGTCCTCTAAATCCTTCCAATGATCCTGTTCCAGTTCTTTAGCTCCAGTCTTTCCAATTAATATCTTATCTTTCAGCTAGAGAGCCTGATGAGCCTCTGAATTAAACTGAAATTGTAATTCCCTACTCCCCGGGATCATATTCTGATTGATTTTCAGGTACATGAGCCCTGTGGTTTAAAGACAGAAGAGATTTGTTTATATTAGGCAAAAGAGATTTCTGGCTTTCTGACCAGAAGGGGTGCATTGGTGGCAAAGTGGGTTAAGGGTCTGATTCTTGATCTCAGCTTCGGTCATGATCTCACAGTTTGTGAGTTCAAGCCTCACATCAGGCTGTGCGCTGATGGTGCAGAACCTGCTTGGGATTCTGTCTCTCCCCTCTGCTCCTCCCCTGCTTCTGCTCCCACTCTCTCAAGGTAAATAAATAAACTTAAAAAATTTTTTTTAAATAAAAATGAAAAATCTTTTTCGAAGCCCTTCATTGTGTTGTGTTCCCCCCCTTTAACTGCCAAGCAATCTGGAAGAGCTTTGCCTGCCGTAGGCACTTGAATCTAAGCAACCATAGGTAAGGGGTGCCTGGGTGGCTCAGTCGGTTGAGTGTCTAACTTCACATCAGGTCATGATTTCATGGTTTGTGGGTTTGAGCCCCGTGTCGGGCTCTGTGCTGACAGCTCAGAGCCTGGAGCCTGCTTCAGATTCTGTCTCCCTCTGTCTCTGCCCCAGCTCGGCTTGTGCTCTGTCTCTCTGTCTCTAAAATAAACATTAAAACAAATTTAAAAAAAAGAAAAGAAAAAGTAACCACAGGTGATAATTTAAGCAATCATTTTGCTACTGCATGAACTATCAATGTCCTATATTATACAGTCTCCAGATAATCTCTGTCTTCAGTGCAGTCAGATCAGATAATCAATTACACATTTCTTTCCCTTAGGGTCTATTCTCTGCAACTGCTTTGGGTATCTGTGCCAGTCCTTTTAGTACGGGTATTTAAAATACCAATCTAGGTGTTTTAAGTAGGAAAGAGCTAGAACACAGGGAATAAGCTTCTTGGATGGGCTGATGTAAGAGAAATCAGGAGGCACCGATGGAACAGTTGAGTTCAAAATCACAATACTGCACTGCCCTCTCTGCCTCCATGTTCTGGTAGTGACCCCCTCTTCATTTCCTTCAGGCCTAGAGAGCTAATTGTTGTTGTCACTAGCTGAACAGTACTGTTTATCCCTTTTCAATAGTGTCTTTATTAAAACTTTCCTCAGATTTTCCCAGTTTGAGGGTGCTAGCAATTGCCTACTGATTTATAAATCTAATCTTTGGGGTATTCTAATATGACGACTTTTCTTCTATATTATAAATGCTTTAAATAGTAACTATGCCATGCCCAAACCATTGCTTACAAATATTTATTCTTGAACCTAACACAAAAGTATGAGTGTTCTTTCTGGAGGTAATATATATTTATTCATGAAGACTGCTACATATGGCTGCATACATGGTTCCCCAAACAACTCAGGGGCAACATTCATATCAACTACAGCCTGGGAGGCCGTCCCTAGAGCTGGGCAGTGGGCCTCAAGCACAACTGCATGAGGTTACTCTGTCAGGGAAACGTCTCTACTATTCCAACAGTATGGAGGTCATCTTCTCAAGCAAATTCAGGTAAAAGAAAATCCCAGCTCACTGAGGCTGCTGATTGCCAAGAGAAACTTTGGCATGGTCTCAGGTTTGATTCTCTCCTTGCCCCTAACCAATGTGAGATTTTTCTCTTTTTAGTTCTGATCCCTCCAGACACAATACACATGTCCCAGATTCACACTGAGCATTATCTTAATTCTGTCTGATGTGGGTCTGAAAAACCAAACTCAGGTTACTTTACCACGTGACCGAAATAAACTATTTATTGCTGCCTCTTCTCAGTCTTGCTGTCTGGCGAGGCCACAGCCTTGAAGCCATCTAAATGCCCTCAGGTTGATTCCCGCATCTCTCTGTCTCTGGTGACACAGAGGTGGGCAGAGATCAGCCACAGAGGAATGAAGATTTCGAAAGGTGTTTTTTTTTTTTTTTTCTCACAAGGAAAGCTGTACGTATTGTTTCAGTTTTATTTAGTTATAATTAACAAATAGTATTGTAAGGTATTTAAAGTGCACATCATGTGAATTTGATATGTGTTGTGCAAGGATCCCCCCCCACCGCCTCTAGTTAATTAACACATCCATCACCTCACATATTTTATTAAGTGACAGAACTTATGTTCTACTCTTCTTGGCAAATTATATAATTAGTTTTGTCCACTATAATCACCATGTTTTATATTAGATCCTGAGACCTTATTCTTATAGCTGAAAGTTTGTACCCTATTATCAGCCTCTCCCTGTCTTCCTATTTCCCCCATCTCACAGCCTCTGGCACTATTTTTCTGCTCTCTGCTTTTAAGAGGTTTACTTTTTTATTTTATTTTTTTTTTAATTCCACATATTAATGACACCACACAGTATTCGTCTTTCTCTGTCTGGCTTATTTCATTTAACATGATGCCCTCAAGGCCCATCCATGTTGTCGCAAATGGCAGGATTTCCTTCTTTCTCGTGGCTGAATGCTATTCCATTGTGTGTCTACATACATACCACATCTTTATCCATTCCTGCATTGGTGGGCACTTCTGTTGTTTCCATATGTTGGCTATTGTGAATACTGCTCCAATGAACATGGGAGGACAGGTATTTCTTTGCTCAGTATCCGCCCAGCAAACATACACAGACAGTCGTGTTATCTGATGCACACCACTGGGAACACTTACCCATACCTACCCATTCCTACCTGGTTTGGGAATACTGCTTACCTTTTCATGCCTGCACAGTTCTCTTGTTTAACATTGCTGAGACGGGAAGTGTCATATAAACAAATTTCCCAAGATTTTGGATAACTGATGCTTAGTCATCATATCAGTCAGTATTCCCTCAAGAAAACCGAAGTTATTCTTTGTGTTTTTATAGAGGGAATTAGAGGTCTCACACCTGTCAGATGGGATAGGGAAGGGCACGTAGAGAGGCCAACCGCCAACAATGTCGGCCGGCAACACTCTTGTGGGTGGTCCTCGGGAGCCTGAAAGACAAGGCTGTGTGCGTCTCACCCGCCATCTGCTCAGCATCTGCCTGTGACAGTCACCAGACTACAGGGCCCTCTCCTCTCCTCTGGAATCTCCAAGTGTCCCGCTCCAGTTCTCATTGCCCTGTTCCTTCCCGGTCAACACCCTCACTTTTAGGCTTGACAGAGTTCGCTGTGAATTCAACTTTCATTGTGATCCAGCCAACTATCGGATCACGCTTTGGTTTTGATTTTCAGATATTTCAACACTGCAGCTACAAGAAATAAAACCTTCTTTCAGGACAGTCTTAAAAACTTTTTGGTTCTCTGACTATAATTGAGAATTTGAAGACTTTCCTTCTGGAAGCTGCAGTATTATGTGCGTACCTAACAGCTCCATGGTCTTTGTCGTCAAACTTTGTTAGAACATTCTATTGCAAAAGTTGTATTTTTTTTTTTTTTAATACTTAGTTTCCTGTAGGCACTTAATTCCAGGCAACTGGAAGTGGACATTCAAGGAATTATTTTGCTACTGCATGTCGTGTACCAAAAAGTCTCACTTTCTACCAGCGATGAGGTTGTAACTCCCTTTAACCTCTTTCACATCATAGAACAAAGTCCAAAGTTTCTTCTTTGAGGTTCTGTTTCTCTGAAACTGCTGCCAATGAAATGTTCATATTGTTCAGTATGAGTTTGGTCATTAAAGCAGAAGTCACTTTGTATATATGAAGCATGAAGGGTTTGAATACAGGGAATTAAGGATCTATAAACCATGGGAAAGGCTAGGGGACCAGAACCAGAGAAGCCATTTCTGAGAGTTTTATCCTGACACACTGAAGTGGGTGGATCTTAGAAGCTCATTCAGAGGCCCCTGGGAATCTTACCTGCTGACTCTCCATGGGAAGGGCCAACTACGACCCTTGAAAAAATCTGGCCTGCTGCATGTTTGGATTAAGAATGGATTTACACTTTTAAGTGGCTGACAAAAACAAAAGCAGAATAATATTTTGTGACATGTGATGATTACCTGGAATTCAAATTTCGATATCCACAAATAAGGGTTTATTGGAACTTAGCTATACTTATGTGTTTATATAGTACGTGTGGCTGCTTTTGCATTGCAATGGCAGACTTCAGTAGTTGCGACAGAGATACCATGGCCTGCAAAGACTAAAATATTTAGTATCTAGCCCACCACAGGAAAAGTTTGCTGATCCCTGGTCTGTACGTCTGACAGCAACTACTTTTGTCAAATAATGGCTTCTCTTTCTCTTTTGCCTTCCCAGTCTCATGAGAATACCTGTGATTGGCAAATCCTCAAGATATGGGGAAAGTAAGTTTGGGAAATGTTATCTTAAGTTCTCCTCCAAATTGCAGAGAAGCAGAAGTCCTGAGTTGGCAACAAACAACTTCCCTGAGCCCAATTTTCCCCACAGATTCTTTGTTAGTAAGGTTAGAGCAAGGATTATGTGAGAATTTGCAAAAATGCTTAAGTCATATTGGTAGTCAAAACATGATAGGTATAAAAGCAAAAATTATTGGGGTACCTGGGTGGCTCGGTTGTTTAAGCATCTGACTCTTGATTTCAGCTCAAGTCGTGATCTTGCGGTTCGAGTGCGGAGCCTGCTTGGGATTCTCTCTCTGCCCCCCACTCCCCGCACCCACTCATGCATGTGTGCGCTCTCTCTCTCTCAAAATAAATAAATAAACTTAAAAAATTATTTTTCATTTACTCAATAAGCTCATTCAAAGCCTATTGTACTGATGTCAGTAGAAGAAAAATTTGCTACTCTATTAAAAATAAGGACTTTGATACACTAACACCAGGGGAAAATTTACATCAGGAGAGTTGTTACTTTGTTTTGGAAAATGCCCCGAAGACCCCTTTGAGAGTGAAGAGTAAGACTATCCAAGGGGTACTCTGCAAAGAAATGGATTAATTGCTCTGCAAAATAATGGAATGAAAAGGGAGCAAGATGGGAGAGGAGACGGGACGAGGGCTGGAACCAAATGAGAAGTTGAAAATACTTCCTGAGAAGCTAGTTGGCGTCAGATGGTTAAAAGCCTTCAATTCCACATAAATGAGTTGCCCAAGGTAGAGCTAGTTAATGACAGAGCAGGGACCAGAGATTTTTCTAGAAAACTATGCTGCCTCTATAAAAACCAAAGTTTTTATCCCAACCACTTTCACTGTAAAATTATACCTTGGGATATTAAACTGAGTATACAACTCTTTGGCCATCATTTGTGATTCTCATAAGCCGGCCACTGAATACCTGGGGTAATATATATTTTAGATGAGTAATTAAATATTTACTTGCCAAATAGGAAATAGTTTACAGTTAAGTTTCAGTGAAAGCTTATGGGAAAATAGCCAGGCCCATAGTATCATTATAAACATTGTGAGAGAAAACAAAATAGTGTTTCATGCTTGGCTACCTTTGGTGTTTTGTAACAGGCAACTAAAGTTTGTCGAATATATTGTTATTCCTTTGAATTCCTTTGAATGCCCATGGTCTCATCCAGCTGACATTTTTTATATAGTAACAGGGAAATGTGAAATTTTCTTAGTGTTTGGAAACCAACAAAGCCTGGATTTTGCAAGTTGTTGAGATCTAACGTGTTACACTTCAGTGGAGCTTCACTTTAGTCACATATGTTGAGAGGTAATCCACCCCAAAGAACACAAACAATAAAGGAATAGAGAAGTGTGGAAAGTATTTTCTTTTTCTCATTTTCTGTCTGTGGCAATGAGCAATTCTGGCCTGTTAGATGTGCCTGGAATTTCTGTGAGTGCCAGGCTTGCAAGGCTTGTAGATACAGAAATCCATATGTTGGTTCCCAAAGCTGCAAAACAAGCCCGGTGATGAGTCATGCCCCTTCTTTTAAACTTTCTTTTCTAGGGATTTCCCATTCCATCTTTTTCAGCCACTCACCTCTTACTCCTTGCTGCTACAGATCTCCATGATCTGGGAGCCACCTTCCAAATCTTTGATCAGGTCCTCCTTGGCATCTTTATTTGTTTATCTACGGTTTGGGTGTGTAGGTTAAATTAGTGGTTATAATCCTTTATCTCTATTAGTATGCTACATCCCTTGCTATGGCTTCATAGTGACTCACCTCTACCTCTCTGTTTGAGTTTGGGCTTGGCCGTGAGATTTATTTTAGCCAATGGGATGTCAGCAGATGTGATGCAAGCAGAGGCTTGATATATGCACATGGGGCTAGGCTTGTCTTCCTTTACTCATGTCAATTCCATGAAGTGAATATGTTCCAGCTAGCCCCTCTGGTCTGGGGAGGATGAACGGGACAGACCTCAACCCGACTTGCACAGATCGGCCAACCCCAACTGACCTGCACATGTGCGTGTGATTGCTGTTTTAAGCTACTGAGTTTACAGTGTTTTATTCTGTAGCATTGTAGTAAGTGCTGGCTGCTACCGTAGGCAACGTCAAGACATGTAGGGGAAAGGGCAAGAGAAGGTAGTAAGAACAAACCTCACTCAACATCTGCTCTCTTCATCAGTAGGCTGGTTTTATCATCAAGTCAGACAGCAGCCTACTGGTGACTGAGCACAGCATTCAACTTCTGGTTTTACCACTTATTACTTTGGACTAGAATTTTTGAATCTGAAAAGTGAAGATAAGAGTATCTATTTGGACTCACGGGAGCATATAAATAATGTCAAGCACCTGGGTTCAGTATCATCATCCTCATCCCTAGCCGATGTAGTAGCAGCAGAAATAATAGCAACACTGAACTCCTCTTCTCTGGCATCCTGCCTTTCACCTCTGCCAGACACTTGTGTGGCCTGTTCTCATGGGGTGCTTGTAACTTTGATGAAGAAATACTGTGATAAAGGAAGATACTCATGGGATAGTTGTTTGAGTTTTCTCTGAAATTTAAGATTAGTTTTCCTTTATCTTAGTCCTAGCCTATTTTTCTATTTGCCCTGAGTTTAGGTAAAAAAGAAAGATAAGAGAAGCTTTGGAAAGGACCCTCTTTTTTTTTTATGTTTATTTATTTATTTGAGAGGGAGAGGGAGAGAGGGTGAGGGAGGGAGGGAGGGAGAGAGAGAGAGAGAGAGAGAGAGAGAGAAGCAGAGAGCAAGAGAGAGGGAGAGAGAGAGTCCCAAGCAGGCTCCATGCTATCAGTGCAGAGCCCGACATGGGGCTCAGTTCTATAACCATGAGATCACCACCTGAGTCGAAATCAAGAGTCTGATGCTCAACTGACTGAGCCACTCAGGCGCCCCTGGAAAGGATCCTCTTTATCCAAAGGAGAGAGATTTGGAACCACATATCCCAAACTAATCAAGGTCTGGAGGCAGGTGAACAAAGTTTGTGGGAAAATTAATAAAGACAGCATTGTGTAATGAGAAAAGGATTTAGATCTGTGTTCACTGACTTTCTGGGGAATATCAGTAGCAAGTCATACTGTATATCTTTAAAAGTATACAGAAACCATACATTTTCCCTGGTTTCCCGAATAGAAGTAACAGTAAAAAACCTTGGGAAACCTGCAAAGGGAAATCTCCCAAGGGGAGAGGCTGAGAGAGTATGTGGGTTGTGTAGTGAGTGGGAAGCACACTGCCCAGGACTGGGGTTTTTCCAAAGTCCCAAGAAGAAATAATATCTGCATGATAGGAGGTATGACCCCTGTTTTCTCTTACCTCTTCTATCTTTTCCACCAAGGAACTTGGCTCAGACCTTAAGAGAACTCACCAAGGACTTAGAATATGAGAGATCATAGTTGTCTCTTCTGATACTGTTTCAGTGGGAAAATGAATTTAGTTTCCAAACTACCAACCTAGAACCTTCCTATTTGTCTTTATTATAATTCTTTGAAAATATGGAGCTTCCAAGTAGTTTGAAGGAGTTTGGCTTGGAATAACCAAGGAAGAATGTTCTTATATCAAGGGAAAGCATTGCCTCTTGAGTAAAGCTGTATTCACCAGCAGTTGGGTTCAGACATGTGAGGTATGTCCAGAAAATTATGTCCATTTTTTGAGGGAACTAAAGAATGTTCTAGGAGTTAATTTATCCCTTGGTACCTCTAGCTTGATCTAAAAAGGCAGAAGCAAGGGGTGATTCCAGATACTTTGTGTTGTTTCCTTAGCTTTGTCCTTAGCCCAATCCTTATGGACTGGGTGGGATCCAGTGGGGGTGGGGTGGCGCTGATGGTATATCATCAGTGACATCTGAAAGAGCTATTTTACAAAAACTCCATTAGACCTTAGGGTACCAGGATCAAAGTCTTGGTACTTCATATCACTTTCTCAAATCAGGTTTGGCACCTAAGGGGCTCCCCCATGACACTGGAGGTACCTGGAGGACACTGGGAGGTGAAGGGGGTGGATAGGTTGTCAAGGAGTTAGAGCAGAGGAGAGAGACAGGGCAATTTCGGGACAGCTAAATGGCCATCGCACTTCATTTTTGTGGCAGGTGGAATTCTTTAAGAGGCTGGAGTCCCATATGGGGAGACAGGAAAAGAGCAAGTAACGAAAGTAATACATTTGCAAGTTACATACTTTGGATAGATTATGTCATCGAATCCTCACAAAAGCCTTATGAATGGCATACTAATTTGTCCCCGTTTTCCAGATACGGTTTTTGAGGAAGACGTCATTTCAGTACATTGTCCAAGGTCACTTGGCCAGCAAGTAAAGAGTGCAGCTTTAAACTCAAGCCATCTGATTCCAGAGCCCTTGCCTTCAGTCATTTCCTTCAGGTATGCCCTCGTATTTGTGAGGGCTGGAAATACTGTGGCACGATGCTCGTTAGTGCAGTTCGCTTGCTCCGACACAGCTAGCAGAGTTGGAAATCCTCAGTTTCACAGTGGAGCTCTGAGGCCGTGAAAAAAGAAAGATAGGAGAAGTGTTGGCAAGGAACCTCTTTTTCTTTCTCAGCAAAATGCACACATGTTTTAACAGTAACTACTACCGGGGGTATAATAATTATCCTGTGGTCAGTAGATGGTTTTTAAAGACACTTTCTTCAGGGATAAGCATTACACTTAGGCATGCATTAACACACACACACACACAAATGTGTTTAGCATCTGTAAATATTTTTTGACCGTGAAATTCCTAGAACAATAAGCACCACTTTCCCATCTTTAAATTTTTCCAGGTGGCAAGGTATCTGTGGGTGAGGGAATAGGCAGAGACTTAACTGACCTCTTGAGTTAGTAAAATGAGATGTGGGAGGGAAAGAAAAAACAAAAAAACAAAAAAAAACCACAAGGCGATTGTCCTACTTTTGTAAGGTGGCGCCATCTACCTCAAGAAAGCTGAAATAGAAATATGACCAATTAATTTATATGTTACCTTTCTTTTGAAGAATTAAAAATGGCTTCACAATTAGATTTCTCCTCATCACATATTTCTTTGAAATATAGCTATCTATTGACTTCGTTTTTTAGTCATTTTTGAATGCCCTTGTTATACTGAAAGTCACTGTGCTCGGTAATGTGGGCCTGAAAGTGAAAACACACCAACATGGCCACTGGCTTCTAGACTGCCATCTAGTGGAAGAAAGGTGAAAAGGCAGATAATTATGCCAGGCACAATGTAGATAAATATGCTCAGAATAACGGTACCGATTTGCACAGGGTGTTATTGAATTAAACTCATCTGTAGGGATGAGGATGTGAGGAGTAAGAAAGTGGTTCTCAAGGATGGAACTCCTGTTGTAAGTGCTGCAGGATGCACAAAGCCAAGTAAAGGAGTGGCATGGCCGTGGGAGGCATAGTCCATCTATACACAACCATGCAGGCAGCTTAAGCAAAGGAGAAGGTGGTGGTGGGTGGGTGAACTACGCGCAGTGAAGAGTTGCTGGAGTGTAGGCTGGGAAGGCTGAGGCTGAGGCTGAAGTCAGGAGCCTGCTCACAGATGCCTTGCCCATGTAGACTCTGCAGACTGGAGCCAATGTGAGGCCAAATTCTCACTGCTTTGAGGATGTATCGAATTTTTCCACAAAGCTAAATTTATTCAATGGAAGTGACTGTCCATTTTCCTGGGATTACATTGCGTGTGTAGTTTTAAATTATCCTTTTGTTTTTATCGAAGGATTTTGATAGGTTTTTTGTTGTTGTCCTTCTTTAGCATGCAGATTTGGCATCTTCATTGGTAAGTTATAATATGAAAAAGCAATTATCCTGGTCTGCAAGTTGAACAGTCTGAGAACCACTGCTGCAGAACGAGTGAGCCTTTGAAGGGATTTAGCCATGGGATGCCATAGCTCAATTTACATTTTAAACAATTTCTTCAACTGGGGCACCTGGGTGGCTCAGTCAGTTAAGTGGTTAAGCATCTAACTCTTGATTTCGGCTCAGGTCGTGATCTCACGGTTCATGGGTTTAAGCCTCGCGTGGGCTCTGTGCTGACAGCTCAGAACCTGGCGCCCGCTTTGGATTCTGTGTCTCCCTTGCTCTCTGCTCCTCTGCCACTCATGCTCTGTCTCTGTTTCTGTCTCTGTCTCTCTCAAAAATAAATAAACATTAAAATTAAAAAAAATTTTATTAAAGAAAAAAATTTAAGTTTATTTATTTTGAGAGAAAAAGAGAAAGAGTGAGGGTACAGGTGAGGGGCAGAGAGAGAGGGAGGGAGAGGATCCCAAGAAGGCTCTGAACTGTCAGCACAGAGCCTGATGTGGGCCTAAACCCACAAACTCCGAGATCATGATTTGAGCCGAAATCAAGAGTCAGACGCTTAACCGACTGAGCCATGCACGTGCCCTCTAGGTACATTTTAATACACATTTTCTATCCCTGTCCCCTGACCTCTACCCCAGCTCTTACAAGAAACTGAAATTAGCAGTCAGCTCCTGTCAGATGTTATAGTTCAAACAGGTCTTGTTTGCAAGGGCGATCATAAACCTTTGGCCACCTTAGAGAAAACTGGTTCTAACCATGTATCTGGAACCAGTTGTGAAATCACATTGCTTTTACTATTGAGGCAGAAGCTACACCCTAAAAGTTAGCTGCGTGCTCTCCGGAGAAAGAAGTTTTGATGTGTGTAAACATGGTGAATTAGTCAAGGAACTACAATTCAAATTGCAGATATTCTGATCCAACCCTGCATTATAACTGAGCAGAGAGTAGTAGTACAAAATAACATACTGAGACCCTTTGCTCGGCAGCTGGCAAAAGATACAGCAGAGACCCCAGAGGACTGCTGGGAAAGATTCGTTGAATGATAATGAAACAATAAAAGGCCATATCCCCTGAGTTTTGATTCTACTTGGCTCTGATAGAAAAGTATGCTTGAAATGTGGAAAACACTCAGAAATGAATTTGGGAAGGCTGCATCACGTGGTATTAGAGCAGGAAATTAACTTTGAAAGGAACACAGCATGGAAATAAGATTAAGCGAGAAAGGTATTGAGAGTTGCTGAAATACCTTGTTCTTAAGTGAGTGGCAGGTCTTTGAATTCAACAGCCAGTAGTTAAATCAAAACATTAAATAGTCATTCTTAACAGTTTGCATTTGAGGAGCAGGGGGCAGGATTGTGTTCATGTCTCTGAACTGATTCCATCTTATCACTGAAGTGCTTAGTGTTGCCATAAGGCAACAGGAGATAAGTGACTTTCAATAACTTTCAGTAAGCACATAGTGGACTTATGGTAAACAAGCTGATAAAATTTCATGAAACAACATTTATTAGAGATATATGGAGCACCTACATGCCGTGAAAGATTTTACCTCGTGGGTGCAGCACACACGGTTTGTTGCCTATACTCCATCCATTCCCTTTCTTTCATCCTCCTAATAGTATTCAAATTTTTCTTTGGGAAGCGGCTGTTCCCTCTGTAGAGCAGCCCTTCAGTTTTGGTGCAACGGCCTACACCTCCAGCTGCCTATCCCTAGCGGGGAATCTCATCTTCCATGCCACAGGGATTGGTTGAGGGACCCCTGGTGGAAGCCAATCAGTGCATAGTTTTTATCCTTGTCAAGGGGTGGTCCAATCCGTGTGAAGCTCTCAACTTTTGTCTTGCACTGCCCTCCCCGAGTGAGCAGGGTTACTCCTCCGGAAGTGAACAGGAAAGCTTGCAGGTCTGGTTGCTGGGGGCAACCAGAGTCCATACCCAGAAGAGAGGAGAGCCGGGAGGACGGTGGAAAAACGGAGCAAGAGCGCTTATGAGATCAGGTCAAGGGCCTCCCTTCCCCCGGGCTTCCCAGTTTCAGGATCCAGTGCATGCCATTTGTTGTTTGACAGTTTATTTGCTCGTTGATTAGTTGGTTGGTTGGTTGGTTGCTGACGCAGAGGGATGGTAGGAAGTATAAAGCTTGTCTTTACATTCGTACAAGAAACGTAAACCTTCGTTCTTTATACTTCAGGTTGATTGTGGAATGACTGGTGTTTCTCCCTCACCCTTTTCTGGCAGGTGGTATTAGCAGGAGAAACACTTCTGTCTCTTTCTCACTCTTTTTTAATGTTTTATTTATTCTTGAGAGAGAGAGAGAGAGCGAGTGGGGGAGGAGCAGAGAGAGAGAGGGAGACACAGAATCCAAAGCAAGCTCTAGGCTCTGAGCTGTCAGCACAGAGCGTGATGCGGGGCTCAAACTCAGGAACTGTGTGATGATGACCTGAGCCGAAGTCAGACGTTCAACTGACTGAGCCAGCCAGGCTGCCCTGAAAGATTTCTCTTTTTAAAAAATTTGTAGCTATTTCATTCTGAAGAACCGGAGATTTTCCTTCAAGCTCTGTTGAAGGAAACACAAGATGGTGTTCGTTGCCAGAGAGAGCCAGGAGTAAGACCGTGGGAACTAGAAGGACATGAGGGGAAAATGACCACAATTTCCCCTGACTCCTTCTCCAAACAGAATAAGCCTGTTACAAGGCTTTCCCCCTGAGTCTTAAGACTTCATTTTACGAACGTATGGTAAAAGGTTGGTGCTTGAGGTAAGACTTGTCTACCAGTGGCATTCAGATTAATACAGCCCTGCCTGAGTAGTGAGGCCAGTCTGCCAGGGGCTTGGGTACACAAAGGACTGAGAATCTCCCAGGGGAGATCTCATTTTCTGGGAGGCCCAGGAGGCAAACTTGGCCTAGTGAAAAAAACCTCAGTTTTTAGAGCAGAGAGAGAATTCGGAGTAGAGCCTCAAGTGGATTTACATGTGGTTCCTGAGATGGGAAATAGAGGGTTGTGGTAAAAAATGCAAGAAGCTGAAAAGGGAAGGCGGAGGAGGAGAAGAGAGAAAAAGAATGTGGCTGGGCAGGGGCGGTCTTCAGGTGCTGGCCGTAGCCACTGTCCGTATGAACTTGGGTTTCTGCTGATTTTGGGGGTGGCTCTGTCTCTAGCCTAGACAGGATAATGGCCACCACTGGTGTGCTGAGAATTATTTAAAAAAAAAACAAACCCGCAAACAACCCCAAACCCCGTGATGATAAAATAAAAGGAGACCAGGTAGCAGCAGGAAATGTAGCTTTTAGCAATCGCTTGGAAGGAAAGGCTGCAATTTCATATGAAATTACTAGTTCTTCAAACATTAACAAGGTATCGAGCTTCTTTCACCAGAAAAATGCAGGGAAAAAGCTTTTATTGCTCTCTTGTGCAACATAACACCAATTTGATGGATTTGTAGAGGAATACCAACAGGTTCGTCTCTCAAAAGAAAGTCTGGTGCCAAGGAAAATATGTCATGTGGGAAACTACTCGGAGGCAGTAATGGAGTCTAGTGCACTCCAGCCAGACACTCCCAGGGGCCAGAGCAGAAAGTCTCACAGACTAAATCAAGTGCTCACGTTACAGGGGTTGTTGGATCAATATAAAACGTCTACCCAGTAGCAAGGAAAAGAGATCTGGGGTAAGTTTATACACCTAGGATAGAGTAGAAGGACCACACGACTGAATCCCGTATCACACAGTTCTTTCAGTGTCCTTTCCCTTTCCTTCTCTCCTTTCTTTATCCCAGTGCTTCTCAACTCTGTCGCATCAGTTCTCCTCATGATGGGGTGATTCCAAAGACTGGCGCCGAGTTTGAACAAAGGGGCTTAGCGAGCTCAAAGTGTCTGGAGTCGACACACAGTGGCCAGGATGCCTGGCCACAGCTGTAGTTCACTCACTCGTTTGCTGCACAGCCGTGACCTTTATCTCTTAGGCAGAATGTATGCAAAGCCACTATGGGTTCCCAATGGCCGACCCATTTAGAGATGACATGTGTCAGTCTGAAGGGGGCTTGGTTTGTACCTTTTGCTTTGGTCCTTCCCTTATTTTCTCTTTATGAGTAAACACTCTTGAGTCTCTCTTTTAAAATATCACGGGGGTGGGGCGCCTGGGTGGCGCAGTCGGTTAAAGCGTCCGACTTCAGCCAGGTCACGATCTCGCGGTCCGTGAGTTCGAGCCCCGTGTCGGGCTCTGGGCTGATGGCTCAGAGCCTGGAGCCTGTTTCCGATTCTGTGTCTCCCTCTCTCTCTGCCCCTCCCCCGTTCATGCTCTGTCTCTCTCTGTCCCAAAAATAAATAAACGTTGAAAAAAAAAATTTTTAAAAAATAAAAAATAAAAAAAAATAAAATAAAATATCACGGGGGTGCCCGGGTTGTTCTGTTGGTTAAGTGTCCGACTTCGGCTCAGGTCACGATCTCCCAGTTTGTGAGTTCACACCCTGCATCGTGGTCTCTGATGTCAGCACAGAGCCTGCTTTGGATCCTCTTCCCCCACCCCACCCCCACTTCTTTCTTCCCTTCCCCTGCTTGTGCGCATGTGCTGTCTCTCTCTTTCAAAAATAAATATTTTTTAAAAATTACGTATTTCATTCACTCTGTCTTTAACGTGTCTTCCAGATTGCCAGCCCGGAAGCTTATCTTTCGAATTCTTAACAGCACATCTTTTGAATTCTACTCATGTCTTGCAAGCCACTTGTTTACTTGCTATTGTTATTTAACACATTGTATGAGTCTTATCCATGCTACTAGCTTTTTCCTGTTGGCTACAGTAGAATTGAATATTCTCCACTAATAGCACAGACACATGACAGAATATAAGTTTTGCCTGCCTCACACACAGAGCACATCTCACCATCACCTATGTTTCAATGAAAGAACAGAACCAAACAAATCGAAAACATGGTCTGTACCCTTTAGCATCATAGAAAAAAATTAAAAAAGAAGCACCTGGGTGGCTCAGTCGGTTAAGCATCCTACTTCAGCTCAGGTCACGATCTCACGGTTCGTGGGTTCGGACCCCAGTTCATGGGATCGGGCCCCGCGTCGGGCTCTGTGCTGACAGCTCGGAGTTTGGAGTCTGCTTCGGATTCTGTGTCTCCCTCTCTCTGCCCCTCCCTCACTCATGCTCTCTCTCTCTCAAGAATAAATGAATATTAAAAAAAAATTTTTTAATGATAAAAAAAGAAAATTAAAAATTTTTTTAAGTTAAAAAATTTAATAAAAAATTTTAATTAAAAATAAATAAAATTCAGGTCACATATGAAACAATTAAGGAGAATTACTAATTTAAAATAAAGAGCCTCATGGCACATTTGGTCACATAGCAGATGTAAATGGGTTGTGAGAGCAACATGTCAGAAGGAAAGGCCAAATTGTTTAGTTAGCAAAGAAAACAATACAGCTGGAGAGAGGCAGCATTACATCCACAGAGGACAGAACTCATGTGATGAAGAGAATAGCTGTACTTACTAGTGTTCTGTACATGTAGTATTTCATATCCACACTCTGAAAGACGGATACATGGAGAGGAAAGCGAGGTACAGGCACCACTCAGCTAAGCAGCAGCCGAGCTGGGGTTTGATCCCAGGTTGTCCCTGCTCTTTTTCACCATGAACCTGCGTAAGATGACAGACATGGAGGGAAGAATGTGGTGGTTAAATGGGAAGTTGGAGGCCATAGAACATTTTTTTTAAGTTCATTTATTTTGAGACAGAGAGAGCTAGTGTGTGAGAGCAGGGGAGGGGCAGAGAGAGACAGAGACAGAGACAGAGACAGAGACAGAAAATCCCAAGCAGGCTCCACACCACTGCCAGTGCAGAGCCCAACACTGGGCTTGAACCCCATCATGACCTGAACCCAAATCAAGAGTCAGAGACTTAACTGAGTCACACAGGCACCCGGGTCATAGAACATTTTTTTTGTTTCACGAAAGAGCAAATGGAAGCCTCTGAAAATGGAACAATACGAAATCAGAATTGTAAGTTGCCTACTAAGGGAAAGTGCCTTTGGGTAAATGAAAATGAAGCAACCTTTGCCTATCCAAGTTTATCCAAGTTCAACATATATAGTATACTTTCTAAGCCTTGAAATGTTTAAAGTGTGTGTGTGTGTGTGTGTGTGTGTGTGTGTGTGTGTGTGTATGTGTATAGGGGTATACAAAGGTTATTAGCTGAATTTATTAAGCCAAAGATAAAGGTCTCAAGTGAGATTCCTATGTGTTACATATTCTGAGCTTTCTCACCCATGGTCCAAGGAGATAATATTGTCAAGTGTATACAGCATATATTCTTATGTGTTTAAAAATACATCTTAATTTCTTTACATGCATGGACATCACATTTTGTAAAACATAAATAATTGCAAAATGTCAAAAAATTTGATGACCAGAAGGTGGAAATATTTCATCAGTTGGCTCTATTGTCAATCATTTCAGATCTTTCAACTACTCAGATTAAATTCATTGGGATTTCTTATTTTTTCCTTTCCTTACTTGAATCTCATTCCCCCACCCCCACCCCCACTGACTATAATATCTCGGTTTAACTTCTGATGGTAAGGATAGTTGCTATAATTGATATCTCCGTATTGCAGTTGTGTTTGACAAGCTTAAATTAAATAACATAACTCACAGTTTCTAAATCTAAACACGTAAGTAAATTGCATTCTTCCACACATTACAAAGTGGGTTACTGGCAGAATAAGGTAATAACTGTGGTAGAGATGTGTAGGAGAGCTGTCATGAATTTGCCTCCATGGAAAACTAGTTCCACATCTAATTTCTGTCAAGGAAAATGACCTATATACCACTCAAAAGCAAAACCATTGTGGCAGCCTTTAATTGGTTTATGTAATTGGTCAAACATATTTAGTTACCTGGCATGTATTTTTCAGCTAAATTCTGTTGAAAAGCTCATCAGAAAGCTACATGACTTAATATTTGACATTTCAAGCATGTATTATCAAATTTTACTGGAAAGTTATTAGCACTTTCAAAATTTCAGGCTAATGAAATAATCATTTTTGACCTTTGATTGTTTACCTGTCTGGGGAGGGAGCGACACCAGAACTGTTTTCTGAGGTAAGTGAGGCCCTGCCTGTGGAACTCCCCTGGTTTATTTCTGTGACCTAGTCATGGTGGATCTTCACAAAGGGCATGAATCTTGGTAGGCATTTTGATTTTCATGAGTTAACACTCTTTATCTGCTCACTAAATCTTATTGAACTGTTCTTGCCAGGAATAATGACTACCAACTCCTGATGACCAACTCTCAAGAGTGTCATGGGGCGATGAGCCCACTGATTTCCCTAGTATTCTGATGTCTATACCTGAATCAAGCCAAATCATGAGGGACCACATGGTGTTGGCCCTTGTGGAATAGCACTCTCTTGGACACTGTGCTTTTGCATCTTGTTGGGATATTAAACTGCCATTAAACTATTGAATTTATAACTTACTAGCAAATCTCCTTTCCATGTTGCATAAATCTTATTTTGCCACTCTGGCTTTGGTGTCAGTAGCAGAAACCAGGGGATTTTGCTTCATGATCTCTTTGTCTTGGTGGCTACCTGCTGATTGGGACACCCCTCTGACTGGTAATTCACAGTGGGGTGGGTTGGTGACAGTGGTCTATTTCTGGAACAGTGGTCCATCACTTTCTCAATACCTACTCAAGGGTCTTTCCTTCTGGACGTTGCCTAGTTTCCTGAATGTCCTGAATATCTTGAATATCTCCTCCCATAATCCTTCTCATGGTTTCCTTCCACCGTCCTCATTGCTCAATGCTGCCATCCTTTTCCACAGAACAATGATCTTTCACATAGAAGAACAGAGGTTCTGGCCCTCGGTCCTTCTTCTTTCTTGGGTTTCTCCTGGATCTTAACAGTATCTCTATTCATGTTAGTGTCTAGTGACTTCTCAAGAGGGAAGGCTGAACACTGGTCTCAGGTCCTCAGGAGCAGAGGAGGAAGTGGCAGATGCTTCAACTCTATTTGAAGTATCTAAAGTCAAACACATTTCACCATAAATCTTCAATACTCCTCATGTACAGATGTGACTTCAATATTCACTTCCAAGTTGAGCTGAACCAAGCCCAGTTCAGTGTAGGCTCAATTCCAGTGTGAGGTGAAGATTATACTTTTATATTCTTTCTTTTTCTGTCCAAATCTCAGCTCTCCATCTCTCAAAACCCATTGTTCAAATGTTTTCAGGAATTTCTCCAAGATCTCCATATGGAAAATTTTTAAATTTTAGTAAGAGATGTAAAAGAGAACCTGAATAAATGGAGAGACTTACCATGTTATGGGAAGGAAGACAGCATCATAAAGATGCCAATACTCTGCAACTTGAATTATAGGTTCAGAACCGTTCCAATCAAAATTATGGAACTTGCTAAACTAATTTCACAACTTATATGGGAGAGAAAAGGGTCAAAAATAGCCAAGATACTTCTGAAGTATCAGGTTTCAGAACTTAACGGGAAGCTATGATTAAGGCAGTGAGGTGACAGTATAGGGATGCTCGTGGGCTAGATATCTACATGGTGTCAAAGTACCATCAAATGCTTATTGATTAGGTATTATTATATGTTCAAAATACTTATATAAATTTATAAGAGAGAAATTTGGCAGACACAAAATACATCAATTAATGAAAGTTAACTTCACCAATAATGTGACAAATCAACATCATGTACCTCTATATAGGATGCACTGAGAATGACACAGAATCACTTCTGTGGTCTCCTGGCCCCAAATGTATAACCTAGAGGTAATTGTGAGGAAACACTAGACAGATCCAAAATGAAGGACGTTCTAGAAAGTAACTGGCCTGTACTTCTCAGAAGTGTCAAGGTCATGAAAGACAAAAGACTGAGGAACTGTTCCAGATCAGAGGCTAGGGAGACACAACAACAACATGCAGCATGAAAGACACTGTTGGCACAACTAGCAAAATTTAATGGAGTGTGTGGTTTTGGTGGTGGTGTTATAGTAATGCTATCCTCTCAGTTTCAGTGGTTGTATTTGTTGTGTAGGAGACTATTTGTTTTTAAGAAATGCATACTGGGGTGCCTGGGTGCCTCAGTCGGTTAAGCGTCTGACTTTGGCTCAGGTCATGATTTTGGGGTTTGTGAGTTCGATCCCTGCGTCAGGCTCTGTGCTGACAGCTCAGAGCCTGGAGCCCGCTTCAGATTCTGTGTCTCCTCCTCTCTCTGCCCCTCCCATGTTCATGCTCTGTCTCTCAATGCCTCTCGATAATAAATAAATATGTAAAAAAATTAAAAAAAAAGAAATGCATACTAAAGTATTGATGAATAATGGGTTTTTTGAAAGTTACTCTCTGAAATGGTTTAGAGAAAAAGATCACACACACACACACACACACACACACACACACACACACGAGGACAGAGAAGAAAATGAGAATAATGTAAATGATAGAATGTTAACAGCTACGGGGTGGGTGAAGAATATGGATAGAAATGCTTTATATTTTTCTCTTAACTTTTCTGTAAATTTAAATTATTTTAAAATAAAGAATTAAAGACGAAGTTGGGAATTTCTACAAATAAAAAGGAAAGCATACATGACATAACATAAGAATGGAGGAAAACAAAGAAATGTTGCACCCAAGAGCATTTATACGTGGCTTATAAGTCCATGATGACATACATATTTGGCCTCATTAATGGTGCTGATCAAGACCACAGTGAGGCACCATTTTCTATCTGTTTAACTGTCAAATTTAAAAATCTGTAAATTAAAAAAAAATCTGTAAATATCAAGGATTTATTTCAAATGATCCATTATAAATGGCTGGAGGGAACATAATTTGTTGCCGTCACTCTAAACAACAGCTCATCATTATCTCCAAATGTTGAACATTTACATACCCTGTGACTCAGCAATTCAAAAGGTGTATAGCTAAGAACGTCACTAATACATAACCTTGGAACATGTACAGTATGCTCATGGCACTACTATTTACAATAAGAAGAACCTGGAGGGGCGCCTGGGTGGCTCCATCGGTGAAGCGTGTGACTTCGGCTCAGGTCATGATCTCGCAGTCCGTGAGTTCAAGCTTCACGTCGGGCTCTGTGCTGACAGCTCAGAGCCTGGAGCCTGCTTCAGATTCTGTGTCTCACTCTCTCTCTGCCCCTCCCCTGCTCATGCTCTGTCTCTCTCTGTCTCAAAAATAAATAAAAACACTAAAAAAATTTTTTTTAAAGAAAAACCTGGAAAGGACCTAAATGCTCATCAGTGGAAGGATGAAATGAACTATGGCACATTTGCACCATAAATAATTTTAGCAATATAACATGAAACGAAAAAGGAAGTCATCCCCCAATCACATACAGCATGATACCATTTTGCAAAGTGAAAATACCTAAAATTTTTAAAATGATGAATATATAGTAAGTTCATAAAAGTGTCTAAAAAGAATGCAAGAGATAGTGGATACACAGGATGTGTGTTTTTGTTGCCATATAGAACACTTTGCTTTGAGGTGAGTTAATGTTTCTATTTCAAAAAAACAAAAACTTTTGGTAACTTAATTTTTTTTTTTTTTTTGTAAGAGAGAGGGGCACAAGTAGGGGAGGAACAGAAAGAGGGAGAGAAAATCCCAGGCGGGCTTCCAACTGTCAGTGCAGAGCCTGATGTGGGGGTTGAGCTCACGAACAGTGAGATCATGACCTGAACTGAAAGCAAGAGTTGGACTCTTAACTGACTGAGCCACCCAGGTGACCTGACTTTTGCTAACTTTTTTTTTTTAATTTTTTAATTTATTTTTTGAGACAGAGAGAGACAGAGCATGAACGGGGGAGGGTCAGAGAGAGAGGGAGACACAGAATCTGAAACAGGCTCCAGGCTCTGAGCGGTCAGCACAGAGCTCCACGCGGGGCTCGAATTCACGGACCGCGAGATCATGACCTGAGCCGAAGTCGGACGCTTAACCGACTGAGCCACCCAGGCGCCCCATGCTAACTTTTTAATTAAAAGGCCCTTGAGGCTTTTATTCATCAAATTCTAAAAGTCTGAAGGTTCGGCCTTATCCAAGGTATCCATTACACAGATTTGGCCTGTAGTTTATTGTGGTGGACAAAATAAGAAATGTTATACACTAAAATATAGTCTTCATCAAGACAGAGATTTTTAATATCTTTTGTGTTTACTATTGTATCTCAGGGATCTAGAAGAGTACCTGGAACATAGAAGACAATCAATAAATAATATTTCCCAATAAATAATAATATTGAATGAATGAAAACTGTTTTCCAATGTTAAAGGGTCACACTGAAGTAATATGAAGTGTCCAGTTGGTGGAGCCCATGTTGCATTTGTTGACAGTATATGACAGAAGAATTGGAAAATTCAGGAATGAATGCATCTATATCCTCGCGTGAATATTAGGTGGTTCTACGGGAACCCGTCATATGTTTAGATTTTTCTCTGATACATATTAATTGGTGCCAAACTTCAACCTTTTTCGTTTGGCATTTGTTTGTTTGATTAACAACTTCCTAATAATAGAAAATTTAAATCATTTGGTCTTTGAGTCAGTGTTAAGTGAAAAGTTTCTCCTCTCTGTGAACTTCACCTAGATTGTTAAATTTATTGCATTTATTTCTGGCTGAAAGAGTGTTAAAGAATGAGAAAAATCTGTTTAAAAGAGAATGAGAGGCCATAGGTGGTAGAGTATGTAATGTAACTGTCAACTTTGGTGACATGCTTCTAAAGGAGAACAGAATCAAAGCAGTTTTCTCTATCATGTAGTTTAAAAGACCTGGCATTCGTGTAAATGCAGTGTATCTGAATCAAATTATTTGATTTATTCAGTTTTCTTCCTTGAGCCACTGACCTAGATGCTCGTGGTCATATGGTTCTGTACACCTGCTAACCAGGCCCACTTCTCACCCCTTCCCACTTTGGAAAACTTTGCTGTGCTCTTGGAGCTCAGAATCTGTCATCTGCAGATTTCCTAGGCCCTCTACTTCTCTGAATAGTCTCTTTCCTTTTTTGCTCAGTTGAAAGCTGGCTCTTGTGTGAGGACCCTGCTTCCCTGCCTCTCTCACTTTCCCTCCATGCCCTCTTACCAGGGGGCTTGGAGGGGCCTGTCTGTGCCCTGTCGACCATTCTCCTTCCACTCCCTGAAAACTCCCATCTTTGAAATCCTTACCATCAAACTGTTCTACAACCCCCACTTGCTTCATCATCCACTTCCGTCCCTCCTCCTCATTTCTTTCATATTTTTAGCTCCTGGCTTACTGCCATTGTCTTCTTAAAACTCCTGTAACAATTTTTGGTTATTTCAGTATTCAGATAAATGATCCTTTCAACACTCTGGGCTCTTGGTTTCTTAACCTCCTCTTCTCCCAGGATCTTGTCTGTTTCCTTACTTCAGTCCTCACTCCCACGGTCATACCGGCCCTGTGTTGACCAAACCGATTTTCTTACCTTAACCGCAGTTTCAAGCACCCACTTCTCTACAACCACAGCCTCTCTAGCTCAATGTCTCTGACGCCCTCACTTTTCCAAGCCCCGCAAGACCTTCAATCCACTGATCTGACCAGCTTTTTTCCTTCTCTCGCTCTCCCTCATGACCTCATTTTACAGCCATACTTGGCCTGGATTCCATGCTTTGACATCACAGTAGCCCCCTTGCTTCATCTTTCATCACAGGTGCTTGGAAAACCCCAATCCTAGCTTACCTAATTCGCTGCCTGCTCCACACCTGCCTCCTTGCAGGTGAACATGACTGGATGAAACTCTGCAGCCATGACCCCCGGGGCACATATGAAACGCACCCCCAGTAACCTCACACCGGCCTTTCCTGCTGCCTGCAGCCCTACTGCCTCTCCCTGGCCCATTCTTTCTCCCATTTTTCTCGGCCAGTTTTTTTTTCACGTTGTGCACTAAAAAAACAAAACAGGTTGGAACAGAATAGAACTTTTTTTTTTTAATTTTATTTTTAATTTTTTAAAATTTACATCCATTGGGGTGCCTGGGTGGCGCAGTCGGTTAAGCGTCCGACTTCAGCCAGGTCACGATCTCGCGGTCCGTGAGTTCGAGCCCCGCGTCGGGCTCTGGGCTGATGGCTCAGAGCCTGGAGCCTGTTTCCGATTCTGTGTCTCCCTCTCTCTCTGACCCTCCCCCGTTCATGCTCTGTCTCTCTCTGTCCCAAAAATAAATAAACGTTGAAAAAAAAAATTAAAAAAAAAAAAATTTACATCCAAATTAGTCAGCATATAGTGAACAGAATAGAACTTAATAGCACATAATAAGGATACATATTATTTCATGAAACGCTTGTTTCAGTTATATATATATACCTACATTTACATATACATGTGCTGGGTTAGGATATAGAAGGTACTTTGCATTGAAAAAAAAAAAGTTCAGGATCATCTGGTGGGTTGAGCGGCTGAGTTCAGCTCAGGTCATGACCTTCTGGTCTGACCTATGAGTTCAGCTGCATAGGGTTTGGTGCACGGCAGGGCAGAGCCTGCTTCGGAACCTCTGTCCCTCTCTCTCTCTGCCCCTTTCCCACTGGCACTCTCTGTCTCAAAAATAAATAAAAAACTTTTTAAAAAGTTCAAGAGGGACACTTGGGTGGCTCAGTTGGTTAAGTGTCCTACTTGGGCTCAGGTTGTGATCTCACAGTTCATGGGTTTGAGCCCCGCACTGGGCTCTGTGCTGACAGCTCAGAGCCTGGAGCCTGCTTCAGATTCTCTGTTTCCCTCTCTCTCAAAAATAAATAAACATATATATATATATATATATATATAAATATATATATATATATTTATATATATATATATATATATTTTAATAAAAGAAGTTCAAGAAGCACTGTCTTAGGCAATTACTTCACATCTCCTCTCACCTCAATCTTCCATCACCTCCTCCATCTCCTCACTGTCATCTGATGGCCCAGCTTCCTACTGTACTAAAGAATGAGGAGGAGTTAGAGAATCTCTTCGCCTGCCCAGCTGCCTGTGCCCATATTGCATTCTCCGTCTTGTTACCGTCTGCATCCCTGAGCCCCTTCCTTCCACTTGTCTCCTAGATTCCCATCAATCCTCAGCTTCACAAGGACACTTCTTAATTGTCATGTAATTAGAACTTCATTCAGGTTCTTTCTTTCTTTTTTTTAAGTTTATTTATTCTGAGGGAGGGAGAGAGAGAGAGAGAGAGAGAGAGAGAAAGAGAGAGCACACGTGGGAGAGGAACAGAGAGAAAGGGAGAGAGAGAATACCAAGCACACTCCACACTGCCGTTGCAGTGGAGACACAGAGCCCTGATGCGGGGCTTGAACTCACAAGCTGCAAGATCATGACCTGAGCTGAACTCAAGAGTTGGGTAGTCAACCGACTGAGCCACCAGGCACCCTTCATTCAGGTTCTTTGTAAAGATTCATCAATTCGCCCCTCTCTGCTAGATCATTCTTATTAATACCAAAATTCTGCAATAGCTCCCATCTTTAAAACAAATACCAAAAAACAAACAAAATCTTTTTTGATTCTTCTCTAGTTACTGTGTCATTTCTCTGCTCGTGTTTACACCAAAACTCCTTTAAAGAGTTGTTCACACTCGGAGGTCTGTCCTCCCATTTCCATTTACCCTTACTCCAAAGAGGTTTTTGCTCCCACTATTCTTTAAAACATTTTAATCAAGGGTGTCAGTGGCCTTCACTTTCTTAAAGCCAGTGAACCTCCCTGGGAGAGATCACTCTGTCCCTCTTGAAACACTTCCTTGTATAACTTTCTGGACACCAAGAACTGCATTCCTGGTTGTCCCCCAACTGTACCTTCTACCACACAGGTCATTCCTTGTGATTGTTGGAGTGCCCATGTTGGAGTCAAAGTGCCCAAGGTCTCAGTCCTTGGACCTCTTCTCTTATTTGTTTATATATACCCCTTGGAGATTTTGTCTAGTCTCATGGCTTTAAATAGCATTTGTATACTGATGATTTCCAAACTTAAAGAGCACAGATCTTTCCCTTGAAGCTCCAATTCATATATCCACTCTCTCTCACTTGGGTGCTTTATAGACATCTCAAGTTAAGTCTGAATGCCTGCTTGGCCCCTCCCATAGTCTTCCCCCTATCACGTAACTGGAACTCCACACCTGTAGTTGCTCAGGGTAAAAGCCTTAGTACCAGCCTTGACTCCTCTCTTTCTTTTACATACTACATCCAGTTGATATCACCAAATATTGGCTTTCTGCTCAAAATATAACCTGAATTTAACCACTTTTAACTACTTCCACAGCTTCTACCTTGGCCCAAGCCACCGTGTGCGGGAGATATTGGGGATATAAACAGGAAAAGGCATGCTTGGTTGAACTCATCTGATTAATAATTGTAATGTAACAGATTAGTGTGATAATGTAAGAATAATCACTGCAGGGTGAAACATGCAGTTTGGAAAATCTTTGTAAATACGGTGACGTTGGAACCAGATCTTGAATGATGAGTAGAAGTTGGTCAGGTGGGAGAGAGTTTAAGGCAGAGAGGGTAGTGCATGGAGGGATGGTGTGACCTGGGAATGATAAGAGGTTTGAGAAAGTTGAAAACAATTTCTTTGTTGGTGTCATACTCTGAATGCTAATAGTGGAGCACTTGAAAGAGGCCCAGAATGTAGATGTTTTCCAGAAGCATTTTCATTTCGTTCAATGACCATTTTGAAGGCAGATGTGGGTCGAATGTGTTATATAGTCATATCTGTGATGTTTTGATGACTTCCTGACTTTGCAAATCTATAAATAGCTCTAATGTTTGAAGTTCTTTAAACCTAGACCTATATGTAATATAATCTATTTTACTCAGAGTTTTGAAACAAATACAAGCACATTGTGTCTGACCCTAGTAGTTTTCTATTCATAAATTAAACAAGCATTTACTGAATACTTTCAATATAGCAGACACTGTACTAAGTGTTTTAAGGGATAACAAAAGTCAAACTATCAGGCCATGAAAAGACATGGAGGAAACTTAAATGCATATTATTAAGTGAAAGAAGCCAATCTAAAAAGGTAACATACTTTAAATTTTTTTTAATGCCTATTTATTTTTGAGGGAGGGAGGGTGAGAGAGAGAGAGAGAGAGAGAACATGAACAGGAGAGGGACAGAGAGAGAAAGAGAGAGAGACGGAGACATAGAATCCAAAGCAGGCTCCAGGCTCTGAGTTTCAGCACAGAGCCCGACTTGGGGCTTGAACCCACAGACTGTAAGATCATGACCTGAGCTGAGGTCAGACCCTTAACGGACTGGGCCACACAGGCGCCCCGGTAACATGCTTTATAATTCCAACTATGTGACATTCTGGAAAAGCCAAAATTATGGAGATAGGAAAAAAAATCAATGGTTTCCAGGAGGGGAGAGGGAGATTGATGCATAAGCAGAGCACAGAAGATTTTCAGAGCAGTGAAAATACTCTATGATATTATAGCGATGGATACATGTCCTTATATATTTGTCTAAGTGCATAGAGTGACTCTAGTGTAAACTATGGAATTTGGGTGACTTGTTTTAATGTTTGTTTGTTTATTTATTTAGAGAGAGGGTACAAGCAGGGCAAGGGAAGCGAGAGAGGGAGAGTGAATATACCGTACAGACTCCACGCTGCCCATGTGGAGCCCAACGCAGGGCTCAATCCACAAACTGTGAGATCATGACCTGAGCTGAAGTCAAGAGTTGGACGCTTAATCAACTCAGCCACCCAGGTGCCCCTGGACTTGGGGTGATTAAGGTGTGTCAGTGTAGGTTCATTCTTGGTTTAAAAATGTTCAGGGCGCCTGGGTGGCTCAGTCGGTTAAGCGTCCGACTTCGGCTCAGGTCACGATCTCGCGGTCCGTGAGTTCGAGCCCCGCGTCGGGCTCTGGGCTGATGGCTCGGAGCCTGGAGCCTGCTTCCGATTCTGTGTCTCCCTCTCTCTCTGCCCCTCCCCCGTTCATGCTCTGTCTCTCTCTGTCTCAAAAATAAATAAAACGTTAAAAAAAATTAAAAAAAAAAATGTTCCCTTCTGGTGAGTGATAGTGATAATTGGGGAAGGCTAGGTGTGTATATGGTGCAGGGAGTATATGGGAAAAGTCTGTACCTGCCTCTCAATTTTGTTGCAAGCCTAAAACTTCTGTAAAAAAATTAAGTCTTTTAAAAAAAAGTCAAAGTTAATGTTCTTAAGGGGCCTTATGTCTTTTAAAGAGTGGTGTGCTAGAAAAATAGATCAGAAGGCCAGAAAGAATATATTTTACCCTCCTGAAAATGTCCATTCAAGAAGTGTTCAAACAATAAATAAAACAGTAACTTCTAACAATTAATTAGCAGATTAAAATACTTACATTTGCCAGTCTGCAAAATTAATCTGTCAGTGTAAGAAAGTTCTGGCATGGAAATCCATTTTTCCTTCATATCTTTCTGTTTCAGAGAATGAAGTATGTCTTTTGTTATTGAGTCTCTCACTCTAGTCCCTTGGTGGCTTTCTGCTGGTTTCCTCTGGGATGTTGCTGAGACTGAGGGAGAAGATAAGAAAATGAACACAAGGCAACGAGGAGGTCATTTTTAGTGAGCTTTTCTTTGTCTTCCACCTTTTCATTTTCAGAGGCTTCTTCTCCTAACAATTCCTAACATTCTTATAACTCCTATCCTAATATAATTTTTCCTGTGACCGTGGAGCCCTGATACCTCCTCCCTGCCCACCTCCGACATCACCCTGTTTCCTTTCTTCTTTTCTCATTCAGCTTCTTTAAGGGTCACCCTACACTCACCATCTCCACTTCCTCACCTGCCTTTCATGTATCAATTCTCTGCAATTTGGTCTCAGTGCCCATCATTCCACCAAACCCTCCTTGCCAAACTAAGCACCAGCCCAATGGCATTCATCTCGCCAAACCCAATGATTATTTTCTTGTTCTTATCTTTTTTGGACTACTCTGCTGCAATTTTCACTCTTGATTTCTTTTTCTTTCAAACTCTATGCCCTTGACTTTCATGAACTACTCACCCCTGGTTATGCAACTTCTTCCTGCTTCCTTTGATTGTCTTCCTGGGCTAGTCCTTCTTTGCCTTTTCTCAGTGACTCTGAGCTCTGTCCTTGGTTCTTTGCTGCTGCTTCTGTTTGTGCCCTCCACAAGAAAACTCATTTTCTCTTACCATCTTAGATTTCTTACTCTGATTGTCAGAGCCCGGATTGTATAGCAAATTGCCAACAGCTTTTGTCTGCTTATATATCAATCTTCTGCTTGTAGTCACTTGATGTCCTCTACATGGTGAAACTGGAACTCATTTTCTTCCCCACCATACCCCAAACTTGTTCCTTCTTCATCATCTCATTACTTTCCCTTCCTCCCCCCATTCTGTCATCATCTAGGATGCAGATCCTATGTCTATTTATTTCCTGAATCGATCCCCTCCCCTCCATGTCTGTTACAATTGCTTTCGTTCAGGCCACCATCATCCCTGCTGATATCACTCATAGCTTTTATGTCATATTGTTTCATGCCTCCATGAGTTTGGTCGCCTTCACCTGAGGCACCTTTTCTTGTACTGATAGACTTATTCATCCTTCAAGACTTGCTCAAGAATCCTCTTCTCTAGGAAGTCTTTCCTGCATTATGCATAATTTTATTTTACTATCGTGAATTTATTTTTATTGCATTCACCTTTAAAAATAAATTATCTAGGGACGCCTGGGTGGCTCAGTCAGTTAAGCTTACGACTTCAGCTCAGGTCATGATCTCACGGTTCGTGAGTTTGAGCCCTGCGTCGGACTCTGTGCTGATAGCTCAGAGCCTGGAGCCGGCTTTGGATTCTGTGTCTCCCCCTCTCTGTCTCTGCTCCTCCCCCGCTCGTGCTCTCTCTCTCTCTCAGAAATCAATAAACATTAAAAAAATTTTTTTTAATTATCTATTTACGTGTCTTGTTTACCCCATCATGCAGTAAGCTCTGTGAGTACAGAGACCATGCTTTATTCATCATTGTTTTTGTGGCACTTAACTCAGTGCCTGGCATATAGTAGGCTATTGAACCTAAATGTAGCTAAGATTTTCCCACTCAATTGCAATCTACAAGCTTTGGTACATTACAACATGCTTGGCCTTTGACCTTGTTAAACAAACAATGACTGAGTGTTTCCTGTGTCTGGGCACTGTGAAGGAGTGATCACAATGTGCCCTGAGAACTGCAAGTGGACTAATATGGCCATAGTGAGGTATTGAGGGGGGGACAAAACCAGAGAAGAAATTCAGGACAGCTGGTGAAGGGCCATGCACACAATGGCTTTTGTTCAGAGAAAGAGTGTTCTGTGGCAGAGTGAAAAAGGATGATGAAGACAAGTTTAGAAGCAGAGAAGTCTCTCACAGAAGCAAATTTGGTACTTGGATCACATCGCATTATGATGTGTCTATCTGGATTTCCGATATTTTAAAATAACTTTCCAATAACAGATTGTGGCTTTAAAAGTATTGAATTGTATTTATTCGTATATTTATTTCATAACCCTTATTAGTGAATATTAGGTGCCAAATATTATATATGTGGTTTCTTGGGGATCTCAGAGTAATAGATACCATCCTTGGCCTCAAAGAACTCACGGTCTGGTGGAGGAACTGGACACAGGACTGATTCAGTATCTGTGCTATGGGAGAAGTGAGCACAGATTGCTTCTAGAGCACAGAAAGGGAATCACCTCTTAGATTGGAAGTTGGAAGACCAGAGAAGGCAGTCTGGAGTAGTGACTCTGGGCAGAATTTTGAAGGATGAGTAAGAATTAGCCTCTGAAATAGCCTGGAGGCCTGCCAGGTCACTCCAGGCAATGGGAACAGCTTGTGCAAAGACTCAAATGGGACGAGTGAGTTTATAGTGGCTTAATTTATGGTACAACTTGGGGTAGGACCAGGAATGAAGCAGAAGGGGTAAGCAGGCAGGCCATATTAAAGTTTACATTTTATCTTGAAGACGATGTCATAAAGAACATGATTTCTGACCCACTTTCAGTAATGGATTAGGTAGAACAGGGTAATTGCCATGCTTTGCACTTAAGAAACTGAAGTATATATAGCAAGTGAAATCATCAAAATCATTGGGGCTTTTTGGTAGAAATATTCTTAAAGAAGAAAGGTTAGTGAGTCTTTCTCTAGTCACCAATCTGTATTTCTTGATTTAGATCTGTCTCTGGCTCATATTCAGAAATTGAATCCAAGAAATCTTACAGTTTCCCAGAGGGCCAATAGTTCCTGTAATAACTACTCTCATGACATTTCCTGGATATGATAAACTCTCTCGTCCCATATTTACAGATTTCTAACACAGAGATTTTCTTCAGCTTGAGCCCTTAGATCACTGTGCAGTGTGCCCTCACAGCAAGGTAATGATTAGCCTGGCAGGGAAAGCCAGGGGGTCTCTAACAGTGGCCTTACCTGGCTGCAGTGCTATCTCCTGTATAAACAGAGTGGGTCAAAGTTTTATTTTTTAATTGCAGAATAATTTGGGTTCCTTAGAACACTGTATAATGTGTCTCAGAGCAAAATAATTACTCACCTAGCAGAAGTGGTAAGAGTATCTCTATTCATTACATACCTCTACCTTCATTCTGAGATGTGACCCTGTCAGAGAAGGATGATGAAAGAATATAGTTTTTTAAAAATGTTTATTTGTTTTTGAGGGGGGGGGAGGGGCAGAGAGAGGGAGACAACAGAATCTGAAGCAGGCTCCAGGCTCTGAGCTGTCAGCATAGAGCCTGAAGTCAGAACTGTGAGATCGTGACCGGAGCTGAAGTCAGACACTTAACCGACTGAGCCACCCAGGCGCCCCAGAATATAGTTTTATAATTTAATAGATGTGCCACATCCTGAGGGTGAGTTTATTTTCTGTACTGGGTTTCAAGATTGCTGTGAAATTAGCGCATGTTCTTTTCAGGTGGAAATAACACTACTAGTGTTTAGGTCATTGGTGAATGCCTTTTCTAATGTTAGCCTTACTGTCAAGACTGAGGAATAAGCCACACAGCTTCCTTTTCCACGGGACAAAATTTTGCACGTTTAGATTCTTCTGAGTAGGTTTTGCCTTCTTTTCTACCTGGAGGCCCCACCCCTTTTTTTAGGCCTACATTTAGTCTGTCTTTTTTTTTTTTTTTTAAGATTGTATTTGTTTTAAGTAATCAATCTCTATACCCAACGTGGGGCTCAAACTCACAACCTTCAGATCAAGATCACATGCCCCACCAACTAAGTCAGCCAGACATCCTTGGTCTGTCCCTATTGAGTACTATTGTGTTATGCATGTACAATTACAAGCAGCCAAACTTCAGACCCAAAATGTGAGCCAAATGTTGTTGAAGCGAATAGCATTCTTTTAATTCAAATTTAAAATAAGTTAATTTTTCCTATACATTAGTCTTTAACATTTAGGTTTGTTTAAAGACATTTTCAATAATAAATCAGGATTCTCCACAAAGATATTCACTCATAATAATGGTGGACTGTGGAAGATTTAATAAAAATGTAAGGTCAGTCAGCTAACACCAAATATCTCCACATGGCTGCCATTCTGTTAATGTCATATTAATACGTCCGTAACTGAACCAACTTCCCTCCACTTTACAGAGGCCTCAGTGTTTTTCTAACCTCTGGAGGAAGGTAGCACAAGATTAGGGGAGTTCAGTGACATTCAAACTCAAGCCAAAATAGGATGGCACGCTAGCTTTAAGACCTCTGCAAGTTGTATAACTTTTCTCGGCCTGTTTCTTTATCTGTGGAAATGGAAGAAAAATCCCAACCTCACAGTGTTGTAATGAGAATTGAAGGAGCTATCATATGTAAAGCTAGCAACCAAGAGTAATGAATGTTGGGAAATTCTGGCCTCTTCTTTGCCAGTATCCAGTCTTTAACAAAGTCCTGTAATTTCTTTTCTTGGAAATATTTCACATATACCTTCCTTTATATTCTTTTTTTTTTTAATATATGAAATTTATTGTCAAATTGGTTTCCATACAACACCCAGTGCTCATCCCAAAAGGTGCCCTCCTCAATACCCATCACCCACCCCCCCCTCCCTCCCACCCCCCATCAACCCTCAGTTTGTTCTCAGTTTTTTTGTTTTTTTTTTTATTAAATTTTTTTTTTCAACGTTTATTTATTTTTGGGACAGAGAGAGACAGAGCATGAACGGGGGAGGGGCAGAGAGAGAGGGAGACACAGAATCGGAAACAGGCTCCAGGCTCTGAGCCATCAGCCCAGAGCCTGACGCGGGGCTCGAACTCACGGACCGCGAGATCGTGACCTGGTTGAAGTCGGACGCTTAACCGACTGCGCCACCCAGGCGCCCCTGTTCTCAGTTTTTAACAGTCTCTTATGTTTTGGCTCTCTCCCACTCTAACCTCTTTTTTTTTTTTTTTCCTTCCCTTCCCCCATGGGTTTCTGTTAAGTTTCTTCTCTTACTCGACACTTCCTTTATATTCTTACAACTCTGAGTTTATTATGTTATACTTGGATTACTGCAAACATCTCTTAGATGGTATCTGTCTTTCCTCTTCCCTTCTACAAATCATTTTTTCCCTTAATATTGAAAAGTAAGGGGCACCTGGGTGGCTCAGTCGGTTAAGCATCTGAATTCAGCTCAGATCCTGATCTCATGGTTCATAAGTTCAAGCCCTGCTTTGGGCTGTGTTCTGACAGCTCAGAGCCTAGAGCCTGCTTCAGATTCTGTGTCTCCCTCTCTCTCTGCCCCTCCCCTCACACTCTATCTCTCTCTCAAAAATAGGTAGACATTAAAAAAAAAAAAAGGAATTCTGAAGTCTTCCTAGAATGGTGATTTCCACATTCAGTTTCCTTGCTCTAGAACTTTATTGACACCATGATTTTTTCAGAAATATGTCTAATCACCTGCTTGACTTTCAGTATGCTGTAGAGAAGGCAGTGTGTTAGAGTGGAAAGAGCAGATTTTGGATTCAGACAAAAGTCTGAAAAAAGCGCTCGGTACAGGGTTTATATCCATTAAATATTGCAAAAGTAATCTTTCAGAGAACTCAACTGTAAAATAATACCTATTTGTGCAGTAGAGGATTGACTCAGCAAGTTTGCACTATTCAAACCCTGAATGTTTCAGAGAAATGTGGGGACCTTGCCTGACCTCTTAGAAATAATCTCTAGGCTCTTGGAATGCCTTGTTTGTTAACCTGAAGCTTTGGGCCACACCAGGTATTTTATACTAATGATATGGTTTATATGTGATTGAATCTGAGGGTGCTCTTAGGGACCCCCAAATTATGGTACTTCTCACAATTTTTGTAAGAATTAAATGAGGTAGTTCCTATAAAGCATCTGGACAGTGAGTTGGTGTTTCGTTCACACTCTTATCATTCCCTCCCCTCATCTCTGCTATCTTACACCTGATAGCTCTGTGACATCGAGGCCACATTTCTTACTGACTAGACACACTATACCTGAGTGCCTTTGTCCATGCTGTCCCCACGGCCTGGACCAACCTGGTTTTCCCATTGGCTCAAACAAAGTCTATGTATTCCTTCCTAGCACAGCTGAAATTCTCCCCTCTCTGTGGATCCTCCAGTGACTACCCCAGCCTGGGCTAATTTCTTTCCTTCCTGAATTTTTATTGCCCTTTTACCTGCTAACAAAAGCTGGGTGCTACCATGTGTACCTACATATTGGGCCTCTAAGTACATTGTGGAAAACTTGAGGAGATGGAATATGTTTTATTTTTCTTGGTCTCTCCCTGGGTAGATTCTTACTAAATGTTGATTTACGGATTTACCCATAACTTCATATTTTGACCCCAGATACTCTCAGGAGTGTGTACCTTTAACTTAGGTTTAATGTCTGTTGCCTGTATCTTGAGTTGTTCAAGTATTTTAATGTTCCAGACCCCGTACCCCCCACATGCTCTTTGACTGCCTCCTCTGCTATGGGCCAGGTCCATGTTGGCAGCAATCATATTCACCAAAGTCCTTTTCACTCTCATGGCTCTAGAAGGTTCTGGAGTTACAAATGCATGACCTGTTTCCCAGACACATTATACCTGAAGTTATTGTTGCTTATATTTCCTTTTACCCCTATCCAATGTCTACACGTTACTTAAGGCACAGCGAAAGCGCTCTTTCCAGCAGAAAGCTATTCTTGATTATCTCCTCTCATGTTAGTTTTTGTCCGCATTTATGGAATTGACCGTCTATATACAATTATCAACCTCCAAAGTGGTCACAATTGTAAGAATACCATCTTCTCTGACCTCCCCATTTCTACTTCTGCAGTTTGCTGGAGCATGTGGCAGCACAATGCTGCTGTGATAAAACATGTATTGAGCACCCACTCCATGACAGGCACCATGTGAAGCTCTTTCATTACCTTATTTCATCCTTTTTTAAGGGTAATTTTTTTTAATGTTTATTTATTTATTTTTTCGAGAGAGAGTGCGGGAGGGG
The DNA here is from genome assembly GCF_028749965.1 of Puma concolor. Classification (NCBI taxonomy): domain Eukaryota; kingdom Metazoa; phylum Chordata; class Mammalia; order Carnivora; family Felidae; genus Puma; species Puma concolor. Next base: position 53,805,861 of record NC_141673.1, on the reverse strand, counting down.
CAGAGAGGGAGAGAGAGAGAGAGTCTCAAACAGGTTCCATACTCAGCACGGAGCCCAATGTGAGGCTCAATCCCATGACCACAAGATCACGACCTGAGGCAATATCAGAAGTCGGGTACTCAACCGAGACACCCAGGTGCCCCTAGCCCTTATTTTATAAACCAAAAATACGAGAGTTAGAAGTAAAGTGTTTTACTTAAATTTACAAAACCTCAAGAGTATCAGGATCAGAATTTTAAAAACTCTTTAAAATTCTAATCCTAACTTTTTATTTTTATTTTTTGAGAGACAGAGAGAGACAGAGTGCAAGCAGGGAAGAGGCAGAGAGAGAGGGAGACACAGTATCCAAAGCAGGCTCCAGGCCCTGAGCTGTTAGCACAGAGCCTGTTGTGGGTCTTGAACCCATGAACCGTGAGATCATGACCTGCGCTGAAGTCAGACTCTCAATCAACTGAGCCACCCAGGTACCCCTTAAGATTCTAATTTTAAAGATTTAAATTTTTTTTCAGCAATCTCTACACCCAGTGTGGGACTCAAACCCATAATCCTGAGATCAAGAGTTGTGTGTGCTCTACTGACTCAGCCAGCCAGACACCCCTATGTTATTTCATCTTTGTAGCAGTCCCATGAGGTGACTAATAGTAGTATTCCTATTTTGCCAGTGAGAAAACCAATACTTAGAAATGTTCAATGACCTCACACTTGCCCAGGTGCACTTCATTAATAATCCAGACAGATTCTGGATTTGAAATAAGATGACCTTGTAAGTCATGAGTACCAGTGTTCTTTTCATCACTCTTGGCTTCTCTTGAGATTTTGGGAAGGTAAAAATTCATTCCTTTCTGGAAAACAATTGAGGCTCCTGGGCTTATATGAATTATTTATTAACCACCATGCCGCCTAGACAATTGTTTAACTTCTAAAGGCATAATTCCTTCAATTTGTTATAAAATTATGTAGTCAAAGACTCACTTTAATACCTCATATTCTCCACAATGACTAGCAAAGTACTTTGAAAATGATAACTGAAAAAAATATTTGTTACTTTTGTGCTATATTGTTTTATTTATCCAGATTCACTTTGAAGATACCTATTTATTCAACTAGGGTTATGAGCCAACCCTAGCATTATACTTGTGAAGCCCTCCGAATGGAGTCTGTGTGGCTTGAGAAATCATCCTAGACTATTGCCATGGAAGTTCTAGATGATACAGTGCCAGTTAATGGATGTATCTAAGAAGTAATATTTATTATTAATGGTCTAAGAAATTCTTCCACAATCCTTTTTTCATGAGTTGAAAACAATTTTAAGAATAGGAACATTTTTAGGGGTGCCTGGGTGGCTCAGTCAGTTAAGCGTCTGACTTCAGCTCAGGTCATGATCTCACAGTTTGTGTTTGAGCCCTGCATTGAGCTCTGTGCCGACAGTTTGGAGCCTGGAGACTGCTTTGGATTTTGTGTCTCCCTCTCTCTCTGCCCCTCCCCGGCTTGCACTCTGTCTATGTCTCAAAAAATAAATAAACATTAAAAAAAAAAGAATAGGAACATTTCTGATATTTATTTGTTTATTTTTTCCTTTCATCCTATTTTATTCTAGTCTATGGTTTTATTTATTTATTTATTTATTTTTAAATTTACATCCAAATTAGTTAGCATATAGTGCAAAAACGATTTCAGGAGTAGATTCCTTAGTGCCCCTTAAGGGCCCATCCCCCCTCCCACAGCCCCTCCCGTAACCCTCAGTTTGTTCTCCATATTTAGAAGTCTCTTATGTTTTGTCCCCCTCCCTTCTTTTATATTATTTTTGTTTCCCTTTCCTTATGTTCATCTGTTTTGTGTCTTAAAGTCCTCATATGAGTGAAGTCATATGATTTTTGTCTTTCTCTAATTTCACTTAGCATAATACCCTCCAGTTCCATCCATGTAGTTGCAAATGGCAAGATTTCATTCTTTTTGATTGCCGAGTAATACTCCATTGTATGTACATATATACATACAGTATGTACATATATATATGTACATACCACATTTTCTTTATCCATTCATGTATCGATGGACATTTGGGCTTTTTCCATACTTTGGCTATTGTTGATATGCTGCTATAAACATTGGGGTGCATGCGCCCCTTCGAAACAGCACACCTGTATCCCTTGGATAAATACCTAGGTGTAATTGCTTGGTCATAGGGTAGTTCTATTTTTAATTTATAAAATGGTACTTTGAAACAACATTCATCTGTGCTCCATGTGTTTTGCAAGTTGGCCCTAATGTAAATAAAATTGTATTTTGATGGTGAAAACCACTGAAGAATCAGTGTTTTGTGATAAAAATTGGGACAAGAGGAAACTGTACAATATTCCTTTTTTTGTGTTTTGATTCAAAAGGAATTGTCATCCAAATCCAATTTCAGAATCATTATTTTGTTGAAAGAATACTAAATATGACAAGGAGGGGTCACAGCTTGAGTTTCTGATACAGTGCTGGATTTATTCAGCAGGGTGAAGAACTGACATTTGGAAATGTTCTTGTTTACCTGTCCACCTAGAAAACTGTCCTCTAGAAATCATTGCCAGAGGGGCTGTATGGTCTTCACTAATTTTCTGATGCAATATTTATGGTCATAATAAGGATTCATGCTCAAGATTTCAAAGTAGGTAGAGCTCTGTAGGAATAGAAAATATTTGTCTACTTATAGTTTTACTTAGAAATATTTTCTTTTCCAACTTCATTCTTAACAATTTCTTTATCCTTAAATTTCTGGTTTTCTGGTAATTTCAGAAAGTTTACTATCAGCAAAAACATTTTACAGACAAGGTTTATGTATTCTTTTGTATTTCTAAACTTAACCTGAAATGTGTAATGATTATATCTCATTGATTCTCTCAGGAGGCAATATACTCCAGTTCTGGCATTGTTTAAATGCTTCTATTTTCTTCTTTTGTGCTCCTGATCTTTCCTGCCTTCCCCGCCTTCCCCCTGCCCTGTGTTCTCTCCATTAACTTGTATTTACTATTAAGTCACTAATACCACACTTTTTCCACTTGGAGTTATTTTCTTACATTCCATTGTTCCAGGTATTTATTGCTGCTCAACAAACCACCTCAAAACCTAGGGGCTATAATCTCCTAGTTCTGTAGATGGTCTGGGCTGAGCTGGTGAGGTTTTGATCGGAGTCATTCATACAGTTGCAGTCAGATGTCAGCTGGGGCTGCAGTCATCTGAAGACTGTGGTAGGCCAGTGGTTTAAGTTAGCTCTTGCAATGGTAGAGAATGCTGATGGTGGTGTTAGCTGGGAGCTCAGCTGATGCTGTGAACTAGACTGCCTGCATGTAACCTCTCTATATAGCTTGGGCTTCTTCCTGCATGGTGGCTGGGATTCAAGAGGGACATGTCTTAGAGCATTTCATGAAGCTCAGGCAGAATTTCCAAAACTGTTTTATGAACTAGCCTTGGAAGTTCAAGAATGTACTTCCACTATGGTCTATTGGTCAAACAAGTATCAAAGTCCAGCCCAGATTCCAGAGGAGGGTAATTAGATACCATTTTTTGATTGAGCAGTGACAAGGTCACCATGGAGAAGAATATGTGGAATGGGAAAGATTTTGGAAAATATATTATGCCAAATTCATTTTTATTCTGGAAAAAAGCATAAGTTGTTTATTTTACCCTAAATATTTCTTGATCACAGTGACTTCACCCTTGGAGGATAAATGCCAAATTTCTTAGAGATCTTAAGAAAATTTGGGAAATGAAATTCAGCTGAAGGCTGACGCTAAGCTATGGGCACACAGTGGACAATGGAGCTGTGTATGTGGGAAAAGGGAATCGGGTTAGGAATTAGGAGCTGGGAATTCTAATCCTGACACTCTTGAGGTTTTGTAAACTCAAATAAAACACCTTATTTCTAACCCTCATACTTCTGGTTTATAAAATGAGGGTTAGGAGTGTCTGGGTGACTCAGTTGGATGAGCGTCCAGCTCTTGATTTCTCCTCAGGTCGTGGTCCCAGGGCCATAGGATTGAGTCTAGCATAGGGCTCTGTGCTGAGTGTGGAGCCTGCTTAAGATTCTCTCTCTCCTTTTGCCCCTCCCCTGCTTGAGTGTGCACGTGCGCTCGCTCTAGATAGATAGATAGATAGATAGATAGATAGATAGATAGATAAAAAATGAGGGTTAGATTTGATTAGTGCTTTTCTATCTTGTCTGTGCACTAGAATCATGTGAGAAGCATTAAAAAAATATATAATCCCTTATAACGATTCCAGGCAAGGGTGAGGAGATTGATACCATCCTATGCCCCCAACAGTTAGATTGAGAAACACTAGATTAGATCTGTAATACTCTACCAAATATATTACTTTTCTTCAGAGTCTCAGTTATAGACTTTGATGGCACATTAGAATCACCTGGCAATGTGATTGTTCAAACTCTGTGATAGGGCACAGGTGTTGATATTTGCAAATAGCTCCCCAGATTATGTGAAAATGAATCTAGGGTTGATTACTTCTGCCTCAGAGGAATGGTTTTTAAACTGTAGCATGCATCAGAAGGTGTATTTGCAAATAACGTATTGGATTAAGGGTTAATATCTAAAATCTATAAAGAATTTACCAAACTCATCACCCGAAAAAACAAATAATCCAGTGAAGAAATGGGCAAAAGACATGAATAGACACTTTTCCAAAGAAGATAGCAGATGGCTAACAGACACATGAATCAAAATCAAAACCACACTGAGATGCCACCTCACACTGGTCAGAGTGGCTAAAATGAACAACAGAGGAAACAACAGATGTTGTGGAGGATGTGGAGAAAGGGGAACACTCTTGCACTGTTGGTGGGAATGCTAACTGGTGCAGCCACTCTGAAAACAGTGTGGAGGTTCCTCAAAAAATTAAAAATAGAATTACCCTACGACCCAGCAGTAGCACTATTAGGAATTTATCCAAAGGATACAGGAGTATTGATTCATAGGGGCACATGTACCCCAGTGTTTTAGCAGTGTTATCAACAATAGCCAAATTATGGAAAGAGCCCAAATGTCCATCAATTGATGAATGTATAAAGGAGATGTGATATGTATATACAATGGACTACTACTCGGCAATGAAAAAGAACGAAATCTTGCCATTTGCAACAAATGGATGGAGCTGGAGGGTATTATGCTAAGCGAAATAAGTCAGTCAGAGAAAGACAGATATCATATGTTCTCACTCATATGTGAAATTTGAGAAACTTAACAGAAGATCATGGGGGAAGGGAAGGAAAAAAAAGTTACAAATTGAGGGGGAGTCAAACTAGAAGAGTCTCTTAAATATAGAGAACAAACTGAAGGTTGATGGGGGGAGGGGAAAACGGGTGATGGGCATTGAGGAGGGCACTTGTTGGGATGAGCACTGGGTGTTGTATGTAAGTGATGAATCATGGGAATCCACTCCTGAAGCCAAGAGCACATTGTATACTCTGTACGTTAGTTAACTCAAGAAGGTATTGTAAATATATGTGTTTACAGTATATTATGATGTTTTGACGTGTTAAACACCTTTCTGACTGGGGACAGTCTGCCCTTCCCAGGGCTAGCTAATGTCGAGTGATGATAACTTGCCTAGGAGTATGCCATTTATATGCAAAACAACTAATTCTGAGTTTATGCCCCCACCAATCTCCTTATCTAACTCTTACACAACAAGAAAATTTCCCCCTGCCTTAAGTTATCCCAGGGCCAGGTACCAGACAACTAGAGAAACAACCCTATAGCCCAAAGCCCACCAGAATTATTCAAACTAGCCAATCCGAAACTGTCCTGTCTTGTCTGGTCTTTCCCTGGAAAGTCCAATAAAGGCTGTGCCTTAACCCTTCTGTTCGCTTCTGTCTTCTGCCTCTTGACCACCTGGTGTTTTTGCCTGTGTCCTTTTATGGGACCTGTGAGTACAGTAAATTTCTTCTAAGCCTTGTCCTTTTCTCCTCTTGTGATGTGCCAACTTTACCATACTATATCCAATAAGAATAACTCAAAGGGCTTTATAAAACACTGATTGCTGGGCCCCACCCTTAAGGTTTCTGATTCAATATGCCCAAGATAGGTCTGAAAATATGCATTTCTAACAAGTTTCTGGGTGATGCTGATGCTGCTGGTCTGGGGCCACATTCTGGGAGTCACTCTTAGAGAACTGCTGCAGTGTTGAGCTATTATTATTAGCGTGAGTGGGTTAAGGAAGCCCCTTTCAGTTGACTGAAAATAGCAGTTAACTCACTAGAACAGTGCTTCTCTGACTTGAATGTGCATCCCTGGTGATCTTGTTAAAATGTAGCTGCTGCATTTCTAACAGGTGCTCAGGTGTTACCCATGCTACTGGACCACAAAGAGAACTTTACAGCAATGCACTTGAATAAGTAATCTACAGAGATCATTACAAACCTCAAGTCGGCCATTAGGGGAATTAGGATTTTTTTTTTTTTCAACGTTTATTTATTTTTGGGACAGAGAGAGACAGAGCATGAACGGGGGAGGGGCAGAGAGAGAGGGAGACACAGAATCAGAAACAGGCTCCAGGCTCTGAGCCATCAGTCCAGAGCCTGACGTGGGGCTCGAACTCACGGACCGCGAGATCATGACCTGGCTGAAGTCGGACGCTTAACCGACTGCGCCACCCAGGCGCCCCAAGGATTTTTTTTAAAAAGACCAGGGAGAGAGCCACATGTGAGTTAGCCATGTAAACAAATTGAAAAATGACAAGTGGTCTTGGAATGACCTGAAGACAGGAGCTGTACAATAAAAATCCTGCCACCTTCCATGCTAATTGAGACTTTATTGACTTTTCTTGTCAACATTTTGCTTTTTCATGTATTAGGTTTCTTGTTATGAAATTTATTGTGTATAATGTATGTAAGGGATGGAGAAAGTATACAGAAGAAAATAACAAATATAGTCCCATTTTAAAAATTACTTTGACCCAGAATCAGAAAAGTCTAAAAGTAGGTGAAAATAGCAGTCAGTTTATAGTAGTGTTTGGGGTGGGTAATTCTTTGTGGTGGCGGGGGTGGGGGGGGGGAGAAGAAGGGCTGTCCTGTGCATTGCAGCATATTTAGCAGCATCCCTAGCCTCTACCCACTAGATGCCAGTCACACCCTCCCACACTCCCAGTTATGATAACAAAATGTTCCTAAAATCACCAAATGTCTCCTGGGAGGCAAAATTGCCCCCACCCCGGCTTAAGAATCATTGCTATAAAAGCAGCTACTGTCTTCATTTAAGTGATCAAAAATAAATGATCAACATATTAAATATTTGTTTTCAACCTTACTCCACCAACCAACAGAAAGCGCTGTTCACAACATCAAGAAGGAACTAACAGTCACACGTTTAAAACTTGGAATAGTTTATCAAATGTAGCCCTTTGAACAACGTGTCCTGGTTTGCCCAGAATGTTAGCATGGGAAATCCTAACTCATAGGAAACTCCTCCCTTTTCTTTATCTTTGTGTTCTATAGAACCCAGAGAAGGGGATCATTCCACATTTGTTGGCAGTGAAGGGAACTGACATTTGTTGGGCGCCTGTTTGGGGTGAATCAGATGTTTTACGTGCTCCCATCGCTTCGTCCTCACAGTAACCCTGCAGCGTAGGTGGTCCCATGTCAGATGAAGCCGCTGAAAGCCAGAGTAATGTAGAAGCTTTCCCAAGATGGCAGACCAAGCAAGTGGCAGAGGGAGGGTTCAGCTTCAGGTGTTTCTTGGAATGTCTGCATTTTTTCCACCACACCACTCTCACTAGTGGGCTTAAATATTAGGTTGCAATCTGTTTTTCCAGGGTTTTGGGAAAGTGTTTCTACATGAGGGAAGTGGGAACATGATTTCTAGCCCCTCAGTCTTTTACAGTTGGGCTCTCACTGGTGAGTTTCCAAGATTAAAGTCATTTGGAGTAGACTCCCTCCATCTTCTTGCTTGTCTCCCAGTACAGGAAGAGAATCTGCAAAACACTAGAGCATCCTGTCCTGTAAGTAGAATCAAACTATGAGAATCCATGTTCACTAGGGACCCAGAGACTATAGTTGGAGTCCATTAGATTCCATTAGAGTCAAACATCTTCTGCAATTTCATCTAGCTCTTCAGGTGAAAGAGTAATTGGGTTTTTCAAGGTCTTGGTGAATTATATTGCATAGTGGCCCATCTGCTGTAAAAGATACACTGATTAACAGCAAAATTATATTAGAGATGTCTCGTTATGTTAGAAATGCTATTTTCTGTTTCAGTTCACTGCAATAGGACAGAGCACAGTAGCTTAAAATTGTCCTCAGTCCTGGGAGAACCTCGGGGAGAGAAGATTAGGAGAATGATATAAAGGAGGAAGTAGCTGAAAGTAGCTGTAGGATCTGGAATGCAACTAAAAATAGGCTGAATGTTTCTAAAGACTGGAATTAAAATCAAGGCAACCACAGGTTTGCATAACGCTTTTCTAGAAGTGGTCCTTATACAAATGTCAATGAGAAAATTAAGGGTAACCAAAAATTGCTAGTTGTCACTTATGAAGTGAGCATAACTTGTCAAAGAAACCAATTTACTTAATGAAATCAGTTATTTAAGAATAAGTTGATATTTGTCTAAAGTTTAGAGAGATTTTTAGATAACTTTACGTAGGATAAAAATAATAAAACTGAGTAGAGTTGAACTCTAATGTGTGTGTGGTAAACTCTTCATGTAATGAGAATACTTCTCAACATTTGGCAAACCATTTCATTTATTGGACTTTTAAAGAAGAATAAGATTCTTTATTGCAACATATGTTCCAATGACAAAGTAGCACGTTAGCAGATTCTGGCTGCACTGACCTTTCATTCCTAATCTCATGGTTAGGTTTTTGAAAATAAATAAGGGATTTGTGGATTATAAATCTTCACTAGGGGCCCTTGATCTTCTAAGGAACTAAAAAAAAATCACATCATGGGATGGAGCAGGAAAGATATTCTTTAGATGATTCAGTCTAAAGAGACAGTTCAGGGAACATGAATATCACGTTTAAATATTTGCAGAAGTTGCAAGTAGAAGACAGATTAGGTTTTTATAAGTCACAAAGGAGTACATAATTGGGATCTTGGATGGAAGTTATAGGGAGACAGATTTCCACTTCACTGTACAGCAGAATGCAAGGCTGTTCCAGAAAGGAATAGGCTGAATGATTGGATAGTGGGTTTTCATACACATCAAGTTCATGTGTATTTTTTCATTCATTCATTTATGCATTCACTGAACAAATAATTACAAGTGCCTACTATGTGCTAGGGACTGTTCCAAATTCTGGGAATACCGTTTTGGCAAGGAAGACAAGGTCCCTGATCTCCCTTATGTTTTAGAATGCAGTTGACAAACTTTTTCTTTGAAGGGCCAGATAGAAAATTTTTGACTTTGCAGGCCATATGGTCTGTTGCAACTACTATAGCATGCCACTGTATTGCGGAAACAGCCATAGACTAGGAGTTGGCAAACTGGACCACAGGACAAATTCTTCCCACCATCTGCTTTTGTAAATACAGTTGTATTGGAAAACAGTCACACTCTTTCATTTTTGTGCTGCTTAATTTGCCTTTATGCTACAAGGGCAGAGTTGAGTAGTTGTGACAGAGATAGTGTGCCTTGTAAAGCCTAAACTACCTACTATCTTACCCTTTGCGGAAAACATTTGCTGATCCTTGCCATATGACACGTATAATGTTTTATTTATTTATTTGTTTGTTTGTTTATTTATTTATTTATTTTGAGAGAGAGAGAGAGAGAGAAGGAGAGAGAGAGAGAGAGAGAGAGAGAGAGAGAGAGAGAGAGTGAATGAGTGGGGAAGGGGCAGAGAGACGGGGACAGAGGATCCAAAGTGGGCTCCACACTGACGTTAGTGAGCCCAACGTGGGGCTTGAACTTGTGAACCATGAGATCATGACCTGAGCCAAAGTCAGATGCTTAACCAACTGAGCCACCCAGGTGCCCCAAAATGACACATATAAACACAGGTTTATGGCTGTGTTCTAAAAAGACTTTATTTATGGGCACCGATATCTGATTTTATATAATTTTCACAGGTCACAAAATATTCTTAAAAATATTTTTTCCAATCATTTAAAACTGTAAAAACTACTCTTAGCTCACAGGTCATACTAAAACCAAGGTGGGGTGCATTTGGCCTGTGGGTCATACTTTGCCAGTCCCTGTTCTAAAGTACTTCAGTCAATGCAGACATTTTCACTGGCAAGGGTCTATTTCTATCCTCATTTATGCTGATAATTATAAATTTCACTATTATGCTATTTAACAAAATGGTGTTAATTAGAGAAGAAGGTCACCAGAGTGCTGATAGTTATCTCTGGAGTGTGGGGACTTTTTGATAAAGTTCCAGCTGCCTTTCCCCCCTATTTTATCATTTCAGTGTAAAACACTGATTACAACTTCTGAATGGGCCAGGGTTGTATTTTAGCCCAACTAATACATGGTATCACACTTCCTATGCTGAACTATTTTGAAGTAAATTGCATATATCATAACACTTTAATATTTAGAGACGTTTAGCTCTTTTTCCCACAGTGCTCCTTTTATAGGCTTTTGGGCATACTTTGCATAATTAAAAAAGCCTATGAATCTCCCAACAAAAGAGCTGTCCATTTGGGAGACTATATTTAGAAGCTGGCTGCAATTTTCTTTTTTACCCCCAAACAGCAATTTTTTCTCCCTTTATGTCACACATCATGGTCCAAGGGAAAAAAGTCAAAGTATTTGATTAGGTGTTTGACTGAAATGACTAGTAAGTTCAATTTTAAACAGTTGATCTAACAACCACTTTTAGGTGCCACCTGGATATTTTGTTCTGAAATAATTTCATTTTTTTCTAGGGTAAATTTTTGTTTCTGGCAAGTGTCCTACCTCTATGTCAAAATTCTGAGTCACGCTATAAACCTTCCTTTTATCCTGTCCTTGTTGAGCTCTTTCCCTTGAGCTTTCTTTCTTTCATTTTTTTTCAAATATAATTTATTGTCAAGTTAGCTAACATACAGAGCTATCGCTCTTTCAGTTGTTACAGATCATAGGTCCCTTCGGTTTTTAAAATATTTTTTCTTGCTCTGTCATATATTAGTAGCTTTACCTCTGAAAACTGAAATTACTTTTGAGTAATAAAATTGGACTCCCCTCCCTATTTGACAGATTAAAGTGTTTTGCATTCTGTGCTTATTTTGCCATTGGATCGACTAGTACTGTTTTGAGGAGCTAAAGCCAATAGGTGTCTCCTGAAGAGAGCAAATGCCATGTCTTATTACTGGAAACTCGTAATGAGGGGCAAATGGGACTCTCACTGGCGAAGATCTAACCACTGGGATGACCTTAAACTAGATAATTTATAGCAGCATTGTCCTCAAACATAAAAGGTGACGTTGTTTACTTGAGCTCTTTATTTGACTTGTTTATTTGCTTTGAAAGTAAAACGAATTCGTGTTCTTTGAAATAAGGAATGGGATTGGGATTTCCGTTGACTTCAAGCCTTGACTCCTTGCCTTTCTCTGACAAGAAGCTTGCTGAATAATCCAGTCACCTTGACTAATGGGGCTTTTGCTTTCTGTGGTTCAACTCTTACCTAATAAAGTCCTTCACAGTAAAATTCTTATTTTCATGTGAAAATGTAAGGCAAAGGTTTATTTCTGTAGGTTTCATACATAGAGAATACAAACAAATCAGTGCTCACTGCTAACACTAACACCACTTCCCTCCCTTCCTTCCTACAAAAAGGGATATTTAATTTTGAAAATCAGCTTCTGTTTTGGGGGCATAGACACAAAGCCTCAAACTGATGTTGATTGTGGGGCACAAGCAGATGCAAGGACACTGAGGTCATAAGTGGTAAACAGTGATTACGGTTATCACATTCACTGTGATCTGTTATGCACAGATTCAATTCCCTTGACCCACTGTTGCAAGGTTACATACTTTGGCAAAATCCAAACTCTGGTTAAATCCAACTCTCCCGACTCTACCTGGACCCAAGCAACTGACTGTGGGTGGGAAAAAGCACATAGTCATGAGAACTAGTGTCAGCTTCATTTTATTGCACTGACCTCAAATTGGCTGTTAATGCTGTTGGGAAACTTGACTGCACTTCCTTCTTTGGTTCACCAATCTCCTCTTTCAGACTATATTCTTAAACCCAGGGTGGGCACTGAGAAGTGTCTATGAGTAGGGGCGTGGGTTGGAATACAGGGAGAGGACATAGATTACCAAGGCTGGTTTAGAAGGGATCAGGGTGTGCAGTCAAATGCGGTGCCCAGATTTTTTAGATAGTCTGTCTCTAGTCTTCAAAAAAGATCTCAGACATGAAATCCTTAAAAAGGTGATGGTGCATAAAGACTGGATTAAAAAACATAGTAATAAAAGTAGCTATAGAAAATTTGTGTAATAGTCCTTTAGAGTAAGATCAAAAAACAGCAGCCAGCCCCCAAATTTAATAAATAATTTTAACATAGAATTTTTACAACATAACAATGTTGCTTTATAACTTTTCAAAATGTACAGTATTATAATACAGTGAAGGGTTTTTAAAATAATCTTTATTAATAAAATCATAGGAGATCTCTGCATTTTAAAATGTTTTCAGCAGTATGCCATGTTAAGTATTTATAAATGGTTGCATTGTCTTTGAAATAGCTATGCTAAATATGAAGTATGCAATGCTAAAATCTTTCCAAAACAAAAGATGCACATAAAAGTTGGCTAAGGTGTTCCAAACCTTTTCATATAACTTATAACTCAATAGGGGGTTGTGACTTCATAGAGATCTTTAATCATTTTTCTTTAAAGATACTATCCAAATAAGAGTCATATTTCCAAATCAGTTTCTTTAAGCCTGTTTTTCTTCAACTGCTGTGGAGCAAGAACTGAAAATCATCAGTGATCAAGATTATTTTTCAATATGTTTGTTAACAGATATCATGATAATCCTTTTAGTTTAAAATTTTTTAAGTTCATTTATTTATTTTGAGAGAGAGAGAGAGCGCGCACAGGCTGGAGAGGGTCAGAGAGAAGGAGAGACAGAATCCCAAGCAGGCTCTGTGCTATCAGTGCAGAGCCCCCTGCAAGGCTTGAACTCACAGATGGTAAGATCATGACTTGAGCCAAGATCAAAAGTCTGATGCTTAACTGGACTGCGCCACCCAGGCGCCCCATCCTTTCACTTTAATACTTCTGATTATCTTGCAGCTTAAGTACCTCATTTACCTTCATAAATACACGTAAAAATATATATACCATGTCATTTAATAATATGGTATTTAGTGTTTAATTCTTGATCCTTTGAACTAAAAAAATGTATGGTCGTATCTAGTAAGGAAGAAAATTTTGTTAAACAATTTTCTATGTAAAGCCATTTTACTTCCATGGGTCGGATAATAATATTGAAACTTTTCTTTGTATCAAAAATGCTTTATTAGTTTATACAATAATTTCTCCATCAAGGCATTACTCTTAATTTGGTAACACTTCTAACAATATCCTTTCATTTGTGAAGACTTTCACAAAGATTCTTGCCCACTGAGCTTTGTTGATGAATACATAATTAAATGCTAAAATACTTGGGCCTACTTTTTGTAAAGGTTAAAACACACATTGCCAACCACCCATAGTTGTGCATCTTTTTACACAGTAATGAAATTGGAAAAAGGGAATTTCTTCCATAAAATAATTTTAAGTGTTTTAATATCGACGACCCCTTTCTAGTTAAGGTCTGTAGTTGGGAAAATGACATTTTCCCTATGACTCTTTATTTCATATGATGCTTATATATGGCAAGCAATAAAACTCCATCTTACTTTATCCTTTTGGAAATCAAATTTACCCAACTGCTCTTCATTGCACAGCTGATTCTTGACATCTTTCCTATCTTACTGAGTCTTCTTACAACAATATGATTGCTCAACAAAGTAGAAGAAAATGCTTTCATTTGTATTCTTTTTGTTAAATGATAACCTCTTGTATAGCTGTTAAGATTACTTTTCTTTGGGGCACCTGGGTGGCTTGGTCGGTTAAGCGTCCGACTTCGGCTCAGGTCACGATCTCGCGGTCCGTGAGTTCGAGCCCCGCGTCGGGCTCTGGGCTGACATCTCAGAGCCTGGAGCCCGTTTCAGATTCTGTGTCTCCCTCTCTCTCTGCTCCTCCCCTGTTCATGCTCTGTCTCTCTCTGTCTCAAAAATAAATAAACGTTAAAAAAATTTTTTTAAAAGATTATTTTTCTTTAACATTTTATGGCTTACTACATTTTGTGACTGTGTTATTCTAGAAGAAGTAAGGTCTTTATTTTTCTTATAAGACTTTTAAAAACAGTTTCTTTAACCTTGATTGATTCATTTCTTTATTAGAAAAACACGTTGGTAGAGTAGACCTATTACTAAATGCTTCTTTGTGGTTGAAACCATAAAACTGTTCGTTTTCAATGAGATATTATTGAAATTTGAAAATTATATTTGATATTATAAAGTATGGGCTAAAAGTGTGTTCATATCCACATGAATATCACAGCTACAAATTCACACTTAAGGTATGTGATGTTTGTTTCAAAATAATGAATAGTACTACTGTTGAGGAAGTAATTTTCTGAAATGTTGAAAAATTTTTAGTAAAGTTTCCAACCAGAAGGTACAATCTCCCTTTGATTTTCATTGTAGTTACTTTCCTATAAAATCCTTATATATTAATATTGTAAACAGTACCTCAGCTGGCTCCTTTTTCCCTGTCTATACCGTACTCTTTGGAAGGACGTTACTATGTGGAGACCACACTGAAAGATTTGGGTATCACGCCCCACCTACTTGAAGGTACAGTATCTTCTGCATGGGGAATTTGTCTCTTCTCCCCCACCTATTTGTTCAATCATTTATTTACATTAGTACAGACTCATGATATTATTTTATACTTTGGCTTATAATTCAAAAACCATATATTTAGTTGCTTTCCTTTAACATACCCCCTGTCAATATAGGTTGAAGTTTTTTATTTTCTTTTTTTTTATTATTAGCACTTCTTTATTTGCTGGCACTACAAGCAAGCTCATCTTTGTGTTTCTTGCCCCAATCCTTAGAATTAGGCATTTCTCCTGGGAGCCTTGGTTGCTTTTTTTGGAGAATGGTATTAGAAACAAAGATCTGGGTGCTAGGTGTTTTTGCTGCTGCTTGGGTGTCATTGCTTGTAGGTCTTTTCAGGTGGCAGAACAAGAAAATATATGTGTATATATTAACGTGTATATATACATGTTTCTGCATGTAAATATCCATATCAATATTAAGATAAACATGAATTCATACTGATGTCTCCAGCTCCAGTCTTACCACATAGATCATTGTAATCCAGTCTACTAGCCTATCTGTAAATTCCCACTCCAATAGTCAGAAACCTGGCTCCTGCAGCCTCCCATCCATTTACTCGTTCAATCTCAGAATATATGTATAGAAGTATCAGAAGAATATATAGAGGAATCAGAATATATAGAAGAATCAGAATTGTTAACCTATACTCCCATGGGAAACAACCAATTAACAGATACTTTTATGTGCAGTTTCTTTTGTCTTTAGCATTACAGACTCCATTCACCTCCAAAGTTACTTAGGTCAGGATTTTCCCCCACCCCCTTCAATGAAGTTGTTACATACATTTGTAACACAATTAAATTGTCCTGTTACATTCTGCATTCAGAATGTCAGCACAGACCCTGACGCGGGGCTCTAACTCACCAACCGCAGGATCATGACCTGAGCTGAAGTCAGATGCCTAGCCGACTGAGCCCCCAGGTGGCCCTGAGATCCCCCAACGTTTTAAATGATATTTTAAAATCACGTACTAAGGTTCAATCTTTGTGCTATAAAGTTTATGAGTTTTGACAAAGGTACAATGCCTCGTATCCAACATTATAGTATTGTACAGCATAGCCTCCCTACCTTAAAACAACCCCTGTGCTTTACCTATTCAACCTTTCTCCCACCCCTAAACCCCTGGCAAGCAGTGAATTTTTACCATTGCTATAGTTTTGTCTTTTCCAGAATTCCATACAATTGGAATCATGCAGTATCTTCCACCCCAACTGACTTCTTTCATACAGTGTTCTGCATTGAAGATTCATCCTTACCTTTATGATGTTTGCAGGTTTGCTAGGGTTGGGAATACTACTTTTCTTTGATGAAATGAGGGCCGTGCAAGATACATGATTGGCTAGAAAGCCTATATGTACTCCCCCCACCCCCACCCCCACCCCCACCCCCACCCCCATGTATAAGGAGAGAACAGGGAAGAGGAAAGGAGAATAGGAGTTGAAACTTTTTAGTCTTGTGGAAAGAACATCTCTTTAGGAACATCTCTTTTTTTTTTTTTTTTTTTTTAATTTTTTTTTTTTCAACGTTTATTTATTTTTGGGACAGAGAGAGGCAGAGCATGAGCGGGGGAGGGGCAGAGAGAGAGGGAGACACAGAATCGGAAACAGGCTCCAGGCTCCAAGCCATCAGCCCAGAGCCTGACGTGGGGCTCGAACTCACGGACCGCGAGATCGTGACCTGGCTAAAGTCGGACGCTTAACCGACTGCGCCACCCAGGCGCCCCTAGGAACATCTCTTTTTATCAGTTTTGTTCATTGTTGTATTCTCAGTGTATACTAAAATATAGTAGCAATTTCATGTTTGTTGAGTGAATATTAGTATGAATATTACTTTTTATCAGTTTTGTTCATTGTTGTATTCTCAGTGTATACTAAAATATAGTAGCAATTTAATGTTTGTTGAGTGAATATTAGTATGAATATTAACACTCCACTGTGTTGAGATGTTAGAAAAGCAATTAAGTACAATGCTAATTTTTTTCATCAATTAAATAGACAAATATTCTTTGTGATTTTGAGCAATCTGTGGGCATGTACAATTTTAAACTTTTTTCCTAAATTAAGACTCTCTTCCCCCCAGTTGCTAAAGTATATCAGCATTTTCTGAGAAAGTTAGGCTCCTCGATCAAATACATTTCGGAATTACCACGTAGCTGGAAGTATTAACTTACATTTATTCTTCCTATATTTCCTCCTTCCTCTGCTTCTTCCACCAATTTAAACAATAGCCAACTTTGTAGTTCACTGACTTGGTGGTGGTGGTGGGATGGGGGAGGAGGTAGGACAAAAAATAGCAAGAGTTGACACATCTTTTAAATGATTGGCCAGAAGTTGAAAGGGGGCAGAAGAAAGGAGAAGAGTATAGTGGAGTGATGACAAATGTTTAACAACAAGCTCTGTATGGAAGGAGGGGCAGAAAGCCCTGACTTGTGGCTTTTGTAAATTCCCATAGTGTAAATACTCTACCATGGCCAATATCGAGCTACAAACATCAAATCTATGTGCTTGCAAAATTCCCGGATATTTGCCATTGGGCTCTCATGAGCTGGTCTGATTGCAGGATTCCACAGAGAGTGCAGGTTCTGCTCTTCTTCCCACCTCTCTGCCTCCAGCCCAGTTAAGAAAGGGGTTTACCCACGTTAAGGCAGAAGAAAAGGAAAGGGAGTAGGAAGGCCTGAGAAATCCCTCTTGGCATGGCTTAGGCAGAAGGGACCTTGGGCAGCTTTATGAAATATTCCTGAGCCTCAGCTGGGCCTCGCAAGCATTCCCCGGGGAGCAAAAGAAGACAGTGGTTCATCATTCAGCATCAGCTAGTGTGTATCAGTGACCTGGGGATGGGGGGTAGGGCTGGGTTTGCCTCATTCAGCAGCACTGCCCATAGCCCTATCCCCACACACATGCCTTAACACTGCCTGAAATTCCCAAACTATATCCCAGCTCCAGGAAGTAGAGAGAAATCAAGAAAAAAACCTGAGAGTATGTTTTCCCCTAGAGTGGAAGTTTGGTGTCATACCTTAAGTTGTAATCTAGAAAATTCTTTTTTTAATGGAAACTGTGGAGTTTCCCCTCTACAAGCACATATTATACGAGTTTCACAATCATATTACAGACTGAGATAGCTCTGCAGTAAAGAAACCTGTTTAACATTTTAGGGGCGCCTGGGTTGTTCAGTCATGATTTCACAGTTGGTGAGTTCGAGCCCCACATCGGGCTCTGTGCTGACAGCTCAGAGCCTGGAGCCTGCCTTTGGATTCTGTGTCTCCGTCTTTCTCTGTCCCTCTCCTGCTCATACTCTGTCTCTCTCTCTCTCTCTCTCTCTCTCAAAAATAAATAATAAAACATTTTTTTAAAAATTAAAAAAAGAAACCTGTTTAACTTTTTAAAAAATGTGAACATTTCATAATCTCAACAATTTTTTTTTTTAAAGAAGAAAAAGCATTTAGCATCCTGAAGAATTTGTTTTCTATGGAACAAATTTTTAGAAACACTGTGGTGTTTTTTGCCAGGCTTTTTGCCCGCCCTCTTTCTCTCTCTCTCTCTCTCTCTCTCTCTCTCTCTCTCTCTCTCTCGATATGAGCAATGTAAAATAGGAATTATAATGTTCATACTATTTCAAAACTCTCTGTTTTATTTAGCATATTGTGCCTACATCCCTTTGCTTCTTTAATGGGATATTTTCTTGCCTATAAAACATGTCTGGGAATAATTTGGAGGCAAACTGAAGAGTTAAGGGCATGATGAATGCTCTCCTTATCCCTTTTAATGAATCATAGCACAAACTTGGAAATAGTTCCTCAGCTGTCCCATTAAGGCATCAGAGGAATAATTGAATAGGTCAGCAAGTGCTCAGCTAAACAACAAAAAAAAAAGCTGCTCATTACTGGAGAAGCCCTAGGAGAGAGGTTCCTAGTTAGCAGATTGGGATTTACTTGTAGGCTTTAAAGACTTTCCTGAAAATATCTCTAAGCTAGTTGCTTCTGTCACACCTTGCATCTCTTCCTGATTATTAAGGTTTCAGAAGAGAGGGGAGAATAGGCAGGGATGATCTCCCCAGAACACACATATATGTGCTCTGCACGTGCGTTTTCTCTCTCAAACACACATTCAGACACATTTCCTACACACTTTCTTGTCTTTATGGAAAGAATTATATCCTTTGAGTTTGCTTTTAAAAAGTTGCCAGTTGTACCAACTACTTCAGTCTGTCAACTTTTCTACAGTCGTATCAACTGTAGAAAGAGATTAAGAAAATCTCTGCTGCTCATTGCTCTTAGTATATCTCTTCAGTACACCTTTTAAACTTGAATGCCCCAATCATGTTCTAAAAATAAAGCAGCACAAGTAACAACTATCTTAAAAAGGAAACTGATTTCTCTATCTTTGGAATTTCCTCTCCTCCCTTGCTGGAACTGTGGTAACTTTCTGTCGGGTTGCTCCACGTTTTCCAGGGTTGTGTTGAAATAATTTAAGCTTATTCCAAGTGACATGGGATCATCTCCACCTCTGTCCACATTGAAATAATTGTTCTACCTTCCTTTGAAAGCTAGACCCTGGAAGAAAGTTGAAATTTTATTAAATTCAGAGGTGTTAAGCCATTTGAAAATGCTCAGGTGGAAACAAACAAATTTAATCAAGAGGGCTACATGTTAGTCCCACGGGCAGCAAAAACTATGTCTTACGTGTCTTTAAAAAATGAACTAGTGATCATAGTGTCAAACACAGGCACTCTCTTCCTAACTATATAAATTGTGGACACAGGTTTACTTTTTTAATATGATTACAAAATCATAGGTTTGGAAGGGACGTAGCAAAACCGAACCAAAACAAACTTGCAGAACCAACTGAACAAAAACTGATGTGTTTTCTTGGGTATACTTAAAGGCAAAATACAGTTTTGAAATTGTCCAAGGAGAAGAAATTCCAGAGCCTTCCTCATTAACCATCAGGCTGTGATGAATTGAGAATTATACAGGCTATGTTAGTGATGTGTGGATTGCTTTAAAAAACATCAATTTATTTTTATAACCTTAGATTTGCATTCCTTGCATTACCACAAAACTCCAACTAATTTTTTTCTTTACCTACATTTAGATAAGAATACAAATTATTATTTTTTACTTTGGCAAGACCCCTTGAAAATATAACCTGGAATATAGTTTAAAATGAATAGTTCTTTCTTGTCTCTTTTTCATTGTACTTTTTCCTTCATGCATGGATTCACTTACCCATATGGTCATTTACTTATCTACTCATTCACACAGAAACAAATGAAGAAACTAAACTCAGAAAGATGAAATAATTCATCCAAATATCATACTATTAGTAAATTATTAGTAATATTAGTAAATATTTACTATTAATACATTTTATTTTATTTATTTATTTATTTTTGAGAGAGCGACAAAGTGTAAGCGGGGAAGGGGAAGAGAGAGAGGGAGACACAGAATCTGAAGCAGGTTCCAGGCTCCGAGCTGTCAGCGCAGAGCCCGATGTGGGGCTCAAACCCACGAGCTGTAAGATCATGCATGATCTGAGCCGAAGCCGGATGCTTAACCAACTGAGCCACCCAGGCACCCCTACTATTAATAAATTTAAACCTATCTCTGTCTTAACCTAAAAGTGAGCTCTAAAACATCTGTTTCACTGTTATTACAACTAGAGTAATACATCCAAACAACTGGTGTGGTGATATTTTTCCTCTGTAAGCCAGTACCCCATAATGCAGAATATCTCAATTTAACCTGAATTTATACTCCCCAAATATGAATGTATCATTGATTCAAATTTTACCCTGCAAGCAAAAAGTACTCCAAAATTCCTTATCAGAATTATTCTAAAACTAGTGAAATGGTTTACAAAGTCACATTTCTAGAAAACATTTGAGGTTGGGCATGAGTTTCTTTGAAAACAGAGTACCCAGGAAGAAAACAGTAGGATATTCAAAGACATTATCTTTCTCCTCTGGTGTTTAATGCATTATTTCTGTTTTGGAAGACGGTGGAAGATAATTTTCTCGGTTCTCACTGTCAAGACAAACTGTTCTCTGGAATGGCATGTTTGGTTTATCTTACAAACAGTGTGAGTCTTATAATTGATCACATCCTCTCATTGCCGGGAAACTGAGAAAGTGAGGCTCACTTCCGTCAAACATACAGGATGGCGTGGTATGTGTTCCTGTGGCTGATCTCACCCCTGGCCTTATTGTATTTATGAAATGATTTCCCCATCATTAAAAAAATTCTTTTGTGGTAAATGGATTTGTCTGAGCAGGCATACATCTGTAGAGAATAAAATGGAGTATGAATAAGAAATATATACAAATATCTATAGATATAGATATATATATAGAGAGAGAGATAGATAGATACATTTTCCACACTGAACTTCACTCTGTAGATTTATTTCTAAGACTTGGGAAAGATCTTAGTGAAAAAGGAAAACATTACAGTGGATAGAGTCACATAATAAAGTTGTTTAATTACTGGAAGACAAACCTGTACATCTCTTTGCACTGATTCAATCCACAGAGTAATTGGTATAGACTAAGAATTCCCCTGACAGAAGGATCCACTTTCTAGGTAAGGTAGAGGCGATACTCTGTAGTGGTAGGATTATGAACATGGGGTAAGGCTGACCTGCATTTTGTTTCCTGCTCTACTGGTGACTGACTGTGAGACTTCAGGAAAGTTCTTAATTGTTCTTAATCCTCACTTTTTTATGAGCAAAAGTGGCTAATAATTGTACCTACTTTGTGTGGTTGCCAAGAGAATTAAATGAGGTAGTACATCTATGTACTTGATAGGTGGTAAATTTCAGCATAGGTTACTATTATTGCTATCATTATTATGGTATACCAGTCTCGCATATGCCATGAAGTTCATGGAGAAAGTTCTTAGCTATGGAAGCCCCAGGAGCGTATGTATCAGTCAGGGTAGCTGGGAGTGAGATTTCTGAGGGGCGATGTGAGGGCGTGGAGTAGGAGTCTAGCAGGCAAAAGGTGATCCAAAATATGCTCCATTGGTTGGACAATTTTGTCTAGGTCAGACCCTACACTTGATAATGTATACATATTCATATTTGTGAACAATTTTTTAAAAATTTATTTTAAAAATTTAAGTATCATTAACATAAAGTGTTATGTTAGTTTCAAGTATACGATGCAATGGTTCAACAATTCTACGCATTACTCAGTGCTCATATTTGTGAAGAATTCTAATAACAATGCAAAAAAAGTATTTTCTCAAAAAAATCAGATTTGACTATAAGTGATATAATTCAAAGTTTTACCAGTCAAGTCAATTTCAAGTATGAGTACACATGACCAATGTATAATAAGTAAAATACCCCCCCGTGTGTAATTGCTTAACTAAGAGAGGAAAATTTTTTCTCACATCACATGACATCCAAAGGTAGGTAGCGCCAGGGATGGTTTGAGAGCTCATTGGCGTTAGGAGTCTAGACTGGTGTCCCTACACTCTCTTGGCTCTAGGGACCAGTGGTTCAAAGGTGGTTAGTGTAGCTCCAAACATGATGTTATCAAACAACTAAATTTGAAGGTGGGAAGCAGGAGACAGCACAAGACAGAGTTTCTCTCCTTCATTTCCCTTTTTATTTTCAGAAAGTCACAAATACATCCTTTATATATCAGTGGCCAAGACTCAGCAGACTGAGTAGTTTGAGGGACCATCTTTCCTGAGATCAAGGGACTCTGCGTGATGTATACACAAAGATTTACCCTGCTGTCCTGTGAAGATGACAGATGTGGGCTGTTCTCTTAAGTCCACCTCTGATATAGAGATTTTCCTAAGGAATGGAAATCATATTTTTAAAAAAAAAATTTTTTTTTTCAACATTTATTTATTTTTGGGACAGAGAGAGACAGAGCATGAACGGGGGAGGGCAGAGAGGGAGGGAGACACAGAATCGGAAACAGGCTCCAGGCTCCGAGCCATCAGCCCAGAGCCTGACGCAGGGCTCGAACTCATGGACCGCGAGATCGTGACCTGGCTGAAGTCGGACGCTTAACCGACTGCGCCACCCAGGCGCCCCTGAAATCATATTTTTTTAATTGGGCAGTTGTCTTAACTTCTTCATTCATTGCACAGCCAGTGCAAGCCCAGTACTGCCTTAGAGGCAAGGATGAAAAATGAACCACGATACAATCCCTGCTTTATAATTAGATTTATTTCTATTGTTTTCTGCATCTTTATTAAGTGGTAGCTTTTGTTAGGCTCACAATTTCCTGGTTTAGAACTATACGACTACTACTTAGCTACTGAAAGTAATTGCAGACAGTAAGGTGGGAAGAAGATGGTTGGTGCAAGTGGGAGGTGTTCTGAACAGTAAAACCCTTTAGTTTTATTCCGAGAATAAAGTCCTCTGCCTTATTAACCAATCACAAAAGTGTCTCTGGAAGGCTGTCTGCATTTACACACATACACAAAAAAACTTTTGGAAATATGTATACTTCTAAAATTTAATGCTATCTCCTGTGGAATGTAACATTTAATCCCAAAATTTTGCATGCTAACTGGTTATTATGGGTAACAGTGTTATAATTTCAGTTACATAAGATCTTTTCCTCCTAGGGGCACCTGGGTGGCTCAGTTGGTTAAATATCCAAATCTTGATTTTGGCTCAGGTCATGATCTCATGGTTCGAGTTCGAGCCCTGCATTGGGCTCTGTGCTGACAGTGCTGAGCCTGCTTGGGATTCTTTCTCTTCCCCTCTCTCTGCCCCTCTTCCACTTGCTTGTGCTCTCTCTCTCTCTCTCAGAATAAATAAATAAACTTAAAAAACACTTTTCCTCTTCCTCCTTCCTTTCTTTTGCGCAAGGACCTCAAAAGCTCTGTCTCTTCTCCACATTGTCAAAGAAACATTTAATAAATCAGTAACTGAAAACAATGCATGAAAGAGACTTCTGTATTAATAATGTGAAACAGCTGGGAAACTAGTCTATGACCGTATGCAGGCCAGCCTAAGACCACATTAATGTACGTTGCCCCCAAGCACTGATGGTGATCAGAGTAAAGGAAAGATCAGGGTCGAGAGCATTTAGCCTGAGAAAACTATAGTGAGGTGATTCTTGCGCTTTGATGAGTAAGTCATGGAATTGAAATAGGAAAGAATATTAGCTAGAGTATTCTAGGAATGTAGGGTATAATCAATGAATATTTTCTCATATTGAGAATCAGAACTAAGTTTGAATAGACTGTGACTAGTTGAATGTCTTTCTTACCTATCTTTATTTTGTTAATTCCTGCTCATCCTTGAAAACTCAGTTCAATTCCCTGGTCTCCAGAATGTTTCTTTGCTCCTCGATATTTGACTCCGTGCATCCTGTTTGGGCTTCCTAGGCTCCCTCTATATTCTTCTCTCATAATACAGCACATTGCATAAGTATCACAGTTCCTGCTTTTATGCCCATGTATTCCACTCTTTTTAAAGCCACCCTCAATGTTTTATTCATCTGTGCTAATTCCAGGTTACTGGATGGAAGGGTTTTCAATGCCATGGAGATAATTTGGGCTTAACTTGGGAGTCATTGTAAATTATTGAGTTTAAAACAGTACGATTACAGGAGTATTTTTGGAATATTCGGTTTTGAGCAGTGGGCTCAAATCCAGGGCAGCCTGGATTAGGAAGGGAAGATAATGAAATAAGAAGACAAAAGAGGAAGAGGACACAACAATAACATGAGTAACAAAGCTTTCTATGTACATAATATCATTCAGTGAAAGATGCTGTATGTGTGATTTCTTATGTGAGCATTTAATCCCAACTCTATTAACCCTGTGAGCACGTATTACTAATCTCATTTTAAGGATGAAGGAACATGGGAAGGATAGTGATGGGGCCAACGTCATGCAGACCAAAGAGACAAGAATGGAAGCCTGTTCAGGTCTGAGTTCAGGATTATTTGCATTCTCCAGTGAGGAGCCAACAGAAGGCTTATTTAGGTGTTGGCAGTGATGGAGAAGGAAAGGAAAACACCTGCAGAACCACAAGACTGATAACCTGCAGAACTAGATTGGCCTGGTGCAGATGGAAAGAGAAGAAAAGGGTAAAGTCAGAGGTACAAGCCAGAGTGCAACACTGGGGATCCCAGAGGATGATACTCCTCTTAGAAAACCTGAGGAAGCAGGAGCATCATTGGTTAAAAACATTACATAAAAAATAACATGAACTTGTGGGATTGTGTGCAGGAAAAGCTTTCCTTGATATGGAGAGTAGTTTTGATTTAAAAAAATGGAAAATTTATTTTTATCATTTATAATCTACAGGTTCAGAGTCATGCATAATGATACCCATAGTGCATTCCAAACAAACAAAGTAGTTTTCTCATCTAGAATAGATTTTTGAAATAGCCCAGGCAACTGTTTTTGATCCTTTCTCTTTTGTCTAGGACAGTATTACCAATATTCTTTCCTAAAAGGTAGAGATGAAGTACTTTTTTGGGATTCCACTGTACTGACTTTAAGTTCACAGTCATTATCTTACTCTTCTATGTTAATTTCAGTTTCCTGAATCCCAGGGCATTGAATGGGAAGTTTCAGCTTAGTTTGAGAGCCTTAAGGGAATTGTAAACATTTGACTAAAAGTGTATTTTGGTGACCAGTTTTTCAGCATTGGACAATCTGGATTAGGAAGGGAATATGGTAAAAGTAGGAAGAGACCTTAAGTGAATGGGAGAACTCAGCATCTGATGTCAAAGAAGGGGATACATGAGAACTCTGAGTTGTCTGAGTGCTTATATCCAACCCAGGAGAGAGAGCAATTTCCTCTACACTGGCCTTGCTATATCCTAGGCCTAATGAAATGTGGATGTCTTGAGAAAGCTGGGCTCATCTTCACACTCTTTACAAGGCTGTCATCTGGAACACATTTTGGGGGCATGAAGGGTGTAAAACAGAACAAGGCAGAAATGCCTTGGCTTGAAAAATTGAATTGCACTAGTTGGATATTTCCTCCCTGGGTTTTCTCTGGCACAAACCTCTTCTATTCTTTGCTAATCCCAGAGTTTATCTCCTGCTCCAGTACCTGCTGTAACAGCTGGTGATAGTCTCCACTAAACTGCACTAAATTTGAGAAATCATTCTCAGTGGACATGTTGGGTTAGGGTTGAATAGAGAAAACAAAATGTTTAACCACATGTTTTCCTCTTGTCAATTTATAATTTTATTACTGAAGTCTTTGTCTTCATTCTGGGCTAGATGGAAAGATTACAAGTGGAATTCAGATAGAGGTAAAGGATATTGTGCCATCACTGATTCTTTCCACCCCATCGCTGCCATAAGTCACCTCCACTTTTTTTTTATGGTGGAAGTGTGGCATGGGCTGGCTTGGTCTTCAAGAAAATGAACAGGATTTGGTAAAATTCTACCTATACACCTAGCACAAATTAAATAGTCTAGAAAATTACCTGTAATAATTGATTCCATGCCCCCTCTTTGTGCTTTCTAGGTTTTCTCTACACTCTTTTCTCTTATAACTTACCATATTACATGGATATCACAGTGCCTGCTTGTATGTCCATGTATTACAGTATTTAAGGCCACAGTCAATGTTTGATTTATATATATTAATTACAGTTCACGGAATTGAAGGATTTGGATGTTATGGAAAAACACTGATTTACATACCCTTTATATAAACCTCAAAGGATGTGACTCAGCCCTTCTCTTCTCATTGATTCATCTTCTTTTCCACCGTCTGCTCATCTTCCTGGTTCTTGCACATTGCTCAGAGACCTCTACTTGGCATTGCTCCTTGTCTATTCTTATCTCCATGGTCCTATGGACCAGACAATCTATCTACCCTTTGCTTCATCTTAAAAGTTAGGTTACATAGATTATAATGGAGGAATGGTCAAGGATATGCAGGGAACAATAAACGGGCCAATAATTGATAACCACCTCAGAACCCTGATTATTACAGGCAACCAGAATCCATAAATGAGAAGTCTCCCTGGTTCCAGAATGAAGGCAAAAGGGAAACATAAGTAGGAGAATACCTCATGCTCTTGGTTCAGGGAACTGTTGGGTCATATTCCATGCTGATGTGTAACATGATAGAATCTCCTCTGAGAAATTTCAGCTTTTCTGTTGATTTGGAAACTTCAGGGAGGCACTTGATTAGGCCCTACAAAGGTCCTAATTGTAGGGAACTTAAAGTTACTACTGGCCAATACAGAGAAGCTACATTTTATTTGAAGATTATGTTCTAATGGAAACTATAGGACAAAAATTTAGTATAAGCAACATTACTCTTGTAAATCCCTTCAGAAGGATTAGTGTTGGAGGTTCATTATGCTGAGGTAGATCCAGTCAATTTTTCTTTTGTTGAGTACAAGATGAAGCATTGTTTTAATTTAGGGGTCATGTTATATGAAATGTATACATCTTTAGGCATTAGACTCATATTCAGCAGGGTGGTACAATCATATAATAAGAGGCTCATGGAAAACAGAGAAAGGTGGATCTAATCTTCTATGTCAAGGTCAATGTAGACATAACCTCAGTGAGTGGACTGAGTGGAAGAGTTGCCTTCAAAATTTACACCATCTGCTCTCTCCGACTCTCTCCCTTTTCCTCCTTTGATTTGTCTTGAAAGCAGTAAAATCCTTCTAAGAGAAACTCTTCCAAAACATCACTCCTTTATATAGGGCCTTCGTCCCTGGCAGAGGCCACACAGGTGCCTCCTTAAGGAGGTCTCTGTTCAGAGACTATTGTGATAATATCAATTGTATGACTCTTCTAGAGAAAGGTAAAAGGCTAGAAGAGACTTTATACATATATAAAGTAGGTGGATTGTAGAGGGCCACTGTTTTTAGGAAAACACTGTAACACTAGATATATCAAAAAGAAGAGATTTAGTGCAAGAAATTTATTGTGATTGGTAGTTGGAAGGCTGAAGGATCAAAAAGAGGCGTCTAAGAAAATAGCCCAGATATTAGCTACTTCAGGGATCTTCTCTCACATCTAGGGCCATGGGAAGATAAAAGGAGAGAAGGTATAACAGAATTCAGAGGCTTAGAGGAAGTGCTTACATGTAGCAGGTGCCCAGATTTCTAAGAAGGGTATCCTACAGCTAGTGCTGTATATAGGGACCTATATAAAGTGTTGTGACAAACAAGGCTGGTGCTAGTGGCTCTGAGGCAGTGGATGTCTCATAGCTAAAACTTAGACCCTTATGGGGCACTCTGTGGCTGGCATTCAAATCACTGATGGGGGTTTGGCATACTGGGCAGTGCTAAAAGCATCTAGGGTCTGGAGGTGAGGCTGTCTTCCACAGCTGAAGGGACACACAACTTCATAATCTAATAGGAAGCAGGTTGGCAAAGGAGTCTGGGAAATGTCGATTGTAGACCCAGCCCCAGCATCAAGGAGTAGAATACAGAGTATGGAAGTGGATCTCAGGACTGAGATACAATAGGTGAATAGGAAAATGGTAGCCAGGGCCAGAGACCAAGTCCAGACGCCACTGAATGATGCTTTTCCAATCAGTTAACAAAAGACAGCAGAGAGAGAGAGAGAGAGAGAGGGAGAGAAAGAGAGGGGAGGACTGAAACTTATAGGACCAAGTGTTGGAGAAGGTGTAAAGCAAATGGAATTCTCATACTTTGGCTGATGAGAGCACAAACTGGTACAACCACTTTGGAAAACTGTACAGTAGTATCTAGAAAAGCTAAACACACATCTACTTTATGACATAAAGAAATCTCACATATTGGTACATACCCAAGAGAAATGAACTTGATCTTTGGATGTTGGGTCCTGAGTCAGTAGTCTGGGTACCACGAAGTAACTTTCTTCACAAATAGCCATTGTGCTGGTGGAAATATTTAGCCTCTGATTGCTCCAATTAGAAGCAGGGAAGCAATAAAAGGGAGGACAGCAGTAGCAGTGCT
This sequence comes from Puma concolor, assembly GCF_028749965.1. Taxonomy (NCBI): domain Eukaryota; kingdom Metazoa; phylum Chordata; class Mammalia; order Carnivora; family Felidae; genus Puma; species Puma concolor. The sequence goes on along the minus strand of NC_141673.1, from coordinate 53,777,075 downwards.
GGGAAGTTAAATCTACTTGGAAAAAGAGCCTTAGAAAAATGAAAAGCAGATGGCTGGGAGGAAACCACATTTCTAACTTTAACATTGTGGCAATTCAAGACTTTAAGACATCAGAGTAAATGGCAAAAAAGCATTAGGGTCATCTCTCAGCCAGCTTACTATATGTGAAGACAAAAATATCACTCTGTTTTCTTCAAAATTGAAGGTTGGAATAAGGGAAACTATCACACACTCATGTGATCATTGATTCTTGATTAGCCTATTAACCAGTCTGTTGATTGATTCACTCATTTATTCTCTAATCATTATTTTGAACCTGTTTCAGGCTTTATAAAGGTTGAGTGCTCTGAGAATATGAAGACCAGAGAGGCAGTATGCCTCATTCATTCATTCATTCATTCATTCATTCATTCAATCAACAAATGTTTGTTGAATGCCTCCTGTCTTTCAGGTACCAAGATAATATTCTGGTTCCAAACCTAAAATATGTGTAACCTAAGAAAAATCACTTAATCTACCTGAGTTTTACTTTCCATGTTTGCAAAATATAGCCATTCATACTTATTTAATGGGTTTAGTTATGAGGAATGAATAAGACCATGTATGTAAGCACCCACCCAGGGAGCTTGCAGTGCATAATACGTGGGAACTTGAAGAGCATGGGTTCTTGAAGATCTCCTAGTCTGATGCAGCTGTTTTTCAGCTCTGGTTGTCTATCTAAAGTACCTGGGAATATCAATACCTGGCCCCTCTTCTGAGATTCTGATGTGATTCTGTTTTGGGGTGGGTTATATTAGTTTTTGTAAGTTCCCAGATGATTTCAATGTGCATACAGTGTTGATCACCTCCGGTCTGATGATGAGGCAGACTTGTGATAAAATCTCAACACAACAGTATAAAAATTCAAAATCAGATTAGGCTCGATACAGATAGGCATGAGGCTAGGAGAAATAGCCTAGATGAAGGGTGTCTGGCTCCTGTTGGGATATAATCCAAATCACAGTGTCAATTGGGACATGTCCAATTTGTGCTTGGTCTGGGATGGGATTGATCGATGGCCAAGGAATCTGATCTGGCGGCTGGGTTTTAGGGGTCCTTGAGCATTTTGGGGGGAAAATTGCTGAATGTCAAACGAGTTCTACAAAATTGCAGTTAGATATAAAGTTTTAGAGGAAAAATTTATGTTATTTGAAGGAAAAGTTCAAATTTAAACCTTGTATAAAAATATCTGCAATATTGGGGCATCTGGGTAGCTCAGTGAGTTAAGTGTCCCACTCTTGATTTCAGCTCAGGTCATGATGTCACAATTCATGAGTTCGAGCCCTACGTCGGGCTCTGCACTGACAGTGTGGAGCATGCTTGGGATTCTCTCTCTCCCTCTCTCTCTGTTCCTCCCTTGCTTGATTCTCTCTCTCAAAATAAATAAAAATAAACTTAAAAAAATCTGCAATATTATATTCAAATACCTTCAAATTTAAAAATTTCAACTGCATTTTGAATTTTTCTTTCATACATTGCCTTCATATGGACCCTATTTAGAAAATGCTAAAATCATAAAGAGTATTTTCTCAGTGTGCAGTTATGTTGAAAACAAGTGGAAAGATAAAGGGTTGTTTTTTTTTTTTTTTTTTTTTGCCAGTACAACTGTTTTTAATCAAGGAAATTAGATCTTAGTTTTAGATGAGGTTTGACTCATATGCCTTTAATTTTATGGATAGACTCAAAGTGCCTTTCAATGAAAGGCTGTCGTTCAGATCACAGTTCAGCTTTGTAGCCCATCAAATTTGAAAAGATAGCAATAATAAATATATAATAGCTAAATATAATTTTAGATATGAATTTTAACAGAATATGTTTATTTGTCTCTTAACCAAATGTTTGTGTCCCCCCAGAATTCATATATCAAAATCTAATCCCCAATGTGATGGTATTTGGAGGTGGGACCTTTGGGAGATGATCAGATAATGAGAATGGAGCTTCCTGAATGACATTTGTACTCTTTTTAAAAGAGGCCCCAGAGAAATCCCTCGCCCTTTATACCATGTGAAGTTACAGTAAGAAAGCAGCAGTCTATGAACCAGGAAATGGGTTCTCACCAGCCACTGAATCTGTCAGTGACTTGATCCAGAATTATAAAAAATTTCTCTCATTTATAAGCCATTCAGCCGGTGGTAGTGTTACAGCAGCCCAAACAGACTAAGACACTGCCTAAAAGTAAAAATTCTTTTCCCTGTTTGAAAAAGAACTGTTTCTCCAAATAACACATGATCTGAACCTTATAACCACATGACCAGATGAAGTCACAGGAAACAAGCATTGGCTTTCCAATCATGTCCAAGGTTCAACCAAATCTTGTCAGATGTACTTGATGACTAAAGATCTAGCATGGAGAGGTGTTTTTACCTTTATCTGAGCTAACTATTCATCTCCTTTGCAACTTAAACATAGCCCAATGGAGTATTTTAAACGTCTGTAGACCTGTTTTTTGGCCTTAGGTTTGTTCTGAGCACATAATTGCATCATATATGTGATGTTGCCTTTCTGTTTCTTACAAATGATCTTTGGTTCTACCTCTGTCTTCTTATAGAGCATATTTCAGCATACATAGAAAAATTCCAGACATGACAGTTAGAGATCATAGTATGTTTAAATATGTTGTATACCTTAGATTTGCTATTTTTAGAAGGGTGCTAAGAGAAATTTTAAAGCTACTTATGGTCGAATCTATTCATCATTTACTTTATGGTTTTTACCATAATATTAAATTTTTTTTAATGTTTAATTATTTTTGAGGTGGGGGGAGGGACAGAGAGAAAAGGAGACACAGACTATGAAGCAGGCTTCAGGCTCTGAGTGTCAACACAGAGCCCGACTTAGGGCTCAGACCCATGAACCGTGAGATCATGACCTTAGCTGAAGTTGGACGCTTAACTGACTGAGCCACCCAGGTGACCCCCATCATATTTTTAGAATTAAAGAATTCTCCTCACTCCAGATTTTGGTAAGGACTCAAATTTGTTATCTTCTACTATTTAACTCTTCAACCTTTCCAAATTTAACATGGGAGTGTGGAATGAAGTGAGAAACTAAATAGATTTTTTTTTTAATTCGGAACTGCTAAGCAGTTGTATCAGCACTCCTTATTAGAACAATGGTTCCGTCCTTTATCAATTTGTCAGACCTCCTTTATTACGTAAAACTCATATAAAATGTGACTCTATTTATAGAAAACCTATACTATTTCATCAATTTTTCTGTTTAAGTCTGTGCCACTGGCCTTGAAATACATGTCAGGATATGGGAGATATCTTTGGTAATTTTTAGGCTATAGTGTTGTTAAAAATGGAAGCATTATTGAAATATAAATAGAATTATTGAAATATAAATATGAAATATAAATAGAACTCCTAAAAGTTGGAGTTCTTTTTCACCCTTTCTTTTCCACTTCTTCCATTCCCTAGGTATGAGCACTGTTAACATTTTGGTGAGTCTGGGTCAACTCTCAAACATATTATCAGTAAGACTTTGAAATATTATCAGTGATTTGTTGTTGTTGTTGTTGTTGGAATTGTGTTAAAGCTATACATTAAGAAAAATCAACATCTTCCATTGTCTTCCTATTCAAAAACATATGTCGTCTGTTCACTTAAGCTTTATTTTATATATCCCATTAAAACTTTATAATTTTATAGAGTTTCCAGTATTTTGTGTTATTTCTAGATAGTTAATATTGTGAGGGGATTTATTTTCTCAGAATATTGTCTCTATGGTCACTGGTGGATAAAAAAATGCTCTTTGCTTCTGTCTAGTAGTTTTTTTTTATTAGTTTCAGTAGCTTTGCAATGGATTACTTTGGGTTTTTATGCTACATAATCACATCATAGCTGAATTATGGTGATCCTATATCCTCTTAATTTGTACCTTTGTTTCGAGTTCATATTGCTTTTTGAAGACTTTTAGAATGACATTAAATATCAATGGTAATAATAGTAATTCTTTTAGAAAATTTTTATGCTTATTTATTTTTGAGAGAGAGAGAGGCAGAGAGATAGAGGGAGACACAGAAACCGAAACAGGATCCAGGCTCCTGTCAGCACAGAGCCCAAGGCTGGGCTCGAACTCATGAACCATGAGATTGTGACCTGAGCTGAAGTTGAACACTTAACCAGCTGAGCCACCCAGACACTCCAATAATAGTAATTCATATTGCTCTTGGTGACCGTCTCTAATGGCAATATTTAGTATGAAATTGAAAGCATTTGTTGAGAGACAGACTAGCATAGTGCTGCAAGAGAAGTCTCTGCAGTCTCATCGCTGAGAGAGACTCATTTGACCTCATTTGCAGGTCAGATCCTGGCTGTGATCTTCCTAGAGGTGGAAACTTAGGCAAGCTTCACCTACTCTCTGTGCCTCACTCTTCTCATCCTTAAGAAGGGGTTAATAATAGTCTCCAGCTCATACCATTTTTGTGAGGATTAAGTGAATATTTTATAAACACTTAGAAGAATTTTTAACACCATGGTGAGCATTGATTCCAGAATTAGTGCTTTATCAATGCCTTTTAGACACATTCAGTATGCATGAATAATTTAGAACAATGGCAACGCACTAGTTTAAAAACATTCAACTATAGTAATCTGCCCCATCTGTGGTTTCAATTTCTACGGTCAAATGCATTCTGAAAACAGGTGATCGTCCTTGGACCTATCACCAGAAGGTCAGTAGTAGCATAATGCTACGTGACGATGCCTCCTTCATTCACCTCACTTCATCCTTCATGTAGGCAGTGTATCATCTCACATAATCACAAGCAGAAGAAGGGTGAGTACAGTACGATAAGATATTTTGAGAGAGAGAGAGAGACCATATTCACATTTTCGTTATAACATACTGTTATAATTGTTCTATTCTATTATTAGCTACTCTTCTCAATTTCTTACTGTGCCTAATTTATAAATTAAACTTTATCATAGGTATGTATATATAAGAAAAGGCATCATACATACAGGGTTTGGTTCCAGGATCCGCTGTAGTGATTTCAGCATCTGCTGGGGGTCTTGGGATGTGTCCCCTGTGGAGATGGAGGCTACTGTACTTCAACATTTTGCCCTCCCTTTTTGTCATGCTGAAGTATAATAAATTAGCTCAATATTTTCTATTCCAACATTTCCCCCCAAATATTATTTACTATTTGGAATCTGTGTAAATTAGTACCATTTGTATTTCCGTAGATGTAGTCTGCTGGAAATGAAGTGTGGGTTTTCAGTAGTTCTAACTGATATGAAGCCCTGTTGCTTAAGCTGACTCCACTGGCTTTTTACCATTCATCCAAAACCAAAACTGCTTTTTATTTGTTTTAAAGGAATTGGAGGATTAAGTTATCTCCTATGGTCAATCTCTGCCTTGTAATCTGGCTCTGCCTAGGCAGGACAGATATGATTGGATATGTGTGGCATGGGGCTCCAGGAACCCATGCCAACTAGATATTGGAATGTATCAGTCTTAAGATTCACAAATATTCCTTTTTTCCTAGGTAGTCTCATTCCTTTGAGGGTCTCATCCAAACCTCAGACTTACATACCTTCTATATGTTGATGACTGCCAGATTTTTGCCTCCAGCCCTGCCCACCACCCTGCTCTCCAGGTTCATGTATCCGAAGCCCATTTGACATTCCTCTTATTCCTGGTATTAACCAGAATGTCTCTAATATTACAACATTTAGTATGATATGTGTTGATTTCAACTAAAGTCTTTGTTAAGAGGCAGATCAGCATGGAGTCTCAAGTGTTACATTTAGATATCTGTTAAGTATCTCAATATTAATATGTCCAAAACTCATGATTTCCAATTAATGGCCTTCCCTTTCTCCATTAGAATAAATAGAAACTCTGTTCTTTCACTTGCTCGAGGCGAAACCTCAGGTAACTCATGACTCCTTTCTTTCTTTCAAGTCTTCATCCAGTCCTTTAGCAGACCAATCAATTTTACATTCGCAATTTATCAGAACCTCACTACCTCTCACAACCTGCCTCACTACCATTCCAGCCTGAGCCATCATCATCCGCCATCTGGCTCTCTTGCAAAAACCTCTTAACTGCTCTTCCCGCTGTAGTTCTTGTCTCTGTAGGACCTATTGCCGACACAGCTGCCAGAATCATCCCATAAAACACACATTAGATTATGTTGTTCCTCTGCTTCAAATCCTCCATTGTCCTTCCACTTCACATTTTTTTTAAAATGTTTATTTATTATTGAGAGAGGGAAAGACAGAGCATGAGCAGAGGAGGGGAAGAAAGAGAGAGAGACACAGAATCTGAAGCAGGCTCCAGGCTCGGAGCTGTCAGCGCAGAGCCCCACACAGGGTTCTAACTCGTGAACTGGGAGATCATGACCTGAGCTGAAGTCGGACGCTTAACCGACTGAGCCACCAGGTGCCCCTGCACTTCCACTTTAAACGGAATAAAAACCCAAGTCTGCCTACCATCCACTGCTCCCCCATACCCCCAATACTGCCCTCACCTCTGATGTCAGCTCATACTCCTCTCTGCCTCACTCATCCCGCTCCCCAACTGCACCTCGCTGATGGTGGTTCTCCTGTGTGGACGGCTTTGTGTCTGTTGCTTTCTCTACCTGCACCGTTCATCCTGCAATATCCACAAGACTCCCTCACTGTCTTAAGGCTTTTCTATTTAAAGTAACATCTTATTCAAGAGCTTTTCCCCATCGTGCCATATAAAATGGTCCCTGTGCTCTAATTTAGTTGCTCACTACCCATTATCTCTGTATCATTTTTCTTCATGGCACTTATTTTCATTTGATACATTCCTTTTGCTTCCTCATTGTCTGTCTGGTTCACCAACATGCCTATAGTGCCTAGAAAACTCTCCAGTATCTAGTGGGTGTTCAATAAATAGTTAGTAAGTGAATGGATGCTGTCATTATAGGAGGACAGTGTGTAATGCATTTGCGGTTAACAATATTAAAATCTGAAAAGGTGTGGAAGGTTCTTATAGAGATTCTGAGAACAGGGAGACTTTTTCAATACAGTCTAATTTCTATTTAGAGATTTAACACTGTTCAGGGGTGGAATGTCTTCAGAAATACGAATATAAGTTTATCTGGTCCACTGGGCCTTAGATACTTTTTATGGGGGGGAAGCCATCCATTTTATTCATAATGATAAAAATGAACATGTAAACACTTCATTGGAAAGGTGACATATATTGAGGAGTGGTTGATTGCATAATTGTTTATTTGAGACACAGAAAAAGAAGTTGGGGACACCAACAACAGACTGCCCATTCCTCTGAAACAGCACAGCCTCACTGGTAAAAGCCAGGAGAAGTCATGTGGGCCTGGTTTTAAATTCTTGCTCTGTATTTGGTACCCCTATGATCTTGGCAAGTTGCTCTGACTCTGTTTCCCAATTTAAATGATAAGCTTTTCCTAAGTAGTAAGGGTGAAACTGTAAAGGTAATACTTAGGACACTATCACATTTAGAAAATGAGCAATGGATAGTAGCTATTTTTAATTTTTCTCTAGGGCTAGATTCTATTTCATGAAGGTATTAGACTCTTATTAAAGAATGAATGCTACATGCCAATAATCAGAAAAAAATATTAAAAAAAATTTTTTTTGTCAAACAAGTGCTTAATGTTTTACTTCCCCGGATGAGCACTGTGACTTTCTATATATCCTAAATGTTTTGTTGGACAAAGGCTGTGACTTCATTCAGATATATACTTTTAGAACAGTCTTTTTGAAACTGATCATATATAGTACAAGGTCCAATTTAAGGACTAAGAAGACTCCTTTTCCCTAGCTGGATTCTTCAATTCTGCTAACTACAAGTCAGTGCTAAGAGGGGATCTTGGGGTCTTAGGTTGTCTCCATGGAAGAAAAAAAGCCTGCAAGTTATATGTGTTATAGAGCTTAGGAATATGGTTCCCCAGATGATGGCTCCTGAGCATGCCTGTCCTTTTCTTCTCCAACAGAGTTCTTATAAACAATTACCATATTCTAATTAAGTTCTGTGTTTGAATAAGAGAGAGAAATAACACCCAATTAAACCTAAAATATTCAGAGAAAAAATTCATAAAACCCAATGACTAATTTACCAATAGGAATAGTGATCTGCTCATACACTTATAATTTCTACAGAGAAATTCATTAATAGATTTGAAATTGTAAAGACTAATTTTAGTAGTTCCTTTTCTTAATGAAGCTATAAATCATATTAGCATTTTATTTTCCAGAGATTCTGAACTTTTAATATCTCTTGGAATGTCAGTGTGGGTCTTGAAATCACAGCGTCATACTACCATTACATAAACAGAAAAGGCAGTGAATGCTTTGGGGACAAATTAATTCTGACATACTTAGCCCATGTTGACACCAAATAATACCTCATTCACTCAAAACATTCACTCCCACACTACGTACGTAGACCTCTGTTGGCTATGTATTAAAAGTTTCTCCATATATATTAAAGATTAAAGATGCCTTTCTTTATTGAACAGTTAATTTCCAATCTACTTAAGGAAATTGCTTAACCAAGTAAGCCATTTTAAAAAATCCCCAGAGGCTGATTTTTATAGTCATCTAAACTGTAACCAGCCTTTTGAAATTCCTTCAGAATTTTTACCTGATAAATTGTGATTTAAATGTAAATGGGGGTGAGGGAAGAAAGACATTTATGCATATTTATAAAAATTTGCAAAAGGGGGTGCCTGGGTGGCTCAGTCGGTTAGGCATCTGACTTCAGCTCAGGTCCTGATCTCATGGTTCGTAGGTTCGAGTCCCGCATCGGGCTCTGTGCTGACAGCTCAGAGCCTGGAACCTGCTTTGGATTCTGTGTCTCCCTCTCTCTTTCTGCTCATTCCCTGCTCATGTCTGTCTCTCTCTCTCAAAAATAAACACTGAAAAAAAAATTTTTTAAAACTTGCAAATGGCAGATTTTCCTCTTCTGTCTTTGTCATTAGAGTCCCTGTTTCCATCCCAAGAATCTTAACCATTTATCTGCGCTGCTTTGAATCAGGGGGTGAGCAGATCATCTGGACACGGTGGTAAATGTTGCTTCTACAAGATGAAGCAATTAAAGAATAACTAACAGTTAAAATACCCTCAAAATGTTAATATTTTATGCCCTCTTTTTTAAATTGGAGTTGGATAAGAATCTTATCTGAGCTCTTTGTTATCTCCAAATGCAGTCTTTGGATTCTTTGGATTTTCTAAAGTCTCTCTCTGTTGATGGACTATTCTTTTGCTTTTCAGACCTCCTTACGAGTAAACAGTTTTTGTATGTTCTGGGATTCAGATCTCTCATCCACAGGCAACAGGGCCTGAGGAGCAAGATGCATTACTTACACTCAGATGTGGAAGAGCTTTGTTTCTTTGGACAATTTGATGCTAGTGCTTAAAAGTTGAGCCAAGTGGGAAAGTAGAAACTGGCAAATGGAAGATGCTTTAAGGCTGGTATAAGGAGGAGGGAAAGGAGAAAGACCAGAGGGGTATACGAGCCTCTAACAGAGATTTTGACAAATGGCTGGGCTCATATGAAAGGCTAATTGTGGCAAGATTTTTTTGTTTTGTTTTCATTTGTTTTAAAATAACTTAAGTTGGTTTTTAGTTTATTTTACGTGATATTGGTTTACAGTAAAGTAATAATAGGTAAGCTGGAGCGGTGATCTAGGCTAGGGCATTAAGGACACAGTGGATGTTAAAATATAACATACGAAACTCTAAAGACAATAAAAATATCAGTGGTTTCCAGAGGTTGGAGGGGAAGGAGGGAGGAATAGGCAGAGCACAGAGGGGTTTTAGGGCAGTGAAACTACTCTGTATGATACTATAATGATGGATACATGTAATTTTACATTTGTACAAAGCCGCAGAATTTACACCAAGAGTGATCCCTAACGTAAAGAATGGACTCTGGGTGATAATGATGTGTCAACATAGGTTCATTCATTAATTGTAACAATGAACCACTCTGCTGAGGGATGTTGGTAATGGGAGAGGCTGTGAATGTGTGGTGAGAGGGGGTATATGGAAAATCTCTGCACCTGCCATTCAATTTTTGCTATCAACCTAAAACTACTCAAAAAATAAAGTCTATTAACTGTACATAATATATGTTATATATATATTATATATATCATATAAACATATATAACATATATAATATGAACATATTTAATGTTATAACATAGTCTATTAACTATACATAATATATATACAATACATATATAAAACATAGTCTGTTAACTATATGTATTATATGTATTATATATATATATACTATTAACTATACATATTATATATACAAAATAAACATTGTAGCATATATAATATAATATGTATTATATAGCATATAATAGCATATAATATTAGCACATAATATTAACATATTATATATATAATAGAAACATTAGCTGGTGCAGTTGCTTATTGCTTGACTGCTATGGAATGAAATGTTACAGAATTTGCACATAAACAAAAAAAATACATGAAATAATCAAGAAGAAATAGAAAAACCAATCATCTGGATTGGCTTCCTTCTAAGAATATTATGAGATGAGTGTCTGATACAGCATTTTGAGATGACCCTGTTAGCTATGAACCTATGGGAATGGAGGGCAATTCAACATGAAGAAATAGTAATTGTACAAAAGTTACACAAATGCATAAGGAAGGGCAAAGTTTGGATTATTTAAGCACCCTGTATGTTTCACAACTAGTGCGGAAGAAGTGAAGGAAAAAGAAGTTATTTTAGAAGCACAGTACAGTTTGAGCTCTTTGATCTAGGAAAACAACATTTCATAAGGGATGAGAATGGCTCATTTGCTTGAGAAAACACCTTAAAGACAATGCACTGTATTCAAAGGCATAATCTAAGTAAGAGGGCTTTAGACAAATAAATCTAAATAGTTCTACAAGCTAAAAAGGAGAAATTGTTAATTTCTGGCAGTTGGAAAAACAGGGACTTGAGGTCTTGGTAGAGAGAGGAGGCTTGAGCAAGAGGGCAGCCAGCAAGATCCTAAAGGAGAGAATGATTAGAGAGTAATCCTACTTAGATGGGATGGTCATTGACCTTTAGGATGGTGAATATGAATCATTGTCTCTTCTGAGGCAGAATCTAAGTCCCATGTTGACCCCCATCCTTCTGGGGAACCCCATCACGTAGGACAGCCAAGTGCTTATATAGAAGGTGTTGGAAGAAAAGTGGTGAGGGGAATGAGTAAAGAAAAGTAGTCATGAAAAGTAAATTAATGAGCTGTAAACTGAGAGTTCAATAGAAGCAGAAATTCATAATAGTCCTCAGGATTCCACTTATATATGGAACAAGGCACAGATTTTGAAAAATGTATGAGATGAGGCCAAAACATTTTATTTGGATATTAAAACTAAGGGTGAGCACAGAGAGCTAAAAGTTTGAGGCATCCATACAGGCCGTGGACACTTAGGTAACAAATTTGTGGGGTGCAATTGTGGTCAAAACATGGATACTTTGGTAAACTGTGGAAGCTGGGATTTGGGCAGAGGAACAAATATACAATTGGACTTAAATTCTGCTGAATTCCTATAGGGTGATATAGTTACTACCTAGGGACAAGTTCGCTTTACTGTGGTAGTGACAAAGCCTTTCTATTGCAATCATTTTAAGTTTTGGTTTGAATCTGTACATTCATTTGTTTGCAAGCAGCATGATATTACCTAGGCTCTCCAGATTCATTAAAGTGATTTCCCCAAGATCATTCAGCTATTGGTGGTAGAAAAACTGAGGCTTCTGATTCTCTGGTATAGTACTATTTTCACAATACAAGCATCTTGTAATTAAAGCTTTTCACTTTTAAACACAATGTTTAACATACAGATTACCAATGTATTGTACCAGTACAATGTAGAATGTATTTATTGTATTTATATGTATTTAGTGTGTGTGTGTGTGTGTGTGTGCATATGTGTAAATATATTATATATAATATATATGTATACATATATAATATATATAGCATCTACGTTAATTAAGCAGCTATTATAGAAAACACCTATTATATGAGGATGCAAAGATGAAGAGGACATACCTCCTATTTTTAGGTATAATATGATCATTGTGGAGAAGACAGACTAGCAAACCAACATGGCAAATCATTTTGTATGTGTCATAGTGAAGGTATTTGGAGGGCATTTGGAAAGTATTAGGGAAGAAACACAACTCTGGAGATTCAGAAGAGATAAAGATAGAGAACAAATGAATGAATAAATCAAAAATTTTACACTAGCACATTTCTTTATGAGTCTCTTCTGGTATACAATGACACTATTATTTCAGATTTACCTGATTCATAGGATCTTGTGGAAATATGCTTTGGTAGAAATCCTGTTTATTCTTAAGCAGTTATAAGTCTTTTAAGTAACAGTGGGTTTTAAAATAACAGCATTTTAAAATAAAGACTTCAAATTCCCTTTTTTCCATTCTGGGCATTCACTGCTTAGAGTTTAAGCCAAACCCAAAATAAGCCCTTTAGTCTATGCTATTAGGGTTTAATTTGTAAAATAAAATAAAGAGAAAATATGACAGCATAAATTGCAAGTTAATATGATTTGAATTTATGAATCCACAGCGTAAAGAATTCCAATTTTAAAGACTTCTAAATGGAAAGAGTCTTGATCTTTGGGCCCAGAAGTCAGTCTTAACCAACTTGTGGAAACTAATAGACAGAGATGACATTTTTAGGCTAAGAAGACACACAAGACCTCAGCTAATTGGATTATTTTTGTTGTCAATACAGACTACAACAAAAATTATATGCTTTCATGATTATAACTGAAATGGCTGTTACAAAGTTCTATTTGTTCTTGCTATTGTCAAATAATATAATCATTAACATTTTTGTGCTCAAATACAAACCTATCAAAAGCTATAAAACAGATCTTATTTGTTTTTTTCAAAATCAGCATAATTAACTTGAAATATATTTCATTATTAAACTAGATTATGAGAGAATTATTTCAAATAAATTTGGTATTTTTATTTATAGAATCAAGCTAATACACAGTAAAATTGGGAAATAAATACACCAGTTATATTTCGATACAATATGACAAGCCATCTTTTTCCTGTAAACGACTATTAGATATAGCCACAAACATCCATCAAAACCAGAACCATACAATTACCCCAAGAAAACACATTTAAATTCTTCTGTATAGCATAACAAGTTAAGGGATGTAGAACTTTGAAAAAACAGTTCCCAAAATTGAATACTAAATATACAACATTAGTTCTTTTTTTTAATGTTAATGTATATTTATTTTGAGAGAGAGACAGGGTGCAAGCTGGGGAGGGGCAGAGAGAGAGGGAGAGACAGAATCTGAAGCAGGCTCCAGGCTCTGAGCTGTCAGCACAGAGCTCCACGTGGGGCTCGAACCCATGAACCATGAGATCATGACCTGAGCCAAGGTCGGACGCTTAACTGACAGAGCCACTCAGGCGCCCCTCTACAGCATTAGTTCTTAGTAAATTTGTTATAATAATGATCTAAAGCATTATAGAATATATGAAGTCAGAATTCCCATGAAATAAAGACAACAACTTTCATGTGTGGAAATGCTAATTATTTTATATTAATAATGATTCTTAATTATTCTTATATTACAATCAGATTTATTTTCAGATTTAGAACACAAAAATATTTAATTCATTCCATCACATTTTGTTTTTATTTAGAATACAAATCAATGTAAAAAGATGTGATATAAATATATATAAAACAAAAAAGAAAAAAGAATAGCATTTAACTTTTAGCCTTAGTGTACATTTTTGATGTTGATGTACTTAGGTCGTATATATTTTTTCATTCGTGATAATTTAATGTACTTAAAAATCGAGTTAGAGTAACAGTTTTAAAATGGCTGTGTGTGTGGGGGGAGTCACACAATTTGAGTGATTCAACTTATTTAGTCTGTCTTGGGGACTTAAAGGAAGTAACTTTTCTAATGAATAGTTTTCAATTTTTGCACAAATTGTCTGAGGTCAAGTTGCAGTAAAGATTAACTCTCTAGGGGCACCTGGGTGGCTCAGTCAGTTAACTGTCTGACTCTTGATCTCAGTTTAGGTCTTGATCTTGGGGTTGTGAGTTCAAGCCCTGCGTTGAAAAATTTTTTTACAAGATTCATTCTCTAATATTTATCATCCTGTGTTACTCATGATTCCAAGCGTTGGCAGTGGCCAAGGGCCACAGGGAGGTAGATACAGTGGCTGCTTCTGCACCTGCAAGATGGCTCTGCCCTGGGCTTACTCTAAATACAGCTGTTGCTTCCAGTATGAAAATCCTTTAAGGGCCCAGTTTACCTGGGTTTTAAAGGAGCCTAATCTCTGATATTTGGGATGAAGGATTAGGCTCAATCTCCCTGGATAGTTCTAATTATGCCTTAGTGGTAGAATCAAATCCTGAACTATAATTTAAAGCTTCAAGTATCAAATTTCATTACAATAATGTGGGTTTTAGAGTCTGAAAAACTTAAATCCGTAACCTAATTGGATTACTTTCCTTGTGTAGTAACGGATTTAAGTTGTGTTTGATTTCCAGTTTAGGAATTATAAGAAGTTTAGGAGGGTGCTGTATGTTAATAAGTCTGCTTGACTTTTTTTCCCTTTAAAAACCACACCCTTCCCTCATTTATGGTGTAAGACTACTTTGATGATGATTGAAGTTCTGTGTGTAGGGCGAATATATATGTAACTGAAGAATTTCACGAATTTCCTGCCCAGTTATTTTTACATTTTAAAAATACTGTCCCAAATTAACCCGTTAATTACTTAATGCACACTCTTAAATGTTCCTTATTCAGGGTGCCTGGGTGGCTCAGTCATTTGAGCACCCAACTCTTGATTTTGGCTCAGGTCGTGATCCCAGGGTCTTGGGATCAAACCCCGCATTGGGCTCTATGCTGAGCATGGAACCTGCTTAAGATTCTCTCTCCCTCTCCCTCTCCCTCTCCCTCTGCCCCTCTCCCCCACAAAAAAAGTAAAATGTTCCTTTTTTGTCAACAATTAATGTTTATCAAATGACACCGCCCATTTCTCTGTACCAGTGGATTATTTTTTAATTACATTCCCCATACCCACACAGATACATTAATATTGTATGCTTGCACGATGTTCCCACAGATAACTCTGCAAAATAAAATAAGGTGATGTTACACATTTATCTTTGATTGTAAGCCTTCATTTGGCATAATATCTTAGATCTTCTCCTCAGCCAAGAAAAGGTCCTAGCATACTCTTCTTAACCACCTACAGTTTCCTTTCTTCTTAAAAAAAAAATGTTTATTTATTTTTGAGAGAGAGACACACACAAAATGTGAGCAGGGGAGGGGCAGAAAAAGAGAGGGAGACACAGAATCTGAAGCAGGCTCCAAGCTCTGAGCTGTCAGCACTGAGTCCGACTTGGGGCTCTAACTCACGGACCATGAGATCATGACCTTAGCCAAAGTCAGATGCTTAACAGGCTGAGCTATCCAGGCGCCCCACCCTTTCTTCTAAAATAGACAGGCAGGACTCTTCCACTTGGAGTATTGTTTTGGGACATATGAATACCATATCTGGGTACATAACACTAAGGAAGTTTAGCAACTAGCTAAGTTAAGCTTCTCAGCCTAAATCACGGAGAATAATACCGTCTATTTGCCTAGTACAGAACTAGCGCTCAGGATCATCTGGTGTTTTCCCTAGCCTTTTGTATTATCTTGTCTCCTGATGCATTAAAATGAGAGAACACAGCTCAGTAGGTTGATACACAACTTATTTGAGAGATGTTCCTAAATAGAAGATTCAAATCGAATTGTTTTACCTGGAGGTACACATCAACATTTTGAAACAGTCTGTACAAAAAACATGAGGCTATTATTTTGGAATTGGATGGGCTCATCTTTGTACCAACCCAGAGGGCTTTAGTTCTGGATTGTTGAAGAGAAGCTGTCACAGGAGCTGACAGCATCAGAGAGGGCAGGGTTACTGAGGTGCTATTATGACTCAAATGATGAGGAACTGATTAATTTAAGGTGGCTCATAATGTGCCATCCAGTGCCCTTTAAGAGACATATTTCTGATTTTTAAAAAGCAGAATTGTAAAACCTAAGGGCTTAATTTCTATAAAATATTTGCAAGCTTTTTGTAGGCATATCAATCTAGGGAGTAGCCGGCGTGAGAATTTGGAAAGGCAAGAGAATGAAGAGGAGTGAACTTGAAACTTCCAGGTTCTCACAGTGCTATCTAGTCCTCAATTTCTTATCTGCAAAGTTAAACAACAACAACAACAACAACAACAACAACAACAATGCTATTAAAATGATTATTAATTCCTCTAAGGGATTCAAAATATTTATGATGTGTCCTCAAATCATTGCATGATCTCTAAATAGGAGAGGGAGCCAGACAAAATAGCTCGGAAAAAAACACTGGGTTCCATTAATGAAAAATGCAGTAACAACAGTCAAGTCGTGCTGTAATTTATCTCTGTTTAGAAGTAAAAGAAATTGATGTTCTTGGCTGGCTCTGATTTGCCTGCATTTATTTATTTTTTATTTAATGTTTATTTTTGAAAGACACACACACACACACACACACACACACACACACACACACACAAAGTGAGAGTGGAGAGGGGCAGAGAGCGAGAGGGAGACACCGAATCCGAAGCAGGCTCCAGACTCTCAGCACAGAACCCAGTGCACGGCTCGAACTCACAAACCATGAGATCATGACCCGAGCGGAAGTCTGACGCTTAACTGACTGAGCCACCCAGCTGCCCCATGACTTACCTGCATTTAAAGGCAAGCAAGTTCTATCTTTGAATTGGAAAACTTTGGTTAGGCACAAGTCAAGCTTAGTGGCCGCTGGCAATGCTCTCCAATGAATCAGCAGAGCTATATTTAAATTCTAGGATTTTGTATCCCAGACATGAAACCAACAAATTCTGGTTAATGGAAAGTAAACAGGAAAAAGCTGTTCAATTCTGAAGGCCCTAAGACTATAATAAAAGCAATTGGTACATTCATATGACACGTGACAGTTCAGGAAGATCTTTTCACACCTTTGATTTCATTTTGTCCTCACAACAATCCTGTGAGGCGTTATCAACCCCACTGTACAGCCAAGGAGATGAAAGCTTTATGTGTGCTTAAGTAATTTTCCAAAATCATGCATTTAGTAACAAAGGAAACCATACTAGGTGCAGAGCAATTTTTTTCCCTCCATCTCCACCCCATTCCATCCAACCGTGCCTCTCGTCTACCATATGTAACTTAGACAGTTGGGAGACTGGAAGGAAAGACCAAATTATTTTTAATTAAACACGAAGGGACATTCTACATCTTGAGTTTCTCTTTAGGAGACTCTTATTTATAAGTCTGGACACCCCAAACATGAAGTAATAATCATGTTACTATCCACCACAACACAGAATACCCTGTAACACTGGTCAAAATATGTTTACAGTGTTCTAGACAAAGTCTACATAGTACCTTGGGCAATCCATTTCTGTTCTTCTAACAAAACTGGATATTCTTTACATAAATCTGATTTTAAAATGGACTTGCAGTGGGAGAAAAAATATTTTATTAGCCATTTGACAATATTTGCTCTAACCTTCAGCATCTTAATAAATTATACCTTCTACAACTGGTACAACATGAGGAGCCTAAAACAAGGAGGGAACTGTCGGTTCTAAAGTTACCATTTTGAAATTTAACATTTAACAGAACTTTTCTCTTTCTGCTCTGAACCAAGCACCCCCTGCTCCATATGCCCCAAGAACTCATGCCTGTCCAAGGTGCTATCCCATCTCCAGGTCTCTGCCTGAAGCTGCATTTTCTTTTCTTTTCTTTTTTAATGTTTATTTTTGAAAGAGAGAGAGAGAGAGAGAGAGAGAGAGAGACTGCAAGTAGGAGAGGGGCAGAGAAAGAGGGAGACACAGAATCTGAGGCAGTCTCCAGGTTCTGAGCTGTCAGCACAGAGCCCAACGTGGGGCTGGAATTCAGGAACTCTGAGATCATGACCTGAGCCGGAAGTCAGATGCTTAACCGACTGAGCCACCCAGGTGCACCTGAGGCTGCATTTTCTGATGCATGAACTGATTTTTATTGGATGGAAAAAATTTCTCTGAAGGTTCTTCTAATTCCTTTCAAACACTAAGGCTGATGATGAGCTCACTTTGTTTGAAATAATGCCCCTACATCCTATGACTTCTAAACCAAGCAAGCCTTAGTTCTATCCATAATAAAAGGAAAAGAAAAGAAAGGAAACCAACAACAGAATGTAAAGCCAGGGTGGTTATGTTTTTCCTTTAGAACTATAACTTCTATTATATTTCTGAAAATTAGGTCTACAAATCTTAGTGTAGCATATTTTTTCATCATTTTTTAATTTTTTTATTTTTTAACGTCACATATAAAACAATTCATAACTTTTGGTCATAGCAATGAGAAAATGCAACTAGAAACACAGTCTTGCACTCAACAAACTGACGCTTATCTCTTAGAAGTTCATTTGTTCCCATGATTTCTAGCTGGATTCAGCCAGTAGACCCAAAAGACCACTACAAGAGTCAGGCTGCGTGAATGTGGGCTCAGGTTGAAACAGGAATGAATTTGATGGACTTGGACGATTTAGGCGAGTCCTTCCATGTACCCATACTGTTTGTGGGGCTCCGGTTGTTAGTGTAAAAAGTCTGTCTTCTGCTCATACTGTCAGAATCTTCTTTGTTGAACGTTTGATTCATGTTCTGGCAGCATGGGAAGCTGTGGACACAGTCTTGCAGGAGATGGCCGCTAAAAAACATGTATATCCAGGGATTACAGCAACTATTCAAGGAAGCCAGTAATGCAGTGATGGTGATGGCCGGGTTTTCTGATTCTGTACAAAAAACGTAAGGGGAGATTATTTAAATAGTCAAATGAAAGTAACTGAGCACTGGGTAAACTCATTTTTCTACTGACTCTTAGAAGTGGGGAAAAAGTTATGGGTTAATGTAGAAAATGAAGTATATTGTTCATTAATCCGGGAAATGGCTGGTGTCTGGAAATTGCTTGGTTGTGAAATATTTTCATAAGCAAGATGCATTGACGTTCATTCAAATATCTTAAACCACTTGAAAATATCTCAGTAGAATGAGTGGGAAGAATATTAAACAATTTATTTTTTAAAAAATGTGTATTCTTTATACTAGCATTAGTATGTGCTAACAGACACAGCAGTTACAGAATGGCTGCAATTTCAATGAAATTTCAAAAGTCTATAGCCACATAAATAAAATATTCATCCTAACAACTAAGGCAAAAGTATGACATTATGGAACATGTTTAGTAGTTCTACACTTTTAAATATTAAACATATTTTGTAATAAGACAACTATACATAAGGGAACAGTAGTAATAGGTCCCTGAAGGATGCATTATTTGGTTGTTTCTGGAGTTGTTTTTTGTGTTTTTGTTGTTGTTAATTTTCTATAGTTTCTTTTGATTTTAAAAGAAAACCATTTTGGTGGTTTGGGCAATTAAATTATATTAAGAACAGCTGAGTTAGGAAATTCCAACAAGTTTTTGAAATATTTTATGCTAATTTGCACTGGTAAACCACATAAATATTATAATCTTTCACAGAACTATGACACTGATAATACACCTTTTTGAAACATAAGAATAATCAGCAAGCACTAACTTTTTCTTCATTATTAAATATAAACTTGGGTCTTCTCACTGTTGTTATGCTGGAATAAATTACAGGTGATTTAATCATACCTTGTGCTAAAATGCTACCATTAAAGGTGATCATGATCTGTGGTTACAGACTGTATTCAAAAAAAATGAAAATCATCACCATACCTATGCAGAGGTAGAGAAGTTTTTAGAAATTATGTCTAAATTCTGATAAAGCAATAATTAGACTGAGTTTTTTTATTTGATTGGCAATAATTACGAGGCTGCTATAAGATCAAGCAAGACCGGAAATGATAAACCAAAAATATAGCATTTATGTTGTATTATTTATTATCAGTAATATTATAGCCATGTAGGTATTTTTATTCGTTTGAATTAAATTCACTCTCAAATGTTTTATTTGCACATATAACTTCCAATAGTAAATCACACAGGCTCCCTACCTCAATCTCAAATAGCAAAAGGAGACAGTTCTTCCCAGATACCTATTTCCCAACTATAGCTGATGTTGGTAACATTCCTGTAATATATTTTATTTGAAAAAGTTGGGTTTTTTCTCACTCATAGGAAATAACTTTTTTCAAGACCCAGCCTTAACTGTTTTTGGTGGGGTTCTTTTGAAGTTAGTATTTTTAGTTTGTGGAGGAATTAGAATCAAAGAAACTAGTAGGTGTAGAGAACATTCTCCATAAAACACTGCAAAAGTTGTGTGTGTGTGTGGGGGGGTGCTATAGCTGTATGGTTAAGTTAGTGCTGAAAGATGAATTAATTACTTTAACAATTTTAGAGTTTATCAATAATCCTGCTTTAAAATACCAGAAAAAAAGGTGCTACAGTAATTGTCAGAAAAAGAAGTTAAAAGATGATAAGAAATGGAACACTAAATGCTAAATTAGAATTATTGGCTTCTTAAGAATCTTTCTTCAGAAAAAAATATGTGCGTTTATCTTTGCCGTTGGGGTATTTCTACAAAATTTTTGTATTGTGATATTTTTCACAAGCTAGCAAAAAGCAGTGGTTACAGTACAAATATTTATCTGAACCCGATAGACGCAAAGGCGGGGGGGGGGGGGGCGAAATTAGCACAGTGGTTAGTGATCTGCCAAAAAGTCATTATCACGTTTTGTAGTTGCCTGGTTGACTGTAGGGCGCAGTTTCTGGATTTGTCTTAGGATCACTTCAAGCTACAAGTGCACATTCCTGGGCCCCATTCCACAGCTACTGAATCAATATGTCTGGGTTGGAGACCCCTGCCGTTTTGGTAATTTCACCAAAAGCTAAGCATGCAGAAGTTTAAGAACTACTGCCCCAGAGGATAGTATGAAAAGCACCCCCTCCCCCGAACCCCGGCCACACGCACAGCCGAATTCCCGCACTTTCCTCCTTTCTCCCTCCCGACACCTACCGATCCAAACAAACTTCTCATCCCAGACAGACCACATCTGAAGGATGAAGAAGGGCGCCCAGCAAACGATGTAAACGGTCACGATCACAAAAGTCATCTTCACCGTGCGAATCTTGGCGCGGGAAATGGTCTTCACGCTGCTGATACACGGCGCGAGCAGGAGCCCCTTATGCAAAGCGCCACTCGCGCCCTCGGCGCCCTTTCCGGGGAGCAAAGCCGTCTTTCCGCGGACGTTGCGCCAGATGTGGTAGCAGATGAAGCCATAGCAGGTACCCAGGATGACCACGGGCGCCACGAAGATGCCACCCGTCATCCAGGTTACATAGGCGCGGGGACCCCAGGGCTGGATGAAGGTGGCCCAGCAGTCCCGGGCCTTGGTGACGTTGTTCACCTCGACCATGGAGAAGACGAAGTACTGCGGCGTGCTAAGCACGAAGCTCAGCACCCAGGCGGCAGCGATCATGAGGCGCGAGCGGCGCGTCGGTTGCTGCAGCGTCTTCAGCGGGTGGCACACCGCAATGTAGCGGTCGGCGGTCATGACCACCAGCATGTAGGGCGACACGAACATGCCGAACACCTGCAGGTGCTTCACCACGCGGCACAGCCCGTCAGGCCCGCGGAAACGGTAGGTGATGTCCCAGCACATCTGCGGCAGCACCTGGAAGAAAGCGACGGCCAGGTCGGCCAGGCTGAGGTGGCGGATGAAGAGGTGCATGCGGGACGTCTTGCGAGGGGTGCGGTGCAGCGCCACCAACACGCTGCTGTTACCTAGCACGGCTACCACGAAAGTCACAGCCAGCACGGCGATCTCCAGCTTGGCCAGCTCCTCGTTGCGCACGTCCCCCTGGGGGCTGCCGCCGTCCCCGAGCGCCTCCGCTGCCCGGCTGCCGTTGACACCGCCGGCTAACAGGGGCCACCCCTGGCTGGAGTTGTCCGCGGGCCCCTCGTTGGGGCCTCCGGAGAAACGCATGCTGTCCATGCAGCGCCTCCCAGCTGTCTTCCCACCGCCGCTGGCGAGGGCTCCTTGCCCGTCGCGCGCTGTCCTTCCCGCGCTCGCTGGGCTCTGCTCACTGGGCCCTGCTGTCCCTCTTGCGGGCGTCTGCGGGCGCAGCGTCCCACCGCCGGCCGAGTTGCTCTCGCTCCCGTCACCGACCTCTTTCCCCGCTCGGCTCCTTTTCAGCTAGGAAGGCGCTGGGGAGGTGCGCTCCGAGCTTCTGAAAGCACTGGGCTCCAAACTCAATTATTTATGCGGAGTTTGTTTCCCCAGAAAGCGCTCCCTCTCGTCCCAGTGGTTGGAGACTGCTCCGTGCTTACTCCGTCCGCTCTCTCCTCCCACCACCCCCAGGGGGTTCCTTCTTTCTTTCTTTTTTTTTTTCCCTCCTCTCTACGTCGGTGATTTGTTCTCTTTGCATCACTGCTGCAGGGGTGGGGCTGGGAGACTCGCCGATTCCTCGGCTTAACAGGCTGGATGGGGGCGCTTTCCCGCTCTTTTCTGACAAAAACTTGAAGAACTAGACGTGCTATGCCCCCCCCCTTTTTTTGGGTTTTTTTGGCTTACCACCATTTCCTCAAGCCCCCTCAATAGCCACCTTAACTCCATATTTGACGTCAACAGAGGCAGTGGATGCGGTACGTTGAAATCCCGAGTCCGCCTCCGGGCGCTCACACTCCTTGCGCCTGAACTAGGAGCGCGACCCCAACTGCTCCAACCGGGGTTTCCACCTCTGTAGCTAGCCAGCCCACTGCCGGGCTCATTTGACTCCCAGGGCAACTTGGCTCCGAGAATTCAGCCTCTCCCCGCCCTGGTCCCTGCCCTCCCCCTCCCCCGCCCCCGGGAGGGTCACTCCCTCGTCGCTTAAAAAGCGCCATCTTCGCAGTAACACACCTGCTATTCGTCACCCGGCCGGCGCTCGCTTATTCCATCGCGGCCCCAGGGCGGCCGTGGGCGTATCTACTGCAGGAAAAGGATCGTCTCCTGGTTGGGGTGGGTGCCTAGAGAATTTCTGTGAACTAGAAATCCTGGGGTTTCCTCCGGGAAAAGCCTGATTCCCACAGAGGGGATGGACGGAAATCGGGCCACAGTAGTCCGTGGGGACTTCGTCTGCTTACTGCTGAATCGTGGGGACATCTCTTTGGAAGGACAAAGAGCAGCTGTCTGAAGAGCGCACACCCAGGCAGTGCCGTTCCGGGCATGGGAGCGAAAAGGCACCAGGTTCCTGCGCTCGGGAGTTAGAAAGATGCATGCTCCGGTCAGGAAAGAGGCGCTGTCTCCGCAGCGAGACCACCTACCTATTAATTAGCAACTGAACAACTCGAGCCAGGCTGCTGGTCCAGAGCAAAGGCAGAAACACCCTCTACTTGAGCTCTGGTTTGAACTTTGGTGAAAAGACGCTTCGAACCACAGCGAGGGGGAGCTGTTTTCAGGCTATTTCGCGAGAGAAAAAACACACACTTTATAAGGTTATGTCCACTTTGTGGATACACGAACATGACTTTTTGGTCGGCAAATTTGTGTTTTGCGAACGTGGTATAAATTTGATTGTCGTGGGAAAATATACGTGAAATACTGGCAAAGAAAGCAAAGGATTTTCTGAGGTGCAGTTCTCACTGATAATTCCACGTTGCTTTTTAGCTTCTGCATGCCGAGTCCCAAAGGTTGTAGCATTAAGAGAACCAGACTCCTCTCCGGAGTCCTGCTTCACTGCGTCTCTATAAGCTTCAATTTATACCGCTTAGGAATAGAAGTACCTGCCTTACAAGCTGTGTTGCCTCCTCTCATTTTCTCCAAGATACCTAGGAGGCAAAACACTTTTTTAAAGTTCAGAGATGGCCAGAAGTAAAAGGTTTGCAGGCCACCTTTCTGGAAAAATGCTCCAAGCAATAGGTAATAGTCACGGACTTGGAGAGATGACCTTCCTTTAAGTCACAAATTACATTATTGGTGCACCTTATGAGAAATAATGTTGTCGGAGGAGAGGAAATCTGCAGAACAGGATCATTAAAATTCTGTGGGGTGTTCTTAATTCAAAGAGATTGTATGGTGGTCTCTCAGGAAATTATTCAGCTGTGTCACTCCCTTTGATCCGATAAGCAAATCCAATATCCAATTTATAAAAATAACTTACTGGGTTACATCCGGTGGCATAGTTAGAAGATATTCAGTAAACAATAGTACTAGTTATCCATAGGTATTGTGTATGTATATATATATATATATACATACACACACACACACACACACACATATATATGGATAATATGGAAGAAATACCAATACTTTTCTTAATGCATGTATTTTTAAGAACCATTAAAATATAGACTCACTATGCATGTACCTCACTGGACCTGCTATGAAAATTTTTCAGTGGCAGTTAATTTTGGTTCTAAAATATGAAAAGAACATAGTCAATATTTTGTGTGGCATCTGGTGCTTTTTCGTAGAGCAATTCGTGTTTGCTCTGTACTTCTTGTATTACTAAGACCATTTTTTTCTCTCTTACTCTCAGTTAATTTCAGTTAATGTATTTTGGGGGTGCAATGACGAAAAGAAAAACTGAAGGTTGTGTGTGCATACCCTGGAGTAATCTTTCTCTTTCATTTGCCTGCCTTCCTCCTCCCAGTTTGTAATTCTATATGTGTAAGAAGTATTTTGATTAGGAGAAGCGGCTACCTCCTTCATTTACTAGCTGTGTGACTTAGTTTTAATTTTTGAGGTTTAAAACCTTCATCCATAAAATCTTGGTGATAAAATATAATGCAGATATTTCAAGGATTATATAACTGGTTAAGTTTCTGACATTTCATGAATATTCAAAACATTTATTCTTCCTTTTTTTCAAATATGTACATATTTTGCCAATAATTTTTCCCTTCCAATTAAAGCAGCCTACCCCCAACTTCCTTCTGTGCAATAGAAGATATTGATAGGTAAGGGGCGCCTGGGTGGCTCATTCAGTTGAGCATCCGACTTGGCTCAGGTCATGATCTCACAGTTCCTGAGTTCGAGCCCAACGTCTGTGCTGACAGCTCAGAGACTGGAGCCTGCTTTCAATTCTGTGTCTCCCTCTCTCTCTGCCCCTTCCCCACTCGTACGCTGTCTCTCTCTGCCTCTCAAAAATGAATAAATGTTAAAAAAAAAATTTAAAAAGAAGATATCGATAGGTTTTCTTTGAGAAAAGAGTTCCATGGTCAAATACTTTGGGGGAAGTGCTGTGTATACATAAAACCTGTTAAACTTTGTTTTTTAATATCTCCTAAACCTATTTAACCATGGAAAGCCCCCATCCTTTTGTTTTCCCCATGGAACGGTGATGAACATGTCATAGGACAACCGATACAGTTTGAAGAACACCGAATAAATGTACTTGGGGTTCCAAAATGCTTGGTAACCACCACTGGACTTAGTCAAGTCAAGAAGTTGGGGGTTTGGGTCAAGTTTAACCTACTCTCATAGAGGCTGGGATACCCAATATAAAGGGGTTACATTTCATTTATCATATTACCTTATGTGCTGCTTCATAGACGCTATTCATATGTACTCTTTCCTTAAACTGTCAGGTTTTTTTTTCCTTTTTTTTTTTTTTTAGTAAGAAACGTGGAAGAAATTGGGTATCTGCCGGAGAAACCATTTTACTTCTGTAGCCCACAGTGACTCCTTCCACTTCAATTATAAACTAATGACATTATAGCTTTAGGGCCATAGTCTAGTATTCATACTATTACTTCTAGCAAACCAACAAATATCTGTGGCACATCACTATGCTAAGTTGTGAGCTAGATACAAAGAAGTATGTAATGGCCACTAACATTTACTGAACACTTTATGCCAGGCACCATCAACAGTGCTTTCTTCATTTAAGTATTTCTTCATTTAATCCTCTCAATGACCCTATGAGGGATGTACTCTTATTTCACTTTACATTTAAAGAAACTGAGGCACAAAGAGAATAAATAACCAGCTTCAGGTGACACATCCGGTCAATAGTAGAACCAGAATTCAAAAAAAGAAATTGATTCCAGCAGAGTTTATAATCTTAACCATTACACTGTGCTGCCACTTGTAAGACTCATGTTCCTGGAACTTACAGACTCATGTGGTTGGTCATTTAACATGTGATATGTTCTCCTTTAAGACTAGGAAATTCTATAGGGTCTGCACCTACTGGTTTCCTCCTTAGTAAACCAAGAACAAGACAGTAGTAGTAGAAGTAGTCATAGATAATATGAACACTTACCAACACTGATTAAGTGCTTAACTCATGAGCTGAGATTTAAGTCCCTTAGTTAATTTAATCTTTAAAATAATAACAAAGAATACTGAATATAGGAATACACTCACTATTATCTCATTCTACAGATGAGCAAAACAAAGATTAGAGAAGTTAAGCAACTTAGCCAAAGTCACAAAGCTCCATGTGTCTGAGCTGAGTCACAAATTCTCCATTTGAAGTCAAGGTGTTGGTTCTAACCCGTGTGCCCTACTGCCTTTCATACGCATTACAAGCACTGAACACATATTTAGAGAAAGAATTAACAAGCATCGCAGTGGAAACTGGCTTTTGAGTGCTGAAGGAATATAAAATTTAAAAAGTACTTGGTGACTAGATAAGTTAGGGAAGATTTCTTGAGGAACCACCTTGAAGCACCAATATCTCTAATATCTACCTGAAAATGAGAGTCAGCATTTATATCTTAAATAGTTCTAATTTATATCTTAAATGGTTCTAATCAGTTTTCTGTCTCACAAATCTCGGACAGGTTAGTGTATATTTATGTGATTTTAAGAGTTACCGAATGCAATGTCATGATATATTCAAAGTGCTGAAAGGAAAACACTTATGACCAAGAATACTCTCTCTGGCAAGTTATCATTCAGAAATGAAGGAGAGATTAAGAGTTTTATAGCCAAGCCAAAACTAAAATGGTTCATTGCCACTAAACTGGTCCTACAACTAGTTTGAGAGAGACTTCTTTAAGCTGAAAAGACAAAGTACTAACTAGTAATTTCTGTAGAAGTTATAAAAGATAAAATGTAAAAGTAAAATTCCCACTGGTAAATTTCTGTAGAAGTTATAAAAGGTAAAATATAAAAGGTAAAAACCCCACTGGTAAAAGGAAAACATATAGGAAAGATAGGGGATTAACTACCTATAAATCTAGTATGAATGCTATAAGACAAAAGTACTAAAATTAACAATAGCTACAATAATTAATGAAGAGATACACAAAATAAAAAGATGTGAAATACAGCATCAAAATCTAACACTTTGAAGGGAAGGGAAGTAAAAATGTAGTTTTTAGAATGCATTTAAACTTAAGTTATTATCAACTTAAAAACAGTGTTACATATATAGGATGTTATATGGGAACTTTAGGCTAACCACAAAGCAAAAACCTATAGTAGATACACAAAAGATAATGAGAAAGGACTGTAAATATAACACTGAAGAAAGTCACCAAATCACAAATGAAGAGAGAAAAAGAGAAAGGAATAGAGATGAATTACAATAGCAGCCAGAAAACAATGAACAAAATGGCAATAAGTACATACCTATCAATAATTACTTTAAATGTAAATGGACTAAATTCCCCAATCAAAGGACATAGAGTGGATGATTGGACTAAAAAACAAGACCTAGCTATATGTTGCCTGTAAGAAACTCACTTCAGATCTAAGAATATACACAGTCTGAAAGTGAAGGGATAGAAATGGAAACAAAAGAAAAGCTGAAGTACTTATACTTATATCAGGCAAAATAGACTTCAAATCTGACTGTAATGAAAGACAAAGAAGGACATTACATAATAATAAAGGGGTGAATCCAACAAGAGGAGATAACATTCATAAATATTTATGCACCTGACATAGGAGCACCCAAGTCTATAAAGAAAATATTAACAGACCTAAGGAGAGAAATTAACGGCAGTACAATAATAGTAGGGGACTTTAATACTCCACTTATATCAATGAATAGATCATCCAGAAAGAAAATTAATAAGGAAACATTGGTCTTAAAACATTAAACCAGATGGACTTAATAGATATATACAGGACATCCCACCCCAAAACAACAGAATACATATTCTTCTTCAGTACACATGGAATGTTCTCTAGAATAGATCATATGTTAGGCTACAAAAAGTCTAAATAAATTTAAGAAAAAAATACAGAGGGCCCAAATAAAATCAGAAATGAAAAAGAAGTTACAACTGACACCACAGAAATACAAAGGATTATAAGAGAGTACTACAAACAGCTATATGCCAACAAATTGGACAACCTGGAAGAAATGGATAAATTCTTAGAAACATACAATCTTCCAAAACAAATCAGGAAGAAATAGAAAACCTGAATAGACTGATGACTAGTAAGGAGATTGATACAGTAATCAAAAATCTTCCAATAAGCAAAAGTCCAGGACCAGGCAGTTTCACTGGTGAATTCTACCAAACATTCAAAGATTGAATACCTGTCTTCTTAAACACTTCCCAAAAAACTGAAGAAGAGGTAATGCTTCAAAACTCATTTACAAGGCCAGAATTACCTTTACACCAAAAAACAGGCAACGGGACACACATGCGTGTGCGCACACACACACACACGCACACAAAAGGACAAGGAAAAGGAAGAAAGCAAGAAAGCAAGCAAGCAAGCAAGAAACTTCTACGCCAATATTCCTGATAAACATAGATGAAAAAGCTCTTAACAAATATATTAGCAAACGAAATTCAAGAACACATAAAAAAAGATCATACACCATGATCAAGTGGGATTTATTTCAGGTATATAAGGATGGTTCAACATCTACAAGCCAATCAATGTGATATACCACTTTAACAAAATGAAGGATAAAAATCATATGATCATCTTAATAGATGCAGAAAAAGCATTTGACAGGGTGCTTGGGTGGCTCAGTTAGTTAAGCAACTGACTCTGGCTCAGGTCATGATCTCATGGTTCATGAGTTCAAGCCCCTCCTCAGACTCTGTGATGACAGCTCAGAGCCTGGAGACTGCTTTGGATTCTGTCTCTCTCACACTCTCTGCCCCTCCCCCACTTGTGCTCTGTCTCTCTCTGTCTCTGTCTCTCTCAAAAAATGAATAAACATTGGGGCGCCTGGGTGGCGCAGTCGGTTAAGCGTCCGACTTCAGCCAGGTCACGATCTCGCGGTCCGTGAGTTCGAGCCCCGCGTCAGGCTCTGGGCTGATGGCTCGGAGCCTGGAGCCTGTTTCCGATTCTGTGTCTCCCTCTCTCTCTGCCCCTCCCCTGTTCATGCTCTGTGTCTCTCTGTCCCAAAAAAATAAATAAACATTGAAAAAAAATTAAAAAAAAAATGAATAAACATTAAAAAAAATTAAAGAACGTTTGACAAAACTCAGCATGCATTTGTAATAAAAACTCTCAATGAAAGCGGGTATAGAGGGAATGTTCTTCCATATAATAAAGGCTGTATATGATAAATTTATACTCAGTGGTGAAAGCTCAGGAACAAGACATGGATGCTCACTCTTGCCACTTTCATTCAACATAATATTGGAAGTTCTACACACAGTAATTAGACGGGAAAAGGAAATAAAAGTTATCCAAATTGGAAAGGAAGAAGTAAAATTGTCACTGTTTGCAGATGACCTGATACTATATATAGAAAATCTTGAAGACTACACTAAAGACCTGTTAGAACAAATGAATTCAATAAAGTTACAAGATACAGAATTAACACAGAAATCTATTATATATCTATACACTAATAATGAACTATCAGAAAAAAAAATTAAGAAAAGTTTTACTTACAACTGCATCAGAAATAATAAAATACCTAGGAATAGATTTAGCTAAAATGAAAGACCTGTACACTGAAACCTATAAGACACTAATGAAAAAAGTTGAAGAAGACACAAATAAATGGAAAAATATGACATGCTAATGGATTGAAAAAACTAACATTGTTAAAGTGTCCTCACTACTTGAAAGCAATCTACACATTCAGTGCAATCCCTATTAAAATGGCATTTTCACAGAACCAGAATGAATAATTCTAAAATGTTTATGGAACCACAAACAATTCTGAATAACCAAAGCAATCTTGAAAGGGAAAACAAAGCTTGATGTATCCTGCTCTTTGATTTGAAACTATACTACAAAGCTATAGTCATCAAAACCAGTATGGTACTAGCATAAAAACAGACACATAGATCAATGGAATAGACCAGAAATAAACCTGCATATATATGGTCAATTAATTTATGGCAAAAGGAGTCAAGAACATACAATGGGAGAATAGACAATTTCTTCAATAAAAAGTGGTGGGAATACTGGACAGTGACATGCAAAAAATTAAAATCAGACCACTATCTTACACCATACACAAAAAATAACTCAATGGATTAAAGAATTAAATGTAAAACCTGAAACTATAAAACTCCTGGTAGAAAACATAGGCAGTAAGCTTCTTGATATCTGTCCTGTCATTGAATTTCTGGATCTGACTCCAAAACCAAAGGCAACAAAAGCAAAAATAAACAAGTGGGATGATTCAAACTATAAAGTTTTTGCACAGCAAAGGAAATCATCAATGAAATGAAAAGGCAACCTACTGAATGGGAAAAGTATTTGCAAAATTGTATATCTGATAAGGGGTTAATATTCAAATTATATAAAGAACTCAACTCAGTAGTAAAAACAAACAATCTGATTTAAAAATGGGCAGAGGATCTAAATAGACATTTTTCCAAAGAATACATACAGATGACGAATAGACACATGAGAAGATCAACATCACTAAATTATCAGGGAAATACGATTCAAAACCACAATGAGATATCACATCACATTTGTTAGAATGGATAGTATCCAAAAGATACAAAATAGCAAGTGTTGGAGGGGAAAGGGAACCCTCATACACTGTGGTAGGAATGTGAATTGGTGCAGCCACTATGGAAAACAATATGGAGGTTCCTCAAAATATTAAAGATAGAACTGTCATGTGATCCAGCTATGCCACTACTGACTATTTAACCGAAGAAAATTAAAACTAATTAAAAGACTAATTAGGAAAGAAATATGTACCCGATGTTCACTGTAGCATTATTTACAATATGGAAACAGCCTAAATGTTTGCCGATGGATAGATTGACAAAGAAGATATGGTATAGATATACAATGGAATACTACATATCCATTAAAAAGAATGAGACCTCACTATTTGCAATAGCATGGGTGCAACCTGAGGGAGTTATGATAAGTGAAATAAGTCAAAGACAAATACCTTATAATTTCATGTATATGTGGAATGTAAAAAGCAAAACAAACAAACAAAACAAAACACAACTCGTAGATACAGAGACCAGATTGTGGTTATCATCATGGAAGGGGGTTGGGGAGGTAGGTGAAATGGCTGAAGGGGGTTAATTGTATGGTGGCAGATGGGTAACTAGATTTAAAAGATCAAATTACTATGTCTTCCACCTGAAACTAAAATAATGTTATATACCAATTTTGTGTCAATAAAAACAATTAGCACTGAGTTGAGAAATCTAGTTTACTGTATAAAATATTAATAAAAATCACTTATTAAAGAAAAAATTTACCCAGTTAATGATGTGTTTCTCTCTCTCTCCCTCTCTCTCTCTCTCTCTCACACACACACACACACACACACACACACATGTGCACACACATGCACAGCACATACACACATGGATGTGCACACACACGCACATACACCACTGGATTTTTTAAAACGTTGCATGTCAAACATGGAAAAACATCAGATATCCATTATAATATTATTTACTCTACAGAGTCAGAAGTGAGAACAATATTTAGTCCTATATAAGGAGTTTTATTTTCTTATGTGATAAAATGGGCTTGCATGTTAGACTGTAGAATTATGGCATTAAGGAGAGGCTACCATGCTCAACAAAATCTTAAGTACTCTACTATTTATTAATGAAAAATTAAAATCTTATCACTTGTTTAGAATAAAAAAAAATCCTTCCTAAGTCAATCAATACAGGATTAGTAGAAAAATCACTCCAAAGGAAAAGATTTCGGAATTCATTGTTATTTATATCATATATTTAGGAAAGTTTGCACTTAAAAATTATATGATTGGGGGTGATTGGGTGGCTCAGTGGGTCAAGCATCTGACTCTTGATTTCAGCTCAGGTCATAATCCCAGGTTCATGGGATCCAGCCCCACATCGGGCTCCATGCTGAGCATGGAGCCTGCTTAAGATTCTCTCTCTTTCTTTCTCTCTCTCTCTCTGTCCCTTGCCGCTGCTCTCTCTCTCTCTCTCTCTTAAAAAAATTATGTGATTGATTTAATTTAAATTTTTAAAAATTTAAACTCATTTAAAATGTTGAATTTAAGACTTCTGCTCCTGATGAAGTAATATTTATTTGGATTCTCTGCACATTCAGAGGTCAGCAACTTTGATCTTATGCCTAGAATTTGATAATGATCAAGACACATTCTTTTAGCAAGCTGGCATCATTGAATCTGCCTCTATGTATTCATTAAGTCCTTTTTTCACACAAGAAAAGGTTTGCATTTAAAAAAAATTGTAGTATAGTTAGCATACAATGTTATATTAGTTTCAGATATATAGTATAGTGATTCAACAATTCTATACATTATTCAGTGCTCATCATGGTAAGTGTACTCTTAATCTCTTTTACTATTTCACCCCCCACCCACCCACTTCCCCTATGGTAACCATCAATTTGTTCTCTATCATTAAGAGTCTGTTTTGTTTTGTTTTGTTTTTTAATTTGTTCATTTGTTTTGTTTCTTAAATTTCACATAAGAGTCAAATCATATAGTATGTGTTTTCTCTGACTGACTTATTTCACATAGCATGATACTCTCTAGATTCATCCATGTTGTTGTAACTGGCAAGATTTCATTATTTTTTATTACTGAATAATATTCCATTGTATGTATACCACACCTTTATCTATTCATCTATTGATGGATACTTGGATTGCTTCCATAACCATAATTTGGCTATTGCAAATAATGCTGCAATAAACATAGGAGTGTATATATCTTTTTGAATTAGCGTTTTTGTATTCTTTGAGTAAATACCCACCAGTGTGATTACCGGATCATATAGTAATTCTATTTTTAATTTTTTCAGGACCCTCCAGATTGTTTTTCACAGTGGTTGTACCAGTTTGTACTCCCACCAATGTATTTTTTATTGAAGTATAGCTGATACACAATGATACATTAGTTTTGGGTGTACAACATAATGATTTGACAAATCTATAATTTTTGCTATGCTCACCACAAGTGCAGCTACCATCTTTCACCATAAAATACTATTATAATGCCATTGACTATATTCAATAGGCTGTACCCCAGACTTATTCATTCCATAACTGGAAGCCTATATCTCCTATTCCCTTTCACCCAACGTGCCCATCCTCCCAAACTCCTCTCCTCTGGAAACCATCAGTTTGTTCTGTTTTTACAGCTCTGATTCTGTTTTTTGTTTATTCATTTGTTTTGTTTTTAGATTCTACATATAAGTGAAATCATATGGTGTTTGTCTTTCACAGTCTTATTTCGCTTAGGACAATAACTTCTAGGTCCATCCATGTTGTGGTGAATGGCATGATCTCATCCCTTTTTATGGCTGTGTAACATTCCTGCATTCTTGTGTGTGTATGTGTGTGTATACGTGTGTACCACACCTTCCTTATCCATTTGTCTATTGATGGACTCTTAGGTTGCTTCCATATCTTGGCTATTGTAAAAAATGCTCCAATAAACATAGGGCTGCATGTATCTTGTTGAATTAGCGTTTTCATTTTCTTTGGATAAATACCCAGTAGTGGAATTACTGGATCAAATGCTATTTATATTTTTAATTTTTTTTTTGTTGAACCTCCATGCTATTTTCTACAGAGGCTGCATCAAGTTACATTCCCATCAACAGTGCACAGACGAGGGTTCCTTTTTTTCCACATTCTTGCCAACACTTGTTTCTGATCTTTTTGATTTTAGTCCTTTGTATGTCTTGTTTTGAAAAATGTCTATTCAGTTCTCTGCCCATTTTTAATCAGATTATTGGTTTTGGGGGGTTTTTTGGTGTTGAGTTGTATAAGATCTTTATATAATTTGAATATTATTAACCCGTTACCAGATATATCATTTGCAAATATCTTCTCCCATTCTATGGGTTGTCTTTTTGTTTTGTTGATGGTTTCCTTCTCTGTGCAAAATCATTTTTAAAATGTAATCCCAATATTTTATTTTGCTTTTCTTTTCCTTGCCTTTGGAGGCTTGTCTAGAAAAATGTTGCTATTACTGATGTCAGAGAAATTACTGCCTGTGTTCTCCTTTAGGATTTTTACAGTTTCACATTTATATCTTTAATACATTTTATGTTCATTTTTGTGTATGGTATAAGAAAGTGGTCAGGTTTTGTTCTTTTACATGCAGCTTTCCAGTGTTCCCAGCACCATTTATTTATTATTACTTTTTAAATTTTATTTTTTATTTTTTAAAATTTACATCCAAATTAGTTAGCATATAGTGCAACAATGATTTCAGGAGTAGATTCCTTAGTGCCCCTTACCCATTTGGCCCATCCCCCCTCCCACAACCCCTCCAGGAACCCTCAGTTCTCCATATTTATGAGTCTCTTCTGTTTTATCCCCCTCCCTGTTTTTATATTATTTTTGCTTCCCTTACCTTATGTTCATCAGTTTTGTCTCTTAAGGTCCTCATATGAGTGAAGTCATATGATTTTTGTCTTTCTCTGACTAATTTCACTTAGCACAATACCCTCCAGTTCCATTCATGTAGTTGCAAATGGCAAGATTTCATTCTTTTTGATTGCCGAGTAATACTCCATTGTATATATATACCACCTCTTCTTTATCCATTCATCCAGCGATGAATATTTGGGCTCTTTCCATACTTTGGCTATTGTTGATAGTACTGCTATAAACATGGGGGTTCATGTGTCCCTTTGAAACAGCACAGCTGTATTCTGTGGATAAATGCCTAGTAGTGCAATTGCTGGGTCATAGGGTAGTTCTATTTTTAGTTTTTTGAGGAACCTCCATACTGTTCTCCAGAGTGGCTGCACCAGCTTGCATTCCCACCAACAATGCAAAAGAGATCCTCTTTCTCCACATCCTTGCCAACATCTGTTGTTGCCTGAGTTGTTAATGTTAGCCATTTTGACAGGTGTAAGGTGGTATCTCATTGTAGTTTTGATTTGTATTTCCCTGATGATGAGTGATGTTTAGCATTTTTTCATGTGTTGGTTGGCCATGTGGATGTCTTCCTTGGAGAAGTGTCTATTCATGTCTTTTGCCCATTTCGCACTGGATTATTTCTTTTCTGGGTGTTGAGTTTGGTAAGTTCTTTATAGATTATGAATAGTAACCCTTTATCTGATATGTTGTTTGCAAATATCTTCTCCCATTCTGTCGGTTGCCTTTTTAGTTTTGCTGATTGTTTCCTTCACTGTGCAGAAGCTTTTTATTTAGATGGGCTCCCAGTAGTTCATTTTTGCTTTTGTTTCCTTTGCCTCCAGAGATGTGTTGAGTAAGAAGTTGCTGCAGCCAAGATCAAAGAGGTTTTTGCCTGCCTTCTCCTCGAGGATTTTGATGGCTTCCTGTGCTACATTGAGGTCTTTCATCCATTTTGAGTTTATTTTTGTGTATGGTGTAAGAAAGTGGTCCAGGTTCATTTGTCTGCATGTGGCTGTCCAGTTTTCCCAGCACCACTTGCTGAAGAGACTGTCTTCATTCCATTGGATATTCTTTCCTGCTTTGTCAAAGATTAGTTGGCCATACGTTTGTGGGTCCATTTCTGGGTTCTCTATTCTGTTCCATTGATTGGAGTGTGTGTTCTTGTGCCAGTACCATACTGTCTTGTTGGTTACAGCTTTGTAGTATAGCTTGAAGTCTGGGATTGTGATGCCTCCTGCTTTGGTTTTCTTTTTCAAGATCGCTTTAGCTATTTGGGGTCTTTTCTGGTTCCATACCAATTTTAGGATTATTTGTTCTAGCTCTGTGAAGAATGCTGCTGTTATTTTGATAGGGATTGCATTGAATATGTAGATTGCTTTGGGGAATATCGACATTTTAACAATATTTGTTCTTCCTATCCAGGAGCATGGAATCTTTTTCCATTTTTTGGTGTCTCTTTCAATTTCTTTCATAAGCTTTCTATAGTTTTCAGCATATAAATCTTTCACCTCTTTGGTTAGATTTATTCCTAGGTATTTTATGTTTTTTGGTGCAACTGTAAATGGGATCGATTCCTTGATTTCTCTTTCTCTTGATTCATTGTTGGTGTATAGGAATGCAACCGATTTCTGCACGTTGATTTTATATCCTGCAACTTTGCTGAATTCATGAATCAATTCTAGCAGTTTTTTGGTGGAATCTTTTGGGTTTTCCATACAGAGTATCATGTCATCTGCGAAGAGTGAAAGTTTGACCTCCTCCTGGCTGATTTGTATGCCTTTTATTTCTTTGTGTTGTCTGATTGCAGAGGCTAAGACTTCCAATACTATGTTGAATAACAGTGGTGGGAATGGACATCCCTGTCTTGTTCCTGACCTTAGGGTTTCCGCGCTCAGTTTTTCCCCATTGAGGATGATATTAGCATTGGGTCGTTCATATATGGCTTTTATGATTTCAAGGTATGCTCCTTCTGTCCCTACTTTGTTGAGGGTTTTTATCAAGAAAGGATGCTGTATTTTGTTAAATGCTTTCTCTGCATCTATCAAGAGGATCATATGGTTCTTGTCCTTTATTTTATTGATATGATGAATCACATTAATTGTTTTGTGGATATTGAACCAGCCCTGCATTCCAGGTATAAATCCCACTTGGTCGTGGTGAATAATTTTTTTAATGTATTGTTGGAGCCGGTTGGCTAATATCTTGTTGAGGATTTTTGCATCCATGTTCATCAGGGAAATTGGTCTATAGTTCTTCTTTTTAGTGGGGTGTCTGTCTGGTTTCGGAATCAAGGTAATGCTGGCTTCAAAGAATGAGTTTGGAAGTTTTCCTTCCATTTCTATTTTTTGGAACACCTTCAAGAGAATAGGTGTTAACTCTTCCTTAAATGTTTGGTAGAATTCTCCTGGAAAGCGAACTGGCCCTGGACTCTTGATTTTGGGGAGATTTTTGATTACTAATTCGATTTCCTTACTGGTTATGGGTCTGTTCAAATTTTCTATTTTTTCCTGTTTTAGTTTTGGTAGTGTATATGTTTCTAGGAATTTGTCCATTTGTTCCAGATTGCCCATTTTATTGGCATATAATTGCTCATAATATTCTCTTATTATTGTTTTTATTTCTGCTGTGTTGGTTGTGATCTCTCCTCTTTCATTCTTGATTGTGTTTATTTGGGTCCGTTCCTTTTTCTTTTTGATGAAACTGGCTAGTGGTTTATCAATTTTGTTAATTCTTTCAAAGAACCAGCTTCTGGTTTTGCTGATCTGTCCCAGCACCATTTATTTGAGAGTTTTCTCATTGCCTGTTCTTGCCTTCTTGGTTGAAGATTAATTAGCCATATAATTGTAGGTTTATTTCTGGACTCTCTATTCCATTCCTTTGACCTGTGTGTCTGTTTTTGTGCCAATACCATATTGTTTTTATGACAACAGCTTTGTAGTGTATCTTGAAATCTGGGATTTGATACCCCTACTTTTGTTCTTTCTCAAGAATACTTTGGCTGTTCAGGGTCTTTTATGATTCCATACAAATTTTAGTATTAATTTTTTCAAGTTCTGTGAAAAATGCTGTTGGCATTTTAATAGGAAGTAAGTTGGATCTGTAGATTATTTTCAGATAGCAAATACCAAAGTATTTTGATAGTATGAACATTTTAACTATCTTTCCATTTGTTTGTATCATCTTCAATTTCTTTCATTGGTATTATATGGTTTTTGGAGTACACCTCCTTGGTTCAGTTTATCCTAGATATTTTATTCCTTTTGGTGCAATTATGAATGCAATTGTTTTTTTAATTTTTTTCCTGGGGGTTGTATTTTTTGAAGAGTGCTGACATCAGGAATTGTGATACTATTTTTATCTTTTTATCTGCTATCATTGTAAAATAAATTAATGTTTTCTATGTTTTTCTTGCTTCTCCTTCTTTTTTTTGTTGAGGTTTAATGGTGACTGATTTTGAAAAAAATACATTCTCTTCCTATTCTTCATCAACTCTCCTGCCTCTTTTGTTTGCTACCCCACACACACTTGCCAGGTGCTTCAGGTTTTCGAAAAGTTTCTTTTCCTATCACCATGGAAGGCTGTGACTAATGTGGAATTTGCTGCATTTTATTTTCTATTAGGACTTTCATGGTGACAATTACACATTTAGAACTAATTTATCCCTGGATAAAGCAGACATGTTGCCTGAGAAAAGGTCTGATGCATTTGGACTGTAACCTCACTGCATATGTGAGAACATCTAAGGATTGTTTTCTACAAATTTATTTAAGATAGGATGTAAAATAGAATAGCTTCTATATATTTGGGGCTTATCTCAGTGTTCTCAAATAGACTTTTATCTGGAAATGTTCCCTGATTACATGGTAAGTCAATAGGATAAAACAGTTGCAAAGACATCATCACTGCAGTTTCCTGCTGCCAAATGGATATCTGATGCTCTTTTTTTCATTCCTACATGGAATACGGTATTAAAAGGAAGAATTCATATGTAGCCAATGTAAAGAGAAGAGTTTTATGCTTCCCAGAACCTCTAATTTTGTATTTGAAAAACCAGTCCATCTTCTCAAGAATTTATTCTCTCAGCGAGGATCTCTCACTGTCATTTTAGAAAGCTGCTTTACACAAGTAAATCCTGTATGGACTTATTTCATCATAATATAATGATAATTGGGTGTACTCAATCACAGAAGACCTGAGCAGAAAAAAAAAAATGGGAACACGTGTTTTTAAAAAAGATTTATTTATTTATTTAAGTAATGTCTGCACCTAACGTGGGGCTCGAACCCACAACCCTGAGATCAAGGGTCACATGCTCCACTGACTGAACCAGCCAGGTGCCACTGGAACACATTTTAACATTACTTTTACTGTGGTTATGAATAAGGGGAAGAAGAAAAAGTAGCTGTATCCACTCATTTATAGTGGTCATAACTATTTTTTCTGCTTAGAACAATATGATTTTTATAAAAATTTGAACAGAGAAAAATATAAAGAAAATTAGAAATTTTTCATACTATCCCAGCATCCACAGATAATCACAATTATCATTTGCTTATGCCTTTCCAGTCTTTTTCAGTGTGTGTGCTTTTTTTTTAAACTTGAATTAGACTATATTATATATATTATAATCCAATTTTCAAATTCACAACATATTGTGAACTTTTCTCCATGTCATTGAATATTCCTCTATATCATGGATTTCACGGCTTCATTGTTCTCCATCTTATTGATGTACTTAATTTTCTTATTTTATTTATTTCCCAGTTTGTGGGAAAGTTTGGACCTGCTAGATTTTTCACCAACTCTCCTCCCAACCCCATCCATTACATACAATGCTGCTTACAGATACCTTTATACTCACACTCATGTTTATTTCCTAAGGTTAAATTTCTTAAAGTAGAATTACTGTGTCAAATGTTATATAAAATTTTGATCTTATTATCAAATCACTACATCAGCCTAATTATACAGTATGTAATAATTATAGCCTAATCAGTAATTCACAAGAATGACCATTTCCCACTACTGTCTAGGCATGGAATCTCTTCATTAAAAAGAAAATCTGTCCAAAGATGATAAATGAATAAATACCTAATTGTTTTAATGTGTATTGACTTGATTAAAAATGAGGTTAAATATTTTCATAAATATCTAATTATATTTCCTCTTTTGTAAATTAGTTATTCACATTTTTGTGTATTTCTTGTACTGTTCCTAGTTGTTGTTTTCTTTTTAATTTTATTCCTAAGGTCTTTATATATTAACGATGTTATCCCCAGTTTATTATTTGCTTTTAAGTTTAATTTGTATTCTTGGGTTTCTGGTGAGGTTGATTATCTTCTCAAATATTTCTAACTTTTATATTTCTTCTTTTGTATATTGCTTATTAATATCTTGGTCAATGATCGATGTTTTTATTTGGCTATCTCTTTTTATTGATTAGTAGGAATGACATACATACATATACAAACTTCCATATTTTTGTAATACATAAGCTTTTAGTTTTCCTGTACTCATATTTATCAAACATTTCCTTTAATTATATACTTAGAAAGGCCTTTCCCAAATTAAAATAATTGTTATATATTCTTTTTATTGTTTATATATATATATATATAAAAGTATATATATATATATATATTTAGAATCACTACATTTGGAATTTATTTTGGTGTAATGAGGGAATTAGGGGTACTACTAGGAATTCTACTACCTCCTTGACATGGCAAATCAGTTATTCCAACGTTATTTACTGAATAAACCTCCATCTATTAACCTGCCTACTTTTGCCATCCTTCATCATTCTCTGGGTCCTCACTACTCTCCTTACCTATTTTAGATTCCATAGTCCATTATTTTAATTAATTATTTTGCATTTACACTTGTCCTTGCCTTTTTAAATATTAAATATAATTTATTGTCAAATTGGTTTCCATATTACACCCAGTGCTCATCCCAACAGGTGCCCTCCTCAATGCCCATCACCCACTTTCCTCTCTCCCCCACCCCCCATCAACCCTCAGTTTGTTCTCAGTATTTAAGAGACTCTTATGGTTTGCCTCCCTCCTTCTCTGTGACTTTTTCCCCCCCTTCCACTCCCCCCTGGTCTTCTGTTAAGTTTCTGAGGATCCACATATGAGTGAAAACATGTATCTTCCTCTGCCTGACTTATTTCACTTAGCATAATACCTTCCAGTTCCATCCACATTGCTGCAATGACCAGATTTCATTCTTTCTCATTGCCAAATAGTATTCCATTGTATATATAAACCACATCTTGTCCTTGCCCTTTCTTTTATTCAAAAAAAATTGTCCTTCTCCTGGAAAAACCCCACTTTTGGTTAAATGCAGTTTTGTTCCTGTAACAGAGCAGCTGAATTTGACTAGACAAAGACTCAATGGTGCTGACTGATCTTATTTTACTTTTATAGTTATAAACCTCAAGAGGTTTGTGATGCCCAACAATCCTAATATATTTACAAAGTTAATTTGTTCTCCTATTTGGCAAGATAACTCTCCCATACTTTCTTTATTTCAATTCCCACCACCACCTACCCTTCCTTACTCTTACCTGATGACCTTCATTCTTATTTCTCATAAAAAAATGGACCTAAATGAGAAGAGACCCTTAACAATACCCCTTCTATCAGTTTACCTGCAGCCATACCCACGTATTCTGCTCCTACTTTTTTTATATTTTGAGTTTCTCAACCTTTTTACCAGTTGACTAGATCTCTTTCCCTCTAATCTACTTAAGGATTTTGATTTGGAATTGTCACTGTTCCCCTCTCAACTAGCTTAATCCCATTGGCTTAAAAATATGCTGTGATATCTTCCATCTTAAGACAAAACTTGCCTTTCACTTCATAAGCCCCCTAGTTTTTCTTCATTTCTCTGTTCCTCTTTAAAACAAAAAAGCCGGGGCGCCTGGGTGGCGCAGTCGGTTAAGCGTCCGACTTCAGCCAGGTCACGATCTCGCGGTCCGGGAGTTCGAGCCCCGCGTCGGGCTCTGGGCTGATGGCTCGGAGCCTGGAGCCTGTTTCCGATTCTGTGTCTCCCTCTCTCTCTGCCCCTCCCCCGTTCATGCTCTGTCTCTCTCTGTCCCAAAAATAAAATAAATAAACGTTGAAAAAAAGAAAAATTTTTTTAAAAAAATAAAAAAATAAATAAAATAAAATAAAACAAAAAAGCCGATTATATATGCTGTTCCCAATTCTCTTCCAAGGCTCCTTTTTTTGCAAATGCAAATGCAAAAGAAGTATTGCATTATATAACACTTGCTAATACCTATGAAATAACATATCTAATATGTACGTAAAGTTGAGGAATCATAAAAAAACATTACTCATGAACTTATCACCATACTCAAGAAGTAAAACAACACTTTTGCGTTTACTTTTATGTTCTTTCCTTCTCAGTTATCATGGATAATAATTTTATATTTTATACATATAAATATTTATATTAATATATTTGAAATGATGTATAAATTATATATAATTTACATATTTTATATATTTTTACATATTTCATTTTATGTTCTTTTATTTTGTAAAAAAACATCGTTGTATTATAATCATTTTATATATATGCATAATACATATATGTGTCTCCCAACAAAATATTGATTGGTTATGTGTGATTCTTTTTACCTAGATGATAATGGCATTGTATTATATACAATCTTATGTAATTGATGTTATACTTCATGTTATACTTTTAAGATTCATCCACGTTGTGATAGGCTGTAATTCATTCATTTAAACAATAGTTTACTATTCATTTCTATGAACATGGGACAATTTAGTTATTCATTTTCTTGTCA
This sequence comes from Puma concolor, assembly GCF_028749965.1. Classification (NCBI taxonomy): domain Eukaryota; kingdom Metazoa; phylum Chordata; class Mammalia; order Carnivora; family Felidae; genus Puma; species Puma concolor. The sequence goes on along the minus strand of NC_141673.1, from coordinate 53,734,407 downwards.
ATGGACACTTGGATTGCTTTACATTTCTTGGTCCTATAAACAATATTTCTATGAGCATTCTTGTTTATTTCTTCTGACACACATGTACAGAGATTTCTAGGGAACTCGTCTGTGAGTAGAATTGCTGGGACATAGGATATATGAATATACAAATTGTTTTCCAAATGTAGTTCACTCATCAGCAGTAGGTTAACTTCCATTACTTCATATACTAGTCAACAATTGTTATCAGAATTAATTTTTACTAATCTATTGTAACAGGTATATCATTGTGGTCTTAATTTGCATATTATTGGCTACTAAGAATGTTGAGCATCTTTTTATATATTTATTTGCCATTATTGTTTTCTTATTTTGTATAATGCTCATTTCTATCAGTTGCCCATTTTACTACTGGTTCTTTATCTTTTTTCTTACTGTTTTACAGAAATTCCTCAGATAGCTGGATACTAATCCTGCACATATGTGAATTGCAATATATTGTTTTTCGTCCAGCTTGAGGCCAGTCTTTCTCTTTTATGAATGCTACCTTTTCATAAATAGCAGTTCTTAATTATACTATAGCTGAATTTACTCTTTTTTCTTTTATGATTAGACTAAGAAATGTCCTTCATAACTTACCTGAGAAATCCTTCCTAATAGCAAAACGTTATAAGTATTTTTCTATTTTTTATTATTAAAGTTTCTAAATTCTGCCTACACATTTAAATTTTTAATCCACTTGGAAATAATTCTTATTAATAGTGGGAGATAGGAATCTGCTGACGTTGTCTGCTTTTTTATAGAAAAAAAAAATCCCACCTTTCTCTGTTGATCTGCAATGGCAGAGCTTTGTCATAAACCAAGTTTTCACATGTATGTGAATTTTCTAGGATGTTTATTCCTATACCAAACCCTAATGTATTATTTTTACGGTTTTGATATCTGTTTAGACAATTATCCTTCTTCTTCCTCCTCTTCCTCCTCCCCTTCCTTCTTCGCACCCCTTCCAATTCCTCATGTTAGATAATTTATGCTAATGGTGATTTATAGGGGGGGCTTTGGGCCACACTATATCAGTTTCACCCCTGGAGGTGCTGGAGACTGAGAAACGAAAGTCAGTCACGTGGGCACTCCATGCTTACATGGTTGACTCCACCACATTAAGGCTCAGCTATGCTTCCCTCCTTGGCAGTAGAGTATGCAGCCACACATGCCCCTGGGAGAATGAAGCACTGTTGGTATGACTCCACTGGGTGAGGTCAACCGGAATCTCGCACCTGTTCTGTCTTGAACTCTGCCCTTTGTGTGCCTTTCTCTTTGCTCATTTTAACCTGTATTGTTTGCTATAATAAATGGTAAGCAAAAGCATGCCAGCTTTTCTGAGTTTTGCGAATCTGTGACTTTCTGGAGAATCATTGAATCACTTCCTCCAAGTTCCGTGGATTTAGGGTGAGGCAAAGAAATCCCTACATTTAACCAGCACCCCAGGTGACCTGTGGGTCAGGCCTTGGAAAACATGAAACATCTCACGACATCTACTGCCAGCAGAACTCAGCCTGTTTCAGTTAACACTAAAATATATTCCACTAGGTGACTACGTATCCCAGAATGTCATGCCACCAGCTGTCTCTTCTCCCTTTTCCGCCTCCAGACACGGTTCCAGGAATTCAGGAATTCCTAAGTTCCGGAAGGGACAATCAGCGGAAGCATAACTTTTGCACACCCAGCTTATAGCAATTCAACTATACATCCCAGACAGAAGAGAGAAGTTAGGAAGACAGTTGAGTGAACTCTGTCTGGAAGTCCACTTGCTGAGCTTGTGCCCTAAATTGAGGACTAAATAGGTAAAATGATTGTATTCCTTTCTCCATTGGAATCAGTTCCCAAATATCTCTCATCTTAAAATGCTGAGAGTGACCCAGTCTTGAAGGATATTGATTGTTAGTTCAGACAACATTACCGCAGTCACGTTCTGTTGCATTCAGCAATAATATCTCACAGTACTAGAGGAGACACCGACTGTTAGACTTACAGAGAGGTAGTATATCCATCTTCATGAAGCCTTCTTTAGAGAATTTTGTTTCGATGTACACAACATTTTACTTTTTTGCTAACTTTAGGATCATACCTGCTGTCACATCAAACTTCCTTGAACTGATGGATGGTCAGGATTCTTAGCTATCTTTGAAAACGCTAGTGGGTGTTTACATATTTTCTGTGTAGAGTAAAACCTCTGTCCTTGTGTTAGAAGTTAACAGTGAAGCCACACCTGAACCCCTTTATGCCTATTTTCTCATTGGATGCGCTGTGTTGTTTTCAGGTGAGGTGGCCACACATTTGTTCTTTCAAATCAACTCATCAGCTTTAGACACTGTGGGAATTTCCCCCTGATTCTTGAAAACGCTTGATCCTCTTCCATTGATTTTCACAGTAGTCATGGCTTTTTGCATTTTTGTGAATCTCTGTGTGGTATTCTAGAGGGAATTTAGGTGTAAGTATATTGGGGACTATATTAGCTGAAACTTTTCTACAATAGGAAGCTTCTTAAAACACTACCCACCTGGTTATCTCCACTGAAGAGCATTTTATTTTATTTTTTTTAAATTTTTTTTAACGTTTATTTATTTTTGAGACAGAGAGAGACAGAGCATGAACGGGGGAGGGTCAGAGAGAGGGAGACACAGAATCCGAAACAGGCTCCAGGCTCCGAGCTGTCAGCACAGAGCCTGATGCGGGGCTTGAACTCACGAACTGTGAGATCGTGACCTGAGCCGAAGTCAGACGCTTAACCGACTGAGCCACCCAGGCGCCCCTGAAGAGCATTTTAAAAATCATTTTATTTTTTCATCATGATAAGTGTGCTCTTTAATCTCCTACTGTTTCTCCTATCTCCTCATCTACCTCCTTTCTGGTAACCATCAGTTTGTTCTCTATAGTTAGGAGTCTGTTTCTTTGTTTGTCTCTCTCTCACCCCCCCACCACCCACCCCCACCTTTGCTCATTTGTTTTGTTTCTTAAATTCCACATATGAGTGAGATCATCTGGTATTTGTCTTTCTCTGATGTATTTCACTTAGCATTATACTCTCTAGCTGTATCCAGGTTGTTGAAAATGGCAAGATTTCATTTTGTTTTCATTTCATTTTCTTTTAGTTCCAGTATACTTAACATACAATATTATATTAGTTTCAGATGTACAATATAGTGATTCAACACTTCCATACATCACCTCATGCTCATCACAACAAGTGTACTTCTTAATCCCCATCATCTATTTGGACCATCCCCCAACCCCCCAACCTCCCTGCTGGTAACCACCAGTTTGTTCTCTATAGTTCAGAGTCTGTTTCTTGTTTTGTCTTTTTCTTCCCTTTGCTCATTTGTTTTGTTTCTTAAATTCCACATATGAATGAAATCATATGATATTTGTCTTTCTCTGACTGACTGACTTCAAGTAGCATAATACTCTAGCTCCGTCCATGTCGTTGCAAATGGCAAGATTTCATTCTTTTCTATGGGTGAATAATATTCCATTGCACACATATACCACCTGTTCTTTATCCATTCATCTATCGATGGATACTTGGGCTGCTCACAGTGTGGCCTTTGTAAATAATGCTGCAGTAAACATAGGGGTGCACACATCCCTTCACATTAGTGTTTTTGTATTCTTTGAATAAATACCCAGTAGTGCAATTACTGGATCATAGGGTAGTTCTATTTGTAACTTTTTGCGGTAACTCCATACTGTCTTTCACAGTGGCTGCACCAGTTTGCATTCCCATCAATAGTGCAAGGGGGGGGGGGGTTCCTTTTCCTCCTTGCCAACACTAGTTGTTTTTTGTTTTTGATTTTAACCATTCTGACAGGTGTGAGGAGATAGCTCATTGCAGTTTTGATTTGTATTTCCCTGATAATGGGTAATGTTGATCATCTTTTAATGTGTTGTTGGCCATCTGTATATCTTCTTTGGAGAAATGTCTGTTCATCTCATTTTTAATTGAATTATTATCGCTCGTTTTTATTGTTCCCTTGTATCAGTTCTTTACATATTTTGGATACTAACCCTTTATCAGATATGTCATTTTCAAATATCTTCTCTCATTCAGTAGGTTGTCTTTTAGTTTTGTTGGTTTCCTATGCTGTGCAGAAACTTTTTATTTTGATGTATTCCCAATAGTTTAACCTTGCTTTTATTTCTCTTCCCTCAGGAGACATACCTAGAAATATGTTGCTGCTGTTGTGATGTTAGAGAGATTATTGCCTGTGCTCTCTTCAGGGTTTTTATGGTTTCTGGCTCACACTTAGGTCCATTTTGAGTTTATTTTTGTGTATGGTGAAAGAAAGTGGTCCAGTTTCATTCTTTTGCATGTAGTTGTCCAGTTTTTCTAACACCATTTGTTGAAGAGACTTTTTCCTATTGTATATTTATTCCTCCTTTGCAAAAGATTAACTGACCATATAATTGTGGGTTTATTTCTGGGTTTTCTGTTCTGTTCCACCGAACTATATGTCTGTTTTGATGCCAGTACATACTGTTTTAATTACTAACACTTTGTAATATAACTTGAAATCTGGAATTGTGATACCACCAGTTTTGTTTTTCTTTCTCAAGATTGCTTTGGCTATTCAAGGTCTTTTGTGGTTCCACACAAATTTTAGAATTTTTTGCTTTAGTTCTGTGAAATACACTGTTGGTATTTTGATAAGGATTGTATTAAATGTGTAGATTGTTTTGGGTAGTATAGACATTTTAACAATATTTATTCTTCTAACCCATGAGCATGGAATGTCTTCCCATTTCTTTGTGTTGTCTTGAATTTCATTTTTTTTAAAGTTTATTTATTTATTTTGAGAAAGGTGGAGAGCAGAGAGAGAGAGAGGGAGAGAGAATCCCAAACATATGTATGTATGGGGGAGATTGATCCCATACATGAGATCGTGACCTGAGCCAAATCAAGAGTCGGAAGTTTAACAGATTGAGCCACCCAGGCACCCCTCGAGTTTTTTCATCAGTGTTTAAATATATATTCAAATGCTAAGATTATCATTAGGTTATAACGAACAGTTTTTTAGTTTAATCCTGATTATTTTCTTGCATGTTTTGATGCTGAAAATTACTACGCACTTTCAACATCATCCTCGTTTCCTACAATTCTCATGCTTCCTCAAATTCCCACCCTTTTTTGAGATCCTAATATACTGTATTTAAGCAAACAGGTAGCTGATGTCCTTTGGGGATGGTGTTAAAATTCAGAACTTCTGGGGCGCCTGGGTGGCGCAGTCGGTTAAGCGTCCGACTTCAGCCGGGTCACGATCTCGCGGTCCGTGAGTTCGAGCCCCGCATCGGGCTCTGGGCTGATGGCTCAGAGCCTGGAGCCTGTTTCCGATTCTGTGTCTCCCTCTCTCTCTGCCCCTCGCCCGTTCATGCTCTGTCTCTCTCTGTCCCAAAAATAAATAAACGTTGAAAAAAAAATTAAAAAAAAAAAATTCAGAACTTCATGTTTCATAAGAAACTGATCTTGGGAAGGTATATTAAATAATCCCAGTAAAGATTGTGGTGTCAGGAGTTTTTTGTCTTACTATAATTTTTATCTCTAGGAAATTGCAAATTTCACTGTCTCCTCTTAATAAGACTTGTCAACTGGAATGCCTGGGTGGCTCAGTTGGTTAAGCCTCCAACTTTGGCTCAAGTCATGATCTCTCACTTTGTGAATTTGAACCCCGTGTCGGGTTCTGTGCTGACAGCTTAGAGCCTGGAGACTGCTTCAAATTCTCTGTCTCCCTCTATCTCTGTCCCTCCACCATTCGTGCTCTGCCTCTCTCTCTCTCTCTCTCTCTCTCTCTCTCTCTCTCTCTCAAGAATAAATAAACATTAAAAAAAATTAAAAAGAAAATAAGACTTGTGAACTTAAACCACGCAGAAAGTTGTTCTGTCAAAACAGAGTCCCATGGAAAGGCAGCATTCAATTCATTCTTGTCTCTTCTGGCAACTCTCTTCACAGCACGTTATTTGACTTTTAATGTTCTATCTTTTTAAAAGTGAGAAACTATTAATATTTGATGGGAAATAAGTATTACAAGAAGTTCCTACTTCAAGGAGACTCTTGTTAAATGTTTTCTCTATTTTTCCCTGGGAAACAGAAAAAATGTACATGGAATGAAAAGAATATTGCCTACAGATGTTTCTGATTTTCAATGAGATGTTCTACAATTTCTGAACATTCTGGCAAAAAAAATATGCTTTCCTGAAAGTCAAGAAATGATGAAGTTTGAGAATAATAATGACTTGAAAAAGACTGTTCTATGAGTGAGCTTTTCTTGAATCTCCTTACTGTTTGAAAGCCAGTGACATAATTGCAGTCAAATTGGTGAAATGAGCCTTATACAATCCTCCTATCAAGGACGGAGACACAATAAATTTAGTAGATGATTCTTTTCCTTGTTATTAACAAGAAAAAAATATCAGAATGAGCTATCCTAAATATAGATCACTAGGACAGTCAAGTTGTAAAACAACACAGATGAAAACTTTTGTTTAGCAGAGTAACAAAACTTTCATTCAGCCATGGCTTGAGAAACAATAATGCTTCCATCATGCTGAGGGAAAAGATTTGTCAACCTGAAACTAATATGGAGCTGAATGACCTTAGAAGTGCATTTAAGACATTCCAGATGCACAGGCTTTTAGAGTTTCTACTCACAGAGCCATCCCAGAAAACTTACAGGATGTACTTTAGAAGAAAACTCTTAAGAAGAAACCACAGGAAACTTATTAAGGAAGTCAGTAAATGTGAATATGGTCTGTAAAATAATGTCAGACTTAGGTTTATGTGTTTAACAACAAAAAAAAGGTAAAATAATATTCTAGAAAACAAAAATAACGATAAAGGAGGGGGTCTTCAATGGGTTTGATGGGCTAAGAGTGTAATCGTGTTTAGAGGGAGATCACAAATATGGAATAAATGTTGATGTTCTTTGTCATAGGCAGACATTCTAAAACAGTTCTCCAGAGATGTCCCTCCTTAATTCCTGGAAGCTGTGAATATGCTGAGTAATACTCTCTGATGGAGTTATGGCTGTGGTAGTGTTGATCTCAAGACAGGGAGATTACCTAGGTGGGCCCCGATCTAATCACATGGTTCCTTAATTCAGAGAGCTTTCTCTGGTTGGCAGTAGAAGAGGAAATCAGAGAGATCAGAAGCACAAGAGGGATTCAGTGTGCTGTTGCTGGATTAAAGGAAGGGTCCACTTAACAAGGAATGCAGGTTCTAGGAGCCGTGAGAAGCTCTCACTGAGAGCCAACAAGGAAGTGGGGACCTCAGTTTCACCATCACAATGAACTGAAATTGGTCAACAGCCTGAATGAGCTTGGGAGCAGATTCTTCCCTAAGATCCCCAAACAAGAGCCACACCTGGTTGGTATCTTGATTTTGGCTTGTGAGATCCTAAGCAAAGAATGCAGTTGGGCCATGCCACATTTCTGGCCTCCAGAAGTGGGAGCTACTATATTGCAGTAAAGCATTACATTTGTGGTAATCTGTTATTCAGCAATAGAGAATTAATGTATTGTTAGAAACTTCTATAAGTATACTTTTTTTAAACTTAAGGAAATCAAGGGGTGCCTGGGTGGCTCAATCAGTTGAGCGTCTGATTCTTGATTTCAGTGTAGGTCATGTTCTCAAGGTTCATAAGACTAAGCCCCACTTCAAGCTCCACACTGAAAGCACAAAGCCTGCTTGGGATTCTCTCTCTCCACCCTTCCCCCATTTTCACATGGGCTCGGGCTCTCTCTCTCTCTCAAAATAAATAAACATTTTAAAAAATAAAACTTAAGGAAATCAATAAAAAGGACAGAAAATCTATAGCTCCCAAATTAGCTGAAGACAGATATAGAAAGTAGTGAATTTACCAATTCAACAAAAACCTGGGAAGGAGGAAAATTTCATAAAGCAAATTTAGGAGATACAAAAGTAAATAGAAATACAACAATAGTAGGAGAGTTGAAATAAATTCTCTTTATCTGTGATAGATGAAGTAGATAAAAATTAAACAAGGGCAATGAAGACTAAATAATATGTTTAATAAGTTATGTCTGATAGATGTATATCAAATCTGTATATTAAAAACAGAAAATACACATTTTATATGCTCATGTAATAATAAAAAATTAAAATAGTATATACCATATTCTCTGATTATTATGCATTTAAACCAGAAATTAATAACAGAACCAGAAAGCCAAGTTCCCTAACCTATTGGATTTAAACAAAATGAAACTAAATAAAACATTCCTTCTCAATTAATTCTAGGATCAAAGAAAATCCAAATCGAATTACAGAATATCCAGGAATTATTATTATTATATATATTATTAATTCGAACATATTCATATACCTATGTAAACATTTAATGTTAAAACAAATATTTAATGCTATAAATGCTATATACATTTTTTAAGTTTTCATTTAAATTCCAGTTAGTTAACATACAATGTAATATTAGTCCAAGGGTACAATATAGTAACTTAACACTTCCATACTTCACCCTGCACTCATCACAAGTGCATTCCTTAATCCCCATACGTTATTTAATCCATCTCTCCACCCATCTCCCCACCCATCTCCCCTCTGGTAGCCATCAGTTTGTTCTCTGTAGTTAAGAGTCGGCTTCTTGGTTTGCCTCTCTCTCTCTTCCCCTTTGCTCATTTGTTTTATTTCTTAAATTCCACATATGAGTGAAATCATATGGTATTTGTCTTTCTCTGATTGACTTATTTCACTTAGCATAATACTCTCTAGCTTCATCCGTGTCATTGCAAACGCCAAGATTTCATTCTATTTTATGGCTGAGTAATATTCCATTGTATATATATACCACATCTTTTTAAAAATATTTGTTTATTTATTTATTTAATGTTTATTTATTTTTGAGACAGAGAGAGACAGAGTATGAGCAAGGAAGGGGTAGAGAGAGAGGGAGACACAGAATCTGAAGCAGGCTCCAGGCTCTGAGCTGTCAGCACAGAGCCTGACACGGGGCTTGAACTTGTCAACTGCGAGATCATGACCTGAGATGAAGTCAGATGCTCAACCAACTGAGCCACCCAGGCGCCCCAATGTTTGTTTGTTTGTTTGTTTGTTTTTAATATGAAATTTATTGTCAAATTGGTTTCCATACAGCACCCAGTGCTCATCCCGATAGGTGCCTTCCTCAATACCCCTCACCCACCCTACCCTCCCTCCCACCCCCCCATCAACCCTCAGTTCTCAGTTTTTAAGAGTATCTTATGTTTTGGCTCCCTCTATTTTTGAGGGAGAGATAGACAGGGGAGGGGCAGAGAGGGAGGGAGACACAGAATCTGAAGCAGGCTCCAGGCTCTATCAGGTCTATCAGTTACCTCTATCCAGGTCTATCAGTTACCTCTTTCTTCTTTGGTGAGCTTTAATAGTGTCTTGAAAGGAATTTTTCCATTGTGTCTAAGTTGTCAAGTTTATTGGCATAAAGTTGTTTATAATATCCCCTTACTATCCTTAAAATATATGTAGGATTTTAAGTGATTATACCTTTTTTATTCATGATATTCTTTTTTTTTTTAATTTTTTTTTCAATGTTTATTTATTTATTTCTGGGACAGAGAGAGACAGAGCATGAACGGGGGAGGGGCAGAGAGAGAGGGAGACACAGAATCGGAAACAGGCTCCAGGCTCTGAGCCATCAGCCCAGAGCCCGACGCGGGGCTCGAACTCACGGACCGCGAGATCGTGACCTGGCTGAAGTCGGACGCTTAACCGACTGCGCCACCCAGGCGCCCCTATTCATGATATTCTTAATTTGTATTTTCTCTCTTTTTTCCTGATCACTCTGGCTAGAGGTTTATCAATTTTATTGATCTTCTCAAAGACCCATTGTATTAGTTGCTGCATTACAAATGACCACCAGCTTAGTGGTCTAAAGCAACACAAATTCAGGATCTTCTGGTTTCTTTGGGTCAGAAGTCTGGGCATGGTACAGCTTGGTCATCTGCCCAAGGTCCCACCTGGCTGAAATCAAGGTGTTGACCAGGACTCTGATCTTCTGAGGCTTGGGATCCTCTTCCAAGCTAACTAGTTGTTGGCAGAATTCGTTTCCTTGTGGCTGTATGCCTGAGATCCTTGTTTTCTTGTTAGTTGTTAGCCAGGGACCATTCTCAGTTCCTCTAGGCCTCCCTAGAATCTTGCCATATGGCCTCTTCCTTTCCCAAGATGGCATCTTACTTCTTCAACCAGCATGAGAGTGCCTGCTGCCACTTCACCTGATTTTTACTTCCTTTTTGATAAACTCAAAGTCAACTGATTAAGGAGCTTAATTATACCTTCAGAATCTCTTTTGCTGTCTATGTAACAAAATCTTGGGAGAGGTATTCTATCCTACTCATATTTCTCGCCCACACTAGAAGACAGGGGATTATGTAGATGGGGTAGACCAGGGGACTGAAACTTGGTGGGCCATCTTAGGACTCTTTCTACCACAACCAAATGTTATTTTTATTTATTTCCTACATTGTTTTCCTCTTTTCTATTGTACACGTCTCTTTTGTTTACTTTGCTCCTCACAAATTTGAATCTTAGATGATCAGTTTGAGACCTTTCTTCTGTTCTCTTGTAGACAGACATGCTCACTGATTGTCTACTTGTTACTTCAGTTACTGAGAAAGAGGTATTGAGATCTCTTGCTATAATTGTAGATCTGTCTACTTATTATAGTTCTATCAGTTTTTGCTTCATGTATTTTGAAACTGTACTATTTTTACTTACAAAGAAACTGCTTGGAACAGCATTTGTATTTGAACTATGTTTTCTAGTTTCAGTGTCTAGAAAGTTTTTTTTTCCTGAACTTTTTTATCTTATAGAGCAAGGAGCAAATTGTGTGGAAAAGTAATGCAGATAGAGAATGATGTATTTTCATCCTTTATGTACATAAAATAAATGCATGACATTATGTTGAGCCAGTAAAGAAGATTAAAGAGTGACTTTATATGGGAGAGTGTGGTGTCACAAAATTCAAGAATAAGTCATATTTCAAGTAGAGAGTTTTCAAGTATTGTGTGATAAATAGTTGGTTAATAAAATGTAGTTATTATTATCTCAATCATGTCTTATAAATATCCATAGGGCTACCATTTCTTTTTTTAAGTTTTTAAAAAAAGTTTGTTTATTTTGAGAGAGAGAGAGGAAGAGAGAGTGAGCACAAGTGGGGGAGGGGCAGAAAGAGAGAAGGAGAGAGAATCCCAAGCAGGATCTGCCCTGTCAGTACAGAGGGCTACCATTTCTTAACGTGCAGAGATACGATCTTTCCTGGATAAAAACCTAAGAAGGAATTTCTCACAATTGCTCATTGCATAAGAACAGAGCAGATAACATTTTCAACATTTTACAACAGACACAGAACTATCATTCAAGTGGCTACTTCTTAGAAGAGCCATCTAACTAGTCAGAAAGCATATCATTAGATTTCATCTGAATCTTTTTTAGAGGTCCAGTAGTTCTTTTGAGGAGAAATGTAGTATGGAATTTTGGAAATATGGTGAAGAGACTTATTGCTCAATTAGAAATCCCCAGTTTGAAATTCCCAGACAGACCATAGTTCATGCATAAATTAGGTATATAGTGATTTGGTTTAAATGAGATATACACAAGCTGATTAAAAATAACGATCTCTATGTGAAAATTCCCTAATCTGTATCCAGATCCAGATCCTAATCTGTACGCCAGACTTTTTTCTTCGAATTATACTTAAATATTCACCTTCTTACTTTATATCTCCAATTTGTCCTCCAGAACCCTCTAATTCAATGTATCTGAAACTGTTCTCATCTTTCCCTCAAACACCGTCTTCCTTCCACATTTTGGCCTCCCAGTGAGTGGTGCGGCTCACTGGCCCATATGGGAGCCATGTGGTGATTCCTTTACTCCTCCCGATTCCTTATTGCTTGATGAAATAAACCACCAAGGAGCGTCATGCTGAATGCATGTACTTCTTTCTGCATTAAGGCCTCCATGTTCTTTCATCTGGACTGTTAACTATCTCACAGCTCTGACTCCACCCACCAATCTCCCTTTCCTCATCCATTTTTTGCTTAGTGTACTGATGCCCAATCTTTCAAGAACTGAAGTTTTCAACTGGCCTCAGGTGTGGTGCGTTGTGGAAGGCAGTGTTATATATCAGAATGGGGTTATAAGGAAAGGTTGGAGTAGTGGGGAGTATTTCAGGTTTACCAAAGGGTCTTGGGTTAAAAAGAGATTGGAATCTAGAAGGAAACATTGTTAACAATTCTAGCCTTGGCTTTGTGCTATTTTTTTCTTTTTTTTTTTTTAATTTTTTTTAATGTTTATTTATTTTTGAGACAGAGAGAGACAGAGCATGAACAGGGGAGGGTCAGAGAGAGAGGGAGACACAGAATCCGAAACAGGCTCCAGGCTCTGAGCTGTCAGCACAGAGTCTGATGCCGGGCTTGAACTCACGGACTGCGAGATCATGACCTGAGCCGAAGTCGGCCGCTCAACCGACTGAGCCATCCTGGCGCCCCTGTGCTATTTTTTTTCAATAAGAATGTTTTGGGAGACTCAGAGGGGATGTGGTTAATACAGAAAAGATTTACAGTTATGTGTATATTTTCAGTGGCACAATACTTTGCTCTTTTTTTTTTTTTTTTTTCAGGATTTGGCATGACTTCCAATATCTTCCCTGAGCTTTGAGCATCAGGTTTGAACTGGTTGCAGAAGCATATTTTGAATTGCTTACAGACCCAGGAGTGGGTTGACATAAGATTTAGAAACATGTTTTGTGTTGCGGTTGGCTACACAGGCAGTAATGGGCTGATGTCAACTTTAGTAGTGAGTTTCCCGGCATGCATTCACCTGGCTGCTGACTTTCAAAACATGAGCTGTCACTGACTGGCTGGCTTTCAGAGGCACGTTCCCTGAAGTGAGTCGTCACTGATCAATGAGATACGTTTAAAACTTGGTCTAGATTCACTTGTTTCCATGACTATAGAATTGTCATTGATTAATTAGAAAGGTTTACAATAACCGCTTCTGTGGTTTTCTGTTATCATGGCTCTAAGACAATAGTTTTTTTCTAGAAGTGTGGGGACTTTGTATTCTCACCTATCAAAATACATTCCTGTATTATATGTTTAATTGCTTACTTAGTTGTTGGTCTTCCCCACGACTTGAACTCTGAATTCAGGACCTATTTCTCTTTTTTCAGTTTATTTTGGCATACAGCATAGTGCCTGGTATACCATAGTTGTTTAATAATTATTTGCTGAGTAACTAAATGGAAATGGTTTGGAGAATATTTTCGCAAACTTGGCACAATTGAAATTTTAGGCCATATGATTCTTTGCTTGGGGAGCTGTTCTTGCACTGGAGGATGTTTAGCATCACGCCTGCCCTCTTCTCACCCGATGCCAGGGGTACTTCCTCTGTTGTGACACACAAAGTTGTCTCCAGATATTGCCAAAGGCCCCCCTGTGCAGCAAAATCCCTCAGGCTGAAAGCTACCGGGCTATATGATGAAATCCTTGGACTTTAAGAGATTGAAATAGGGATCAGAGAGATTCTATTTAGCCTTGATTCACTTTAACATAAGGACATCAACTTTGTAGAAAGATCCAGGGTTTAATAAAACTAAAGTGAGAATAAATTTAAGATGGGCATATGATTTCATTCAACATAGTTTGGGATGTTTATTTTCATGGTGGAAACAAGCCCCTTTGTTAGATGTTTATACAAAGGAATTCACTTTTTCAGTACCTAGCCCCTAGTACACTATGGTCTGCTGTGCTTGAAAACACATCTCATTTATTCACGCTTCTCCGTGCATAAATATTTAGGTGTTTGCTATTATTCCCATTTTAATAGATGAGGAAACTGAGGCTTAGTTGTTAAAGGACTTGCCCAAGATAACACAGCTGGTAAGTGACAGGTCTATTTCTCTAGCCCAGGTTTATCCGTTCACCGTATTTGTGCCTTTTCTACTTCATTTCTATTGGGGTTTAGTGTAGGAAATGGCTGGGAGGCAGGGGCATTGTTTCTCTGAGAAAGCAGTGGCCCAGATCAAAATCTGAACTTCCCAGCAGATAGTCATGGGTGAGGCTCATCTCTTGGAGGGTTCTGCGTTCTATTCCCGGGAAAGAGGCAAAAACCCCTGTTAACTGGCATCCAGTCTGGGTCGCGACACATCTCCCGCAGACCTTGAGAAAAGGGATGAATATCCTCTATTCCAATTGCTTGACACACTAAATGAAAGCATTACTCTGCTAGCAAACAGATACTACAAAGAATTTGGATGCCAATATCATTCAGCATATTGGCATTAAATAACAGTTTTTGCTTATTAAATCAATTATGTTTAGTTAAGAAATAGCTACAATAACTGGTACTCTGGCAAACAGAATGGTGTGCTGTGATGTCACATAGGTTTTTTAAAATTTCTGTCAATAATGATAAAAAATGGTATACCCTCGGAGAAAGCATTGTTAACAATTTTCTTTAATAATTCTGTGATTTTATTTTCCTGCGCGGATTGTTTTGAGAGGTTTAAAGGGGAAATAATTAATATACAAAATTTCCTCAGTGATTTATGGATTTTCCAAAGATGGAATACTTTGATTTCACGTGAAGGCCTGTCATGCATCCCAATAGCTTCCCTGAATTTTGGAGCTGTAATTTTTAGCATAACTGACAGTTTTGCAGAAGTTATATACAACTTACGTTCTTGCTTTTGTAGTAAGATTCAATTACAAGTTGAACTAAAGGGAAACCATACAGTATTTAATTAATAACAGACATTCTGATAGAAGTTTAAAATATTTTTAATGTTTATTTGTTTTTGAGAGAGAAAGACAGAATGCAAGCAGGGGAGGGGCAGAAAGAGAGGGAGACACAGAATCCCAAGCAGGCTCCAGGCTCTGAGCTGTCAGCACAGAGCCCGATGTGGGGCTCGAACCCACAAACTGTGAGATCATGACCTGAGCCGAAGTTGGACGCCCAGCCGACTGAGCCACCCAGGCACCCCCCTGATAAGAGTTTTAAATTGTAAAAGATGGGGCGCCTGGGTGGCGCAGTCGGTTAAGCGTCCGACTTCAGCCAGGTCACGGTCTCGCGGTCCGTGAGTTCGAGCCCCGCGTCCGGCTCTGGGCTGATGGCTCGGAGCCTGGAGCCTGTTTCCGATTCTGTGTCTCCCTCTCTCTCTGCCCCTCCCCCGTTCATGCTCTGTCTCTCTCTGTCCCAAAAATAAATAAACGTTGAAAAAAAAAATTTAAATTGTAAAAGATGCAGGTAAAATGCTTCAAGCCCGAATGAAATAAAGCATCCTGAAAACATCACCTATCATTGACATCACAAGGGAAATCTGCTAAGAGTACTATTTGTTTAAATAAATGACATTTATATGAGAATGCACAAGTCACCATTTCTATGCTTTTTATCTCACAAAATTATTTTTTTTTTTAATTTTTTTTTTCAATGTTTATTTATTTTTGGGACAGAGAGAGACAGAGCATGAACGGGGGAGGGGCAGAGAGAGAGGGAGACTCAGAATCGGAAATAGGCTCCAGGCTCTGAGCCATCAGCCCAGAGCCTGATGCGGGGCTCGAACTCACGGACCACGAGATCGTGACCTGGCTGAAGTCGGACGCTTAACCGACTGCGCCACCCAGGCGCCCCGTCTCACAAAATTATTTTCTGTGTACATGAGAACTTCTCTATTTGAAAGCCAACCAACCAACAAAACCTGAAAAGTAACAGGCTATGTGAATGCTCGTCTAAAGACTAATGGGGATTAAAAATAATAATGCTTGATATTTGTTTAGTATTTCACAATTCACAAAATACTCTCTACACAAACTTCCACATTTTATCTTAACAACAGCTCTGTGCAGTGATAGGTTTTTATGCAAGATGAACTATTTCTATACAAAATTATTAAATAATATTATAAACTGAGATTTAGAATTGGTACATAGTCAGGCAGTCCAAGACTCCAGGTGGGAACTTCCAAGCCCCTATTTTCATAACTGTACCTGCAGAGGAAAAGGCTGCTAGTTCATATGTTATTGTAGCAGACAATATTATTTATAGGATGCTATGCGCCAGACATAGACAGATTGGTGCCATAGATAGATTTAATATCTTTTCATTCTTACAATCACCCTGTAAGGCAGACACTATTTCTGTTTTGCAATTATGGAAACTAAGACTAAATCGCATATTTAGTGGTGCACCCAAGATCGTGAAACTTAGGAGTGACAGAGAGAGCGCAAATTGAATTCCAGGTCTATCTGATTCTACAGCCTGTTTCTTCCATAGTTTTCTGAGCTCTCTCGTTTATTATTGGCTGTTACTATTAATGCTATCATCTTCTGCTTAATTTTTTATTAATGTTTTAGTATTTTACATGGGACCATTTCTTATGTGCCTTTCATTTTTTTTATCTTACTCTATTAGTACTAATTTTTCTTTGTCTGATTTTTAATTTTTAAAAATTTGCTTTCTGTTCAAAAAGGCAGGCGGGAAGAATAGTGGTGAAAGTGATAGTAACAGGAAGGTTGCAGATGTCTGCCCCCAGCTCCCCTCTACCTCTCCCTTTAGACAGCTATACATCTCTTCTTTTTTTTTTAATATTGTTAAATGTTTTTATTTTATTTTTGAGAGAGAGAAAGAGAGCAAGTGAGAGAGGGACAGAGAGAGGGAGACACAGAATCTGAAGCAGACTCCAGGCTCTGAACTGTCAGCATAGATCCTGATGTGGGGCTTGAACTCATGAGTGGTGAGATCATGACCTGAGCCAAAGTCGGATGCTTAACCGACTGAGCCACCTAGCTGCCCCCTCTTTTAATATTCATGCAAAAAAAATTTTTTTAAATCCTTTATTTAGATTTCCTAGAATACACATAGGTTGAGAAGATCTCCCAAAGCAATGAATGCTCTCCTCATGAAGCTTACTAGACTCATGTGCAACTTGAATGTGCAATGTGAAACTTACTAGACTCAGTGCAAAGGTGGGTTCCAGTTGCAATCACTGCACAGTAAACCACCCCATTTCATGATGTAAAACAGCAACCATTTTAGTTTGCTCTCAGATTTTGTGGTCAGGGATTCAGAGAGGAAAAAGTGGACATGGTTTATCTGTGTTCCACAATGTCTGAGATCCCAGCGAAGAAGTTCTTATAGCTGGGCACTGGGAATCATCTAAAGACTCACTCACTCATATGGCTGAGAGTTGATGCTGTCTGTATGATGGGACCTCAGATGGAGCTCTTGGCTGTTTTATCCATGGCCTGTCCATGAGGTTTGTTGATCTTCCTCACAGCAGAGTGACTGGATTTAAAAGGCAAGTTTTCAAGAAAACCAAGGGGGAAGCTTTTTGCCTTTTTTGACCAGGCCTCAGAAGTCACATTATGTCACTTGTGCCTTAGTCACAAGGCCATCCCAATATGAGAGGAGGGAACATAGCTTGACCTTGGATGTGAGGAGTGTCAAAGGTGAGCACAGGGGACATAAGATATTATTGGGACCATCTTTGGAAAATATAATCTGTCACTCACACCTCTCTCACATTTAAGTATACTTACCTCCTTCCACAAGACCCCAGGTCTCATCCTGTCATCGAATCATGCCAAATTCAGCATTTGTAATCTATATCAGGTCCAGGTATAAATGAGCCTTCTCAGACTGGTTTCTTGTACACAGCTTCTTGATTACTGGTCTACTTGATCTAAGGCCTTTGAACTGAAGAGGTAAGTTATCTGAATCTCCACCCCTCCATGCACACTCCTCAAACATACAGTGATGATAGAAGCCATAGACATTTCTATACTAAAAGAGGAAAAAACACTAAACATGCAAAAGTCACTGGTCCATAGCAATTCTGAAATTCAGCTATGTTTATGTAGCCAATTCCTTAATTCGGGCTCAGTGCTAATTCCTTGGAGTTGTTCTCCATGGTTCTGGACTTTATTCCCTGGGAACTTATTTCTCTACCTTGAGTCACTCTTCCTCCTCTATAAAAAAGAGACTGTTTATACCTGAGTAGTTTTCTTCTTTCTACTCATAATAGTTTATAGATCCAAAGACTTCTCATTTTGTACAATCTCTGTCCCTTTTAATCTAAGTTGACCAATTCCTTTAAAAACTCTATGGACTTTCTATATATTCATTTATAATCTACTCCTTTAGGTAAGTGTTACTATCACAAATATTGGGGGATAAGAAATCTCTTTACCCAATGCTCTTAAGATCCTTAAAAATTCTATTTTTGAATCCAAAGGATCTAAGAGGCACACCCTTAAGATAATTAAATGGACTATGTTAAGGGGTTTAAGGGTTTAAAGAGTTTAAGACTGCCTTAAAATTTTCTGAGGTCTTAACAGAGATCTTGGAATCTCATCCTGTATTTTGTCTAATGCCTTCCTTAATTTGAGAATAATTCAAAGTCTTGAGAGGCTGAGAAGGAGAAGCAATTTTATTTTTGAACCCAGAAGTTCCTGACTCCTTTATATTTAACAGTTTATTCTTTAGTTAATTTTTCTCTTATCGCATTTTAACATAGGCAGTGAAAAGGAATCTGGTTTCATTTTTGATATTCTACCTGGAAATTCCCTTCACTAGGTCATTAATTTTATTAGGAAACTCTCTTATTTTTTATGTTATTTCAGATACTTGTGTTGCCAGACTTTCTTCTATTATGTGAAAGATGTCCTTTCCTCCAGCCTCCAGTGGCATTTTCCTGACTTTCTTTAAGCCCTCACTGACAGCCCCATTAAGGCACTTCACGCTTCTGTTGAAGTCTTCTGGGTTCTTCCAGCTTCCACCAGAGGCTCACTCCCAAACCACTGCTCTGTGTCCCTGGTGCCCAAATCTGTCCTAGTTACCACTGTTGCTTAACAAACCACCCTAGACCCCGTGTCATAAAACAACAACGATTTTATTATGCTTACAGATTTTGTTTAGCAAATTGGAATGGACACATAAAAAGTGGCTTACCTCTGCTCCACAATGTTTCAGTCTTAGCTGGAAAAACTCAAAGGCTGGGCATAATTGACAACTAAGAACTGGTGACTTGATTCCAAGAATGAATGTCCCAAGAGAATCAAGCAGTAACTATATTGCCTTTTGTGAACTCACCTCAAAAATCAATTAATATCCTTTCTGCCATATTACAAAACCGTGGAGCCAACTTTGCAAAATATATTCTGCCAGACTAGCTTTTCCCAATATTACCCAGTCCGTCTCTTTATGAAAAGTGCTTTGGATTTTTGACAAACTTTCCAATAATATGCTACCTGTAAGAAGAGAAGATAATTTGGAAGTTCAGTCTCAGAAGAGAACCCGCATGCATCAATCATCTCTATACATTTGTTGTAAACTGGTTGCTATTGAACTTCTTGAAAAATATTCACAGAAGAAGAAGGCATATTGGAAAGTTAGAAGCTAGGGTTCTGTTACTTCCCTTTAAATTGATCTGACTTGGAGAAGTTTGTGTCTAGCGACATTCTGGAATGTGAAACAGCATCCTTTTTTATGACAACCAGTTAGTTGATCAAGAGAATTTCTAACCATTATCAAATAAATACATCCTTGTTATTTCTTACACTGGAGCACAGATATTTAGAACTGACCTTATGAGAAGCAGCTTTTTTTTTTGAAAATCAACTCTAGCATTTTGGAAATTCTTTTCTCTTAGTCATCAACTTTATTAGGGAAATTTCTTATTTTTCATGACTTTGAATTTGAGACTCCTCATATTTGGAATTTATTTTTTTCTGCAAACTATTATGTATAATATGCTTTGTTTTATTTTAGTTTTCATTTGGCAGGCCCGTGGAACTCTAGTTCTTGATTTTCTTGTTGTTTTGCAGCAACCAGCCTACTTACTTGGTCTATCCCAAGTGATTGAATTTCAGATGTGCCCATTGGTTCTAGATTAAGCCATACAATCTCAAACAGAACTTCAGTTTTTCATGAAAATTTTTCCAGCTATTTTTGTAACTAATGGTGTAATTGCCCTTAAAAAATTAAAAAAAAAATAGAATTAGCTGTTCCCCTAGAAAGAGATTTTCATAAACAGGGGCCTTACTAGATAGCATGGCTCACTTAAATTGTTAGAAGTGCCCAAAAACGTGACCCTTTTCACTTTTTGTAAGTTTTGGTCCTTCTAGAAAAGTTCTCCTAAACATCAGGAGAAATTAATCTTGAATTTCCTCAAACCTGTGTTTGTCTTCTAACTGAGGAACTACAGAATATTTATTTTGTGAAAATTTTGGATTTCTGAAGAATTAATTCATCAATCCTCAGAGCTTAAGCTATGGTGATAATTCTTCTAATTTTATGTTGTATATGTCTGAGACACTCAACTGAATTAACTGTTCATGCCCCGCAGAGAGACCTGGCACACCGCTGCCCAGCTGATTGATTTTATTTCTCACCTAGTTCTGTGAAGGAACACTTCTTTCAAGCCGCCCCCTAACTAAGCCTTTGGATCCTGAGTTAAAACCCATTCATTTCCTGACTTCACTTCGTCTGCTGATAGCTCATTAGCATCTTACCTCTAAGTTACTATTGCAGATGACTTGATCATGAAGTCATCTTGCTGTGTCTCCACTTTCCAAATTAGCCTAGATCTGAGGTGTCAAGCAGGTGGCACACAGGATGCTACACCTTTGTTCTTTGCCCAAAGCACACACTGCTATGGGACCCCTGCCCTCTTTCCAGCTGACCTCAGACCCATACTGTGTGTATCTGTCTCAACACAGCATGCAAGGAAGCCGTTCTAAACTGTGTGGAAATGGCATACAAAGTAATTCCTGTTTGCCACGCCAGGCCCAGTTGATGCCATGTTTTGAAGAGCATGAACTTGATCTGCAAACTTAGGCTGAGTTTTCAAACCTGAAGCTTCATACCAAGGTCAATGAAGCTTTATACCAATTCCTTTCTGGTCAAAACTGGAGGACTTGTCACCCTGCTTTCCAGCTCATCCATTAGTAGTTTGTTACTTTTGGTTCTACATAGCTTCTCTGGTAAATTATATATAATTTACCTTCTACTTATAGCTGTCTTGTTTGTGTATGTGGTGTGCACTTAGGTTTTTGGTACTCTTGGATGACCTTTTAACCTTTATTTATCATAAAAAAAAGACTATGTTCGTTGTGGAGATATTATATCTGAATGGTTGGCAGGTGAAATGATTGACTACCTGGAACTCTTGAAAGCTGAGAGGATTGTTCTCTAGAGTGCCATTCCTAGAGAGGCAGATGTGTCCTTTTTATAAGACAATTCTTTTCCAAATAATTTATAAACAGATTCTGGGAGTACTGAAGTGTGACACAAAAAAATGCTCAAGTTGGAAATTTTACTTTTGCTTCTGTTCTTTGAGCTGTTATAAAATTCTAGTAAAAATAACACATGGTATTTACTGACCATAGTAGCAGGAGCTATAATAAGAGCTTTGCACACATTATCTTATTTAATTTTCACAAATGCAATGAGATGGGTTAACCACCATTTTACAAATGAGGTTGTGGGTCTCAGAGAGGTTAAATAAATTGCCCAAGAACACGAGAGCTGGTAGATGGTTCTGCTTGGTTTTTAACTGCTCAAAGTTAATTTCTTCCAAGACTAAGCTCTCCACTAACTTTCTCTGATGTAGCAACCGGCTCCATGCTTGCTGTCTGCCTTACAATGGATAACCTGGTTTAGGAAGAAAACACTTTTTCTATTGCCAGATTCATGCCATGGCTGTCACAGAGTCTTCATAAGTAGACAGGGCTGAGGGAGCTTTCAATTTAGCAGTAACTCTTGACTATCTGAAGACCTCTTGAGATTCTGTTTTCCGGGCTTTGAAAGTGGTGCTTTCTTATATCTCTTAACAATTATTGACAAGTTAAAAACTGTTTTATCTGCTTTCTGTGGGCAAATTCAGGCTTCACCTTCTCGTTCCTTCTGACCTGACTGGGGCATTCAGTGCAATCAACCATGTATTGATCAAGTAAGCCAGGCAACTCAACTCTAGAAACAGCCCACACAAGATCTTACAAAATTTAAATCTTATAAATCTCCTATTGCCTTCACAAAACTCCAGAATAGTGCCTCATGGGAGAGTATCCTAGTTTGGCAATCACTTATGGTAATAATGATGTATTCCAGTGCATGACAAATCACATTAGAAACTAAAACTAGTACTTAAAAAGTTTGTTTTATTACTTTATTTTAATCAAATTATTTTTTTTCTTTTAATTTTTTATTTAAATTCTAATTGGTTAACATACATATTGGTTTCAGGAATAGAATTCAGAGATTCATCACTTATATACAACACCCAGTGCTCATTGTAACAAGGGCTTTCCTTAGTTTCCATCACCCATCTAGCCCATCACCCACCCCCTGCCCTCCAGCAATCCTCAGTTTGTTCTCTATCTTTAAGAGTCTCTTGTGGTTTGTTTCCCTCTCTCTTGCCCCCCCCCCCCATATGTTCATCTGTTTTGTTTCTTAAATTTCACATATGAGTGAAATCATGTGGTATTTGTCTTTCTTTGACTGACTTATTTCAGTTGGCATAATACACTCTAGCTCCATCCACATCGTTGCAAATGGCAAGATTTCATTCTTTTTGA
This sequence comes from Puma concolor, assembly GCF_028749965.1. Taxonomy (NCBI): domain Eukaryota; kingdom Metazoa; phylum Chordata; class Mammalia; order Carnivora; family Felidae; genus Puma; species Puma concolor. The sequence goes on along the minus strand of NC_141673.1, from coordinate 53,711,769 downwards.
AGGCTGAGTAATATTTCAGTGTGTGTGTGTGTGTGTGTGCATGTATCACATCTTCTTTATCCATTCATCAGTCAATGGACATTTGGTCTCTCTTCATAGCTTAGCTATTGTTGATAATGCTGCTATAAACATAGGGGTGCGTGTGCCCCTTCAAATCAGTATTTTTGTATAGGTATGGTGGTATCTCATCGTGGTTTTGATTTGTATTTCCCTGATGATGAGCGATATTGAACATCTTTTCATGTGTCTGTTAGCCATCTAGGTGTCTGCTTTGGAAAAGTGCTGATTCATGTCTTCTGACCACTTCTTCACTGGATTATTTGTTTTTTAGGTGTTGAGTTTGATAAGCTCTGTATAGATTTTGGACACTAACCCTTTATCTGATATGTCATTTGCAAACATCTTCTCCCATTCCGTTGGTTGCCTTTTAGTTTGGTTGATTGTTTCCTTTGCTGTGCAGAAGGTTTTTATCTTGACGGAGTCTTAATAGTTGATTTTTGCTTTTGTTTCCCTTGCCTCTGGCTATGTGTCTAGTAAGAAATTGCTATGGCTGAGGTCATAGAGGATCCTGCCTGTGTTCTCCTCTAAGATTTTGATGGTTTCCTGTCTCACATTGAGGTCTTTCATCCATTTTGAATACAAATTAAGTAATTTTAAACATTAGTTAAAATGTAATTTGTAAGCTCAGTGGTGTGGCTTTGAGGAAAATATAACTTTGTGAAATAGAAGTATCTTAATCATTGAAAAAAATCTGACTTTAAGTATAATTGGAAAGTTCAAAATCACAAGTATTTTGAAATAGAATTGTCTATGAGTAAGTAGAACAGAGGATATATTTATCCCCAATGTGGTATCAGATATCATAATTTACTTTTCAAATATAATAATTGAACCAGTACATATATAAGAATATTTGTTTTTACTATGAAAATGTAAAAAATATTTTTATAAACTATAATTTCGTGAGTTAACTTGAAGTGCAACATACTGGCAGTGGCTTAAAATTAGTAGTTAATTATAATATCATTTGAAAATAGAACAAGCGTAATTTCTTACCAACCTTTTTAAAATATTAAAAATACGGGGGCACCTGCATGGCCCAGTCAGTTCGATCCCCACGTCAGGCTCTGTGCTGACAGATTGGAACCTGGAGTCCTCCTCAGATTCTGTGTCTGTCTGTCTCTCTCTCTCTCTCTCTCAAAAATAAATAAACATTAAAGAAATTTTTAAAGGATTAGAAATACATTATTTGATGTGAGTCTCAGAACAATAGCATAGAATATCATTTGCATTTTTTATTGCTTTAAGTTTTTTTCTGTTATGATGCTCCCCCTGTATTTTTAAGTTTTATAATATGTGCATTCAATGTTTTTCCTGGAAAAGGTTTTGATAGTAAATATCAAAGTTAATTAGAAGAAATTCATGGAAAACTATGAAAAATATGAACAAAATCAGCCTTCTTTTATCACTGATGGCACACATTTTATTATGAAATCTTATTTATTATACATCTATTTCCTGTATCATCTTGTATGGTACAGAAGCCCCGGAATATAGGGTACAGCTTTAGTCATCCTTGTTTTCTTAAGTTCCAAATGAATTCCATAAAATAGATATTTTATTATTTCTTTCCTTTTTTCATGTTGAAGAAGCTAAAGTCAGAGAGACTTTCTAAAAAGGTGGTGATTATAATTATGAAATGCCAGAGAAGACAATATAAGAATTGAAAATATTTGAGAGGGCTCTGACATTTAGAGGATGGCTAATTTTGGTTTTTTGCTTGTCTTGTTTTCTGTGGATCTTCTGCCTTCCAGTTACTAATTAAATATTGGAATTCTTATATCAAAATCTTTTTCTTTGAGTTTCTCAGTCTCAAACTTGACTAAGTAAAAAGGTTACTATTAGAAGACTAATAAATAATACTTTTTTGCCTCCCTTGTTTTCAGAAGCAATTGAGATAGATGTATAAGAGTCAGATACATGGAAAACAAAATACTTGTTTATGTATCACTATAACTGATAAGTCTTAGATTAGAGGATGTTGCTTGGATAGGCAGCCCCGATGGGCTGAGGGTACCCTGTCTGAGCGTAGACATCCAAAACAGAGGGATCCCAGAAGGGGTGAGACAAGCAATTTATATTCTTATTCCCTTCAGAAAAAGAGAGTCAAAGTGTGGGGAACAACCACAAGTCTAACTGTCACCTCATGGGCATGCAAAACCAGAGGAATATAATCATCTCTATCCTGTTGTAGCTGGACATAATGTAGCTCTAAAATGCTCTGTGTGTTGGAGGTGAACAACTTACCCTGCCTAATCCCAGGTGACACATTGATTCCAGTGTCAAACTCAGTTTCTTAGCCCAGTGCCTCATCATCCCCATGTGCACCTGCATTTCTCTTCTTCACCACTTCTGCTTGGGGTGATCTAATGCTCCTGGGGCCTTATGTGCTTTTCTGATATCAGTAGAAAACTATCTGTCATGATCTCCTGCTGGCTTTAAGCGAGGAGTGCCACACACTGTTAAGAAAATTTGTCCAAGACTTAAGGACAGGCAAAAGGAAATCCTGGGTGTCCTTTTAGTAGAACGGTCAGCATTGTCATTGTGTGCACCTTCGATTGATTTTCTGTTGACTAGCCTATTTTACAACTTAAAGTCATTTGTACCATAATATGAAATTAAATATATATCCTATCTGTCCTCTGAGTATTTGCATTTGAGTTCTTATAACTGTCATGAAAGAAAACTTTCGTCATATGTTAGGAAGACATTAGCAGCCAGGTGAGTGGGAGGTAAGACGAAAAGTGGCAAAAGTCCCACAGCCCTGCACTCTGGTGTGACTTCCCTTCTCAGTCAAGCTTGCCTCTGTCCCAGCATGGTGGGCCCCTTCCCCCAGGAGACTAGCACAAGCCCCTGCCCACACCACATCCTGAAAGCCTGGAGTTTTAAAAGTCAGCAGGCTTGGCTGATAGAGCCTCAGGGGCACTGCACTGCTCCTGGAGAGAAGGCAGGCAGGCAACCCAGAGGCAGACAGTGTGGAAACAGTGATTTGAAACACCTGGGACATATTGGGGGAGACTATTTTCTCTTCTCAGAGTGCTTCCCTGAAAGGCAGCATTCACAGAGATGCCTCTCCAGGGACAATGAGCTTGTTGGTGCCATTTCCCTTCCCTGCCCTTCAGTATAAACACAGAGCCACTCATAGGAATCAGCACAGTGCCACTGGATGCCTAGCCTGCTCACACCAAGTCTTACACCTCTGCACCCTGGTGGCACTGCCCTTCTTGGTCAAGCTTGCCTCAGTCTCAGCACAGTGGGCCCCTTCCCCAGAAGACCAGGACAGACCCCTATCCACATCACGTCTCCTAGCTAGAGAGTTCTGCAGGGCTTCAGTTCTAGTAGAAGTAGTATCAGGTCTCATTTCACAAGCAGACCAGAGCACACCTAGTTAAAGCTCATCCCATTCTGGCCAAGGACCAAACACTGCCTGCTGTATGCAAGGAGAGCTTCTGCAAACACCTGGCCTGAAGGATAGAGCAGCTAAAACACAATAGCAGAGCACCTGCAGCACCACTAGAAACATTCCCTGAAGCACCAGGCCCTGGGAACTATAAGACTTCTTCTTCATAAAGCCATTAATTTCAGGAGCACGAAACATAATGGGCTTTTCTAACACACAGAATGCAGAGACTTAGGCAAAATACCAAGATGGAAGAATTCACCCCAAATGAAAGAACATGGTAAGGTCATGGCCAGAGATCTAAGCAAAACAGATATAAATAACATGCCTGATGGAGAATTTAAAGCAATAATCATAAGGATACTAGCTGGGCTTGAGAAGAGAATGGAAGACTTTAGGGAGACCCTTACCACAGAGAATTAAAATAGAATCAGTCAGAAATGAAAAATGTAATAACTGAGATTGAAAACAGGTTTGATGCAATGAACACAAGGCTGGAAGAAGCAGAGGAACAAATAATTGATATAGATGACAGAATAATGGAAAATAATGAAGCTGAACAAAGGAGAGAAAGAAGAATTATGGAATATGAGACTAGACTTAGGAAACTCAGTGACTCCGTCAAACATAATAATATTCATATTATAAGAGTCCCAGAAGAAGAGAGACAAAAAGGAGCAAAAAAATTATTTGAGGAAATAATAGCTGAACACTTCCCTAATTTGAGAAATGAAACAGACATTTAGATCCAGGAGGTACAGAGAACTCCCATAAAAATCAACAAAAGCAGGCCAACACCAAGGCATATTGTAATTAAGTTTGGAAAATGTAGCAATCAAGAAGAAGTCTTAAAAGCAGAAAGACAAAAGAAGTCCTTAAATTACAAGGGAAGACCCAGAAGGCCAGCTGCAGATTTCTCAACAGAAGCTTGGCAAACCAGAAGGGAGTGGCATGATATATTCAAAGTGCTGAATGGGAAAAGTCTGTAGCCAAGAATACTCTATCCAGCAAGGCTATCATTCAGAATAGAAGGAGAGATAAAAAGTTTCCCAGACAAACAAAGACTAAAGGAGTTCATGAACACTGAATAAGTCCTGCAGGAAATATTAAAGGAGACTCTTTGAGTGCAAAGGAAAGACCAAAAGTGACAAAGAATAGAGAGGAACAGAGAAAATCTCCAGAAACAATGACTTAACAAGTAATACAATGGCACTAAATACATATCTATCAACAATTACTTTGAATACAAATGGACTAAACACTTAAAAAAAAAAAAAGACTTAGGATGTCAGAATAGATAAAAAACCAAGACCCATCTATATGCTACCTGCAAGAGACTCATTTACACCTAAAGACACCTGCAGATTGAAAATGAGGGGATGGAGAAACATTTACATCAAATGGACATCAAAAAAAAAGCCAGGAAGACTTATATCAGACTAATTACATTTTATACCAAAGACTGTAACAAGAGACAATGACACTGTATAATAATAAAGGGGACAATCCAACACACAGATAAAACAATTTAAATATTTATGCACCCAACATGAAAGCACCCAAAAATATAAAAAGATTAATAACAAACATAAAGGAACTAATAGATAATAATACAATAATAGTAGGGAACTTTAACACCCTACTTATATCAATGGATGGATCATCTAAACAGAAAATCAACAAGAAAACAATGGCTTTGAATGACACACTGGACCAGATGGACTTAACAGATATATTCAGGAATTCCATCCTAAAACAGCAGAATACACATTCTTTTAAAGTGCACATGGGATATTTTCCAGAATAGATCACATACTAGGTCACAAATCAGGCCTCAACAAGTGCAAAAAGATTGAGGTCATACCACGCATATTGTCTGACCACAATGCTATAAAACTTGAAGTCAACCACAAGAAAAAACTTGGAAAGATCACAAATACATGGAGGTTAAGCAACATGCTACTAAACAATGAATGATTCAACCAGGAAATCAAAGAAGTTTAAAAAATACATGGAAACAAATGAAAATGAAAACACAATGGTACAAAACCTTTGAGATGCAGCAAAAGTGGTTCTAAGAGGGAAGTATATAGCAATACAGGCTACCTTAAAAAGCAAGAAAAATCTCAAATAAACAACCTAAACTTACACCTAAAAAAAGCTAGAAAAACCAATAACAAATGAAGTCTAGAGCCATCAGAAGGAAAGATTGGAGCAGAAATAAATGATATAGAAACTAAAACAATAGGACAGATCAATGCAACCAGGAGCTGGTTCTTTGAAAAAATTAATAAAATTGATAAACCTCTAGCCAGACTTATCAAAAAGAAAAGAGAAAGGACCCAAAAATAAAATCACAAATGAGAGAGGAGAAATATAAACCAACACCACAGATATATAAACAATTATAAGAGCATTTTATGAAAAACTATATGCCAACAAATTGGAAAACCCGGAAGACGTGGATAAATTCCTAGAAACATATAAACTACCAAAACTGAAACACGAAGAAATAGAAAGCTTGAACAGACCAATAACCACAAAGAAACTGAATCAGTAATAAAAAATCTCCCAACAAACACAAATCCAGGGCCAGGTGGCTTTATTGGTGAATTCTATCAAACATTATAGAAAAGATAATACCCATTCTTCTCAAACTATCCCAAAAAGTAGAAAAGGAGAGAAAATTTTCCAAATTCATCCTATGAGAACAGCATTGCCCTGGTACCAAAATCAGGTAAAGGCTTCACTAAAAAATAAAACTACGGGCCAATATCTTTGATGAACATGGATGCAAAAATTCTCCACAAAATGCTAGCAAACCAAATCCGACAGTGCATTAAAACAATCATTCACCATGATCAAGTGGGATTTATTCCTGGGCTGCAAATTTGGTTCAATATTTACAAATCAATCAGATATTGACACATGACATCAATAAATAGATGCAGAAAAAACATTTGACAAAGTTCAATATCCATTTATGATAAAAACCCTCAATAAAGTAAGGTAAGAGGGAACATACCTCAACATAATAAAGGCCATATATGAAAAATCCACAGCTAATATCATCCTCAATAGTGAAAAATGGAGAGCTTTTCCTCAGGAACAAGATAAGGATGTCCATTTTCACCACTGTTACTTAACATAGTGTTGGAAGTCCTACCCACAGCCATCAGACAACAAAAAGAAATAAAATGCATTCAAATTGGCAGGAAGAAGTAACACTTTCACTATTTGCAGATGACATGATATTCTGTATAGAAAACCCAAAAGACCACCAAAAATTTGCCAGAACTGATCAAATGAATTCAGTAAAGTCACAGGATTCAAAATCAATGCACAGAAATCTATTGTATCTCTATACACCAATAATGAAGCAATAGAAAGAGAAATCGAGGAATCAATCCTATTTACAATTGTACCAAAAACCATAAGATACCTGGAATAAACATAACCAAACAGGTAAAAGACCTGTACTATGAAAATTATAAAATGCCCATGAAAGAAATTGAACATGACACAAAGAAATGGGAAAACATTCCATGCTCATGCATTGGGAGAACAAATATCATTAAAATGTCTATATTACCCAAAGCAATCTACACATTTAATACAATCCCTATCAAAATACCACTGGTGTTTTCCCTATGAAAATACCACTAGCTAGAACAAACAGTCCTAGAATTTGTATGGAACCACAAACAAACAAACAAACAAACAAACAAACAAACAACCCTGAACAGCCAAATCAACCTTGGAAAAGAAAAGCAAAGCTGTAGGCATCACAATTCCAGACTTCAAGTTATATTTCAAAGCTGTAGTGATCAAGACAATATGGTACTGACACAAAGATAGACACATAGATCAATGGAACAGAACAGAAAATCCAGAGATGAACCCACAACTATATGATCAATTAATCTCAACAAAACAGGAAATATATTCAATAGAAAAAAAGAGTCTCAGGGTGCCTGGATGGCTCAATGGGTTAAGCGTCTGACTTTGGCTCAGGTCATGATCTCTCCATTTATGAGTTCAATCTGCTTCAGATTCTGTGTCTCCCTCTCTCTCTCTCTCTGCCCCTCCCCTGCTCTCTCTCTCTCCCCTCAAAAATAATTAATAAAACATTGAAAAAAAAGTCTCTTCAACAAATGGTGTTGGGAAAGCTGGACAACATGGGAAAGAATTTAACTGGACCATTTTCTTACACCATATACAAAAATAAATTCAAAATGGAATAAAGACCTAAATGGGAGGCAGGAAACCATCAAAATCCTTTACGAGAACACGGGCAGTAACCTGTTTGTCATTGGCCATAGCAACTTCTAACTAGATATGTCTCCCAAGGCAAGGGAAATAAAAGAAAAAATAAGCTATTTGGGGCTTCATCAAAATAAAAAGCTTCTGCACAGGGAAGGAAACAACAAAATTAAAAGGCAAACTATGGAATGAGAGAAGATAGTTGCAAATTACATATCTGATAAAGTGTTAGTATCCAAAATGTATAAAGAATTTATCAAACTCAACATTCAAAAAACACAAATAATCCAGTGAAGAAATGGGCAAAAGACATGAATAGACACTTTTCTAAAGAAGACATCCAGATGGCTAATAGATACATGAAAAGATGTTCAACATCACTCATCATCAGGGATATACATATCAAAACCACACTGAAATACCACCTCCACTGTTGGTGGGAATGCAAACTGGTGCAACCACTCTGGGAAATAGTGTGGAGGTTCCTCACAAAATTAAAAATAGAACTACCCTATGACCCAGCAATTGCACTACTAGGTATTTACCTAAAGAATACAAATCTAATTCAAAGGGATACATGCACCCCAATGTTTGTAATAGCATTATCTATAATAGCCAAATTATGGAAAGAGCCCAAATGTCCATTGACTGATGAATGGATAAAGAGGATGTGGGGACGCCTGCGGAACTCAGTCAGTTGAGCGTCTGACTTTGGCTCAGTTCAAGCCCTGCATCAGACTCCGTGTTGACAGCTCAGAGCCTGGAGCCTGCTTCAGATTCTGTGTCTCCCTCTCTCTCTCTGCCCCACTCACACTCTATCTCTCTCTATCAAAAATAAACATTTTTAAAAAAGAGGATGTAGTATGTGTACATATACATATATGTGTGTGTTTTTTATATATATATATACATATATATATGTATATATATATATGTATATATATATATATGTATATATATATATATACTGGAATATTACTCAGCTATGAAAAAGAATGAAATCTTGCTATTTGAAATGATGTGGATGAAGCTAGTGTATTATGCAAAGTGAAATAAGTCAATCAGAGAAAGACAACTACCATATGATTTTACTCATATGTGGAATTTAAGAAACAAAACAAATGATTATAGGAGAAAAAAGAGAGAGGAAAACCAAGAAACAGACAATAGAGAACAACTGATGATTAATAGGGGAGGGAGGGTTGGGAGGATGGGAGATATGGGTAGGTGATAGGGATTAAGGAGAACACCTGTGATGAGCATGGGGCGTTGCATGGAAGTGTTGAATCACTAAATTGTACACCTGAAATTAATATTATACTGATGTTAACTAACAGGAATTTAAATAAAAACTTTAAAAAAAAGAAGTGGCCAGTCCCCTAAAACTGCAGAATCTTCCTAATGCCATGCAAAAAGTCAACTCTAGGGAAGAAAATCATAAAATGCCTTGCAGATTTTATCCTTAATATATGCTTTCTTATGTTCCTTTCTTTTTATAAAATTGACAATATGTCTAACGAAAGTGATTTACTTAATGCTAAAGTAAAGAGCAAAAACCACCTTGTAGGAAACTGATAGTAATGCCAGTGATTCTTGTCCATAACAATGCAAATGAGTTTCATCAGTAGGAATGTAGTTGATTTCTACCTTATGGAAAAGGTAATTCCATTCGTTGTGTTTTATGGTCCTATGGGTTAATCATCAGTCTTGCATCTTATAGCAAATTCAGTTCAGCATTCCCAACTGCCTATGTATTACTTTTCTTCAAATTCTACTCTGAACAGATTTTAATGTCTTCCCTGTTCTGTCCTTAATTAATAAGATGAATACACCCTTAATATGTGTTCATTTTACATTTGCATGAGACTCAAGATTTTCTCTTTTTAAAATTTAGACTTTAGCAGTCCTACATAGTCTTGGAGATATGACTCTGTCTTTGCTATCATCCTATGCTGAGGTCCGTGGTTTTTCCAGCTGGTCCTCTGTTCTCCTGTCACAGGCAAGGCATGGTGATGGCTCCAGACTAGGGGTGAAGGAGGAACACTCAGTGTTTCCTCTTGCTTTGGTTCCTCTCCTCTCTTGCTAATATGGCTCATCTTAGACTTATTCAGATCTACCACCTGTCCCCAGCTTGACTGCCCATGTTTTAGGTCTCTACTTTGGACTTCCCTACGCTTCATCATGAAGACTGACTTCCTGGTCTCCTGTAAGTCCTCAGCTACTTCTTTCCCACCTTGGGCACTCAAAAATGTCTTTTAATCTCCTCTGTGTTCATAGGGAGTTAAGCCCAGTGGGCTATCGCAGATTCTCTCTGCTTATACACACTGTACTATCATACATAATCTATTGCCTCCATGATGGGTATGTCTAGTGACACTCCACAAAGACTTTTCCTTTTAGAATTCCAAGCTGGAAATGGGACACAACTCTCTTCTACTTTTGAATTTCCAAATATATCTAGGAGTTTCTTTCTCCTCCTCCTTGTGGCTTCAAACTTAAAATGTGGTGGGCAAAAAGGAGGGATCCACACTAAGATCCAAGTTTCTTGATCTTTTCTCCAAACTTTTTCAAAACTCCTCTCCACTATCTAGAAAGTGTCCTTATTAGGTGGGAGGACTCTTCTCCAGCAGTCTTACAGCCCAAATCCTTTCCACCCTGTGATCCAAGGCATGGTAAACTCTATTCCCTATACCAGTCAGGCTTTGCTCCTAAAAGCAAACCCAGATTTTAGAATACCTAAAAAACCTCTTCTTTTTCAAGATTTGTCATTTGCAAATCAAACATTCTTAGGATTTTATACTGTTCATCGGCTATGAACCTAGCTCTATTTTGTTTTATAATTTTTTTACGTGTTTATTTCTGAGAGAGAGAGTGTGTGAGCAGGTGGTGGGGGAGGATAGAGAGAGAGGGAGACAGAGGATCTGTGCCTCAGCACAGAGCCGGAAGCAGGGCTCAAACTCACCAACCGTGAAATCATGACCTGAGCTGAAGTCAGACACTTAAACAACTGAGCCACCCAGGCGCCCCCCACCCCCAGCTCTATTTTAAAGTTCAAAGCTGAACAGTGTTTCGTTTCCGGATGGTTTTGCACCTCCCCTCTTCTTTCCTCCAGTTACCTCTTCCATGTGCACAGAGCAGGGAATGACACTCTCTACAACAGGATCCCTGCCAGGCAACATGAAGAGCTAGGAATTCGTGAAAATAAAAAACACACCAGTTGATACTTTAAGTACTTCTGCATGCATCATTACTTTTCAAGATATGAGATAATATTAATGTAGTTTAGTCCCACTGATGCTTTAAATGCATCTCAAAAAAAATCGTTTGGAGCTTCACGTGAGGTGTTGTATGAAAATTCTCTTAATATATGTCAGATTAGGAAATGGACTAGGAAGCCTCTGCCTGGCCTCCCATATTCTTTGCATTTTGATCCAGACGTCTGAGAGTATTAATATTCTTGTTGCAATGCTCTGGTTTCTCTTCAAATCGCATAAATCTTTCGCCTTTTAATATTCTTATTGCAAATAGTAAATTGCACTCTCTCAAAGGATAACATTTAAAAGTAATCCTATCTTAAGATGTCTAACGAAATGAATGAAGGGTATAAACTCTTATAAATGAGGTTACAGTCTCCAAGTGGTTCTTATTAAGAACCACAGAAAGTCTTCTCTTTTAGAAGTGTTTTAGATATTCTAATACATTTTATGAGGTAACATAACCCAGCTGTTAGCTGCTTTTCTCCACCCCCAAAGTACCAAGAGACCTAAAATTTACCCCTTAGTAGCAATTGCTTTAGGACGATGATTTCTTTGGAAAGGAAAAATGAGCAAGCACAGCAGACATCCTGGGGAGCTGTAGAAAGAGAGATAATATGATGAGGTCTTATGTAGCTTGAAAATGAGTCGCAAATATTTCTTTTTTAAAAATGTTTATTTATTTATTTTGAGAGAGAGAGAGAGAGAGAGGGAGGGGGAGAGAGAATCCCAAGCAGACTCCGTGCTGTCAGCCAAGAGCCTGATGCAGGGTTCAATCCCATGAACCATGAGATCATGACCTGAACCGAAATCAAGAGTCAGAGCTTAAGTGACAAACCACCCGGGAGCCCCTGACTCTGAAATACTTCTGAAACTCCTCCCCAATACCCCTTTGAAGGAGAAGTCTACCTTCCCAAGATAGGCAATTTCAAGAGAGTATTTTCAGTCCTTCATCTTGTGCATACAGTGCGAAGCAAAACATTAAAAACATTAAAAGCCTGTAGTGCAGGGTTTTAGAACATTTACTTTTAATTAAAAGCAACCCAACATTAACAAAAAAAAGTATATTACCCCTTTCCCCTGACATTTGAAATTCTCAATAGAATCTTTTCTGAAGTATTTAAATAAACATCCACCATATTAGCTTTCTTTCTTTGGGGAGGTTTTAATAAATCTGAGCACAGAACAAGCCAGAGTAAAGATATATTTACTAATCTATTGCTATTCATTTTGTTTCTCTTTCTCCTTCTTCCACCTTTTTCCGCTACATCTAGGGCCTTGTGGAGGTGCCATTCTGATTGAAGAGTCTATTTTAATTAAAAGTACTTTCAATTTTTTTTTTTTTTTTTGTAGGGCAGAGAAATGCCTTCAGAGGCCAGACAAGTAACATTTATTCCAGGTATAGAACAGTAGGAAGTGAGGGAATTTGTACTTAAATAATTAAGTCCATATTTTCCATAGAAATATTCACATAAAATAAAAAATTCATGGTGTTCTGATCAAATGAAACAGGGGTACAGGGTTATCAAATTTCACTCTCATTATAGCGCACACTCAAAATCAGAAATCCTAATGCTTCTGAGGCTTGCCGCTGGCAGAACAGCTCTTACTTCTTTCATGCTCCTCTCTCCTAGGGCTGCTCCCAGTGCTATTTGTTGGAATTCAGCCGTGGGCTTAGCCAGTTCTAATGGTCCCGTGAGCTTTGTGCTGTGAATATTTTGGCTCGATTCCTTCTGTTTGTGCAATAAAGAACTAACCTGCACAATACAAACTTTCATATACCATATCTCTTTATATTTTGCCTGGTGATGAAACAAACTGGAAAGTCTCATTTCTTATAGTAAAGTCATTACTTAAAAAAAAATTCTCTCTCTTCTCTGTTTCTTAAATATTTAGCCAGCTTTGCCTCTTAATGTCAGGCATTCTTTCATAGTAGCAGTTCATGAACTTTCAATTAATCTTGAATGGTTACTCAGTAAGTGAATGGATTTGCTTCTGCAGGGTTTCAACAAAGGTTGCATGACTGAAGGTCCTCTTCAAGGGGTACTCACTCCTGTCACCTTGTCTTCAAACCCATTGGTCTTACGGGAGTGCTGCCCTAACTGGGAAAGAATTTGAAGCGGTTGTTGTTGAAGGAAGAAGATTTTCTTTTGAATTACCTATTGAAATGTTCTTTAATTTTTTTTTTTTCCTTTAGGCATTTTCCCACATGGTATTTCATGTACTGTGTATCTTATTTGCTTTCTGACTGACTGGCTATCTTCAATTCTAGATCCATTAATGGAAAAATGTTTTTTTAAGAAATTGAATTTTAGGGGTGCCTGGGTGGCTCAGTGGGTTGAGTGTCCAACTCTTGATTCTGGCTCAAGTCATGATCTCACAGTTCATGAGTTCGAGCCCCTGTCAGGCTCTGTGTTGACAGCATGGAACCTGCTTGATATTCTCTTTCTCTCTCCCTCTCTCTCTGCCCCTTCCCTGCTCTCTCTCTTTCTCTCAAAATAAATAAATAAGCATTTTACAAAGGAGAAATTGATTATAGCTCAGTTTGAGTAGGCTTCCTTTTTTAGTATTACTAGATACCCAAAAGGTTGGAAATTTCTCATAACTTCTCTTTTGTCCTCAACAACTAAGTCAGCTGATTATAACTGTTTTTTTTTTTTTTTTTTTTCAGAGAGATCTTCTTTGAATCCTGTTTCTGGTTGAATGAGTTTTTTTTAATATATGAAATTTATTGTCAAATTGGTTTCCATACAACACCCAGTGCTCATCCCTAAAGATGCCCTCTTCAATGCCCATCACCTACCCTCCCCTCCCTCCCACCCCCCATCAACCCTCAGTTTGTTCTCAGTTTTTAAGAGTCTCTTATGCTTTGGCTCTCTCCCACTCAGGATCTACATAAGTTTCTTAGGATCTACATAAGACTGAAAACATATGGTATCTGTCTTTCTCTGTATGGCTTATTTCACTTAGCATGACACTCTCCAGTTCCATCCACATTGCTACAAAGGGCCATATTTCATTCTTTCTCATTGCCACATAGTACTCCATTGTGCCACATAGTACTCTTTATCCATTCATCAATTGATGGACATTTAGGCTCTTTCCATAATTTGGCTATTGTTGAGGTGCTGCTATAAACATTGGGGTACAAGTGCCCCTATGCATCAGTACTCCTGTATCTCTTGGGTAAATTCCTAGCAGTGCTACTGCTGGGTCATGGGGTAGGTCTATTTTTAATTTTTTGAGGAACCTCCACACTGTTTTCCAGAGTGGCTGAACCAGTTTGCATTCCCACCAACAGTGCAAGAGGGTTCCCATTTCTCCACATCCTCGCCAGCATCTATAGTCTCCTGATTTGTTCATTTTGGCCACTCTGACTGGCGTGAGGTGATATCTGAGTGTGGTTTTGATTTGTATTTCCCTGATGAGGAGCGACGTTGAGCATCTTTTCATGTGCCTGTTGGCCATCCAGATGTCTTCTTTAGAGAAGTGTCTATTCATGTTTTCTGCCCATTTCTTCACTGGGTTATTTGTTTTTCTGGTGTGGAGTTTGGTGAGCTCTTTATAGATTTTGGATACTAGCCCTTTGTCCAATATGTCATTTGCAAATATCTTTTCCCATTCCGTTGGTTGCCTTTTAGTTTTGTTGCTTGTTTCCTTTGCAGTGCAGAAGTTTTTTATCTTCATGAGGTCCCAATAGTTCATTTTTGCTTTTAATTCCCTTGCCTTTGGGGATGTGTAAAGTAAGAAGTTGCTGTGGCTGAGGTCAGAGAGGTCTTTTCCTGCTTTCTCCTCTAGGGTTTTGATGGTTTCCTGTCTCACATTCAGGTCCTTTATCCATTTTGAGTTTATTTTTGTGGACGGTGTGAGAAAGTGGTCTAGTTTCATTCTTCTGCATGTTGTTGTCCAGTTCTCCCAGCAACATTTGTTAAAGAGACTGTCTTTTTTCCATTGGATATTCTTTCCTGCTTTGTCAAAGATGAGTTGGCCATACTTTTGTGGGTCTAGTTCTGGGGTTTCTATTCTATTCCATTGGTCTATGTGTCTGTTTTTGTGCCAATACCATGCTGTCTTGATGATGACAGCTCTGTAGTAGAGGCTAAGGTCTGGGATTGTGATGCCTCCTGCTTTGGTCTTCTTCTTCAAAATTACTTTGGCTATTCGGGGCCTTTTGTGGTTCCATATGAATTTTAGGATTGCTTGTTCTAGCTTCGAGAAGAATGCTGGTGCAATTTTGATTGGGATTGCATTGACGGTGTAGATAGCTTTGGATAGTATTGACATTTTGACAATATTTATTCTTCCAATCCATGAGCAGGGAATGTCTTTCCATTTCTTTATATCTTCTTCAATTACCTTCATAAGCTTTCTATAGTTTTCAGCATACAGATCTTTTACATCTTTGGTTAGATTTATTCCTAGGTATTTTATGCTTCTTGGTGCAAATGTGAATGGGATCAGTTTCTTTATTTGTCTTTCTGTTGCTTCATTATTAGTGTATAAGAATGAGACTGATTTCTGTACATTAATTTTGTATCCTGCGACTTTGATGAATTCATGTATCAGTTCTCGCAGACTTTTGGTGGAGTCTATCGGATTTTCCATGTATAATATCATGTCATCTGCAAAAAGTGAAAGCTTGACTTCATCTTTGCCAATTTTGATGCCTTTGATTTCCTTTTGTTGTCTGATTGCTGATGCTAGAACTTCCAGCACTATGTTAAACAACAGCGGTGAGAGTGGGCATCCCTGTCGTGTTCCTGATCTCAGGCAGAAAGCTCTCAGTTTTTCCCCATTGAGGATGATATTAGCTGTGGGCTTTTCATAAATGGCTTTTATGAGGTTTAAGTGTGTTCCTCCTATCCCGACCTTCTCGAGGGTTTTTATTAAGAAAGGATACTGAATTTTGTCAAATGCTTTTTCTGCATCAATTGACAGGCTCATATAGTTCTTATCTTTTCTTTTATTAATGTGATGTATCACGTTGATTGATTTGTGAATGTTGAACCAGCCCTGCATCCCAGGAATGAATCCCACTTGATCATGGTGAATAATTCTTTTTATAAGCTGTTGAATTCGATTTGCTAGTATCTTATTGAGAATTTTTGCATCCATATTCATCAGGGATATTGGCCTGTAGTTCTCTTTTTTTACTGGGTGTCTATCTGGTTTAGGAATCAAAGTAATACTGGCTTCATAGAATGAGTCTGGAAGTTTTCCTTCCCTTTCTATTTTTTGGAATAGCTTGAGAAGGATAGGTATTATCTCTGCTTTAAATGTCTGGTAGAACTCTGCTGGGAAGTCATCTGGTCCTGGACTCTTATTTGTTGGGAGATTTTTGATAACCAATTCAATTTCTTCACCAGTTATGGGTCTGTTCAAGCTTTCTATTTCCTCCAGTTTGAGTTTTGGAAGTGTGTGGGTGTTTAGGAATCTGTCCATTTCTTCCAGGTTGTCCAGTGTGTTGGCATATAATTTTTCATAGTATTCCCTGATAATTGCTTGTATCTCTGAGGGATTGGTTGTAAAAATTCCATTTTCATTCATGATTTTATCTGTTTGGGTCCTCTCCCTTTTCTTTTGAGAAGCCTGGCTAGAGGATTATCAATTTTGTTTATTTTTTCAAAAAACCAACTCTTGGTTTCGTTGATCTGGTCTACAGTATTTTTAGATTCTATATTGTTTATTTCTGCTCTGATCTTTATTATTTCTCTTCTTCTGCTGGGTTTGTGGTGTCTTTGCTGCTCTGCTTCTATTTCCTTTAGATGTGCTGTTAGATTTTGTATTTGGGATTTTTCTTGTTTTTTGAGATAGGCCTGGAATGCAATGTATTTTCCTCTCAGGACTGCCTTCGCTGCATCCCAAAGCTTTTGGATTGTTGTATTTTCATTTTTGTTTGTTTCCATATATTTTTAAATTTCTTCTCTAATTGCCTGGTTGACCCATTCATTCTTTAGTAGGGTGTTCTTTAACCTCCATGCTTTGGAGGTTTTCCAGACATTTTCCTGTGGTTGATTTCAAGCTTCATAGCATTGTGGTTCGAAAGTATGCATGGTATGACCTCAATTCTTGTATACTTATGAAGGGCTGTTTTGTGACCCAGTATGTGATCTGTCTTGGAGAATGTTCCATGTGCACTCGAGAAGAAAGTATATTCTGTTGCTTTGGGATGTAGAGTTCTAAATATATCTGTCAAGTCCATCTGATCCAATGTATCATTCAGGGTCCTTGTTTCTTTATTGACCATGTGTCTAGATGATCTATCCATTGTTGTAAGTGGGGTATTAAAGTCCCCTGCAATTACCCCATTCTTGTCAATAAGGTTGCTTATGTTTGTGAGTAATTGTTTTATATATTTGGGGGCTCTGGTATTCGGCGCATAGACATTTATAATTGTTAGCTCTTCTTGATGGATAGACCCTGTAATTATTATATAATGCCCTTCTTCATCTCTTGTTACAGCCTTTAATTTAAAGTCTACTTTGTCTGGGGTGCCTGGGTGGCGCAGTCGGTTAAGCGTCCGACTTCAACCAGGTCACGATCTCACGGTCCGTGAGTTCAAGCCCCGCGTCAGGCTCTGGGCTGATGGCTCAGAGCCTGGAGCCTGTTTCCGATTCTGTGTCTCCCTCTCTCTCTGCCCCTCCCCCGTTCATGCTCTGTCTCTCTCTGTCCCAAAAATAAATAAACGTTGAAAAAAAAAATTAAAAAAAAATAAAAAAAAAAAATAAAGTCTACTTTGTCTGATATAAGTATGGCTACTCCAGCTTTCTTTTGACTTCCAGTAGCATGATAAATAGTTCTCCATCCCCTCACTCTCAATCTGAAGGTGTCCTCAGGTCTAAAATGAGTTTCTTGTAGACAGCAAATAGATGGGTCTTGTTTTTTTATCCATTCTGATACCCTATGTCTTTTGGTTGGCGCATTTAGTCCATATACATTCAGTGTTATTATAGAAAGATATGGGTTTAGAGTCATTGTGATGTCCATAGGTTTCATGTTTGTAGCGATGTCTCTGGTACTTTGTCTCACAAGATCCCTCTTAGGCTCTCTTGTAGGGCTGGTTTAGTGGTGATGAATTCCTTCAGTTTTTGTTTGTTTGGGAAGACCTTTATCTCTCCTTCTATTCTAAATGACAGATTTGCTGGATAGAGGATTCTGGGCTGCATATTTCCTGCTCAGCACATTAAAGATCTCGTGCCAATCCTTTCTGGCCTGCCAAGTTTCAAAAGAAATCAGTCACGAGTCTTATAGGTCTCCCTTTATATGTTAGGGCACATTTACCCCTTGCTGCTTTCAGAATTTTCTCTTTATCCTTGTATTTTGCCAGTTTCACTATGATATGTCATGCAGAAGATTGATTCAAGTTACATCTGAAGGGAGTTCTCTGTGCCTCTTGGATTTCAATGCCTTTTTCCTTCCCCAGATCCAGGAAGTGCTCAGCTATTATTTCTTCAAGTACACCTTCAGCACCTTTCCCTCTCTCTTCCTCCTCTGGAATACCAATTATGCGTATATTATTTCTCTTTAGTGCATCACTTGGTTCTCTAATTTTCCCCTCATACTCCTGGATTTTTTTATCTCTCTTTTTCTCAGCTTCTTCTTTTTCCATAATTTTATCTTCTAGTTCACCTATTCTCTCTTCTGCCTCTTTAATCTGAGCTGTGGTTGTCTCCATTTTATTTTGCAGCTCATTCATACCATTTTTTTTAGCCCCTCTGGCTGTTCCTTAGTCCCTTGATCTCTGTAGCAATAGATTCTCTGCTGTCCTTTATACTGTTTTCAAGCCCAGCGATTAATTTTATGACTATTATTCTAAATTCACTTTCTGTTATATTGTTTAAATCATTTTTGGTCAGTTCGTTAACTGTTGTTATTTCCTGGAGATTCTTTTGAGGGGAATTCTTCTGTTTGGTCATTTTGGATAGTCCCTGGAGTGGTGCAGAACTACAGGCACTTCCCCTGTGCTGTCTTGAATAACTTGCATTGGTGGGTGGGTCCGCAGTCAGACTTGATGTCTGCCCCCAGCCCACCACTGGGGCCACAGTCAGACTGGTGTGTACCTTCTCTTCCCCTCTCCTAGGGGCGGGATTCACTGTGGGGTGGCATGGCCCATCTGGGCTACTTGCACACTGCCAGACTTGTGGTGCTGGGGATCTGGCATATTAGCTGGGGTGGATCGGCAAGGTGCACAGGGGTGGGAGGGGCAGGCTCAGCTCACTTATCCTTGGTGATCCACTTCAGGAGGGGCCCTGCAGCACCAGGAGGGAGTCAGACCCTCCCGAGGGATGGATCCGCAGAAGCATAGCCTTGGGTGTTTGCATGCTGCAAGCAAGCTCCCTGACAGGAACTGGTTCCCTTTGGGATTTTGGCTGGGGGATGGGCGAGGGAGATGGTGCTGGCGAGTGCCTTTGTTCCCCACCAAGCTGCACTCTTTTGTCCGGGGCTCAACAACTCCTCCTCCCGTTGTCCTCCAGCCCTCCCGCTCTCTGACCAGAGCTGTTAGCTTA
This sequence comes from Puma concolor, assembly GCF_028749965.1. Taxonomy (NCBI): domain Eukaryota; kingdom Metazoa; phylum Chordata; class Mammalia; order Carnivora; family Felidae; genus Puma; species Puma concolor. Next base: position 53,692,285 of record NC_141673.1, on the reverse strand, counting down.
TAACCTCCCAGATGTTAAGTCCCGCTTGCTGTCCGAACACACTCCGTCCGGCCCCTCCGCTTTTACCAGCCAGACTCAGGGGCTCTGCTTGGCTGGCAGGCTGCCCCTCCGCCCCGGCTCCCTCCCGCCAGTCCGTGGAGCGCGCACACCTCTCCACCCTTCCTACCCTCTTCCATGGGCCTCTTGTCTGTGCTTGGCTCCAGAGACCCCGTTCTCCTAGTCTTTTGGCAGTTTTCTGGATTATTTAGGCAGGTGTGGGTGGAATCTAAGTGATCCATTGAAGGATTTTTTAACATGACCTTAAACTCTTTGTAAAATGCTAATACTTTGTAAAATAGGGATGCTAACAAAAATTGTAGAAAGACCCTGCATTATATCACACACAGGATGGTGCTTTCAATAAAAGAATGTGTCTTTCCAATTCTTTACTTTAAAATAAGGTCAACACCCTTCTCATCCTCATTGTATGTATCTGTCATCATCAGGTTATGCTAAAACAACAAATACCCTCCAAATATTAGGGGCTAAAAACATTCCAAATTTATTTTTTATTCATGCCACTATCTATCATGGATAGTTGAGGCATTACTCCACATGTTCCTCCGACTCAGATGGTAGGAGTTCTGGGATCTGGAATGTCACCAGTTACTGCTGCAAAGGCTTTTACACAATTTTTCCCAGAAGGAACACACATCACTTTCACTGATATTTTATTGACTGTAGCTAGCCACATGGTTGGCCATGCCTAATCCAGGAGGATAAGAAAGTGAGATCTCTGCATGCCCAGAGAAAGGAAGGGAACCAGTTAAATTGTGGAGCACCATTAATGTCTATCATCGACTATTTCCTTTTTTTACCTTTCTGAGCTCAAAAACAAGATCTCCCTTTACTGGAATTTTTGTACTCTTGATACTATGGATATTTAAAATATAAATGGCATACAATGGAGCCAGAGTATATAACTTTGCCTTTTATGTTCTTCCTTGAAACTACTTGAGAGGACGCAAAGTAGAAAGTGGGCTCTTATCTGTGACGATAGATGTCTAGATATTTTAGTTGCCTACTCACAGCACTTTCTTCTTTTAGAGGGAAGGAAAGGTTGGAGAGTAAGAAAACAAAAATGGAATTCTAGAAAGTGCCATTGAAATTTACCATTGGGTAAATTACCCTTCAAATATGGGTAAGCTGGCACCTTACATGGTTCATTCTATGCATGGGATTATTTTCAAAGAAGATTAGTCTATCGGTCAAAATTAAATAGAAATTCTAATTTGGCTTCTGACGCTTAAAGAACAATTAAAGAGTCTAATTCAAACTCAATAGGAACATTTCCCTTTCTCCCAAATTATCACATACTCAGGTGCTCTTGAACATTTCATTCAACAAAACCCCAAACCTTGCCCATGATAAACCTTTCTTTTTTGTCTATAGCCCATCATCATTATGTACATTATCATAAAATTTTGGGTATATATGTTTTTAGTTTTCTTTTTCTCCTTATTCAAATTCAACAACAACAACAACAATAATAAAATTCCTGTAACTGACCACCATGTTAGGGTAGAATAGACTATGCCCTGTGGTAACATGAAAACCCTGACATCTCAGTGACTTCACACAAACATGTATTTCTTGCTAATGCAAAGTCCAGTGCATTTGGCCAGCATCCCTCCAAACAGTAACACAGAGGACTAGGCCCTTTCCATCAACGGGTTTCTTGGAATCTTCTACTTCCAGTCTGATTCTCAACTGGGTCTTCAACTGACAATGAATACATTTCAAAAACAGAAAGTTAAAGAGGGAAAAATGAACATCAAATCTTCTAGTAGAGTGGTTCTTAACATTTTGGGGGAATGAAAAATGTTCTAAGAACTTGATTAAACCATATGTCTTTTCCTTGAAAACCACGTGTACACAAAATTTTGTTACAATTTCAGGAGATTCTGAACCTCTCTTGTCCATTCCTGAAGGATGATGGATTTCAGCTTATGAATCTGGGCTACAAAACAGAAAGACACAAGACAGACCAATGAGTTGAGGGTAGATTGGGACAATGCAGAAGAGGCATCTCTTGGTTTTATTCACTCCAAAGCATTTCTAGAAAAGACTTACATGTTAACCCAGGGAACTTGTTTAAGTTAAATATGAGTGTTCATTTGTGAAGATTGAAATGTGGTCAGAAACTTATGTGTCCAAGATAAACCAAGTTGAGAGTTTCCATGCAGAAGCCTAAATGCATAAGAAAATGGTAATCTCATGTGGCGTGATTCTTTTATTTTCCTCCCATTGAGAGGAGGTGTATATGTCCCCTCTACTTGAATTGTGGCAGCTCCAGGGAAGCCTTGACCAAAGAATACAGCTGAAGGCATGTTGTTCAGTTTTAGGCCCAGAGCCCAAGAGACTGACAGTTTCCACTTCCTCTTTCTTAGAAGAGTCTCGGAGGCGAGGGCCTGTATAAGATATCTAACTACCCTGAGACCACCATGCTATGAGAAGCCCAGGCACATGAGGAGCCCCTAGAGGACGACACGTCACGTGCAGAGGAAGAGAGGCCGAAAGGCACCAAAGCACCAAATGTGTGTGTGAAAAAAACTATCCTGCAAGTGGTGGGACCATCCAGCTCCAGCCACTCCAGGCAAGAATCCAATGAGGGTTGGAGGCACAGCTTAGCCATTGCAGTATTTTTGTCCCACAATATTGTGAGCAAAATACAATGTTTATAGCAATTGGGTTTATACAAGAATATATAACCAAAATAACCCAAATCATGGTGTGCCTATGAAGGAATTTATTGACAGTCGTAGTTTATTTTGGTGTAAATGTGAGGAGGAAACTTCGTATCAATCATTGAACACTTTGGTTTTGCATAATAAAAGCACATGCACATCACTTCTTGGAAAACGTACTAACCCAAGTATCTTAACCCTGGACACATCCAGTGATGGCCATTAGTCTCATTAATACTTCTCTAAAATGATCCCAGCGGTATTATTCCCACATAAAGAATACCACACTTCCAGCTATGTTATCATTTGTCTAATTGGATTCACCCGTCTTTATTTAGGTCCTCCGTGCTTGACACTGTCCTGCTTCTCTAACAATTAAGAGAAAAAGGCATATCAACCTAATGCAATTAGGGAATAGCACTTTATACAACAAGCCTTTTTTAAAATTTGTGGGATGGGTAGTAAACATTTGTATATAAATCAGTGTATCATAGTAATAATAAAAATAGTAATTACATTTGTCTGAATTATAAGGATAGGGAACCAATGTGAGATGAGATTAAGAGAGTAGAACTGATGAAGGCAAAGGGAGCTTTCTAGTTAGAACACTGTGCAAGAAATATCGACTTTGGGGGATATTTTTATACTTATTTGGAGATGAAGCTTATTATGTTTCCTTTAGTTGCATCTCTTCTAAAACTCTTTATGGAATGAAAGATGAGCTGATTTAACTTAGCGGTTAATAAAAGAGGAAAAAAGATTCCTCCAAGTTTCATATATAAAATGAGCGGTGTGAAATGTTAGCAACAGTTATTCCCCTTCCCAAATTTCTAAAATCTTGGGGGCCATTTTGTCCCCACCAGTCTTGTCATGTTCTACTTAAGTTTAACTGATTTGGGGAAACTCATTCTACAAACTAATACTTCTATTTCAGCTCCCAACTTTGCACTTCCTTTTATCATTTATTAACTCAACAAATGTTCAATGAGCATCTATTCAGTACTGGCCTTTTATGTGAACTCTATTGGTTGTGCTTGTGTATGTCAACTCTAATAAATTATTTTCTGGAGGAATTCATAGACTAAGCATAAGCATTACATGTAGCATCTCTGCAATTTTTTTCTGAATATTTTATTGCTTTTTCTTAGTATATTGTCCACTGGTTGTAACCCAGGGCAATCTCAGGCAAACCACCAATCCTCCAGACCTCTATGGATTGATTCCTTTATTTGAAACTGAGGACCCAGTTGTGTTATAAGTCTCCTTCTAGATCAAACACGTAGTGATTTGTTTCCAAAGAGTGTTGTGTAAATTGAATTTGAGAAAGATCAAATAAAAATTTAAACCAAATACATAAATTACATTAGGAGACCTCTGTTATAAATCCTATTGTGAAGTGAATCTTCTGTTTTGTAAAAAAACAAAAAATAGTTCTTTATTTTTATCCAACTTTTGGGTGTTGTTGTTGTTGTTTGTTTGTTTGTTTTTCTTCTATACAAGGCCAAGGAATTGTGATGATGAATGTAAGCAGGAAACCAGGGAAGTTGTCAAGACAGAAAGTCAGTCACAGGAAAGACACAATCATCAGAGTTTAGCCACAGAGTTAAAGCTACATAATAGCCAGGGTAACTTTGTCAACAATTTATCCAAAAAAGTTTTACCGATATTTACCATGTTCAAAATAGTGTGTAAGAAGCTGAGGAATATAGCAGGTCCAGCCATCAGGAAGCTTCCAGCCAGGGATACAGATATTAATTAGGGAAGAGAGAACAGGCAGTGGAAATTCTTGAGAAAAAAAAAAGAGGAAGGATTATTTGTCAGAACAAAACGAAAGCCTGTGTGACTGTAGCTCTGTATCAGGATGAGGCTGGAGAGGTGGGCAGGAGCAAATCATGTGGTCTCATGGGTCACTTTAAAAATACTGGGTTTTATCTACAAGAAAGGGAAGAAGTTGAGGTATTTTAACAAGGGATACACATAATCATATATGTGTCTTTTAAAAAGAATATTCTGGCTTTATGGGCAAATGGAGAGAGGAGGGAAGAAACAAGTGCAGAGGTACCAGTTAGGAGAGCATTGCAGATAGACTGATTGGATGGTGGCTAGAGTATGGTGAGGAAGAAGAAAGGTAGCCGATTCTGGTCTTGAGAATGAGTTTGGAAGTGCTGGCATAATGAAGCCCTGCTGCCTGGAATGATTATTCTTGGCCATCCGTGCCAGGACCTAGCCTCAGACAAATGGGGCACAGGGCAACACAGCCAGGAAACAGACTCACAGAAGCCTTCTGAATGAGCCACTTCCTTTACAAATGAGGGAGCCAACCCAATTTATTCCTTCTTCCACTAGATAGCTTGTTAAATAGTTAGTAACTTTTTAGTTCTACAGTTAATTTAAGAGAATGACTCCTGCAAATAATTCCATCAGGCTATGTTTGGGGTCAGAAAGTTGCCATATAAAGCCAAGGCAATGTTTTTTTCTTCTTTTTTCAAGTTTTTATTTAAATTCCAGTTCGTTAACATACAGTGCAACACTAGTTTCAGGTGTAGAATTCAGTGATTCATCACCCACATACAAAACCCAGGGCTTATCACAAGTGGCCTCCTTAATACCCATCACCTATTTAGCTCATCCCCCTTCCCACTTCCCCTCTAGTAACCGTCAATTTGTTCCCTGTAGTTAAGATCTGTTTCTTGGTTTGCCTCTCCTTTCCCCGCCCCTACGTCCATGGTTTTGTTTCTTAAATTCCACACACAAAAGCAAATGGTATTTGTCTTTCTCTGACTTATTTCACTCAGCATAATACTTTCTGGTTCCATCCACATCGTTGCAAATGACAAGATTTCATTCTTTTTTATGGCTAAGTAATATTCCATTGCATATATATACCATGCCTTCTTTATCCATTCATGAGTTGATGGAAATTTGGGCTCTTTCCATAATTTGGCTATTGTTGATGGCAAACTATTTTTCTGTGTGACATTTCTCCCTCCTACAGATGCTTTTTATTGCTTTATTAGGTAACTGCTGTATATGAGCCAACATAGGTAAAGGGGAAAATATCTACTGACTATTCAGAAAGACCGTAATACATTTCCCTTCTCTTCTGAGACACAGATTAGAATGTAATGAAACAAAGAATCAGCTGGGAGATCATGTAAAATGTAAAGGGAGAATTGGCTTTGGATCTCTTTCTGAGAGAAAGAAATTAAATTACACAGAGTATGGTTTTAAGGTAAATGTGTAGACTTTCCTTCAAGATAGGACCTGTTGTGGAAGAATTAATTTACTCCTTGTTAAGCTTAATTATTATAGGCAGTATTTGTATGTAAGTATATGGTTAGATGCATAGACTAGTGCAGGTTCATGCTTTCTTATTGTCAGGTAATTATTCCAGGTATAATTTGCTTATTTTTTTCAGAATTGCTTAATAAAATGAGTGCACTGACTGAGAAAACATAACTAATTTGACCCTATGACTCATTTAGGCAATTTGCCACTAGAATTGAGTTCCAAATCAAGATATACAAATTATTTATTTCACTAATTAAATAAGAATTCTGTTCCAATATCCTGGCAAGTTTAGTTGAAGGCTTACTTCTGTTTCTCATACACACAGTCACCGTAATGCCATACGAAGGCATCTGTCTCCAGGTGTAACAGACACACTGGGGGACGAGCGTGGTTCAGAGGAGGAGCTGAGTCCTAGGCTCTAATCTTACCTCTAACTTAGGAGCTGTGTGACTTTGGCCAATTACCTTGATCAGGTTGCACCTCAGTTTCTTCTTACTAAAATCAGGTGTTTCTTGCCTGTCCAACTAATTCATAGTGTGGCAAAGGCCAACTCAATAATATTTTCAGTTCAGAAGAAGATACTATTTATTGAAAGTGAGAAGTGCCGTAGAAAGGCATTAGCGTGTGGGGTACCAATGTTGGAGAAAAGGCAAAGTGGATGTTGAATTTTCCTTCTTTAAACTCCATCCGGTAGCATGTTAACGGGCACGAGAATGTCAGGTCAGAGCGGTGGTTTGGGAATTTAGAGCATATATATTAGGAAAAGTTTTTGTCGACTTTAATCATCATTGAATCCATGGGGTACTCTGACTGTGGGAAAATAAATTTTTAGGCATACAGACAGCAAAGTTGTTTTATAATTTTCATTAAAAGATGTCAGCGCTAAAGGAAAGAGGGTACTTCGTCACTCTAATTCGCTGAAACAGTTTTCATAAAGTGTATTTGACAGGACAAGAGTTCTGTAAAAAATTCTGCGAGATAAAATGTCAGTGATCAAATAAGTTTGAGATAATCAGGAAATCTGATGGCACTTTAAAAGTTCTGAGAGGGGCACCTGGGTGGCTCAGTAGGTTGAGCGTCCGACTTCGGCTCAGGTCATGATCTCGCAGTCCGTCAGTTCACGCCCCATGTCAGGCTCTGTGCTGACAGCTCAGAGCCTGGAGCCTGCTTCGGATTCTGTGTCTCCCTCTCTCTGCCCCTTCCCTGCTCATGCTCTGTCTCTCTCTGTCTCTCAAAAAAATGAATAAACGTTAAAACGTTAAAAAAATTAAAAAAAAATTCTGAGGTATCCCATAATATATTCTTATAAATGTATAAAAATCCATGTACTCATGAAGGTGTATTTATAATGTTCATATTGATATAAAAAGGCATCCATTTTCTGAATGGGTTTTCTCATGTCCCTCAATTTGCCCATCACTTCACCGGGCCTCTCCTATTTCTTAGTCTTCAGCTGGAAAGCAAGACCTGGGCAGAGCCCCCAAAACATTTATTAATGTGCTTTCATGGTGTGTGTGTGGGGGGGGGGGAGGGACAGTTAACAAAAAACTGATTAAAAGAATATGCAAATCGGTTTTCCTACAAACTGGCTTTTAATAAATTGCTGTGCCTTCCGAAATAGCACCCGTGGGCGCTCCCGCGTGGCATGGGAAGGAGCCAGCTCCTGTAGTGTCTCCGATGGCTGAGACCTGAAGTAACCTGATGGCGGAGGCTGGGAACGTGGACAGCCAAAGCCAAGGGTTGGATGAAGGATGAGCCTGAGGTTGGGAGCATCTGAGTGCCAGTGAGAGCAATGGTGGAGGCACAGTTTGTCAGCAAGGAGGCTGGGGTCCCTCACCACACAGAATCTATCAGCTACAGACCATTAGCAGGCAACCCATCAAGGGCTATATGGAGAGGCGAGGAAAGATTAATTAAACTTTAACCAGAAGCCAGTAGGAACTAGCAAGGAAAGAGGAGAGTCCCCTTTTCCCAAAGCCTAACTCTTTGAACCTAGCCATCCTCTTGGGAAGGAGGGGGGCGGGGATTCTTTGAGAGAACAGAATGATTGTTGATAGGAAATTTGAACTTTGAATTAACAGAATATTTACCTAAAAGGTGGGTTAATCCGATAAACCAAAAAGTCCACCAGCATACTTACATTGATATTAAAGGAAAAGTAGCAGCTTTAAGCTGCTTAATGCCAAAGGGTATTTCCTGGCATAGAGCTTCAAATATTACAAGCCTAGAATAAATATTTGCTGACTTTTTGATAAAAGAGCTCAAAATTAATTTCTAGATCCAGAAGGCAGCCAGTTACTTTTGTTCAGGATGACTCTTTCTTAGCCACCAAGACAAATATTTTAAGAAACTTCAGTGTGGCTTTCGCACATGACATTCTTTGAAGCGATGTTAGACAATACATTTTTGACATTAAGTAAAGAACATTTCTTCGATATCGCAACCCTCATGTTATAGACCAATCTGCCCCTTGGATTATCTGTAGATTAAAAACGAAACACCCAGCATCCCTAATGTAATAATACTTAAAACACCTTATAGAACTAAGAGGGTAATCTCGTAGATATGAAAATCAAGGAGCCGAAAAGTTTAGTATTTTTGTGCTTTTAAAAAATATTTGATTTATTTTTATTATCTGAAAATATTTATAGACAAAGAGGTTTAAAACTCAGCTATTTAAACCCTCTGTATTTTTAAAATTAAGGTGCAGTTAACACACAGTACTACATCAGTTTCAGGTGTGCAGCATAGTGATTCCACATTATGCTATGCTCACCACAAGTGTAGCTACCGTCTGTCACTGTACAACCAAACCTATTACGATATCAATGACTGTATTCCCTCTGCTGTGCCTTTTATTCCCTTATTCGTTCCTCAGTCCCCTTCTTCCATTTTGTCCATCCTCCCACCCTCCTCCCCTCTGGCAACCATCAGTTTGTTCTCTGTATTTAGGAACCTGTTCTGCTTTTTGTTTGTTCATCTGTTTTGTTTTGTTTTTTTGGATTCTACATATAAGGGAAATAATATGGTATTTGTCTTTCTATGTATGACATATGTCTCTTAGCATAACACACTCTAGGACCATCCATGTTGTCACAAATGACAAGATCTCATTCTTTTTCATGGCTGAGTAGTATCCCATTATAAATATAAATATAAATATAAATATAAATATAAATATAAATATAAATATAAATATAAATTATATATGTGTGTGTGTGTGTGTGTATATATATATATATCATATATCACTTCTTTATCCATTCTTCTACCAATAAACACTCAGGTAGCTTCCATATCTCTGCTATTGTAAAATAATGCTTCGGTAAGCATAGGGGTGCACATATCTTTTCAAATTAGTGTTTTTATTTTCCTTGGGTAAATGCCCAGTAGTGGAATTTTGGGGTCAAAAACCGTAAAAGATGGGGCGCCTAGGTGTCTCAGTTGGTTAAGCGCCCAACTTCGACTCAGGTCATGATCTCACAGTTTGTGAGTTTGAGCCCCGCATCGGGCTCTGTGCTGACAGCTCAGAGCCTGGAGCCTCCTTTGAATTGTGTCTCATTCTCTCTCTGCCCCTCCCCCACTTGTGCTCTGTCTCTCTCTGTCTCTCTCTCTCTCTCAAAAATAAATAAAAATGTAAAAAAAAAAAAAAAAAGCAATTAAAAAACAACAACCATAAAAGACTCTTAAATACAGAGAACAAACTGAGGGTTATGGGAGGGGGGTGGGGGGGAGGGCTAAATGGGTGATAGGCATTAAGAAGGGCACTTGTTGAGATGAGCACTGGGTGTTGTATGTAAGTGATGAAACACTGGTTTCTACTCCTGAAAACAGTTACTACACTGTATGTTAACTAACTTGAATGAAAAAAAATTTTCTTTTATTGTCTTATTTATTTTTGAAAGAGAGAGAGAGAGACAGAGCATGAGCATGGGAGGGGAAGAGAGGGAGGGAGACACAGAATCTGAAGCAGGATCCATACTCTGAGCTGTCAGCACAGAGCCCGACATGGGACTCGAACTCATGGACCACAAGATCATGACCTGAACCAAAGTCAGGCCCTTAACCGACTGAGCCACACAGGGATCCCATTCACTAACTTGAATTTAAATAAATATATAATTTTTTAATTTTTGAGAAACCTCCATACTGTTTTGCATAGTGGCTGCACCAATTTGCATTCTCATCAATAGTATTTGGGGGTTGCTTTTTTTCTACATTCTTGCCAACACTTGTTATTTCTTGAATTTTTGGTTCTAGCCATCTGACAGTATAAGGTGATATTTCATTGTAGTTTTGATATGCCTTTCTCTGATGATTAGTGATGTTTGAACACCTTTTCATGTGTCTGTTGGCCATCTGTAAGTCTTCTTTGGAAAATGTCTATTCGGGTCCTCTGCCCATTTTTAATAGGATTATTTGTTTTTCGGTGTTGAGTTGTACAAGTTATTTAAATATTCTGTATGTTAGCTCCTTATTGGATATATCATTTACAAATGTCTTTTCCCATTCAGTTTCCTTTTTGTTTTGTTGATGGTTTCCTTTCCTCTGCAAAAGCTTTTTATTTTGGTGTAGTCTCAATAGTTCATTTTTGCTTTTGTTTCCCTTGCCTGAGGAGACATATCTAGAAAAATGTTGCTAAAGCCAATGTCATTGAGATTACTGCCTATGCTTTCTTTTAGCAGTTTTATGGTTTTGCATCTCAAATTTAAGTCGTCTATCCATTTTGATTTTATTTTTGTATATGGTGTAAGAAAGTGGTCCAGTCTCACTCTTTTGCATGTAGCTAGCTCCAGTTTTCCCAGCACCATTTGTTGAAAAGCCTGTCTTTTCCCCATTGTATATGCTTGCTTCTAGCATTTTTTGTTCTCAACTAAAAAAACCAAAAGATGCATTCATTATGACTATGGGTTTTTACTGGCCATAGAGACTAAATACTGCCTGTGAGTTCTGTTTTCTAGTGATGTTCCACATATCAATGGCAGATTGTTAAGTGCTACTCAGTTGCTTAAGGATGTACTCTTACATAACTGGGATTTTTTACCATCTTCTAAAATTTCCTACCATGAATAGTTACCATGTGCTATTATTACCAAAGTGATTTGGCAAACAGCTGTCTCTTGAAGTTTGCATCTGTTTACTTTTACCCTGTGTATCTCAGCTGTATGTGGTTCCTCTCAAATTCCCAAGTTTGCAACATTGCCAATGGCGGTGTTCTGCCTGTATAACTGAAGCCAGTTTGGAATTTCTAAAGCTTCTATCTTTCCAACACACTAAAGGTGAAAATAGGGAATAACTAGGTTGCAATAAGCCAAGAGATTGTCAACCCTGGCTGTCCATTAGAAGCTTTTGAGACTACAGATGATTATAATGTGTAGCTGCAGTTAAAAATTGTAGTCTAAATGGATCTACTCCAAGGAGAAATCTGTCAGACAAACGCTGAGCTGCAAGGGGATACAAATCCTTGTATCTTTCTTCCTCTGTGCACATCTTTCACATTCTAGTTCTTGCCTCTGCCCCACCAGGAAATGTGTGTGTGTGTGTGTGTGTGTGTGTGTGTATTTGTTTTTGTCTTTCTTAGTTGTTTTTTGTTTGTGTTTTTGTTTTTGTTTTAGATGGAGAAAACTTTTCTAATGTGTGCCTCTGTATAGGTATGTTTTCTTCAGGGACAGAGGAAAGAGAGATGGTGAAGAATGAGGGTAGAAGCATGGTGGGTGAGTAGGGACAATATCATAATAGCCGAATGGGCTGAAGTCTTCATCTATCTACTTGACATCAGAGGATGATGATTTCAAAGGGATAGCAAGGTGTGTAAATCTGAAAAGCCAAGGATAAAATGGGAAGACAAGGTAGTTGTGACCTAGTAGGTGGGGACTAAAGGCATCCTGAAGTAAAAGAGGTCACCAGGGTCCTGGGATGCACTGAGGAAGACTTAGACGTGATTTTCTTTCAAAACCTCCACATGGCCCTGGGCAGATCATTACTTGGAGCACTGAAACTAGGGTTAGAAAAACACCTGCTGCCTAGAGTGGTAGGGGTAAATTAGGAGAGTTCTGGAGGCTTGACTGGGGGATGCAGAGGAGTATCCAGCCACTGAGTCCCCTGATCTCACCCCTTCCTCCACCTCCTGCCACACTATAGTTAGGGCATTAAAGTTTTGGAAAAGAGCAATGGGTGGGTGAAAGAACAGGATGGTTTTCTGAAGGGAAAATGACCTCCCCTCCCTGTCCACTTAAAGTCTCCAGGCGTGGGTTAGCAGGGCCTGTGTTCTACTCTCCTGCTCCATTGCCAGGCTGAGTGGCTGATACCCCCAAAGGCAAATGAGCTCTCAGAAATAATAACCAGACATATGAGTAACACAAATACTTCACAGAAGAGATAATAAATGAATGTTTTATGTTAGATGAGGATTAATGAAACAGAATGAAGGAAATTTGAAACATAATAAATTTCCTCCAAGAGGTAAAAGAGAGACAAGAACATGCAGTTATAGGAAGAGCCAATTGGAAATAATGGGTATGAAAAACATTGTAGTGACATAAAGAATTGAAAAGATGAGCTAAATATTACAAAAAATATTACTCAAGCATGGTTATGAGCTGGTCTAAGAATTCTGCCAAAGGACATGTGAAGGAAAAAAGAGAACATATTTTCTTAATGAAGAGTTAACAAACAAGGTGACGAAAGAAGGAGTATGAAGATGTATATATTATAATACAGGAAATATGAAAAGAAATTAAGAGCCAAACATATCCAGAATCAAATGGGGTAGAAAAAGAAACACCTCATATAAACAGATGCTTATGAAATTTAAAAACATCAAAGAGAACATTCTTAAAGCTTCCAGAAAAAAAGAGCAAAACACTTGTAAGGAAGACAAAATAAGACTGATATAAAATTTTGGAAGAGAAACACAGGAAAGAAGAAGATAATGAAGTAATATTTCCTAGGTGCTGAAATACTTTGAACTGAGAATTTTATATCCTGTTAAATGATTATTTAAAGTGAATATCAAGATATTCTCAGATACATAAGTCTCAGAAGGTCTTCCAGGGAAAGATGAAAGCATTTTTGTAGGAAGTACAGCAGCAGCAGAGAGAAATTAATCCAGGAAGATTATCGGCAATATATGGGAAAGAGAAGATGAATAATAAATAATTTAGTGAAGATTAACAGAGGCCACAGAATATATTCCTGACATTCCAGAACTATCCATGAGACAGAAAGAGTTGGGGGTAGGGAGAGGGTGCTAAATCACTTGTCTTCTTGGAGGGGAAGATAGAGGCATTAAGTTTAAGAAATTAATCTTTAAACAAGTGGAAGAAACTTTTATCCCTACAAAGGAAGGTAGAAAGGAGAAAATACAGATAAATAGAAAATAGAAATCAATATGATAGAAATAAGTTCTGATATAATGGTAAAAATGCCAAGCACAAACAATGGTTTAAAACACAGAGGATTTCAGGGTGCCTGGGTGTCAGAGTCGGTTAAATGTCCAACTCTTGATCTCAGCTCAGGTCATGATCTTGTGGTTTGTGAGTTTGAGCCCCACATCGGTCTCTGCACTGATGGTGTGGAGCCTGCTTGGGATTCTGTCTGTCCTTCTCTCTGCCCTCCTGCACATGTGCTCTTTCTCTCTCTCTCTCTCTCTCTCTCAAATAAACATAAAATAGTTAAAACACAGAGGGTTACTTTTCGATGGCTGAGTAATATATAGATATATATCACATCTTCTTTATCCATTCATCAGTCAATAGACATTTGGGCTCTCTCCATAGCTTGGCTATTGTTGATTATGATGCTATAAACATTAGGGTGCATGTGCCACTTCAAATCAGCATTTTTGTATCCTTTAGGTAAATACCTGGTGGTGCAATTGCTGGGTCATGGGGTAGTTCTATTTTTAACTTTTTGAGTTGTTCTCCAGAGTGGCTGCATCAGTGTGCGTTCCCACCAACAGCATAAAGGAATTCCCCTTTCTTTGCATCCTTGCCAGTATCTGTTGTTTTTAGTGTTGTTAATTCTAAACATTCTGACAGCTATGAGGTGGTATCTCATCATGGTTTTGATTTGTATTTCCATGGCGATGATTGATATTGAGCATCTTTTCATGTGTCTGTTAGCCATCTGGATATCTTCTTTGGAAAAATGTCTGTTCATGCCTTCTGCCCATTTCTTAAAATTTTTTTAAATCTTTTTATTATTTTTTTTTAATTTTTGAGAGAGAGAGAGAGAAAGAGAGAGAGAGAAACAAAGCATAAGTGGGGGAGGGGCAGAGAGAGAGAGAGAGAGAGAGAGAGACAGGATCTGAAGCAGGCTCCAGGCTCTGAGCTGTCAGCACAGAGCCTGATGTGGGGCTCAAACTCACAAACTACAAGATCATGACCTGAGCCAAAGTCAGAGTTTAACCGACTGAGCCACCCAGGCACCTCTCTTCTGCCCATTTCTTAACTGGATTTGTTTTTTGGGGTATTGAGTTTGATATTTTCTTTGTAGATTTTGGATACTAACTCTTTTTATCAGATATGTCATTTACTACTATCTTCTCTTATTCCATGGGCTGTCTTTTAGTTTTGTTGATTGTTTCCTTTGCTGCACTTGATGAAGTCCTGATAGTTCATTTTTGCTTTTGTTTCCCTTGCCTCTTGGGATATGACTAGTAAGAATGTGCAACAGCCAAAATTTAAGAGATTGCTGCCTGTGTTTTCCTCTAGATTTTGATTATTTCCTGTCTCACATTTAGGTCTTTCATCCATCCATGGAATATTACTCAGCCATCAAAAACAATGAAGTTTTGCTATTTGCAATGATGTGGATGGAGCTAGAATGTATTATACTAAGCAAAAGAAGTCAGAGGAAGACAAATATCATATGATTTCACTCATATGTGGAATTTAAGAAACAAAACAGATGAACATAGGGGAAGGGGGAAAAAAAGAGAGGGAAGCAAACCATAAGAGACTCTTGACTATAGGGAACAAACAGATGGAGGGAGTGAGGGAGGGTGGTGGGGAGAGGATGGGCTAAATGGGTGTTGGGTATTAAGGAAAACACTTGTTGGTTGAGCATTGGGTGTTACATGTAAGTGATAAATCACTAAATTCTACACCTGAAACCAATTTTACCACATATCTTAGCTAACTAGAATTTAAATAAAACTTTGAAATAGAAAAAAAAACCCACAAAGGGTTTCAGGTCAGAAAAAATAAAGAACCAACAGTTATAATCTGTACTTAAAACAAGGTCACAGATCATTGGAATAAATAGATGGAAAAAGACATCACAAAAATATGAGTTAGAATTTTGTGTCAGATAAAGTAAAATTCAGGGACTAAAAAATGAAGAAAAACCAAGAGTTATTGAAAATGGTTAAAAAGATAAGAACACATTGGGGCACCTGGGTGACTCAGTTGGTGAAGTGTCCAACTTTGGCTCAGGTCACGGTCTCATGGTTCATGAGTTCAAGCCCTGAATCGGGCTCTGTGCTGACAGCTCAGAGCCTGGAGCCTGCTTCAGATTCTGTGTCTCCCTCTCTCTCTGGCCCTTCCCCTCTCGAGCTCTGGCTCTCTCTCTCTCAAAAATAAATAAACATTAAAAAAATTTTTTTAATTGAAAAAAGATAAGAACACATAAAATCATTAACATATTCTTAAACACATAAATCATAACTACTAGGAGAAAGAGATAAATCAATAATTATAGGGGTGCCTGGTGGCTCAGTTGATTAAGCATCTGACTCTTGATTTAGGTTCAGGTCATAATCTCACGGTTCATCATATGGATCCCCATGTCAAGCTCTGTGTTGACAGTGTGGAGCCTGATTGGTATTTTCTCTCTTCCTCTCTCTCTGCCCCTCCCCTATCCCCTTGTAGTTGTTTTTGTGCACAAATGGAACAATTGCAAAGAATAAATCATAAGCAAAACCACAAGGGACATATCAATAATGTCCAAAGAATTAACATTATACAACTACAATTCAATAAAATCAGAACTTAATAGCAAAAATCCAGCTAATAAAATCCCACAATTTTGAAAACTAAAAGCTAAACAAAACAAAAAAATCACAGTACTGTGGAGCTTGGAGTTATAGAAGAAATCATTATAGAAATAATGAAATATTTAGATTCAAATGACAAAGTAGTACATGCCACACTGTGTGTGACAAAGCCAGAGCAGTGCTTAGAGGGAAAATTACAAAGCTTTTAACAAATCGTTCTGTGAAGGAATTAATAAAATGCATAAATCTCTTGTAAGACCAAGCTATATAAGAAGAAAACATAAATAAAAAATAGAGTGTGAAAGAAGTGCCTGTTTGGCTCAGTCAGTTGGACGTCTGGTCTTGATTTTGGCTCAGGTCATGATCTCATGGTTCATGGGACTGAGCCCTGTAATGGGTTCTGCACTGACAGCACGGAGCTTGCTTGGGATTCTCTCTCTCTGTCCCTCCCCTGCTCTCTCACTCTCTCTCAAAATAAATAAATAAACTTTAAAAATAAATATAGTGTGAAAGCATGAAATAACTAGGCAAAACAAATATCTAAAATTTGATTCAAAATTATAGACCTCTATTTGCAAAAAAAAAAAAAAAATTATAGCCTGTATGAAATATACAGATTTGTAGAAAAATAAGAGAACTCTAACTTTTCAATAATTACTATTAAAATATTATTATCTCTTTACTCACAATAAATTTCCACCATACTTTTTAAGAATTCAACAAATTTGGGGTGCCTGGGTGACTCAGTCAGTTAAGCATCTCACTTTGGCTCAGGTCATAATCTTGCGGTTCATGGGTTCAAGCCTCACATCAGGCTCTAAGCTGACAGTGCAGAGCCTACTTGGCATTCTCTCTTTTCCTCTCTCTCTGCCCCTCCCCCCCAAATAAAAAAATAAACATTAAAAAAAGAATTTAACAAACTCATTCTATTTTTTTTTAATTTTTTTTAACATTTATTTATTTTTGAGACAGAGAGAGACAGAGCATGAATGGGAGAGGATCAGAGAGAAAGGGAGACACAGAATCCGAAACAGGCTCCAGGCTTTGAGCGGTCAGCACAGAGCCTGACGCGGGGCTCGAACTCACGGACTGCGAGATCATGACCTGAGCTGAAGTCGGAAGCTTAACTGACTGAGCCACCCAGGCACCCCTAACAAACTCATTCTAAAGAGTATGTGGAAACACAAGAGTTCCTACAAAGTTAGTTTTGAAAATAAAGACCCAAGTTGGGAGATTTACCCATTAAGGCACAGTGCAAAGTCATAGAAATAAAAGCAGTAGTACTTATTCAGGAAGAGACAAACTAACAGAACAGAATAGGTAGGTCATAAATGGTTCCGTGTATATAATAGAAAAGCAGATAGAAAAATGAACAAAATATATGAAGAGATACTTTACAAGGGGGAAATAGCTAACATGTACATGAACAGA
Organism: Puma concolor; assembly: GCF_028749965.1. NCBI lineage: Eukaryota > Metazoa > Chordata > Mammalia > Carnivora > Felidae > Puma > Puma concolor. The sequence continues at coordinate 53,674,840 of NC_141673.1, read as the reverse complement.
TGTTCAAACTCATTAGTAATCAGAAAAATACATATTTAGATTATCTATAACACTCCACTTTCTTCCCATTTGTATGACAAAAATTAGAATGTGGATGATGCCAGATGTTCAAGATGTATATAGATAGGAGCTCTCATTCCCTATTAGAGGAAGTGTAAATGATTATAGCTATTCTAGAAAGAAATGTTAGAGAAACAAAATATGTTTATGCCTGATAGCCCAACAATCACCCTCTTGAGGTGTATATCAGAGACATCTCCCATAGGTCCACGTAAGGACAGATACGACAATGTTTGTCTTCACAATGTTCAAGGTAGTTGGTGTAGGAGGCAGCTTAGTTGTCGCTTAGTTTGGCAATATGGGTCAACAAGAATGTGGTAGATGTGTACTGTGGGATATCATGTGGTAGTTAAAAAAGAACTACCGGGGACACCTGGGTGCTTGGTTAGTTAAGTGTCCAACTTCAGCTCAGGTCACGATCTCACAGCTCATGAGTTTGAGCCCTGCATCAGGCTCTGTGCATAGCACAGAGCCTGAAGCCTGCTTCAGATTTTGTGTCTCCCTCTCTCTCTGCCCCTTGCACTCTGTCTCTGTCTCTGTATCTCACAAAAATAAATAAACATTAGAGAGAGAGAAAGAGAAAGAGAAGTACCAGAAGTACAAATGAGCTAATCAATGTTTAAAATAGGGTTGTTAACACAGTAAGAAACCTAAGAGATTTTTTTTTAAATTTATTTATTTATTTTGAGAGAGAGAAGGGTGGGAATAGCATGAGTAGAAGAGGGGCGCAGAGAGAGGAAGAGAGAGAGATGATCCCAAGCTGGCTCCACACTGTCAGCACAGATCCCAATACAGAGCTTGAACTCGGGAACCATGAGATCAGGACCTGAGCCGAAAGCAAGAGATGCTTAACCGACTGAGCCACCCAGGCTCCCCAGAAACCTAAGAGATTTTTAGGTCAGCAGTATAATGTACTCTTAAACACGCACCCAACCATAGCTACATAGTCTACTAGGATACATAAATGACACATATCAAGCAACTTAAAGCATGCCTATGAGTGGAAGGGAATGGAAGTGATATTTGAGAACAAGGGTGAGATTTATATTAAAATGAAACAGGGGAGAGTTCTCATCAAGGCTGAAAATGGTATTATGCTAGAAACAGTGGGGTGTGAGTGAGTAGTGAGCAATTCAATTCCCTTTGCCTGAGGTGCAATAATGGAATGCAGAGAGAGAGAGAGATTTACACACTTGTGTTTCCTAGTGGATGTCTTCACTGTGCTATAATTGTCACATGTAAGTGCACGGGGCTCTCTGTCTCTTGCCTGTCTGAGAAAGATGGTTATATCTTTATATCCTATAGTCAACCAGGATATTGGAACGTTTCCAAATTTGAGTTTGGGCTTCAAAAATGTGGCACACTCTTTTACTACTCAAAGCCAAAGTCACATGCTCTAAACCAGCTTCATCAAAGCTCTGCATTATTAGGTACAGCTACTATTAAAGTAGTATTTTGATCCCCCGTATCCAGTATCTATTGAGAAGCCTTGGAGATATGATTGTCAGGATATCCTGGCTCTCCAGCCAAATACCTTAAAATCCAACCCTGATAACTAATCCACAGTGTGCCAGGTACTTTGCATTATAAACTTTACTCACTTTCTCATTTTAATGCACCAACAAAACCATGAATCAACAAAGCCTTAACTGTGGCATTAACTGAGTGTCTTATCGAGTGTTCTTGGAAGCAAGCAACAGAAATGAACCCTGGCTAATTTATTCAGGAAAGGAACTTATTGGAAGTACATGAAGAAGGCTAGAGAACCAGGTTTTGAAGATAAGCAGGTGCCATTGGAGGCCGGGTGGTAGGAACTATAAAGAACAGCCTTGCTGGATGCTGTCTTGAGCATGATCTCCAGATATTACTGCTGAGAGGAATCACTACGTTCAATCCTGAGCACCATGACTTTGTAACATTTGCTTGAGATTTAAGCTCCACTGGGAGCACCAGTTGGCTGAGCACAGCTGCCAGGAGTGGGACAAGAGCAAGTATCATTATCTGCTTATTTTTGTAGCACAAATTTACCAACACCAAGACTTAGGCAATGAGAACATTCTCATAAATAGAAAGAGGAGTTTGGACATGGGTCAGCCGTATACAATCCCAATCAAACTCTAATGCACCAGGCACAGAAGCGTTAAGTCATTTGTCAAAGACACAAAGTAGTAGGTGACAGAAGTGGGTTTTGCATCTTTTTCTAGTAGCTCATGTTGCCTCATACATACTATAATGATGATGGAAATGAATCAAAACCATTGGGAAGTCCCTCAAAATCAAAATATGTTAGAATAAAAGCCATTATGATATTAAATACTTTCTGTTCCTGGGGCGCCTGGGTGGCACAGTCGGTTAAGCGTCCGACTTCAGCCAGGTCACGATCTCGCGGTCCGTGAGTTCGAGCCCCGCGTCGGGCTCTGGGCTGATGGCTCAGAGCCTGGAGCCTGTTTCCGATTCTGTGTCTCCCTCTCTCTCTGCCCCTCCCCCGTTCATGCTCTGTCTCTCTCTGTCCCAAAAATAAATAAACGTTGAAAAAAAAAATTAAAAAAAAAAATAATAAATACTTCCTGTTCCTGCCTCCCAATGCCTCCACATTCCCCATTGCTCTCATCTGAGATCCCACAATACTCCTACTTACCTGTATAATACCACTTTGCACATGACATTCAGATGCCTGTTTACACATCCCTCATTCCCACTAGACTGCCAAGTCTTCAAGGACAATGATCAACTATTATTTACCTGCGTATTACAGAACTAGACACGTGTTAGGCACTCAATGAAATTTTGTTGAATGAACAAGTTAATGAATGAACAATAGGAAGAATGACTATAGAAAACCACCTTGACTTAGAGATCGGGACATCAAGCCATTTGTTTTTCAAGAGAGGGAAAAAAGACATCCATATATGACCTGGGTGAGACCCCAAACTAAAAATAAAGAAAATTTTTGTATTTTTGCTTGAGTTCAACTGAGAAAACAGTTGCCCTTTGCTCTATGTTTGGGTGAATAGCAAGGCTCACAAGGACAGCTGCAAGGCATTTCAAATGATACTGGAAAAGATCCTATCACTTGAGTTGTTGTGAAAACATTGCTAGACGACCAGACAAAGCCTAAGCTAAATGGGCTGGAAGCCAAAAGCCACAAAACATGCAAAACATTTCACAATAGTCAAACCACAGACTCTCTCTCTGTACAAAGTAACTTATCAAGGGCACTATACAGCCTTCAGTTATTTGAAAATCTGACAAACCCTAAAATTTAAATATGTTCAAACAATCTGCCATGCTAAGTGACTAGGTTAACAATACTTGGATGAAAACTTAAATGCTTAAGGAAATGTCTGATTTTTTGCCCCTGTGTGTTTTCTTCCCACATTACATATCGATTCAGAAGAATTAGACAGACATTTTTCACTCCAGCCCATTTGGATAATATTTGTTGCGATGAGTATGGTTGCTTTAAACAGAAATGTATTCTTACTTAGAGCATCACAGGGCAAAAGGTACCTGAGGAAAATTCTTTATTTGTCAAGAACACGTCTAATAGAATTATGCTCAATGAACCCAAGTAGCAAAATACCAAAATAAGATAAGCAAAAATAGTAGCAGGGCCATCTATTACTAAGCATTATAAAATGCCAGAAAAATCACTTATAATCTTAGACTTAATTTTACAACATAATGAAGAAAAAATTATGCCAGCCCGGAGGATATTGATGACAAAGCTCCCTTGCCTCACATCCGCCTTCATTCAAGTCAGAACGTAACACTCTGTCTTGTGCCAGAAATATGGATAATGAGTATTTAAAGAAATATTTTTGACACATAAAAACAGAGTAATGGAAGAGTGTAGGCAATTTCCTATGTTTGGCTCAGAACATTCTTTTTCCACTTATTCTAATGTTCCCTTTCACTTCTGAATTTGAAAAAAAAAGAGAGAGAGAGAGAGAGAGCTGCACATATTATTTGTGGTACTTAGGCAATCTGGTCCTGTTTTAGTTGTGGAAGCTTCACAGAAGGCTTTTGGTAATAAGCAATAAAGACGGGTCGGTCATTAGTGAAATGACACTGTTCTGCATGATGAAGGCGTCTGTGGTACGAGGATTCTCAGAGGGGTTTGTTTTCTCTTTTTAAAAAAAATTTTAATGTTTATTTAGTTTTGAGAGAGACAGAGTGCAAGTGGGTTCTGTCAGCACGGAGCCTGATGCGGGGCTCGAATTCATGAACTGCAAGATCATGACCTGAGCCGAAATCAGACGCTTAACTGACTGAGCCACCCAAGCGCCCCTGTTTTCTTTTTTTTTAAACCAAATAAAGCCTTGTATTCTCCTAGCTGGTGTTTCTTTCATCTATCCATTCAGCAAGGCATCCGTCCTCATTCATCTGTCAATGCAACAGATATTTATTGGACTCTGATTACGCATGAGGCGTTTTACACAGCGAGGGGTACCCTGAGACAGTCACACAAAAGAGGCAGCATATTTTGGTGGTTATAAGCATGGCCCTTGGAGGGGAATGCCTGCGTTTAAATCTTCACTAGCTGTGTAACCTTGAACAAGTTCCTTAATCTCTTCACGCTCCAGTTTCTTCATCTATAAAATAACTCCTCATCGGTTGTGACAATTAAATAGGTTATGGTCCTGCAAAGCACTTAGAAGAATACGAAACACCCTGTGTGTGTTAGACATAGTTCTGGAAAGCATCTTAAATACTTTGCCAGAGTTTCCCCCTTTAGGGGCAGAAGGGCAATTTTCCAACTCTGATAAGAGGTTTGTATCAGGGTAGATGCATTTTAAAGAGTCAAAGTAACAGACTGGCACCTTTTCCACACTTCTTCTGGGGCCAGAATTCTATAATGCATGCATGCCCTCTCTTCCCCAGGCACTCTCCAGGCCCTCCAACCCGGCATCTCAGTCCTCTGTTTTCTGATTCAGTCCTGACCAGCACACCAGAGAATGAAAATCTCTTCACCACATCTGCCTGGTAAGTGACAGAGAAGGGCATTTGCCCACAGACTAAGCTGCAGCCTTCTTCCATGTTGGCTCAGTAAACATGACTGGACTTCTGTCTTGGTTTTCCAGTGAGTACCCTTTTTTACTAGGCTAGAAACTCTAGTGTGAACTTCATTCAGGTTGGTTCTTCTTTTGGATCTTACTAGCTCTTGCCCAGAAAAGGATAGACTCTATCACCTGTGCCCTCAGCCTCAGACCAAGTTCTGCTGTAAATAGAGCGCTGAAATCATTGGCCTTAGCTCTCCCTGCTGAGAAATATTTTTCACATCCGTGACCCACACTCTGGGTTGAAGTCCCGTGATGCCAACACCAGGCAGAAGAGTCATCTGGGGAGACTGTGAATGGACTCCGAACAGCACTCTTTAGTAGCATTCCTGCTAGGTCCATTACTTTCCTCAGCCTTGGTCTCAGGACTATTGACCTCGGAGACTCCCCTGCCCACATACACTGAAATGGGTCATGTCAGACTTTTCAAAACAGACAAAAATGGGGTGCCTGTGTGGCTCAGTCGGTTGAGCCTCTGACTTCGGCTCAGGTCATGATCTCACAGTTCATGAGTTCGAGCCCCTCATTAGGCTCTGTGCTGACAGCTGGGAGCCTGGAGTCTGCTTCAGACTCTGTGTCTCCCTCTCTTTCTGCCCCTCCCCCACTCACACTTTGTCTCTCTCTGTTCTCAAAAATAAATAAACATCAAAAAAAATTCTTAGAAACAGACAAAATCATGTTGGGTTGAAATCCTTTGATACTTTGAGATGAAGTGGACTGGTTATTAAATATGCCACATGAAAGAGTATGGATTCAAAAAGTTCATGGATTAAATTCAACTGGTAGAATTGAATAAGGGTACTGAATATCTGGTCTTTCACTTGAGTACTGAAAACCTAAGTGCGTCAGTACAGGGTGAGTGAGATGCCCATTAACAATGTGTATGGAGAATTTTGAAGTTACATCTGCCAATAAATTTAATTGCAGTCTAGAGTGTGAGTATATGGTCAGCTGCATAATGGCTTCCAGAGTTATGCAAGTCCTAATGCCTGGAATCAATGAATATTACCTTATATGGCAAAAAGGCCTTTGCAGATGCAATGAAATTAAGGATCTTGGGTTGCAGAGATTATCCTGGATTACTCAGGTGAGCCTGAAGTGTAGTTCTTATAAGTCTTCTTACAAGAAGAAGAAAGATGGAAATGGGACTTCAGAAGAGGGAGAATGTGAAGTGACAACAGAGGCAGGAGAAGAAAGGCCATGTGATGCAAGGAAAGGGCCACTAAGCCTAGGAATGCCCTGGCTTTTGGAAGCTAGAAACAGCAAGAATACAGGTTCTCACCGAGAGCCTCTAGAAGGAATCAATCCTGTCAACACCTTGATTTCACCCCCTTAAGACTCATTTTGGACTTCCAGAACTGTCTGAGAAGCTACTACATTTGTGGTGATTAGTTACAGCTCCCATAGAAACGTAATACAGATTCAAACTCTGTTCTAGTTGGATCACATCTGAATTAATAAATGCCTTTGAGTCATTGAATATCAAGAAGGAGGCCAGTTTACTGGAATGACTTATAATTGTAAAGAAACTCCAAAACATATCATGAGAAGAATGTTGTAAATAATTGTTTCTGCTTCAGAAACAGTGAGGACTTGAGATTTCAAATATTTTGAGAGTCATCACATTCAAGAAGACTTAACTTGTCCTGAATGTCCCTAAATGATGGAACTGTTGTCACAGTTTGTAGTTTTACATTTATTTGCACGATTCTCTGTTTAATGTGCTTCTCCTCCACTGTTCTCTAAGTTTCATGATGGCAGAGGTTAGATGTGGTCACCATTTTATCCCCAGTGCCCAACAGGAATGGGAGCCATTCAAAAAATGGAAACAGAATGAGAGAACTTTTTAAAAATTCCTCCCCTGTGGGGACTAGGGTACGAGATAAGTTATAAAAAAAGAGATTCAAGTAACAGTGGCTTGAATAAGGGAGAACTTATTTTTCCCTTTTCCAAAACAGTCGAAGGGGAAGTGAACACCCTGGGGCTGGAAAGGTCTGAGGTTTCTTCCATCTTGCTGCTCTGCCATGTTCTGAGGTTGTGCTTGGACATGTGGTGGATGCTTGCTTACTTCCGTGTGTGCATACTACTGTGTGGGAAGGATAAAGCGGCAGGCAGCTGCCTTATCAAGAACGTAGCATCAAAAGTGCACATTATCACTTCCAATCACATATCACTGTCCAAATGTAGTTACATCCAGCTTCAAGGCAGGATATAAAATACGTCAGCAATGGGGTTCCTGAGGGGCTCAGTCTGTTAAGCCTCTGACTCTTGCTCTCCCCCCTCACTACCCCTGACCATGGGTAGGAGATAGTGACAGTGTAGAGCCTGCTTGGGATTCTCTCTCTCTCTCTCTCTCTCTCTCTCTCTCTCTCTCTCTCTCTCCCTCTCTCTCTCTGCCCTCTGCCCCCACCTGCTTGCATGTTCTCTCTCTCAAAATAAAAAAATGAAAAAAGAAAGAGATTTGTGTCCTTCTCTTAATTCTAGGTTGTCCCTTCTTTTCCCTAAATGTTTTCTTTCTTTTTCAAATGGTCCCTATGCAGGTAATATTTAGGTGAATTATAGGCTAATTTTATTTACTAATTAATTCTCATTGTTCTTAATGAAACCAGAACTGATATTCATATTCTCTATTACAGTAATTTATTTAAAAAAAATTTTTAATATTTATGTTTGAGAGACAGGGACAGAGCGTGAGTGGGGGAGGGGCAGAGAGAGAGGGAGATACAGAATCTGATCCAGCCTCCAGGCTTTGAGATGTCAGCATAGAACCCAACACAGGGCTCGAACCCACGAACTGTGAGATCGTGACCTGAGCCGAAGTCGGATGCTCAACCGACTGAGCCACCCAGGTGCCCCTCTCTATTACAGTAATTTAAGATACACATATATATGTACTAAACGGATTGCCACCATTATATGTATTCAAACCATGTAAATTACTGTGATTAACTCATATTATTTTCATTATTTTACAATGCTAAGCCAGATTCATTGGCAAATTTTTTAAAAAGTGATTGTCTCATTGCCTGCAAAGCTGCTATTCAGAGGTATTCTATTAAACCATGCAACTGGTCACCATGTTGATGTACAGAATCAGTCATGAACTCTGTATCAGACACTAACAGGCAGCAATTATCATTGAATCCTTCTATAATTTGTCTATAATTTATGAAACATAAGATGAAGACGATGAGCAGAGGCTTACGATGGATGGATTGGGAGCACTCTGCTTTTTGAAGAATTCCGTATTTTAAACTTCTGGAGAAATTACTTTATACATATAAGTTGTAGTGGTCAATTCAGAACCGCTCTTCTGTAAGTTTTTGCAGCTCCACTTTCAAAATCTATTCAAAATCTAGCTCCTTTTGACCACCCCCTCAGCTTCCATGTTCTAGTCCACAGTCGTCTTTGGCCTGCGTCTTTACAGAAACCTGTCCTTGACCTCTCTGCTTCTATCCCTTTCTATCCTCTATCCTCCATTAACTATCTGGTAGCCAAAGAGATTCTTCAGCAATCGAAATCAGACCAGGTCTCTCCAACATCTTCTCAGCTTCCTTTGAATAAAATGTGAGGTCCTCACCATCGTCTGCGAAGTTCTGTTGTATTAGTCATCAAGTCCCATGTAATAAATCACTCCCCAAACTTACTGCCTTTAAATAAGAATAACCATTTTTTTATCTCACACAGTTTCTGTGAGTCAGGAATTATGGAGGGGCCTGGCTGGGCGGGTCTGACTCCGAGTCTCTCACGAATTGCAGTCAAGATGTCAGCTGGGACTGCAGTCACCCGAAGCCCACTCGTGGAGCTGGCAAGGTGAAGCTGGCAGCTGGCAGGAGGCCTCAGTTCCCTGGGACCGTGGATTGTCCTTACCATGCGACGGCTGACTTTCCCCATGTGAGTGATTCAACAGTGAGCAAGGCAGAAGCCTTGTTGTCTTTACTAGAAGTCATACACCGTTATTTCCACAGGATCTCATGGCTACCTAGGTCACTCTCTTCCGTGTGGGAAGGGACAGCACAATGGTGTAGGTAGAAGAGGTGTCTTTAGGAGGCCATCCTGGAGGCCCTATTTCTGGTGCCATCTTCTGTCACTCTCTTTACTCCACCTCTTACCCCATCTCTCTACTTTTTCACAAACATGGTATATGAATCCTCTCCTCAGTCTTGCCTTAACTGTTCTGACTGCCAGGATCATTCTTTCTACAAATATCCACATGGCTCTCCCTCACTTGACTCAGGTCCCTTCAGGAGTAGGAAGCTGGATCACTTTTGTGTCCCCAGTATCTAGAATAGTGCCCACATATAAAAGGTACTCACTAGGTTTGTTTGTTTTTAAAATTTTTTAACATTCATTTATTTTTGAGAGACAGAGAGAGAGCACAAATGGGAGAGACAGAGAGAGAGGGAGAAACAGAATCTGAAGCAGGCTCCAGGCTCTGAGCTGTCAGCACAGAGCCTGATGCGGGGCTTGAACTCAGACTGTGAAATCATGACCTGAGCCAAAGTCAGAAGCTTAACTGACTGAGCCACCCAGGCACCCCTCACTAGGTATTTTTGTATAAATGAATCATTAATAAATTCCATATAACATCCAAATAAATTTCTCAGGCTATATAACCAGAAAGAGCATTAATTTAAATTCATCCTGACCAAGGCCTGGTGAGTACTGTCTAGTTTAATAATATCAATAAAAAGAACTTCTATCTATTCGCTAAATAAATTTTAAGGAGACACTTAGCTTAGGTTAAGGAAGATTACGTACAAGCCTATATGGAAAATATAATAGAACAAGAAGAATTATGTATGTTTGGTTTGAGTCTACCGTTATTTCTTCTTTACATATAAGGAACAGGATTTATAGTTTCAGTGAATTATTTAAATAGATTTAGGGAATTACTCACAATGTAGCAATCAATGAGAAAATTGGGATTATGCATAATATCTTGTAGAGTATAGAAGATGCTTAATTCTCCTACACTTTCACAATGACATTGTAAGTAATTTTTATAATTATGATGAAGAAAAAACCTAGGCAGAAAATAAGGACCCCATGCAAGGGACAAGACAACTGAGCACATGTCACCTGTTATTAATAGAGATCTGCCCTTTGAAGATGTTACAGCTTTGGTCTCCTCTAATTAACCTTTGGCTGAGTCTTTCCTCAAATTGACCTTTGGTTGAGTCTCTCAAGTCTTATGTAGGGAAGCGTTTGCACGTGGGCTAAGTGATTTTACACCAATCCAAAAAGAAAACGTCCCTGAGGATATCCTAAAATTACATATACATGTTCTTTTCATCTCCTTATAGAAAAACTAACATGTTGCTAGATGGAAGTAATTAGATTTTTCTCTGCTGTCCTCTCATTTTAGCCTGAAGAGCATTTGCAATGATTTTGAACTTTATGCTACCCTTGAGGGAGAACTGACTGAGATGTTTGGAAACCTCTGCTGAGTTTACAAAACATTAGGTTTCATGGTCATGTGTCTCATTGCACACATCCCTTGGTTTTACCTGTTCTTAGTAGGAACTGCTTAGGGCCTATTTGAGGCACCAAGGAGACAGGAATTTTCTTTTCCTAAAGTAATTAAACTGAAGTAACTTCCTCGGTTCCCTTCTGAAAAATGTAGTGCCGCTGGCTAATAGATCTTTGGAAGCCACACCATTTCATCCCGGACAGACAGTCTTGCTTTGCAATAGTATTCACTTAACATCAGACTCATCAGTTCTATCATGTCCAAAAAGTAAAAAGTAAGAAAAAAAGGGAGAGAAAAGAAAGGAAGGAAGGAGGAAGATTGGACGAGAGAGAGAGAGAGAGAGAGAGAGAGAGAGAGAATTCTGATTAATGAGAAGTAGTTCTTCAGAATTATGTAAGTCTAGTCTATCTTAGAAGGACTTCATTTAAAGTCATTTGCTTACTTGAATTTCAAAAGAACCTCACTGAAAAGTCTGTTCCATAATGTAGAACACTGCTAAAAAAGGACCTGGTTAGGATCAAACCACAGAATGTATTATAATACTTCTAATTTTGAATGTCTTTCTTGGGGAGTTTTTTCTCCTTTCTTATTCCCCAGTTGAGGCATTATGGAAAATGCTATTGCAAATGATAGTAGAAACTAAGAGTTACAAACAGAAGCTTCTTTATCCATGACATTTTATAGGCAAATAATTTATTACTATTACTATTATGATTGAATTTTGTATATTATTGTTGCTGTAGACTGAATGTCTGTGTCCTCCCACCAAATTCAAATATTAAAACCCTAATTGCCAGTGTGATAGTATCTGGAGGTGGGGCCTTTGGGAGGCAATTAGGTTTAATTGAGGCCATTAGAGTGGACCCCCTATCATGGCATTCGTGTCTTTATAAGGAGAGGGTGACCGCCACTCTTTTTCTGCCTTATGAAGAAACAGCAAGAAGGCGGCCATCTGAAAGCCAGAAAGAGGCCCTTACCAGGAAGTAGTCTTCTGGAATCTTGATCTTGGACTTCCCAGCCTCCAGAACTGTGAGAAGTAAGTATTTGTTGTTAAGCCACTCAGTTCAGTCTATGGTATTTTGTTATAGCAGCCCGAACAAAGAAAATTTTCTATGGCAGTGCTTGTAGAGTATTTGAACAATTTGTGTCTCAAGATCTCTAGTGTAGGCAAGAATTCAACAAGATGAAATAAAAATGATCTTTTAATAGTTTTATAGGTTCTTATTTTATAAGGCACTCATAAACTTAAAAATAGTCTTTAACATAAACAGGGACACAATGATTATAATATCAAATTGTAAAATAATCTAGTGGATGTAGTAACTGTTATTATTGTAGCTGTCCTCATTATCTATGATGAATATTTATAGACTATTCACTGAATGTATGGAATTTTGCTCTTTAGAAATCCCTTTATCACTGAGTCATTTCCTAAGCTGGGTGGTTTATCCAAATCCCTTCGATGGGATTTTAAAAACACATGTATCTTCCCTTCAGGACTGCATATGCCTACCATTTCCCAGGACCCATCATGAGATCTCTGTTCTGGTGACCCACTGGTAACAGTCAGATGTGTCATACCCCTTAGTGTGTGAAAGGTGGAAAACATGGGTCCAGAATAGGTTTCCACAATCAAAGGAACTGCCACTTTTGTCCATCTGTTCCAATATATCAGTTTTGGTCAGTTAGGTTATAAAGGAGTACCCATCCATTTCAGTCACGTGTAACGTGGTTTAGTGTAGAGAGCACACATATCCTGAGTCCTAAGATACAGGCTGGTGGTAAAAACCCAGGTGGTCGCCTCCTCTTAAAAAGAGCTGGACTGCATCACCTTGACATCAGTTGATCTGGTCTCAGAAAACCAAAATCAGGAAAGGCAAATATCACGCAGAAAAATTCCTATGATGCATTCCAGAACCGACCAAAATGATGGAGAATTAGTCACTTTTACGGCTTGAACCTGAAGTTAATCCTTCTTTGCAAATTGTATCCCTAGTACTCCTCTAACTCATTTCAGAAAGATTCCTCTACTTTTATTACGAACTGCCAATATGTATGCACACAGCATCCTCAGAATCTATTCTAACCCAGTTCTAATTATTCATAATCAAAGTTTCCAAAAAAAAATCACTGTGTATTGATTTTGCCTTATATGTTTTGTTCTACCAACACATTTAGAATTAATCAAAGAAAACTGAAATAAGAAACGCCAGAAATTCAAAATCATTAAGTTGGCATACTTATTTTTACTCAGATGATAAACTGCGAAATATTTTCAAAGCAGGAACTCATAATATTTATATAATTACACAGTGTTTCAATCATTATTTACTATAGCCCAAATTAAAAGATCACGTATAAAATTTATTGACTTGTATATTTGAAATGTGCTGTGGCATAAATTCCTTAGCACACTATATTTTTATCTTATTATTTTTTTAATTTTTAAATGTTTATTTATTTTTGAGAGAGAGCACAAACAGGAGAGGGGCAGAGAGAGAGGGAGACACAGAATCCGAAGCCGGCTCCAGGCTCCTAGCTGTCAGCACAGAGCTGACACAGGGCTGGATCCAACTGAGGAACATGGTGAGATTGTGACCTGAGAGCAGTTGGATGCTTAACTAACTGAGCCACCCAGGCGCCCCAGTGCAGTATGTTTTTAGTTTATGTGAACGTTAACATGGCCATGCAGTTGAAACTTTGGGCGGGTTCTCATCATCACCTGTGGGAGTCAGTGAGGTAGGTACCTAGGTCCAACCCCAGATCTACCAATTACTAGCTATGGTCAAGTTACTGAATCCACTCTGTGCCTCAGTTTCCTTTTCTGCAAAATGAGGCTAATAATACTTATTTCACTGCATTGTTACGAAAACAATCCAGTTAATTTCTCTACAACTGGCTTTACTTCATGATTGTATGTTACTTGGGAGACTTTATTTTAATGAGCCAATAAATGGGGACAATCTCCTATTACTAATGCACACATGGACTTTACATTAAAACCTTTTGTCCCAGGGGCGCCTGGGTGGCTCAGTCGGTTAAGCAGCCGACTTCAGCTCAGGTCACGATCTCGCGGTCCGTGAGTTCGAGCCCCGCGTCGGGCTCTGGGCTGATGGCTCAGAGCCTGGAGCCTGTTTCTGATTCTGTGTCTCCCTCTCTCTCTGCCCCTCCCCCGCTCATGCTGTGTCTCTCTCTGTCTCAAAAATAAATGAACGTTAAAAAAAAATTTTTTTTTAAAAAAACCTTTTGTCCCACTGGCAAAGAAGTGTCAAGAACTGAGGGAATTAATTGAATGATTTTCCCTTCTCCCTAAAATACACTAAATAACCCCTTGGATTTTAGTTCTGGTAAAAGTGAAAAATTATGTATCATCATTGTAAAAAACTTGAGAAAGACTGAAAGTATAAAGATATAGAAATCACCCATAGCCCATCATCTAGAGGCATCCAATATTACATTTTAATATATTTTCTTTTTAGAACTTTTTTTATGCACATATGTTTTTCTCTTTCAAAATTGGGATCATGCTGTATCTTTTTTCACTTTGGTGTAATATCAGAAACATTTCCTATTGTCCTTAGTCATTGATAACATGATTTATAATCACTATAGAATATTTCATTGTATAAATGACTATCATTTACTAACATTTCCCCCATCATTAAATTTTCTCTATTACAAATAGTGCTGCAGTGAATAACACAAAACACACATATTTATGACTCTGGGGATCTAAGTGATGATCCTGAAAGATCCTAAAAGTGGAATTATTAGGTCAAAAGCTATAAATAAACGACTCTTGATTAACGAAGGATAAATTAACTTAGAACTCATATATGAAAGTTGTTTCTTTGTATCTTTATCTTTTTGAAGCATTTCTGGTTTGGATAATTAACATCACAAAGGAAATTTATTGCTAAGAGCACCCAAGGGGAAAAAAAATCCTTTATGGATCTTGAGATCCCCTTGCAGTCACCTCTTTATACTGAGGTTTTCTCCCCTGACTGTGCTCTAAATTAGTTGATGCGTATAGACTTTAAATATGAATCCGGTTTATGTAACTTAATTATAACATAGTGGTTTAAATTTATTCTCAAATACTGTCTTTAAAACGTCAGGGCGTGAATGTTGTAGTGGCCTGTTTTAAAAAGATCAGTTAGTGGTGGTGCACATGGGTGGCTCAGTCGGTTAAGTGTATGACTCTTGATTTCAGCTCAGGTCATGATCTCATGGGTTTGTGAGTTTGAGCCCCGCATCGGTTCCGTGCTGACATTGTGGAGCCTGCTTGGGATTCTTTCTCATCCCCGGCCCTGCCCTTCCCCTGCTTGGAGGCTCTCTCTCTCTCTTAAAATAAATAAATAGACTTAAAAAAAAAAAAAAAAAGCAAGATCAGTAGGTACTTGTGCCTCGTCAGCCTAGTCCCTGAATGCCTAGCCAGTCTTATCAAGAACCAGGACTACCGCCACGTGACTCCTTTAAAATGGGCTTGTTTTCTTTTTCTTTTTTTTTTTAACGTTTATTTATTTTTGAGACAGAGAGAGACAGAGCATGAACGGGGGAGGGTCAGAGAGAGAGGGAGACACAGAATCTGAAACAGGCTCCAGGCTCTGAGCTGTCAGCACAGAGCCCGACGCAGGGCTCGAACTCATGGACCGGGAGATCATGACCTGAGCCGAAGTCGGCTGCTTAACCGACTGAGCCACTCAGGTGCCCCAAAATGGGCTTGTTTTCAATCTGGGGCAGGCTCCTTTCACTTCTATGAAAGGAAAACACATGTGCACATACGACATTCTACAGCTATTGCCAACCGCTTTTCCGCTCAGATGGGCCAGAATCCAGTTTTCTCGGGGTCTGGGGGGGGTGGGGGGGCGCTGCTCTGACTTCCCTCTTCTCTACTAGCAGCACTGCCAATCTGCCTGGAGGGGAGAGGCTTGGGCTAGGGGATCCTTCCTTTCCTTCTTCCTGGGCCTGGGGCTAATAGAGGTTGGCATCAGGGAGCTGCGTTCTTTGTGTAAATGCCACCAATGTTGCCTCTGGAAGGCAGAGTAGTACATTTGGGTTAAGCAGTGTTCTCCTGTGCCAGGCCACCTGGCTCCTAATCCCGTCTTCACTACACTTGAATGTTATGCCCACAGGCAAACTACTAACCCAACAGCCACATTGTGTCTCTATTTCCTCATTCTTGCCAGAGGGATCACGTTCTGAGGATGAAACAAGATAAAGCATATAAAGTGTATAGAACAGTGCCTGCTGTTAATAAATGCTTGATAAAAGCCAACTTTTTTTTTCAATTTTTTTAATGTTTATTTATTTTTGAGGGGGGGGGGGCGAGTGAGCAAGGTAGGGGCAGAGAGAGAGGGAGACACAGAATCCAAAGCAGGCTCCAGGCTCTGAGCTGTTAGCACAAAACCCTATGTGGGGCTTGAACCCACAAACCGCCAGAGCATGACCTGAGCTGAAGTCCGACGCTCAACTGATTGAGCCACCCAATTGCCCTGAAAGCCAACTTCTTAATCTCAGAAGAGCCTACACGTAGTTTTAGCTTCAGAAATATAAACAATCTGAAATCAAGTTTATGTGTCTTAATCCATGCACTCACGCATGCATTAATTTGTTCAACAGTGTTGCACTATGCTTAGTGCTGAGATAAAAGAAGGTAAGACAATAGTGAGACTGTGGGGGCGCCTGGGTGGTTCAGTCGGTTAAGCGTCGGACTTCGGCTCAGGTCATGATCTCACAGTCCGTGAGTTCAAGCCCCTCGTCGGGCTATGTGCTGACAGCTCAGAGCCTGGAGCCTGCTTCAGATTCTGTGTCTCCCTCACTCTCTGCCCCTCCCCTGCTCATGCTCTGTCTCAAAAACAAAAACATTTAAAAACAATTTTTTTTTCCAACGTTTATTTATTTTGGGGACAGAGAGAGACAGAGCATGAACGGGGGAGGGGCAGAGAGAGAGGGAGACACAGAATCGGAAACAGGCTCCAGGCTCTGAGCCATCAGCCCAGAGCCCGACGCGGGGCTCGAACTCACGGAGCGCGAGATCGTGACCTGGCTGAAGTCGGACGCTTAACCGACTGCGCCACCCAGGCGCCCCTAAAAACAATTTTTTTAAAGTGAGATTGTGTGTGTGAAGAATTGAATATGGTGCTTACACTCAATAAATGACACTGTGATGGGCGCAAAATTATAAATAATGTGTTATAAATAGAGAATCGTGATCACAGGCACTATGAATTAAGAATAGTTCTATATCAAAACTTATTTTATTTTAAAGTTTATTTATTTATTTTTGAGAGGGAGAGAGAGAGAGACACAGAGAGATGACTGTGGGATCATGACCTGAGGCAGTATCAAGAGTCACACACAGCCAACTGAGCCACACAGGTGCCCCAAGATGCAGAGTTTCTTAGCACCACTGAATCCACAAAGCCTCTAGGCCAAGTTTGTTCTAAAATAAGCCTTGATGTAGGGATACCAGGGTGGCTCAGTCGATTAAGTGTCCAGCTCTTGATTTTGGCTCAGGTCACGATCTCACGGTTCATGGGTTCGAGCCCTGCGTCAGGCTCTATGCCAGCAGTGCAGAGCCTGCTTGGGATTCTCTTTCTCCTTCTTCGCCTGTCCCTCTTCTATTCACTCTCTCTCTCAAAATAAATAAATAAACTTAAAAAGAAATAAGAAACTCTGCATCTTAATGCTTATTCTCTGGTTTAAATATTAAGATACAATGTACATTTAAATCAAGTTAATGAACTTCAGGCCAGTGGAAAATCTCTGTGACCAAGACATGTGATGTTTTATTGAAAGAATATACTTATTGGTTGCTGTACTTGGTTCACAAGTCATTTTTGCAGATAAACCATTGGGTAGAGTGAGGAGGGGAAAAGGGGACAAAATAAGTCCTCTGTTGGGGATATTCCCCACAGGATTGATGTGCTTTCTAAAATAACTGTGCATGGAAAGTGAAAAGTCAGAACAGCATTATGGAACATCGTAAACGTGAGAGTGACTAATATATTGCTAATATATTCTCCAAGGGAATGGAAATCCACATGGTGCAAGAAGAAAAGATGATCTGATCTAGCATCAGTATGAATTCAGCTAAAAGCTGCCAATATTCATTTTTCCTCAAGAATATAAAAGTGGTTACCTCCTCAAATAGGGGTTATATAATTGCTTTGGTATTAAAATCTGAAGGTGAGGTAAGATTGGTCAAAGCCTATCCAACAGAAATTTTGAAAACGTGATATTTATAAGGCTGAATTTCAAAAAAAGATTGCTTAGACAGATTTGGCCACAGTTGAAAGGGGTTTATTGGATGTTTTAATTCTATCATACACCCATCAAAAGTTATTCCCAAATTTTATCTTTGATTCTTGTATTTATTGCCCATGGTAACATTAGCCAGGAGCCAGATTTTCAGCAAAAGTAACATAAAGACAAACAGCAGAATTTTATCTCCATATTGATGTGGAGCATGTTGCTCTCAGCTCTTACATGAGATCTTCATTGTCGTATGTTTGCTCAAGCCAATAGGACTTTTGTAGTCCAATCCTTCTGAACTTTCAACACAACCTATCCACTGTTTTGATTGATGTGCTGTTCTTGTCGAAGAGAACAGAATCTTCTGCCAAGTTAAGCAACACCCTCTCTTCCTCCAGGATCACCACTCAGGCACTTGGAATGGACCTCATGCTAATTCCCAGAAGGCTTTTCATTAAATACGTTTTTATTGGTACATTTGAGTTTACATTGTATTATACTTTTACCTGTTTTCCCAAATGTTCACTATGTAAGTCATGTGACAGATTTTAAAATATTTTCTACATAAAAAACCTAATATTTGATGCTGAAATCATCTTTGTCTACAGCTACGATTATTAAATTACAGTGCCTCTTGGAGATAATTATTTATTCATATTTTATTCCCAAGTTATTTATAATTTTAAAAATAATAATTGTACTTATCAGTACATACTCAATGTTTAATTATTCAGACATGTAATCTCATTGTGTCCTCATGGTAACAGTTCCTGAAAAGGTGCTGAGTTTCAGATAGCAGGAGATGGAAGTGAGACCTAAACACATGTCTGAAAGCCTCCAATGCCAGGGTATTTCACAACATTATGGTTATTGCAATCACCTACTTGCGGTTCCAACTAAAGGCAAAGGTATTTGCCAAATCTAAGTCTGTCAGAGTTTTTCAACAATGGTTTGCTGATGATGCTCCTTCTACAGCCAAATAGTTATCAATCACTAAATGACATTCCAAGTCCTTTGATTTCAATAGCGTTTTCATTTCATGAGCCATTTTCTTATATTTCATTGAAGTAATTCTTTTGGGTCCTGATGATGATAAAACCAGACAAAAACAACTCATCGGAAGTCTGCACAAAACATTGCACTGTTTCCAAGACTAGGTAAAGGTAAGAAAACAAAACTGCAACTTAACTACTGTTGTCACCTTCTTTGGCTAACACATATACCGTAAAGTACATGTAGTCCACAACATCTTTATTCACTTACTTCTTTATCCAGTACTGATATGTTCACCCCTACTCTAATGTTTGGCACTATATCAAAGTCTAGGGATATCTTGATGAGCAAGATAACTCCAGCGAACTCAGAGCTTATGCAAAAGGACTCACTAGGGCTTGAATTTAAATTGCAGATTCCTGAGCTCCGCCCTCACTAATATAGATTCTATAGATACGGGGAGGGACCCAATCATTATTTTCAGCAAGCCCCTAGAGTGACTGTGATGCAGCATTGAAACTATTCTCTGATCAGCAATGATCTAATGGGAAATACAGACAAATAAGCAATTACAATAAAATAGAAAAGCTAAGATAGCGGTAAACACAGGGTACTATACATAAGAGTACTTCTAGCATAGACTTGGGTTAAGAGAAGAAAACAAAAATCGAGTTTCAGGTTTTTCTATGGTGTCTCAATTTTCACCAAGGTTTTCTGTCAAATCACTGCTGAGTTGCAACATCAAAAATGTGAAAAGGAGCTCCTGGGTGGCTCAGCAGGTTGAGCGTCTGACTCTTGATCTCAAAGCTCAGGTCCTGATCTCAGGATCGTGAGTTCAAGCTCTGTGTGGGGTTCCGTGCTGGGTGTGAAGCCTGCTTTAAAAAAAATAAATGTGAATATACAAAAGAAAGGAGAAAACATATGAAGAAAAGGATAGGTGAAGAATCCAGTGAGAGGAAAATGTGCCCCAAGAAACATAAAGAAATTTGCCACAGGTGCTCCATGCTTTGGAACAAACGAATGAGAACCAAAGCGAATAAAATGAGTATTCAAATGGAAGATACTGATGGAGTTCAGGACAACCTCAAAATGTGCTACCTTGGCATCCTGAATATTTTAAGATAAAGGAATTTGAGAAAATGGCACAGCAGGAAAGTTACTCGGACCTTCCCTCCATCCTTCTCCCTTGAAACAAGCATTAAAATGCTCATGGGAGGAGTGTCCTTCCTATACCATGAGGAAAGGAGCATCCTTATCTCTGAAAACAAAGGGACATGTAGAAGAATCTGAACAAACAGGCCTTGCTAAATTTCCCCCAGTTTACTGTAATTATCTCATGCTCCTTGACCTGGCATATTCTTTCTTCCATGATGATCTACACTTCATCAAACCCAACGTGAAAGTGCTCAGGTCTAACTGCTCCTTTGGGTCTTCATTTATTTCTTGGGGGGCAGGGGGAAGGGGGTGGGGTGTCTTCATTTCCTTTTTTGGGGGGAGTTCTTCATTTCCTTAGGAAGTATCCTGTATCATGTAAAATTTATACTAAATACATTTGCATGCTTTTCTCTTGTTATTCTGTCATTTTAATTTTCAGACCCAGCCAGGGACCCTAAGAGGGTTAAGGAAAACTTTTTGTTCCCCTGCAATGTAAAAAAACAAAGTGAGACAAAAGAACAGCGTAGACGTCAGAAACCAAATTAAGAATCAAAACGACAGGGGCACCTGGGTGGCTCAGTCGGTTAAGCGGCCGACTTCAGCTCAGGTCATGATCTCGCCGTCCGTGAGTTCGAGCCCCGCGTCGGGCTCTGTGCTGACAGCTCAGAGCCTGGAGCCTGTTTCCGATTCTGCGTCTCCCTCTCTCTGACCCTCCCCTGTTCATGCTCTGTCTCTCTCTGTCTCAAAAATAAATAAACGTTAAAAAAATTAAAAAAAAAAAAAAGAATCAAACCGACATAATTTTATAACCAACACAAATTAGAAGCAATAAAGCAAAACACATAGTTAAAAATACAGTGATTGCTGTGGAAGAAAGGTTTCAGTGTATGAAAATGTAAAAGACCGTAAGATTAAAGAAACAGAAGAAAAACATAAATGTGCAGTTCAGAGAAAGAAGAACCAAAACAGTGATACATAATATTTGGGAAGCAGAGAACCCTATAAGTGGAAGATAAAATACTCAAAGACCAATATAAGAAAATGTCTCCAACATAAGGGAAATTTTTAATTTTTAAACTTGAAATATATCCTAGGGGGAAAAGTTAAGTTTTTGAATTTCTTTTTTTTTTTTTTTTTAATTTTTTTAATGTTTATCTTTGAGGACAGAGCATGACCAGGGCAGCGGAGGGCAGAGAGAGAGGGAGACACAGAATCCGAAGCAGGCTCCAGTCTCTGAGCTGTCAGCACAGAGCCCGACATGGGGCTCCAACTCATGAGCAGCTCTGAGACTATTGCGATGTGAAGAAACCCAGGATAATCTTTCGGGGACTGGAAAGCCATGAGAGGAGAATGAACCATGATGTTTCAACGAACAATCAGCACCAATTGCCAGATGTGTGAGTGTATCCATCTGGAACCGCTTTCTTTCTGTTGAGCTGTCAGATGACTGCGGCCACATGAGTGATCCCAGGAGAGACCAGATTGCCAACCCTCAGAATCATGATAAACAATAAACTATTGTTTTAAGCTATTAAGCTTTGAAATGACTTATTGTATAGCAACACATAAATGAAATATCCAGAGATATAAAGGACATTCAAATGTTCACTCGAAAATATTTTGTTCAAGTTCATGAAAATTAATCTGATCAATGGAATAAAATAGAAAATTCAGAAATGAAGACAAATTCATTTTGGAATTTGATATATGATAAGAGTGGAATCTCATGTCAATCCTGTAACAGATAAAATAGTCAATAAAGGTTGCAGGAGCAAAAGGCTAGTGATTTAGGAAAAATAAAAACGATCCAAACTCCTTATACATAACATTTTCCAGATGACTCAAATATTAAAGAAGAAATATGAAGCTGTAAAATTATTAAAAAAGACAAATATCTTCGTAATTCTGGATTGGAAAAGGCCTTTCTGAGCAAGACACAAAAACTGAGAAACCACAGAGAATAAGATGGACCAATTTGGCCACCTGATAATTAACATTTTCTGCTTGACCCATAAGGGGAAAAAAAGTCATAAAGGAGGTTTAACCAGAAAGGGGAGAAATCATTTTAATATTAGTTTCTTTTATCCTTATTAATCAATCAATAAATATAAACAACCTGGGATGCCTGGGTGGCTCAGCCAATTGGGCAACAGACTTGATTTCAGCTCAGGTCATGATATCATGGTCGTGAAATTGAACCCCAAGTCAGGTTCCTTCCTGAGCATAGAGCCTGCTTTGGATTCTCTCTCTCTCTGCCCCTCCTTCACTCACACACATGCACACACTCTCTCTCTCTCTCAAAATAAATAAACTTAAATAAATAAATAAATAAATAAATAAATAAATACATAAATACATAAATACATAAATAAATAAATATAAATAACAGATGGATAAATGGGCAAAAGGTGAGTTCACACCAAGCAAATACAAAAGGTGTATAAATATATTAGATGGTTTCACACTCATTCATTAAGAAATACTAGTAAATAATGTGCTTTCATGAAAAATGAAAACAGTATATAATAGCCATTGCCAGCACGATGTAAAGAATCAGACCTATTCATACACCATTCATGGGATCTCTTTGGAGAGTAATTTGGTCCATCTACCAACCAAAATTCTCTGCTCTTAGGTCTAGTAATTCAGCTTCCAGAAACCAATAATCTATGGGCATAATACGAAGATACTGCACAAGAATGTTACCTGGAGAATATTGGGAAGGCCTAAATGCTCATCAAAATAAGATTCCTTAAATAAATTAAAGTATATATACATAGGAATTTGTAAAAAAAATAATAATTAGGTAAAAACAGCATTTATACATTATACTAATGTTTCTTAGATACAATTTACATGTCAGCATCTAGAGATCAACTTTATTCTTTTGAATGGTTTTAGAATATCCCTTTGTATGAATAAGCTTTGATATATATATATATATATATATATATATATATATATATATATACCTACTCATCTATCTGTGCTTATTACATACGAAAGTCAAAATAAGTATAGGGAGACTCATTTTTCATTATCTATCATATTAAGGTGCTCAAAAAATTTTAACCATATGAATACTTTAGTTGCATAATAAAAAGATATAACTTACTGCCCTGTCTGCAATATGTTATGATGGGCTCAAACAAATAAATCTTCTTGGCTGCAAAACACCACATATTTTGGGAGCCCCAAGTGCTTAATATTTAACACTTAAAAGTGGTATTATCAATACATGTCAGCAAAGTGTTACTTACTGTGACCGTGGAAGTCACTGAGGCCCACAGTGAGCTCTTCCCATGAGCCTGAGAGCTCCCCAGTTTTCTAACCATGAGATCGGTGGACACAGAGAATTTCATGCTTATGATGACATTGGTGTCTAGAGGTCTGGATGACCACTGCCCACTGTCATAGCATACCCCACGTTACACTGCCAGCTTGATTCAAAAATTTGATGGTAGATAATCACTTTCCTCAAGCTGAATGATTTACGTTACACTGGCTGCATAACATTCCTGATACGTCAACCAGGGGTATCAAGAGGAGGGCCACGGATGAGCAAAAACCAAACTCGAGATAAGTTTGTTCCTCATGTTTGTTTTGTTTCGCTGACTGCTCCAAAGCCAACAGGAATCTGGAGAGCTTCTCGAGAAAACAATGCCTTTTGATGTCTTCCACGGCCTCACAGGAGAAGGAACAAAATTTGTTCCTAATGACCACCAGATTAGCATCATGGAATCTGAATAAATAAAGCTTTCAAAATTGGAATTTCAAAATCAGAACCATGTAGGGCACAATCAACAGTTTGTCAGGCCAATTTCAACAAGGGCATTGGGTACACAGAAAAATAGATCAATAATTTCAAAGGTGTCCCCACAAACTAAAATCTGGTACAGATTAAGAGTGACAAAAAAATCTGTGTTCTATTTTGAAATCATGTTTGATGCTTAATGTAAAGCTTATGTGGTGTTAAATTAGTATGGAAAATGCCAATAGTGATGGGAAAATTAAAGCAGTCTCGACAAGAAGCATACTTTTGAATGAATCGGGTCATTGAAGGTTATTAAAGCTTGTACTAGGTAAGGTTGATGTCGTGTTAGGGTAAACATTTATCACAGTTGTTGCCCAAACATATTTTGGAGCCCACATCAAACAAAATGGGTATTTCAAAGGACTGGCTAAGACCAGAAATAGGTGAAGTTAATGATTATGCAAATTTGAGCCTTTGGTTTCCAGAGATGAAACAGTATATTTTAGTACCTGTGTCTGTCTGGCCTAGAGATTTTAGTCTCTACTACTTGACCAAAAGTCCTTGATTATATTTTTATGTATACCTAAAACTCACAATTAGTTTTATTTTATTGTTTGGTTTTGGTTTAAGTTTTATTTTATATTGTGTGTGTGTGTGTTTTAAGAAAAAGTAAGTGTACAATTTAGTTTTTGGTGACAAAAATGATATTTACAAAGTTATACTGAGAGATAATTGAATAGTTTTTTGGCCACCTGAATTAATTTCGATCTCCCAATAATTCTTGGTCAAGGATGACTGAATGGACTTCTTTGGAGTTATAGGGCATTTACAAATTCAGAAACATTTAGTGATAAGAAACAAAGTACATGAATAAATTTTGTCCAATTTTGGAAGATGACCTTGAAACCTAACGTATTAGCTTAAAATAAAATAGTAAATGGGTGCCTGTGCGGCTCAGTCAGGTAAGCCCCCAACTCTCGATTTTGGCTCAGATCATGATCTTACAGTTCCTGAGTTTGAGCCCTGTGTGGTGCTCTGCATGGACACCATGGATCCTGCTTGGGATTCTCTCTTCCTCTCCTACCCGCCCCCCCCCCCCCGCCCCCCGCCAACCCTCTTCCCCTTCCCTGTGCTGGCATATGCATGTGTACTCTTCTCTCTCAAAATAAATACATAAACTTAAAAAAAAAATAAAAATTAAAAAATAAAATAGTAAACATGATGTTCTAGTAATGCTCTCCTTTCCTACTCCAGCCTTTTTGATTACCACTCACCTTCTGTCAACATATATTTAAAGTGATTGATAAGTCATTTGGATGGCTGTTCTGAAGGATATCAGTCATCAACAGATTATTTAAGGGCTACAAAGCTATTTGACTTGGGCTAAAAGATAGATCCTGCTGTCAGAGAACTGATTTCAAAAGTTGAAGCTGTGGCTACCACCAGGTTCTTGCCTTTTATGGTGTCTACCTCTCATTGGGCTACGAACAATTTTTTCTTGATTCACCTTGGAAGTCTTCCTGCAGTTTTCCCAAAAATACTTTCCAGGTTTTTGAGGAAAGTGCTCAAAATGATCAAGGGCAGCAAGCAAATTAAAGGTAAGGCAAACATCCCCATGTCATGGGGATGCATTTTCAGGATAAAGTACTGTTTCTCCATGTTTTATAAGGGTGCACACTTCTCCCACCAAGAGAAGTTAATATTTTATTTTATTTAAATTTTTTAATGTTTATTCATTTTTGAGAGAGAGAGAGAGAGAGAGAGAGAGAGAGAAAATGAGCGGAGGAGGGGCAGAGAGACAGGGAGACACAGAATCCGAAGCAGGCTCCAGGCTTTGAGCTGTCGGCACAGAGCCCGGGAGCTCAAACCCACCAACTGTGAGATCATGACCTGAGCTGAAGTCGGATGCTTAACCAACTGAGCCACCCAGGCATCCCGAGAAGTTAATATCTTAGATGCAAGTGTGGATACCAACAACTGAAAATTGAGCTTTACAGCAAGAACCTTGTGCTAGTTCTCTGAAAGTCACCAGAAAAATCAGGCAATGTTTGTATTTTGCAATGTATCAAGGAATTATTGATTAAGGATTTTCCAAGGCAAAATATGTTTGTAAGCTAAGAGGACTTAATTCGCTGGGGTGTTAAGCCAGGATTGATATTACTATGACAGGGAGTCTGATAACACAGGTTGCACTTTTTTTTTTGTTTTTAAGTTTGTTTTTTGGGAAACAGAATGAGAGAAAGAGAGCATACATGTGTGAGCCAGTGGGGAAGGGGCAGTGAGAGGGAGAGAAAGAATCCCAACCAGGCTCCAGGTTGTCAGCACAGAGCCCCACACAGGGCTCTGTTTCATGAACTGTGAGATCATGACCTCAGCCAAAATCAAGAGTCAGATGTTTAACCGGCTGAGCCACACTGGCAACCCAAAATATGTTGGGCTTTTTAAAAAATGGTTATTGTTAAAGAAAAAAAAAGCAAATAAAAAATACAAAATTGAAAAGGGTTCAACTGGCATGAAAATTTATGGCAGGATTTTATTTAACCTTTTTAATGGAAAATTTTAAATACCTACAAGACAGAATTGTGTAGTGAATCACCAGATAGCTGTAATGACCCAGTTTCCTTACTTATAATCAGGTCCTATATATTCATCAGTATTTCAGTTTACATATCTTTAATGATACTCACTTAAAAAATCAAACAAAAAGCATATTCCACCAAAAACTAGCAATAATGTCTTAATATCAAGAAAAATCCAATGTTAAAATGTTCATATATTTAATGTTATTAATTTTTATAGTTTATTTGAATCAGGATCCAAATAAGATACATATTTATGGTTGGTTAATGTCTCATAAGTTTCTTTTAATCTATGGGCTCTCTGATGACAGAAATTTTAAGTACAAGGTTCATTGATTTTTCTTCAAAAAAAAAAAAAGATAACAAGTGTTGGTGAGAATATGGGAAAATTGGAACCCTTATATACTTGTGGTAAGATTGTAAAAGGGTGCAGCTGCTGTGGAAAACAGCATGGGTTTCCTCAAAACACTAAAAATAGAACTAGCATACCATCCAGCAATCCCACTTCTGATTCTGAAATCAGGATCTTGAAGAGGTTTCTGCACTACCATGTTCATTTCACAGTTATTCACAATAGTCAAGATATGGAAACAACTTAACGCCTATTAACAGACGAATGGATAAAGAAAATGTGGTATATAACAATGGAATACTACATGATGAAATAGAATGAAATCTCACCATTTGCAACAACATGGATGGAACTGGAGGGTATTATGCGAAGTGAAATAAGTCAGTCAGAGAAAGACAGATATCACATGATTTCACTCATATGTGGAATTTGAGAAACTTTTTTAAAAAAAATTTTTTTTTCAACGTTTATTTATTTTTGGGACAGAGAGAGACAGAGCATGAACGGGGGAGGGGCAGAGAAAGAGGAAGACACAGAATCGGAAACAGGCTCCAGGCTCTGAGCCATCAGCCCAGAGCCTGACGCGGGGCTCGAACTCACGGACCGCGAGATCGTGACCTGGCTGAAGTCGGACGCTTAACCGACTGCGCCACCCAGGCGCCCCGGAATTTGAGAAACTTAACAGATGGTCATAGGGGAAGGGTAGGAAATATGAGATAAAAACAGAGAGGGAGACAAACCATAGGAGACTTAAATATGGATAAAAAACTGAGGGTTGATGGGGTGGGGAAAATGGGTGATGGGCACTAAGGAGGACACTTGTTGGGATGAGCACAGGGGTGTGATATATAAGTGTATGCTAACTAACTTGAGAAATAAGTAAGTAAATAAATAAAAATGTGGTATATAATTCAATTGAATATTACTCAGCCTTTAAAAAGAAGGAAATTCTGTCATATGTAATAACATGGATGAACCTGCAAGATATTATGCTGAGTGAAATACCCAGATACTGAAGGATAAATAACATGACACTACATATATGAGGAATCAAAATAGTCAAATTCATAGACACAGAGAATGGGTGGAGAAAATGTGAAGTTGTTGTCCAATGGGTAGAAAGTTTCAGTTATACAAGATGAATGAGTTCTAGAGATCTGCTTTACAACATAGTACCAACAGTATTTTCTACTTACAATTTTGTCAAGAGGGTAGATCTCATGGTAAGTGTCTTACCACAATAAAAAATTTAAAAAGTAAAAAATAAAATAAAGGCAGTATGAACTCATTTTAGAAGATGTGGAATATTCATCAAAGTGAAAATAAGAGAAAATCAGGAAATCACTCATATTCCTCTAAGTCCAATAATCTTTAATAGCTAAAGAAAATTTTGTAAGAGGTAGCATTTACTGGGTTTTGCTTACTCAAGGTCTTGACAGCAGTAGTCAAGTACAAATAACCAAGGTCAGATATCTACCCAAATTCATCTATGTATTGTTTAGCATAAACCTATAGGAGACAACAAAAAGAATTCTTGAGAATGATGTAATACAGGCTTTGGATAAGAACTATGCATTAACTTTACCTTAACATATGCTATAAATTGTAAAAGATGTATTCTAAGATTCTGATATTGTATGCAATAATGAGACGAGCCCAATCTCATCTGGCCTAAATTGTTGTTATTCAGGTTCTACTCATCCTTTTTTGTATCCCCTGCTGGTCTCACCAGGGGTGGGACATTTCACTGTGACAGTGTGCTCATTGTTAGCATCAGTGTATAACTTGACAGAATCCACTTTGTGAGCAATTGATCAGACTATTGATATGGAGGTCTTGAGTCTCCACAACAAACTCTGCAAAATTACTGCCATTGATTGGTCAGCTCATAGTTCCTGCGGAATAGCTATACTTTCTGTTTAAGAAACCCAACTACATAGCTTCAAGTAGTATGTATTCTGGCCTGTACTCATCATGCCAAGAGCTGTGAGCTGTTGTTTCATAGGAAGAGCACTTCCTAAAAAAGTTATTTTAAGTGAACTCTTTGCCACTCATGGGGCTTGAACTCATGACCCCCAGATCAAGAGTTGCATGCTCTACCGACTGAGCCAGCCAGGCACTTGGAGGAACACTTCCTAGTAGATGCTTAAGTTGAAAATGGATTCCTCCACTGGACAAAAATGTGGAGCTCTTAAGACTTCTCATGTAATACCACTAATCCTCTACTCTCCTCCTGGTGCAGAACCTCAGTGACAGTTTCCATCTAGTCAGGTCATGTCTAATATGCAAATACATATTCATATCCAAAGTCAACCAGACTTATTTCAATACATTTAGTTCCCATCTTTTTAGAGGTTTTTTTTGTCTTTGTTGTTATAAAATAGTTTTTTATTATACTATATATATCTGTCTATGTAATTTTTTGGCCTACTTCTTACAATTAGTTTTTTTTTTTTTATCTTAGAGAAAACTTGAGAATTCATGAGCAGGAGAGGGACAGACGGAGAGAGAGAGAGAGAAAGAAAGAATCATAAGCAGGCTCTGCGCTCAGTGCAGAGTCTGACGAGAGGCTCTATTCCATGACCCTAGGACCATGACCTGAGCTGAAATCAAGTAGGACGCCCAACCAGCTGAGCCACCCAGGTGCCCCTACAATTAATATTCTAATAAGTATTTTTATATGAAATAATTTGGTGGTAGTTTCTTGTTGACATACAAGAAAAGCAACAGTAAAGGAATTGGGCATGATATGTAGCTTCTGAAGTTATTTTATACACTAAACCATCTTTAAGGAAATGCTTTTCAGATTTTAACATGAACATGACAACTTGGAGATGTTGTTGAAATGAAGATTCTGGATTCGGTAACTCTGGGTTAGAGGTCTTAGATCAGATCTTCCTCCATTTTTTTTTTTTTTAATTTCTTTTTTTTTCAACGTTTATTTTTGGGACAGAGAGAGACAGAGCATGAACGGGGGAGGGGCAGAGAGAGAGGGAGACACAGAATCGGAAACAGGCTCCAGGCTCTGAGCCGTCAGCCCAGAGCCCGACGCGGGGCTCGAACTCACCGACCGTGAGATCGTGACCTGGCTGAAGTCGGACGCTTAACCGACTGCGCCACCCAGGCGCCCCAGATCTTCCTCCATTTCTAACACACTCCCAAGTGATGTTAATGACAATGGTCTTAGGACATTTTCAGTAGCAAGAACTTTAACTACTATAATTAGTACATCAGAAAAAAACTAATTTCCTCTTGCTTATAAAGCTGGTATAATAGTGTGGGCAGTATCACTGGATTTCATGCTTGTCAGATTCTTGATATTCTTTTTGGAATAATGGCAGTGGCATGATGAGTAAGGCAGATGTGAGGGGAGAGGGTGATTGGGAGGATTCATAATAACTGGTTAATTGACGAAATCCAAATAATCGTTATTAGTGGGTTGATGTTTCTATGAATGTTTCTAGAATATTACTGAAAGACCGCTTTTGATTTTATTCAGCTCAATAGACCAAATCATAATGATTCAGGTGTGGCCATGGATGAAATTCTTATAAAATCTGCAGTTAGGATGAATTTGGAGGGAACCCAAGGCAATAAATGACGAGCAAGTGGACTGTAAACCACAAAGTGTGATTCAGATAAGTTAGTGTTTGCGGGGGTATGTTTTAAGAATGAGAAATTTTAACTATAGTTACAAAAAATATATACCCAAATGACTCTGGTAAGGATAAACTTCCCAGGAAAAAATGTAATAGGGGCAAATGTAGGCCTTCCAGTAGTTCAAACTATAGCCAGATGGTGTATGTGGAAAGAACGCCATCCCAGGAGTTAGGGATTCTCTGCTCTTCTAGCCCCGGCTCTGTGAATATCTACCTAAATGGCAATCAGCTATTTACTTTCCCTTTCTGGACCCCAGTTTTTTGTGTTGTTTTTTTTTAATGTTTATTTATTTTTTGAGAGAGAGAGTGTGTGAGCATAAGTGGGGGAGGGACAAACCGGGAGAGGGAAAATCCCAAGCAGGATCCACATTCAGCAGGGAGCCCCATGTGGGGCTTGATCTCATGACTGTGAGATCATGGCCTGAGCTGAAATCAAGAGTCAGGTGCCCTTGAGCCCTAGTTTTGTTTAAAAAGCTCTAAATTCTCTAATTCAATAAGCACTGATGAAGGAGGCATGGCCTCACCACAGTTCATGTGAGAAAGACCAGAGAGTTTTAGTTGACAGGGCTCTAAGTCTATAAGTCTGTTTTGTGCTTTTGAAGAGAACTGAATGGAAGGGAGAATATGGGTCAGAGCTCTCTCAAGAGTGTTTGTCAGAACCATGATGTGGGGGCTAAAAAGGCTAGCGTGATCTCCAAAAGAGAAATAGTGTAACGTAAAGGCAGAGTTGACAATGAAAAAGAAGATAATCTTGCCTTCGCCTGCTCCAACTCAACAGTTTCCAGAATTGTTTTGGCACTGTGCCCTACAGTTGAAAGTTTCACAATAACCCTGTGTTCTGAGGATAGAGAAAGAAATGGAGTCTATCATCTGAAGGAAGGATGAAAACAATTTGAAGGTTTAAGAAAAAGAACAAAAAGACAAGATTTGGTAGTGGCACACGTGTGTGTGTATGTGTGTGTGGAAAAGAGGGTGGATGGAGTGCTTCATACTTTATTTTCAAATATTTGAAGGGTATCAGGGCAGGCAGGATTGGATTTGTCCTTTGTGAACCTAGGGAAATATGCTAGAACCTTGGAGTTGGAAAGCATAAGGAGAATAATTTCAGGAGCTATCTATACCAGCCTGAGTGTGCAAAAGTGAACTGGCTTTCTCTGTCCTTGGTGGACATTTAATCAGAGCCTGGGAATGTTGTGGAGGAGTTTGAAGCATTGGGTTGACCAGGTTCTTCTCTTCTTTGTTCATCCATTCTTTTGTGTGAATAAAGACTGTTGCCACTACACCATTCGTGTGAAAAATTTAGTAGGAAAAAAAAACCTGTTTTCACAATTTCAGTCCACTCCATTTAGTTCAAAGGGCAAAAACAACACAAAGGTACTCAATTAGTGTGACTTACTACATTTATCTCTAAAAATGATTAATGCTGGATAGTTTTGCATAAGAAGTAGCCTTTGGCTTTATGGAAATTCTGGGTGAGTGATTTTTGTTGCTTATTACCTGCAACCTGTTAAAATTCAACTAGAGTCAATAGAGAGGCAGGTGCGAGGGAAAGTACCCAGAGATTATTCCCTGAGAAAGAGCTCCTGAAGATGAAGAATCCAAGGGCAGACCTTTCTTCTTATACATAGTAGAATGCCCCTCCCCATCCTGTTTCTCTCTCTCTCAAAATATATTTTAAAAAATAATAAAACTAGGGGTGGCTCAGTCAGTTAAGCAGCTGACTCTGGCTCAGGTCATGATCTCACAGTTCATGGGTTTGAGCTCTGCGTTGGGTTCTGTGTGATAGCTCGGATCCTGGAGCCTACTTTGAATTCTGTGTCTCCTTCTCTCTCTGCCCCTCCTCTGCTCACATTCTGTCTCTCTCAAAAATAAACATTTAAAAAATTTTTTTAAATAATAAAAATAAAAACATAAGCAGGGATCATACTTTTAGTTTAATTACCAAATAACCCCTTGAAACTTTTCAAATGATTTGATTTTCTGCTTAAGTAAAGATGTGCGTACATTTAAAACATAACTGACTAACCCCAAACAGGAAAACTGACAGGTTTGTTTTGCTTTTGTTTGGAAAACATCTAATTTCATATAATGTCTTTTACAAAGCTATGTTTAAAATACCACAAAATACAAATCAAAACCACACTGAGATACCACCTCACACTGGTCAGAGTGGCTAAAATGAATAAATCAGGAGACTATAGATGCTGGAGAGGATGTGGAGAAACGGGAACCATCTTGCACTGTTGGTGGCAATGCAAACTGGTGCAGCTACTCTGGAAAACAGTGTGGAGGTTCCTCAAAAAATTAAAAATAGATCTACCCTATGACCCAGCAATAGCACTGCTAGGAATTTACCCAAGGGATACAGGAGTGCTGATGCATAGGGGCACTTGTACCCCAATGTTTATAGCAGCACTTTCAACAAGAGCCAAATTATGGAAAAAGTCTAAAGGTCCATCAACTGATGAATGGATAAAGAAGATGTGGTTTAATTTTTTTTTTTTTCAACGTTTATTTATTTTTGGGACAGAGAGAGACAGAGCATGAATGGGGGAGGGGCAGAGAGAGAGGGAGACACAGAATCGGAAACAGGCTCCAGGCTCCGAGCCATCAGCCCAGAGCCCGACGCAGGGCTCGAACTCACGGACCGCGAGATCGTGACCTGGCTGAAGTCGGACGCTTAACCGACTGCGCCACCCAGGCGCCCCGAAGATGTGGTTTATATACACAATGGAATACTACTTGGCAATGAGAAAGAATGAAATAAGCCCATTTGTAGCAACGTGGATGGAACTGGAGAGTGTTATGCTAAGTGAAATAAGTCAGGCAGAGAAAGACAGATACCATATGTTTTCACTCTTATGTGGATCCTGAGAAACTTAACAGAAGACCATGGGGGAGGGGAAGGGGGGAAAAAAAGTTAGAGAGGGAGGGAGACAAACCATAAGAGATTCTTAAAAACTGAGAACAAACTGAGGGTTGTTGGGGGGTGGGAGGGAGGTGACGGTGGGTGATGGGCATTGAGGAAGGCACCTTTTGGGATGAGCACTGGGTGTTGTATGGAAACCAATTTGACAATAAATTTCACACTAAAAAAAATGGAAGTAGTGACACATGCCTATTTGAATGAATCTCAAAATAATTATGTGGAATGAAAAATGCATAGAAAAAATATACACTTATTACACACATTTGTAATAAATAATATACTTATTTATTACTCTAATAGTGGTCTTAAAAAACCAATGGGACAGGGGAAGGGGAAGGGACGCAAGAAAGAAAATGGATGCTGCTGATTACTGTGTTCAGATTAGCATGAGAAGCGGAGAGAACAAAAGCAACTGAGAAAAAGTAGTCGAGTTAGCTCCGTTGCAGATTGCTGTCCTTTCTTGGTATTTTTCTAAGTCCTCTTTGCATTTCATTCCTTGCCATCTCTGTAAGGATTCTTTTCTGAGTCTAGCATGACTTACTCCAAACAATCTCTCTACTTAGAACTCACACAATTTGTCATCAGGGACCTTGTACTTATGACCCAGTGTTGAATGTTTGTTGTATTCATGAGCATGTATGTCATCTGCTTTACCAGAGTGCAAGCTGTCAGAGGGAAATGTCTGAGTCTGAGTCCCTCTTCCACACCCCAGAATTTAACACATTGCCTGCCCCTCCATAGGCTTCTAGTGGGTGTTCTTAAATCCTAGTCTGGGCTGTGTAATGGGGTTCCCTATTTGGTGAGTATTTGATGATCAGCAAATATGCCACATTTGCCAGATGATCCCTCTTTCCATTACATGGGGGAGCACTCCGGGGCAGTCTAATGTGCCTATAGAATAGCATTTTGAACCTTGAACGCCCTTCCACAGCACATCACAAAATCATTTCCATGCTGGTTTTGCTAGAGCTGGGGATCCGAAATTTCCTGGTTTGGGTACTTTCCCAACCTTCATGCTTGGAAGCCATTGGCATGCGGTTTCAAATTTAAATAACATTGTTTTTCGTTTGATTCATGGATTCCATAAACAGTGTTAAATATAGAATTATAAATGCGAATCAGTTATGTATGCTTCAGGGCTTCCCCTTCAATAACTACATTGCTATTTGACTGCCTTGCTGGAAGCCACATATTAACCACGTATTAGCCTTCCATCACTGAGTTAGAAAGTTACCTTCCCCCCACATTGTTACTGATGTAATGTTGCTCTCAGATGTTGGCAGACTCAACCTCACTGCATTTAAAGATTAATAATAACATCATCTGGCTACATATTTATTATTGTCTTGAAAATCTTAATTGGGATGTTTCTTTATATCAGGCTTCTTTGTAATGTAATTTTGTCACAAACTTTACTATGCTTAAAATGAAAAACTCTTCTTTTGCTATGTATTTATAAGTGACAAGATAAAGTGCAGCCCACTTTGTGAATGGCAGTTTTAGAAAAAAATGTCAAAGGGTTTGCATTTAGAAACTTAATGATATTTTTCAAGGCATAACTAAACATATACATACACTGTACAACCAGAAAAAAAATCAGTTCATTCTGTTGAAGGTAGAAAAATCTTATAAACTAGTTTAAAGGTAATTTTCCTATTCTCATCCCTCTAAAAAACATACACTGAAGTTCGTCCTCTGAGGGTTAAATTATACAGTGAACTGAGAACTGATCATTGGACACATTTGCAAACTCTTCTTAAACATATTGAATAAATACTAGGCCAAGTAAGATAGTAATAAGTCTGAATATATTAAAATATTTAAAGGAAAAATATCTCACTCAGAAGAGAGCTAGGATAACAATGGAATCAAGAAAAATGTCATAAAAAGGGCACAGGCAGTGCCTACCCAAGCATTTTTCAAGGAATGAGTTATGCTGACCCAACAATAAAGTCTGTCCATATCCTTTTATTCATTCAGTCAAAATAATTTGTTGAATACCTACTATGTTGCAGGCTCTCTTCAGGTTCTGCAAATGCAACACTGGGAAAAAAATATATACACACACAAAAACCAGACTCTAAACTGTGGCTTCACAGGGCTTACATTCTAATGGGAACATGAAAACTAATTTTTCCAAACGGTTCCCCAGTTTCTGAACTCAAGGCCACCATACAATCTCCTATGTTTAAAACTGATTTCAAGGGGCGCCTGGGTGGCGCAGTCGGTTAAGCGTCCGACTTCAGCCAGGTCACGATCTCGCGGTCCGTGAGTTCGAGCCCTGCGTCGGGCTCTGGGCTGATGGCTCGGAGCCTGGAGCCTGTTTCCGATTCTGTGTCTCCCTCTCTCTCTGCCCCTCCCCCGTTCATGCTCTGTCTCTCTCTGTCCCAAAAATAAATAAATGTTAAAAAATAAATAAATAAATAAATAAATAAATAAATAAACTGATTTCAATGTAGTTTATCCAGGAGAAAGTAAGCTCCAACTAGATTATCCAGATATCCTTGTTAGCTTTAGTTCTCATTGTAGTAGCTACTACTTTCCGAGCTAATAGTGAGCTGATCCCAATCCTGGTCTAACTGATCTCTAAGCCCATTAACTACATACTATTCAACAACCTAATGAATGGTAACGATCACATCTCTATAGCAGTGGTTTTTAGGGAAGTAAGGTGTTGAGAGTTTTTGTAAGAATCATTTAGAAAACTTATTTTCTGAAATACCTGCATGCTCTGCTCTTTCCTCCTCCATGATCTTCTCTACCAGGGTGGTAGTTCATTAGAAATGTAGACTCTTCTTCTTGCAGTCTACAGATAGACTTCCATTTTTCGAAAGGAGTTCCTATATGTTGGACACTGGTTGGGCACTTGATATAATCATAATCATACTTATACAGAAACTAGCACGTGCCAGGAACACTATTCTAAGCACTTTACACGTATTGATTGGTTTAACCTTGAAACAACTTGGTGAGATAGGAGCTATTATTATTTACTCTTCCTGGTTGAATAAACTGAGCCTTAAAAATTTTAGGTGATTTATCCAAGATCACATACCTAAGTAGGAGAGGCAGGATTTGAACTCAAACAAGTCTGGCTCTAGGGTTCTTGCTCTCTGTCACTAGCGTCCCTGCCTCTTATTATTGTGTCATTTCATGTAATCCTCTAGTTCTGTAAAATTAGCCATCGTTATCTCCATATCACGGATAGGGAAATGGAAACTCAGACAGAAAACCTTTTCTAATGTAATTCTAACAAGTTGTGGAGATGGGATTTGAACCCAGTTAAGTTTTCGTCCAGAGGATGTATTTAGCATTCTTGCTTTTCTATCAGTCTCACGTGAATTAGGTCAGTATGTCAACTCTTGCCAGTCAAATAAACTCTGGGCACTGATAAGATTAAGTCTGTGGACTTGCAAGGCTGTGCATTATATGGAATTTGTACTAGTAACTTGGAGCATTGAAGGCATCCTCAAATCAACTTTGTAAATTTCAACTTGTTATTGTTGTTACAGGTGGGTATTATTAACAGTGATATTTTAAAAGATATACGTATTTTTAACTGTGTATTCCTTATAGCTAAATACTAAACTCTCATGTTTTCGAAGGCTGGAAAAGTGCTTGACTATAACTTTTAAATGTTAAATGTTCTTAAATTTTACAACATGAAGCAAAATTGAAAGATTTAGTATTCTAGGGGCGACTGGGTGGCTCAGTCAGTTAAGCGCCTGACTCTTGATTTCCATTCAGGTCATGATCTCACGGTTCATAAGTTCGAGCCTTATGTTGGTGGCACAGAACCTGCTTAGGATTTTTTCAGTCCCTCTCTCTCGGCTCCTCTCCCTCCCCAAATAAATAAATAAACATTACAAAAAAAAAAGATTTAGTGTTCTAGCCATCATAAGGTAATTGCTCAAGATTGCTCCCTGTAATAAACAACTAGAAACCTGGACAAAACACCAGAAACAACTATTTCTGGACATGGGACAATAGGCAATGTAGAACTGTGATCCAGAAGAGAAGGGGGGAAGCAAATGAGGTGAGGCTTACCACTGTCCAGGCTTTCTGCTTGGAAGTAATTGCTGGATTGTGTTGCAGGGGCAAGAAATGAAAACAGAGTCTAGAAGTTATTTGAGGAGATTGGAGAATATCCTGGAGAAGCCAAGGTGGCTAGGATTTGTGGGGGGAGTACCCAAAAGGAGAAAAATATGTAGAAAAAGACAGTTACAGCAATCTGTATATGGGCCACCTTGAGCCTCTGGTTGGAAATAGTCTGCATACATGTGAGGGAACTCTGTTGCCTTGAGTAAGAACACTTTCAGGGAAAAAACTACTACCAGGGAGCTGTAGGCTAAACAGTTGTCAGGTTAACACCAGGCAAGAATCATTCAAGTTTCCCTCCCAACCATAGTGGAGAAACATTTTGAATCAGTATGATTACAATACACTGGCAATGACCACTTTTACAACAGTATGTGAAAACATGAAATACTGAAGGATAAACTCATCAAAATATATGTAAAACTGTGTGCAATGAAGACTATAAACACTGCTGAGAGAAATTAAAGTACACCCAAATAAACAGACAAGTGTTCATGAATTGTAAGAGTCAATTTTGCTAAAATGTCAGTTCTCCCCAAATTGAGTTTAATCTATAAATTCAATACAATCCCAAAGAAAATTCCATCAAGAATTATTTGTAATCATTGGCAAGTTGGTTCTAAAATGTTTATGGAAAGTAAGGATATAGAATTGTCAAAACAATTTTGTAAAAGATATCAAAGTTGGTGGAGTTATACTACCTGATTTTGAGGCTTACTGTAAAGCTACAATAAACAAAATTGTGTGGTATTTGGCATGAAAGTTGATACATCAATCAAGGGAACAGAATAGAATAGCCAAAAATAGATCGACAGATATATGGTTAAACGATTTGTGACAAAAATGCCAAGTCAACTTTATGAGGAAATAATAATTTTTTAAAGGTAATGGTAACAACTGGATCCAATAAAGAAAAAAAAGTTCTTATCTGACATCATACCCCAAAATTAACTGAAAGTGAATCATAGACCTAAGTATAAAAGCTAAAACTATAAAACTGTTAGAAAGACAAATACAAGAAAATTTTGTGACCTCACTGTTGGCAAAACTTTTTACAGGGAAAACAAAAAGCATAAACCTAAAAGAAAAATAAATTGATATATTTCACTCACACAGCCCTCTACCCCAAAACCAACAACTTCTGCCCTTTGTTCAAAAGAAACCACTAAGAAAATAAGAGTAAGTCCCTGGAAAAAATATTCACAATTCATGTAACTTGTAAAGTACTTGTATCTAGAACACATAAAGAAAATTTACAACTCAATAACAAGAATACAAATAATGCAATTTAAAAATTAAAAGCTTTAAATCGAAATGATGCAAAACATATTCTGAAGGGCCAATAATCACATGGAAAGATGCACAATATCACGAGCCATTTGGCAGATGCAAATTAAAACCACAGTGACAGATCACTCCTCCCACTAGAATGGTTAAAATTAACACTATAGACAATACCAAGAATGTAGAGCAACTGGAATGCTCATACTTTGCTGGTAGGAATGAAAAATGCTACAGGGACTTTGAGAAACACTTTAGTCATTTCTTACAAAATCAAACATGTCCTTCCTCACCATATAGACAATAGAAAATAGAAATTCCATTCGTAGGTAGTTATCCAAATGAAATGAAAACTTATGTCCACACACACACAAACTCACACATAAATGTTCATTTCAGCTTTATGATGAATAGCATAGCCCCAAATTTGAAATACCCCAAAGGTCCATCAACAGGTTAATGGATAACTAAATTATAGAGTATCTCAAAAATACATAGAAAGAAAAAGTTTCAAAAACATTATGCCGAACAACAACAAAAGACACAAAATAATAAATACTGTATTACTCCACTTATATGAAATTCTCAAAAAATAAATCTAAAATATTTTCATTAAAAGTGGATTCGTAGGGGGGCCTGGGTGGCTCAGTCGATTAAGTGGCCATCTCTTGGTTTCAGCTCAGGTGATGATCTCACAGTTCATGAGTTCAAGCCCCACTTTGGGCACCACACTGACAGTACAGAACCTGCTTGAGATTTGAGATCCCCCCCCTCCTCTCTCTCTCTCTGCCCCTCCCCGACTGGCAAACACACACACACATGCTCTCTCTCTCTCAAAATAAATACATGAACTTAAAAAAAAGTGATTAGTAGAAACTGGGACTGGAGATGGGAAGAGGATTGAAATGTTCTGTCTCCTTTATTTATTCCTTTATTTTTTTATTTGTTTATTTTTAGCGCTTACAAATTTTTTTTTCTTTCCAGGATTTTATTTAAATTCAGGTTAGTTAACATATAGTGTAGTGTTGGTTTCAGGGGTAGAATTTAGTGATTTATCACTTACGTATAACACCCAATGCTCATCCCAACAAGTTCCCCCCTTAATGCCCATCACCCATTTAGCCCATCCCCACACCCAAAACCCCTCCAGCAAACCTCAGTTTGTTCTCTTATGGTTTGCTTCCCTTTCTGTTTTTATCTTATTTTATTTTTCCTTCCCCTCCCCTATGTTGATCTGTTTTGTTTCTTAAATTTCACATATGAGTGAATCATATGGCGTTTGTGTTTGCTTAGAAATTTTTCAAGAGGGCAGGCATTTACAAAGCCACTGTTCTGTCGAAGTGGGTTCATAACTGAATCAAAGTGACTCTGCTCCAATAACAAATTGTTTGCTTTAATTTTCTCACACTTTTCACAGGCCAAGCTTACCCTTCCACTTTCTGTTAGGGCTTTTCCTTACCAGCTCCTACCCTTATAATTTCCTAGCTTCTTCCTGGGGAAAATATTTACCACTGAGGAAGACTGATTCATCTGACAATCCAGTTAGGTTTCCCTCTCTTTATTGTTTTTCTGTATGCTCCTTGGATCTGGTTTTTTGCATGCTTGCTTTTTTTTTTTTTTTTTCCTTAGGTTAGACTTAAACTGAAAGGAGGGAATTGGATTGTCCTCTTCCTAAAACCTTCTGACCTCACATTAGATCTGGGTGAGCAAACAATAGCTCTGGGGCCAGATAAGATTTCAAAACAGACCTATCAACTGTTTTACAAGTAAAGTTTTACTGAAACACAGCCATACCTGTCTGTTTATATATCGTCTA
The DNA here is from genome assembly GCF_028749965.1 of Puma concolor. Classification (NCBI taxonomy): domain Eukaryota; kingdom Metazoa; phylum Chordata; class Mammalia; order Carnivora; family Felidae; genus Puma; species Puma concolor. Next base: position 53,634,374 of record NC_141673.1, on the reverse strand, counting down.
TGGCTGTTTTCACACTACAGAGCTGAGCAATTGCCACTGACACCACATGGCCTCAAAGCCTAAAGAAATGTCCTGTCTTTGAGTTTTGCCAAACTTATAAAAGTGTACCGTCAAATTGTATTTCTAAAACAGTTTGACTGTTTTAGATTTGGCCTGTAAGTGGTACCATGTATTATTTGGCCTTTTGTATCAGGCTTATTTCACTTAGTATAATATCTTTCAGCTTCATCCATGGTGTTGCAAATGGCAGGATTTCCTTTTTTAAGGCTGAAAATTATTCCATTGTATGCATATTCCACTCTATGTATATACGCATAATTTCTTTATCCATTCATCCATCAGTGGATGTTTCCATCCCTTCCGTGTCTTGACTATTGTGAGTAATGATACAGTGAACATGGGAGTGCTAATTTCTCTTCAAGATCCTGATATCAGTTCCTTTGGATGTACAGTAAAACCTTGGATTGCGAGTAACTTGTTCTGTGAGTGTTCTGAAAGATAAGCAAGCATTCCTAATAAATTTAACTTGATAAACAAGTGACGTCTTGCAATACAAGTAGTGCGTGATGCCAAACAAGTGACGTCTTGCAATACAAGTAGTGTGTGACGCCGAACATCACATGATCACAACTGAGCCAATGGTTCTTCTCTCTCTGTCTTGCTGCGGGATTCTGTGTGATCGTCCCCGTGCTGGGATGCTCCATTTCAGGCTGTGGTGTTTGGCAGAAATCAATGTTTTTTCAGAATGTTGGAAGGTGCCCACAACTGGCACTAGTGTATTTTTTGTCGCTTCAAGGCACCTTTGCTTTTCCATACAAGAGCAAGCTTAGAAATGCTTCGCTTCTTTCTAGATCAGGCTGCCTGCATATATAGACGCTTTCCTCTGCTGCCTTATTGCCAGTTACATTAAATACAGTATATGAGAAGTTTATTAATACGGTAGTAGTCAACATCCGTGTGATTGTATACAATGGCCCCCATGCAGAAAAATGTTGAAAAGAAAGGTGGTAAGGAGACGATTATGGTGGAAGTTAAGAAGGAAATCATTGAGAAGTACAAACGAGGTATGCAAGTGGCCAAAACTGCAAAATTTTGTAAGAAGTCTACGTCTGAATCTGTCTGCAAAGGAGGAGAAGAAAAACGTGGAGGAATCCCTCACTTCAAATGAGATTAGGGAGATGTGTAAAATGTGGGAAACAGTGCAAGATTTTGTAGAAAACACCACCCGAATAAGACTGTAGCAGTGTAAGCAATGAATCTGTTTAATGACCATGCAATGTCACATTTCCACAAAATCCTCAAAAGGAGGCAAAAGCAAGTGACATTGGATAGATTCCTTGTTAGAGTTGCACAAAGGAAGAAGATTCCATTGAGCCAATAGATAGCAGTGATTCCATTAGTGATAGTGAAAGTTGTCCTACACAATAGCCCTCCTCTCTTGTTTCCTTCACACCAGCCACAAAGGTTTTCAAAGGTCAGTACAAGCTAATTTGTTTATTTTTCTTTGTTAAGATTTTACCTTTATTTTTTAAAATGTTTATTTATTTTTGAAGGAGAGAGAGACAGAGCGTGAGCGGGGAAGGGGCAGAGAGGGAGACACAGAATCTGAAGCAGGCTCCAGTCTCTGAGCTGTTAGCACAGAGCCCCACGCTGGGCTCGAACTCAAAAGCTGTGAGATCATGACCTGAGGCAAAGTTGGATGCTCAACAGACTGAGCCACCCAGGCACCCCTACATTTTTTATTTTCTTTATTATTTTGTATTGTATTACATTATTGTAATCATTTTATATGACTATTTTTGGGTTGTGGAACAGACCATCTGAGTTTACGTTATTTCTTATAGGGAAATTTGCTTTGATATACAAGCACTTTGGATTACAAGCATGCTTCCGGAATGAATTATGCTCACAAACCAAGGTTTTACTGTCTATCCAAAAGTGGTATTGCTGGATCATATGGTAGTTCTATTTTTAGTGTTTTAAGGAATCTTCATACTGTTTTCTATAGTAGCTGTACCGATTTACATTCCCACCAACAGTATACAAGAGTTTTCTTTTCTCTACAACTTCAGCATTTGTTAACTTTTCTTGTTTTGATAACAGCCCATCCTTACAGCTGTGAGGTCGTTTTGATTTGCATTTCTTTGATGGCTAGTAATGGTTAGCATATTTTCATATACCTGTTGGACATTTGTATGTCTTCTTTTGGAGGAATGCCTATTCAGTTACTTTGCTATTTTTAACTGGGCTTTCATTTGTTTGTTTTTTGCTGTAGAGTTGTAGGAGTTCCTTACATATTTTTGATATCAACCTTTAATTGGATATATGGTTTGCAAATATCTTCTTCCATTCTGTAGGTTGCCTCTTCACTCTGTTGATGTTCACTCTTTAGTTAGCATGACATCGACTAATTTGCTAAACTTCTAGGAGATTTTGTTTCCTTCTCTCTTACATAAAGGGAATTGAAATAGATCCAAAGGTCCTTCTTGGTGTTAAAATTTTGTTATACAATTTAAAATGTTCGTAACAATTGGAAAATACCCTTATAATTAAAACACATCATTAAGTCTATGGTTCATAAATATGATTACACTTGAAACCAAAACACCATAATTTAATTTAGCACTCATCCAAAATCTAGGGAGGAGGTTGGAAATGACGAGAAATATAATTAAAATATATTTCTATTTTACCCTGGCAAATAACAAAGACAATCTTTATTTAAAATAATAGAATAATAAAATCAGAATGCAGTAATATTCTCGTAATTTCTTGGACAGAACATGGTTTAGAGAATGTCTATTTGAAGACCACATGAATATTTGAGTCGTATACAACTCCTCAAACAACTTGAAAAATTTTAGACAATTTCATGAATGAGTATTTAAACTTATAGCAAGCCAAGGAAAGATCAGACATAATGTGCAACTAAACAATTTGATAAGACTCGTGTTCTCTCTCTCTCTCAAAATAAATAAATAAACTTAAAAAAATAGAATAAGGCTGAAAAATATTTAAATGAGGCATGCTAGTAAATGTGTTCTAAAGTTTACCTTAAATACACTACTTCACAATTTTTAGAACACTTAGAGAAAGAGACATTTTATGTTTTTATGCTTTCATGAAATTAAAAGCTTGATAGCACTGTAATTGTGGTCTTAGTGGCATACATCTTATTCTTTTGTCGTATCTTCATTAATAAATTTCAGAGTCAATAATTCTGGAAATAAAACAAAAGTAAATTACCTATTTTCCCTCTTAGATTCAGCATCAAACATTAAAATGAAAAAAAAAATCCTAAGAATAATTACTGGATAACCTAATTCCATTTCTTGGAAGAAGTTGCTTTATGCATTCTTGAGTGTTCTATTAATCATTGAGTAGCATAGGAATGGAGATAAAAAATGATCCAGAATTGACAACTAGGTGTTTTTTTTTAAGTTTATTTATTCATCTTGAGAGAGAGCACAGATGAATGAGTGGGGGAGGGGAAAAAGAGAGAGGGAGAGAGAGAATTCCATGCTGTCAGCACAGAGCCCCATGCAGGGCTTGATCTCACAAACTGTGAGATCATGACCTGAGCCAAGATCAAGGGTTGGACGCGTAACCAACTGAGCCACCCAGGTGCCTCTCAACAACTAAGTTTAAATGTGTATTTGGGGGTGTCTTTGAATGCATTAAACATGAGATAAATGCTGGTAGGGTTTACAGGAAAGTGCTTTTGATGTGCAATTGTACTGATGGGAGGATGGGGAAACCCATTATAAAGGCCATGAATATAAAATCATTGAATCATGCCTTGGTGATTGTCTTTCTGTGTGACCTTTGTCTTAATCTCTATTTTCCAACAAGAAATTAATTATTAATTCACTTATCCACACACATGTATTGTTTACTAATAATTGTGGTCAACTTCTCTCCCAGAATGCTCTGTGGCTTAATAACTAACCTAGTGGTTATAAAGGTGTGAATAGAAGTTATATGTAGGAGAAAAACCACAAGGGAGAAATTGAAGGTGAGTCATCAGGAGAGGCTGACTGCCTTTAAGGCCTCACTGGGTGAGGTGAGCCTGGTGATACTATCAGAGTCTAGCATGTGGTCCCTAGCATTTCATGCTCTAAAACTAGACATTTCAGCATGAGTTGATAACCAATCTCCGGTCAATGGACTGATGCTAACCAAACCTGACTCCAGACTTACATGTAAACCAGAATGCAATTATTTCTTTTGTATTGAGGCTGGTAATCTTTTATCAGTGACCAAAATGATCAATTATACCACTCCAAGAATCTCCTTCCCCACATATTAATCAGAATGTGGCTCTCTTAGCAAAGAATAAGGCAAAAGGTCTTAGATATTCCTGAGGAGGATTCGACTAACTGAAATATGCTAATCTCACAGCAAAACACGCTGTAGAATTCTCAAGTTCTCTAACATCAGACACTGCTTCATTTTCTTTGCTTGTCCCAAAGTTCTACTGATGCTCTTTTGTTTAATATAAACACAGGTATTCCCTACTTTTTGAAAGTTTGTGTTATACCACTTCTTTTATGAAAGAGTACCTGTTCTCACTAACTGAAAAAAATGCAAAGAGGGTTTTTGTTTTTACCAAAAAAAAGGTGAAAAGCAAAACTAGTTATATCAGCATTTGTTGTACAGGGAGAGCCATGACAGAGGCAGTGTGCATCCCCAACAGAACAGCGAGAGGATCCCCCAGGGTTTCCCCATAACAACACTCAACATCTCAGCATCAAGTGTCCATAACTTTGAACTGTATCTGTGAGCATCTGCCCTTTAGCGCAATTTATATTCACTTAGCAAGATGTGTCCCTATGGTATCAGAAAAGCCTAAGAGAGGGTGTTTTGGGGGGAATGCTCAAAAAATTTTCCACATACATTAATGGTAGTTGCTTCTTTGCTTTACACCATTTCAACCTATAAAAGGTTTCATGGGAATGCTATACTTTTGGATAGCAGGGAAAACTGTATTTTGGATTAAGCCAAATTAGCTGTCCCTAGTCAAGAAGATGATCTGGGGCTAAGAAACATTCTGTCTCTTCCCATCATGTTCTGATTTAAGGCATTTATTTTTCAGAAGACAACCTTGTCTCCTTTATCCCTACCTAAGTTTTGGGGGCATCTCATTCTTCTCTCATGTAATGTCTATAATAGCTCTCAGTATACCGTAGGAAAAAGTTTAAAGTATAATTTTTCTAGAATATTTTTAGAGCACCAAATTATGTAAAAGTATAATTTAGACAGAACATAAAATTTTGTGAAAATAACCAATAAATAAAAATCAAATAGTTTGCAAACTGGTCTAAGTTTGTTGGAATACTTAAATCATGAATGAAGGTAGAAAAATATCTGGATTTAGGCTGGGCAATAGCTTTCAAATATTTCAGGACTGAGCTTTAGAAGCATAGGCATATGGTACTGTTACTTCTTGAGACCATTTCTCTTAGTTGAAATCAAAAGCACAATCTGAATCAAGTAAACTAAATGGCTTTTGCACCTTGCGATTAGAGTAGGACTCATGATTATTGGATTATAGTTACATTCTTTTGTATTAAAAAAAGTTGTAAGATCCTCCATCCTGTAAGGATCATGTTGCCTGATTGTCTTTGGAATTTCCATATCCGTGTGGATTCCCCGCACATATGCTATTAAATTAGATTTTTCTCCTATTAATCTGCCTCATGTCAATTTGATTCTAAGTCCAGCTGGAAGGACCTTGAATGGAAGAGGAAATTCTTCCTACCCAACACTAGCCTACTCTTTCTCCCTTGCTAATTACATTCAGTCTCAAAACTTTAAATGTCTGTATGCTGATGGTTCCAAATTTATATCTCCATCACATTTTTCACTCCTATCGATTTGTATATCCAACATTTCTATCTGTATTGTCTAGTTGATGTCTCAGCCTTAACATATGAAGGGGGGTTAGAACAAGCCTTTCCAAAATGTGCCACTTTGGCATATGAAATAGTTTGAGCTGAAGTCAATAAAGGCCCAAAAGACTCAGAAAGAGCTTTTACTTTCCCCAAAACTACCTGAAAGAATCGAGAAAGGGAGCCCGGACTAGAAAAAGAGCTATTACCAGAGATAAATTTTTATCTAAAAGACCTAGCTTTTAGGGCAAACACCTAATTACTAATTAAACATCTGCTCTTTTTATCATCCTATGAATTACCCTCCTCTGCTTTGATGCCCCAGGCCCCTATCCCATTCCTTAACTCAGGGTGGCATATAAGTCTCAACTGACTGACTGGTCCTTCAGTCTCATATTCCTAAGGGGCTCCTGTACATACATAATTACATTTGTGTTTCTCCTGTTATTCCGTCTTAAATCAATTTACCAGCCAAAGAACCTAGAAAGGTGTAGAAAAAATTTTCCCCTCAACACATGGGTACAATGGTTTCCTGATATACTGCCTCCCCACAACCAGCAATTTTTTTCCATTTTCCTATTTCTATAGATGGCAATTTCATTCTTCTAGTCATTGAGGTGAAAAAAAAATCCTTGATATTATCTTGGTTTTCTTTCACACTCCGTATCTTATCTGTAAGCCAGTTCTGTTGGCTCCAATTTCAAAATACAGAATCCAACTATGTCTCATAACTTCCAATGTTACCAATCTGATCCAAACCACCATATGTCTCATGTACATTATTGCAATAGCCTCTTGACAGATTTGTCCTAACACAGTAGCCAGTGATCCTTTTGAGGAATCCTGGTTCATTCATTATCCTACTCTGCTATATGACTATTTCATACCTTCATCTTTCTCCTCATACCTCCAATATACCCTCTTACATTATAACTCCTTCCTGATGACCCTGCATGTTATTAGATCATGTCACTCCTCTTCCCAAACTCTCTAATGGCTTTCCATAACATTCAGAATAGAAGTCACAGTCCTTACAAAGACCTACAGAGCCCATTTCCTCTTTGAGTCCATCTCCTGTGATTTTACCTCCTTATTTATAGTGTTCCAGCCACCCTGAACGCCTTTTTATTCCTCAAAAATTCTATGAAAGCTGCTACCTAAGTCTCCTTGTATTGGTTGTTCCCTCAACTTGGAATGTTTCCCTGCAGGTATCTGCCTGGCTCACTTCCTCACTTTTTTCAAGTCTTTAAGTGAGATGACGCTTTTGCAGTGAAGCTTTCCCTGAGTGCCCTACTTAAATTGCCCTACTTAAATGCCTTTCACTTTTTTGTCTTTGTTTTTCTCCATAGAACCTGTCACTCTCTGACATACAACTGTAGGCGACGGAAAAAAATGCCTTAGGTTCTCCAGCTATGGCCCTGTAAATTAGACTGGCCAAAGACACATTAACAAGAGTAAAACAGAAGTTTGTTATATGTGCCTTATGCATGTATACATAGGAGCACCCAGCAATGAGTAACCCAAAGGAGTAGTTAGAACTTGGGTTTATATACCATCTTACACTGAAAAAATGGGAAGGAGCTTTGGAGCTTCTGAGTGGAGGGGGACTTGTTATGGGAAGGTGACCAGGGAAGGTATAGTAAACAAAGGTTTTAAAAGGAGGCTTGTTATGCAGATTTAAGCAATGTCTTCTCCATTGATAAGAGTTGTTAAGAATCCTCCTCTTTCAGGTACAGGAGAGGGAGGAATCTTTACAAATGGAAATATCTTTTATAAATGTAAATTTCCTTTACAAAAGGAAAACTTTTGCCCTGTTTTTAGAACTTTTCTTGCAGCTGCTGCTTCTCAGTGGACTTTAGCTCAAAATAATCCTTATGCCAAATAGGCATCTTTAGGGTGGCATATTTTGGTACCCTTCACAACATATTGTCCTTATTTATCTTTTTAAATACCTAAATTATCTCTGGAGCATAGTAATTCTTAACGAATATCTGCTGAATGATTTAATAAACATTTATTATACAACAACAATTGAAAATGCAGCTTAATGTTTCATATTATTTTACCCTAGAAACATTATCCTGGAAGAACCATGCAGAGCACATTATGTTCATTTTTTATTTTCAGCATTTTTGTAGGTTTAGATTCCCCAATTCCATTATTTTTCCCCCTAAGGGTAGAGTCTAGTTAATGTCTCTTATGACTCCTTCAATAAAATTATGCCTGCACTGATTGACCCAATTCATTTTCATATGCTGAGGACAGAGAACATACTGAAATACTTGAAAGCACTGAAAGCATTCTCCAAGTCAACAAAAATTCCTGGAATGCAAAGATTTGGTAAGAGGCATGAGGCAGCTTTATTGCTGTGTAGTTTGCAAACTGAGGGGGACTCAGCCTTTGGCTACAAATCGGAAGTACTCCTAAGGGGAAGGTTTAGACTCTGGGTTAAATAGGCAAAACCCACAAGTACTGTGCCCTTTATCGAGATTGGTCAGACTCAGGTCCCAAACTGCAAACTTCAGGAGCAGAGTGACAAGCAGGATACAGTTTGCTATTTCTGGTAGCAGTTTCAGGATGTGGCAGCCACTGAAGAGCATGATAAGATATGTTGCAAGGGTCTTTCTGCAAATTTGGCTGAATTTTGTGCAAGCTTATCACCTCAGGCTGCAATGACTGGTTTTATTCCCCATAGTCATTCGGACTGATTAACCTTTCAATTTCTCTCTCTTGAAATAAGGGAATCCATCTTGTCTGTTAGCCTTTGCTGTCTTCTGTTCTCATCCACAATCTCTTGTTTTTTATTCCCTTATAATCAGAGAAACCTCATTAATAAGGTCTTTCTAAATTAAGCCCAACCATTCATTCAACAAATATTTACCGTGTGAGACTACCCTGGGCTCTGTCATATACAGATATAAATGGATCCTGCCCTCAAGTAACTTACACTCCAATGGAGGAAATGGGATATCTATACATTAGAAAGAAATACAGTATCATCTACTACAACTCAGCAGATGGTATCTTGAGGGATGTAGAGGTTAAGCAAATATAAGCATTAGAAAATTTGGATCACAGGAGAAAGAAAAAAGAGTAGGATGAATGCAATATGCGCTAGCTGATTTTTAGAAGCACATTCTATAGCAGTTGAGTTTAAAACCAGGTAACTTAGCTCTTTATTTGTAAGATGCTTCCCCCACGGAACTGGTAGTTTATATTATAAAAGTTGGGCCATGTAAGTTGTATCAGGATTCAGTCTTTATATGACAGCACTAGAGAAAAAAGTTCTATTTCTGAGGAACATGCTGTGGCTGATTAAGGACCACAACTGCAGCCACTCAAGATTATTTTTGGTCTCATATTTCTGAGGGGTTGACAAACCCTACATTGAGAGTCGAATACAGCTAACTACTTGATTTTGTACATAAAGTTTTATTGTAATACAGTCATGCCCATCATTTACATATTATCTGTGCTGCCTCCACACTACAACAGGAAAGTCGAGTAGTTGAAATGGTAATTGGAGGTCTGATGATCCATAACGTCTAACATAACCGCTAGCCAGTTCATTACAGAAAAAGTTTGCCAATTCCTGTTCTATGGGATCGTCTCCATTTACCTACTGACTCTTTCCACTGGGGACCCAAATAAAGATCAGAAAAATTCAAAAAGTGTGAGAAACAACGACTAGTGGAATCTTACTAATCTAGGGCTTGTTAACTAATTAAAACATCTTGAGCTTTACTTATACTAATTCTAAATCAATTAATATTGTCCTGACTTTTAGCCACATGAAAAGACAGCTATGATGCAATAAAAATGGCACTCGAGGGAAGCCTGGGTGGCTCAGTTGGTTGAGTGTCTGACTTTGGCTCAGGTCATGATCTCACACTTCGTGGGTTTGAGCCCCATGTCAGGCTCTGTGCTGATGGCTTGGAGCCTGGAGCCTGCTTCGAATTCTGTCTGTCTCTCTCTCTCTCTCTCTCAAAAGTAAATAAATAAACATTAATAAAAAAAAGAAAAAAAATTAAAAATGGCACTTGGAATTGATTTTGAAGATCTGGATTCAAGTTCCCCTCTTCCAGTTACAACCATAGACTAAAAAATCAAAATCTCTAAAGTCAAAGGATAAATGATGGGAGAGATAGTCTTTAGGACTAGTTATAAAAATTGAATGAGATAATAAAAATAAAAGAGCTTTATGAATTAAATCATGATATCATTATCAAATATTGTTCACGATCCTAAGAATATATACCATATTTAAAGGGCAGGCTCTATCATTAGATCGATTTGAATGATTTTATTGACAAATATTTAATGAAATAATCCTCAAAAAGCATATAGCACACGACTTGGCAACATTAGCTATTATGTATTTTATTACAGTTATTATTATAAATCAACTAGCACTTGTCATTCATAGATAATACCCTTCAGTGCTGTCAGCTGTTATTCAATCTTTGAGTGCTCTAACTTGGATTAGTGAAAGGCTGAAGACCAGTGAATATAGAGGGCTAATACTTACTTCTAGAGCTTAGACCTGCTACCATTCCCTGATACTAAACATGACCTAGTAAGTCTGTAATCTTAACCTTCTATCCACTGTTAACATGTTTCATACGTTTTATTTGTGTTTATTTTTATGATTATAATATATCTCTGTTTATTATTTTTCTATCTCCACTGTTTTTCATTACTACATGGGAAAAATGAGTAAATAAACTTTTTCACGCAAAGCCATATGCTATAACAATTCATAAATTCAGCCTGATGCTAATATTATTTACTTTGAACAAGACTAAGGAATACATACATACATATATATATATATATATATATATATACATATACATATACATATATATACTTTCAGCAAGACTAAAGAATATATATACATACACACACACACACACATATATATATATATTCCCTTAGTCTTGCTGAAAGTAAATATATGTATGTGTGTGTATATATATACATATACATATATATGTGTATATATACATACACACGTACTTATATTTACTTTCAGCAAGACTAAGGGAATATATATATATATATATATATATATATATATAGTTAGTTAGTTAGGATGTGGAGATACAAAAATTAGGCCATTAATCTAGGGAGAGAAAAATATATAAATATTAGCATTCTGAGGAGAACAAAAGACTATATTTTAAGCTCTTCCCTAGGAAGAGTTGCAACTGTAATGTTAATTTCAGAATTATTTTGGAATTTGTAATAAATTGAAGACTAGTATCCTTAAGAAATTATTTTGATCTTGTCATAAAAGTTGAGTTTAACACATGACATTGACTCTCTTCTCTTATTTCTGAAATATAACTTCCACTGCTTGCCGCTAGTAACTTTCTATCTCATATTCCACCTCAAGGAGCCAAGGCCTCTTCACTCCCTTTACCAGGAGAACTTGAAAAGTAATAGAAGGAATCTGGCTTTGCTCTTTTTTGGCCAACATGCCCAGGTGGTCTGGTCTGACCAAACATTAGCAACAACTATGTAAACAGAAAAAAGTTTTTGCATTTATTTTTGCTTTTTATTGAGGGACCAGGGAAATTTCATAAGTTTTATGTGAGAGAGGAACAAATATTGAGATTCTAGTTAACACACTTGTGTTAGCACAAGAGACAATTTTTTGTGTGTGGGTGAGAGAGAGAGAGAGAGAGAGAGAGAGAAATGAAGAGTGAGCATGAGAGGGGCAGAAGGGAGGGAGAAAGAGAGAATCTTAAGCAGGCTTCATGCCCAGTGTGGATCCCGATGTGGGGCTCCATCCCATAACCGTGAAATCATGGCCTGAGCTGAAATCAAGAGTCAGATGCTCAGCTGGCTGAGCCACCAAGGTGCCCCTGAGATCATTCTTTTAAGACTTAGAATTTTGAATTTTGAAAATTCTTCCTCTGCTACTAGCCTGTATCATTCTCTGGTGTCCTCTACATTAGTTAGACAAATGAGAAGTTAAAGGAAGCAGCACTGTCCCTGCAATAGGACTATCCTCTCTTCTGACACGAACTACAAGTTCAGAAGGTCCCCAAAACCACCCTCCAGATTGATAATTCACTAGAAGGACTCACAAAACTCACTGTAAGTACTTATACTTACAGCTATCGTTTATTACAAGGAAGGTATACAGATTAAACTTCGCCAAGGGAAGAGTGGACTCTGGATAAGTACCAATGGTGGGGTTACCATTGTTTTCTCTATGCAGTCAGGATGTGTTACTTTCCAAGCATTGATGTGTTGACAATATGCATGGAGTATTGCCAACTAGGGAAGTTCACCCAATTCTCTGGGTTCAGAGAGTTGACTGGGGCTCCATGACATAGACATAATTGATTGATTACCCACATGCTTAATCTCAGTCTTCAGTTCTATCCTTGAATCACTATCTGATGCTCACAACACCCCACTTCAGGTTTTCTCTTGGATGAAAAAGATAGAGAGACTCCATCTACACCTAATTCTTTCTCTCTTCTCCCCCTGTTATGGTCTGAACTATGTCGCCTCAAAATTCATATGGTGACATCCTAACCCTAATGGGACTATATTTGGAGATAGGGTCTTTAAAGAAACAATTATGATTAAATGAGGTCATAAGAATAGGGCCCTCATCCAATAGGATGAGTGTCCTTATAAGATGAAGGGATACCAGAGATCTCCCTCTGCATGTGTGGAGAAGAGGCCATATGAGAGCACAGTGAGAAGGTGGCTTTCTGTAAGCCAGGAAGAGTTGACACCAGAAACCAACCCTGCTGGCACCTTGATCTCACACTTTCAGTCTCCAGAGCTGTAAGAAAATGAATGCCTCTTGTTTAAGCCACCTAGTCTGTGGTTTTTTGTTATGGCAGCCCAAGCAGACAAATATATTCCCTCTCTCTTTCTCTTTAGGCTCCTCTTTGTAGCCAAGCAAGATGGTGGGTTTTTTTGCTCCTGACCTTTCTGTGCCAGACACTACTCATACCATATCCTTCATTCCTTCCTATGTTATGTTTAATTTTTAAGAAATCTATGCTTTAGTTCTCTACACTTTAGCTTGGTTTTTCAAGCCAGATCCCTGTGGATTTCAAAATATAATTATTTCTTCTTCTTCTTCTTCTTCTTCTTCTTCTTCTTCTTCTTCTTCTTTCTCTTCCTCTTCCTTTTCCTCTTCCTTCTCCTCCTTCTCCTCCTTCTCCTCCTCTTCTTCTTCTTCGACACTGGCTGAAAGAGAACTTTTTATTAACTTTATGTACAGAAAATTCAACAGCATCCACTTTCCAGTTTGATGGCCAGTTCTTTAGCCTTTGCCTTTTCCAGCTTGGCAGTGGGAGTCTTGGACTTTGGCTATAGGACGTTGCCTCCCCAGTAGCAGCAGATCTCATGATATCTGCCATTGTTGTTAGTCCTGATGGCTTCTACCAGCTCAGCCAGAGCTCCTTTGTCTTCCGAGGCAACCTGTGTGAAGGCGATGGTGGTACAGATCTTCCTGTGGACCAGACGCCCCAGCCTGGCCTTCCCCTTGATGATGCAGTAAGGAGCCTCCATCTTACCACACAGGACAGGCAGAGAGATGGCCAGCTCAGTGGGATCCACAGCATGTGCAATCACTACCAGATCAGGCTTCTTGTTCTCTACTAGGGGTGACAGTATTAACCCCAGCTTGAAGGACAGGCAACCTCTCAGTGGGGACATCCTCTTTCTGGCAGCTTTCTTCTCAACCCCGGCCAATAAACTCTGCTTCTTTTTTTGCTTTGTCTCTGGTCTGTATGTGTGGGCCAGCTTAATAGTTGAGTAGCTGTTTGGCGGTCCAGGGCCTAGGTGAACTGGTTAATCATAGGAGGGACTTTTAGACGTTTATAGAGACTAGCCCTTTGCCACTGCAGCCGGATGTAGCGGGGCCATTTGACAAAACGGGTAAGGTCCCTTTGGGGCTGGATGTCCTGTCCGATGCCAAAATTCTTGGGCCTCTTCTCAAACAGGAGATTGACCACCTTCTTGTCCTCCTGCTTCTTCATAACAACAGGGGCAGGGGCCAACTTCTTCCCCTTAGCTTTCTTTCCTTTCGGCATCTGGGATGGCTGGAGGAGAGGCCTATGATCGCTTCTTTTTAAAATTGGTTCTCACAAATCAAAAGCTTCTTCATTTAAGATGAGTGTGCCTTCTGTGAGTTTTAAAAAAAAATCTACTAAGGACCTCAGATAAGTTCTTAGGTCCCAGACTCTATCTGACCTTTCCCTTCCCCCTTCATCAGAAGTGAGCAATGTCAATAACTCATTAGATGGGAAGAGAGCCACAGAGCAGCTAAAATAATTAGTTACCACATTAGCCGCCAAAGTTTGTTCTGACATTCTGCTGATATCAGAAATAATGCCATTCCCTATGCACCAACTCTGATTAAATTATCTTTAATGTAGTGTGCTTCTAATAGAAGGGAGCAAAGGGAATTTTTCTAGTCTATCTTGTCCCAAATCTATAGAAAGTTTCCCATTCCTTCTAGGGGATCATGGAATTATTGCAAGGAACCTGTGAATTCATATACCATTCCAAGCTTTGACTGTAGATTTATTAGCAGAGTGGTTCACACAAATGTAAGCATCTATCTTTCAAATGTCTATAGGCCTCATTGCAATGAACAAAATGCTAATCATTGAAGGTATTACTGAATTCATGAAAGTTGTTTATCACAATGCATTTTCTTTTTTTTCTTAATGTTTATTTATTTTTGAGAGAAAGAGAGAGAGATAGGAAGAGAAACAGAACACGAGTCGGGGAGGCACAGAGAGAGGGAGACACAGCATCTGAAGCAAGCTCCAGGTTCTGAGCTGTTAGCACAGAGCCCGATGTGGGGCTCGAACTCATGAACCGTGATATCATGACCTGAGCCAAAGTCGGATGCTTAACTGACTGAGCCACCCAGGCGTCCCAACCATGCATTTTGTAAATCAATGGATACCAGAACTGCAATTACTGTCACATGGGAGTTCAATATTTTGTTGTTGCCATTATTACTAAAGTCATTTTCCTAAATGAAAATTTCAGTACCCTTATCTATGCTCTTTTCCTTCCGTACCTGAAGAAGCAATTCTAGATTGTGCCTTATTAGAAAGTCTCATTTATTAAATAATCTTATTAGTCCTGCATGTTACTCTTTTCTAAATCTTAGTTCCAGTTGCGTGATTCACCTTGTCTATTTTGGCAACCAGAACATTCTCTGGAAAAGCAATCTTGGAAAATTTTTTGCCCAAAAGGAATTCTAGAAGAGGCTTTTTTTTTTGTAAACCAGATTCCCAGTCTACCCATTTTTACCACCAGAATGTTTTTGTATAGGACCGTTTTTATTATAAAAATAATACATTGGGTACACTTTCATGCCTTATTAAGAACATAATCTTTAGGGGCGCCTGGTGGCTCAATCGGTTGAGCGTCCGACTTCAGCTCAGGTCACGATCTCGCGGTCCGTGAGTTCAAGCCCCGCGTCAGGCTCTGGGCTGATGGCTCAGAGCCTGGAGCCTGCTTCCGATTCTGTGTCTCCCTCTCTCTCTGCCCCTCCCCCGTTCATGCTCTATCTCTCTGTGTCTCAAAAATAAATATATCCTGGTATACAATTTTATTATTTCAGATAAATTTATGCCAAATTTACTCAGTCAAAAAATATAAACATGTTTAAAGCTCTTAATACACATTTCGAAATTAGTTTCCCAGAAAGGTGGTGCCTATTTAAACTCCTAGTAGGAGCTAAATTCCCCCTGTGAATTTTACCTCCTGAAAAGCAAAACTGATCATTTTCCTTTTTTCAAAATAGTTGATAATTTGGTGACAATTATTTGGAAGATTGGATTTTTCCTTTTTTTATTACACATTTATATTTTTTCTTTTGACAATTGTTCTGTTTAGCAGTAGAATCTGGTTTTCTTTACACCACTTCCTTTTTATAGTGTTCCTTGTTGCATGTAATTTGCAGCTAATTTTCTATGTTCTTGCACTAAAACTATCAATTTTATCTCAATTATAGAGAGTCTCTAGTCCTTCTAGCTATAACTGCTCAGAGTTCACATATTAGAAGATTTCTCCTCCTTGCCCATACTTACATAATTTTCATAATATAGCGCAGGATTGGGCAAATGCTGGAACTGCTCTCCAAAAATCCTTGCTGCCCCCATTTTGTCATGGAATGGCTTTCCCATCTAGACTGGATCTCTGCTTCAGGTGCCTTTAAATTCATTTAAGTCATTACAGGTGTAAGTGAGTGGGCAATTTTCCCTCTGCATAAGGTCATCAATTCTTTGTTGCTGCCTCTCACTATTTTTTTAACATTTATTTTTGAGTAAAAGAGAAAGAGCACACACGCACACAAGTGCAAGTGGAGGAGGGGCAGAGAGAGAGAAGGAGACAGAATCTGAAGCAGGCTCCAGGTTCTGAGCTGTTAGCACAGAGCCCAATGTGGGGTTCAAACACACCACCTGCCGGATCATGACCTGAGCCGAAGTCAGACACTTAACTGACTGAGCCATTGAGGCTCGGGACTATCTCAGGCTATTAAACATACCCTCTGAAATAGTCACTTGAGGTTAGTATGTATCATTTCCTCATACACTTACAAATGCAGTCCAACCTAGCTTCTAGCCACTGTAATTCACATTGCAGAAAGAAACAAATATGCAACAAAAATTGCTTTAAGGCCCATCATCTCTACTTTTGAATCATCTGGCTTCTTTCAAGAGACAATAACATTTAAAACTCAAACTAATAAGGATGAAGTCAAGCTTTCACTTTTTGTGGATGACATGATTATTATACATGGAAAACCCGATAGACTCCACCAAAAGTCCGCTACAACTGATACATGAATTCAGCAAAGTCGCAGGATAAAAATCAATGTACAAAAATCAGTCGCTTTCTTATACACTAATAATGAAGCAACACAAAGACAAATAAAGAACTGATCCCATTCACAATTGCACCAAGAAGCATGAAATACCTGGGAATAAACCTAACCAAAGATGTAAAAGATCTGAATGCTGAAAACTATGGAAAGCTTATGAAGGAAATTGAAGAAGATACAAAGAAATGGAAAAACGTTCCGTGCTCATGGATTGGAAGATTAAATATTGTTAAAATGTCAATACTACCCAAAGCTATCTACACATTCAATGCAATCCCAGTCAAAATTGCACCAGCATTCTTCTCAAAGCTAGAACAAGCAATCCTAAAATTCGTATGGAACCACAAAAGACCCTGAATAGCCAAAGTAATATTGAAGAAGAAGACCAAAGCAGGAGGCATCATAATCCTAGACTTTAGCCTCTACTACAAAGCTGTAATCATGAAGACAACATGGTATTGGCACAAAAACAGACACATAGACCAATGGAATAGAATAGAAATCCCAGAATTAGACCCACAAAAGTATGTCCAACTCATCTTTGACAAAGCAGGAAAGAATATCCAATGGAAAAAAGACAGTCCCTTTTACAAATGGTGCTGGGAGACTAGATAGCAACATGCAGAAGAATGAAACTAGACCACTTTCTCACACCATTCACAAAAATAAAATCGATAAAGACCTGTATGTGAGACAGGAAACTATCAAAACCCTAGAGGAGAAAGCAGGAAAAACCTCTCTGACCTCAGCCGCAGCAATTTCTTACTTGACACATCTCCAAAGGCAAGGGAATTAAAAGCAAAAATGAACTATTGGGACCTCATGAAGATAAAAAGCTTCTGCACTGCAAAGGAAACAATCAACAAAACTAAAAGGCAACCAACAGAATGGGAAAAGATATTTGCAAACGACATATCGGACAAAGGGCTAGTATCCAGAATCTATAAAGAGCTCACCAAACTCCACACCTGAAAAACAAATAACCCAGTGAAGAAATGGGCAGAAAACATGAATAGACACTTCTCTAAAGAAGACATCCAGATGGCCAATAGGCACATGAAAAGATGCTCAACGTCTCTCCCCATCAGGGAAATACAAATCAAAACCACACTCAGATACCACCTCACGTCAGTCAGAGTGGCTAAAAATGAACAATCAGGAGACTATAGATGCTGGCAAGGATGTGGAGAAACGGGAACGCTCTTGCACTTTTTGTTGGTGGGAATGCAAACTGATGCAGCTGCTCTGGAAAACAGTGTGGAGGTTCCTCAAAAAATTAAAAATAGATCTACCCTATGACCCAGCAATAGCACTGCTAGGAATTTACCCAAGGGATACAGGAGTGCTGATGCATAGGGGCACTTGTACCCCAATGTTTCAACAAGAGCCAAATTGTGGAAAGAACCTAAATGTCCATCAACCGACGAATGGATAAAGAAATTGTGGTTTATATACACAACGGAATACTACATGGCAATGAGAAAGAATGAAATCTGGCCTTTTGTAGCAACGTGGAGGGAACTGGAGAGTGTGATGCTAAGTGAAATAAGCCATACAGAGAAAAACAGATAACATATGTTTTCACTCTTATGTGGATCCTGAGAAACTTAACAGAAGACCATGGGGGAGGGGAAGGAAAAAAAAAATTAGAGAGAGAGGGAGACAAACCATAAGAGACTCTTAAAAACTGGGATATGGGTATTGAGGAGGGAACCTGTTGGGTTGAGCACTGGGTGTGGTATGGAAACCAATTTGACAATAAATTTCATATTAAAAAAAACTCAAACTAATAATGTACTTAAACTAGTTAAAGATGTATTAGAAAGAATGAAAACTTTGGAAATAAGTAGACATGAACTAGCTGTGTAACTTTTGGTTGGCTTTTGAACCTAAATTTCTGTCTTTTCATTTACAGAATGGAATAAATAATACCCAACTTAGAGGTTGAGAGAATTAAATAGATAGTATAAGTGTGCTATCATTCAGAATCAAAATGTCCAATCCAACTCACACGTAAGGGAAATATCTAATACCAATATTTGCTAATCATTTCAAAAATACTGACAATGAAGAGGCACAAAGAAAGCAGAGAGGTCTGGGGTGCACTGTGTGGCCCTTAGGTCCTTTTGTCCCCAGGCCAAACCTATACTTTCTCCCAGAATAACAGATGAGGTCTCCAAATCAGTTTTTGTGAGTTTTTAACCTGATGTGGAAAGGAGCATTTAAGTTATAAAATGTCTTCATTTTATATACCAGAGACATTGTCCAAGGAGAAGTCTCATAGATCTATAGATTCTGGGTATATTTAGTTTAATTTTTTCTAACTTTTGTGGGGTTTTTTTTTGAGAGACAGAGCAAGAGCAGGGGAGGAGCAGTGAGAGAGGTAGACACAGAATCCAAAGCAGGCTCCAGGCTCCGAGCTGTCAGCACAGAGCCCAACGCAGGGCTTGAATCCACGAACGATGGGATCATGACCTAAGCCGAAGTCAGATGCTCAATCAACTGAGCCACGCAGGCACCCCTGGGTATATTTACTTTAAAAGATCCTTTAGCCAAGGACAGACTACTGAGAACATGTTATAGCTAAGGACTCTTCTCACTAGCAAATAGCTCCAATCTATTTGTCAGGAACCCTTGGCAAGGGGACTAAATCAGTCATCTGCCTTCTTTTCTTTTCCCTAGAAGAGTCCCTCAACCCCACCCCTCCCTATCCAGTAAAAAAAAAAAAAAAGTGAATGGCTCACAGACAAGCTACTTTAACAATTTCCTCCAAAAAGCTGTAAATCATTGATTATAGTGCCTCACACAAAGTACTTGCTTGATAAATTAACCTGATATTTTGAAGGCTATATGTATAAAATAGTCTTTAATGTAATGATTGATAGTCTCAAGTCAACAGCTGGTCAATTTCATCCCACAAAAAGTAATAAAAATGATCTAATAAGTCTCTTCTTGATAACTGATACTTGAAATTATCTCCTTTGCTCAAAGTATTTGCTACAACTGAATATAATGTTGGCATAAATATTATCAATTATCTGTAGCCCAGTATGAATGAGTTAATTTACCTGCACAATCATGAAACTTGGTGAATATATTGAGTAAATAACCGATCTTCCATGCTAGGAATTAATTTGTTTTTGATATCCAGGATTTACAGAATTTTCACTAATTGTGATATGCTGTGAAACCACTTCCTTAGATGGCAATGTACCATCAAAGAGAACATTGTAGAAGTGAGTAATCTCAAGGCAAGGTTATTGGATACAGGGTCTATTAGTTAACTGTTCCCTACACAAACTGAGATCCAGAAGGTTTCCTCAGAGAATAGAAACTTTGTTGGCATTTCTAAAAGAACTGCGAGTCTTCAAATTAGGAAGACATAGGAAATCTGCTTTAGGTCTTCAGAGGGAAGTTATTAGGAACATGTAGGCTCCAGGGAAAGAGGGGGGTCTGCCATCAAGGCTATACGACTGCTCAGTGAGGCAGGGCTTAAATGCTAGGTAAAATGAAATCAAATTTCAGTAGAGGGATGACTGCTTTGGACTATACTCAAACTGACTGAAAATCAAGTGGGTTAGTGGTAGATACTAGATTTCCAGGAACTCAGAATTGCCCAGAAGAGGTGAAGGTACTGACTTCAAAATAGAAGCAAGATGCCTAAGGCTCAGAAGAGGCCAGATAACAAGCCTCTTCATCACCCTGCAGTTGGGGTCCAGGCTACAAGGCAGGGATCTAAGAGGCTCCCGGCAGCTGCACAGTACAGCACAATTGGATCCAGAGAAGGTAATCTAGAAACACACAAGCTGGAGGAGAAAAAAGTAAGAAGTTTCGATGAAAGTCATAATTCCACTGGACATGAAAGTGAGGTCAGTACAAACAAACCTCGACCTGGGAGACTGGAGCTGGACACCTTAGTGGTTAAGAGCTTAGGCTGCGGAGGCAGAGAAGACCCAGGGTTGAATTTCAACTCTGCCCCTTCTGAGCTGAATGACTTTGGACAAGTTCTTTAACCTCTCTAGTCCTATTTCCTCATCTTTAAAATAGGGGACGTGATGGTGTTTACTTTTTAAGGATGTAGGAAAGCAAACTGAGATAATGCATATAATGTGTATGCCAGTAATATACAGGCATAGAAAATACTCTCAATAAACATTAGCTGCAATTATTTGTCTTGTTGAACACCTTTGCCCAACCTTTCATCTCATTTCCACCCTGGACAACATTAAAGAACTAAAGGAACTGGGAATGAGTTTATTGGCTCATTCAATCAGTATTGTCAAGGAGCCCATGCTCTGAGGCAGTCACTGTGGTAGGTGCTGGGATCCGGTGGTGAGCAAAGCATTCACAGTCCCTGTCCTCTGGAGCTTACAGTCTAGTGCACAGGCAATCATGAAAAACAAAATCATACAGATAAATGTTAAATTCCATGGATGACAAGTGCTGGGGGTGGGGGGCATGATGCAATGAGAGAGTATAACAGGGGAATTAAATTCAGTTTCCCCAGGGACATGACTACGGAGCTAAAATATGGAAGGAAGAATAAGAGCTAAGTCGGCCCAAAGAGAGTAGAGAAATCCAAGTGGAAGCACTGGCAGGTGAACATGGTCTGAGCCGGGAGAGAGCGTGGTTAGCAGGAGGCCCTGACAACAGAGCTGTGTTGCTAAAGCAAAGAGAATGAAAAAAGGAGGGGAGAGGAAAGTGAAGGGATAGGTAAGGAGAGCACCTATAGGACCTCTTAGGCCACATTAAGGGATTTTTGTTTTTATCCCAAGAGCAATCAGAAACTAAAGTATATTATTAACTGGGTTGAGGTGCCCCCCAAACACGATCCTTTTGAATATCGTCTAGCTCACCTGTTTAATGGAAGCGAAGAGACAAGTTAGGAGATGCTTGTGATTAGGGGAGGTTGGATTGGGGGTGTTGTAGAAGTAGCGGTAAGTAGATAAATGTGAGAGATATTTAAGTGGGAGAATTCACAAGACTTTAAGGTGGATTACATTGGAAAGTGAAGGAAAGAGGTGGTGTCCAGAACGAATCCAGCACTTTGGCCTTACCTAACCGGTCGGATGGTGATGCTCTTGCCCAAGACAGGAGGACGCTGAAAGGAGACTGGTTTGGGTGGGGGTGGGGACGGTAGTGCTGAGCGAGTGATAATTCAGTTTTGAGGGGTGTCTGGGTAGCTCACTCAGACTCTTGATTTTAGCGCAGGTCACGATCTCGATTCACGAGTTTTAGTCCCACGTTGGGCTCTGTGCTGAAAGCATGGAAACTGCTTGGGATTCTCTCTCTCTCAAAATAAATAAGTAAACTTAAAAAAAGGAATTCATTTTTGAAAATGTTGAGTTTGAGGTACATTAGAGATATAAAAGAGAATATGCCAAGCATTTGTACATCGAATCTGGAACTTTGAGGAGATATCTGGGCTGCACATATAAACTTGAGTTATCTACCACACAGCAATGAATTGTGAAGTCTCAGGAAAGGAGCAGAGGGACCCAGAGCAAGTCTTGAGCAACGTCTGCATTTATGGGGGTACACCCCCTCATTTTACCGGCCCTGGTCAGAGACTTGACTTCAGATAACTGAGAATAAGAAATCAGCACTAGATAACCAAATCCATTTGTATAACTTTGCATTTCTTTTCTTTTTTAAAAAATATTTTTAATGTATATTTATTTTTGAGAGAGAGAGTGCAAGCGGGGGAGGGCACTCTCTAGTTTTGAGAGAGAGAGACAGAGACAGAATCTAAAGCAGGCTCCAGACTCTAAGCTGTCAGCACAGAGCCTGATGTGGGGCTTGAACCCATGAGCCATGAGATCATGACCTGAGCCAAAGTCACATGCTTAACCGACTGAACCACCCAGGTGCCCCTTATTTTCTTTTTTTAAAAGGTCTTAGTTTATTAATCCTCTCATGAAATACCTGCATGATTAATCACCACGGATAGTTGCCGCAGAATTATTACTCCTTCTTTTTGCCGGCACCAACATTGGCTTGAGCAGTCCCCCTGACTTTCTTTACTCTGTTCTTGCATTCCTTTTGCTGTTTTCTTGATGTCTTTTTCTTCTCATACAAGCAATGTCCTGCAAGTCGATGTCTGGGTTCGTTTTCTGTACATAATCTGAGGAATCATAAGTCATGCCAAAGCCAGTTTTGCCACCACCACAATGGGTTCTGAATCCAAATACAAAGAGGACGTCTGGTGTGGTCTTGTCGTAGGTACTGTTGCCTTTCTGGGGTAAAGAACATCAATGACCCTCTGTTTCCACTGAGGTAGTCGGTTGGTCATGAACTTCCTGGTCCAGAAAGTTACTGTGTGGATCATGATGGCGGCCAAGCTTCTAACAGCCAAGGAGGTAAAGAGATGTTTTATTTTCTACTGAACATTTATATAAAGAAATTCCAGCTTTATCTTAGCTAAACTAAGGGTTTGAAAGAGAATTTTATATATTTCAGTCAAACAGAATAGGCAGGGACTTCAGTGCCCTTTCAATTGCCTTCAATTACCTGGGTGTAGTGGCTAAAGCTATAGACCCAAAGGGGAAAAAAAGCAGGGAGAGTTGACTTAGCAGGAGAGATGCAATCATCCAGGAGAGACGGTTTAAAGGAGAAGTTCCCAATTGTGTGTCCATCAGAATCATCGGAGAAACTTGGTAATATGCAAGTTCTCAGGAGTTACTTAAATTTTTGATTCAGTGGGTGATTCTTGGAACCTGTGTTTCAATATGTAACTGATCTTTCTGGTGAAAAGATCTGAGGAACACATTTTAAGAAATGTCTCTTTAAAAGGTAACTGCTCCCAGGGACTTCTAGTTTTACCAAAATCCAGCCAAATGTCTCAACAACATTTATTTAAAAGTTCTTCCTTATCTCGCTGATTTTGTTTGCCATATTTATTACATACGAATTCCTTATACATATTTGGATCTATTCATGGATTTTATGTCCTATGCTATGTACTGTTCTATTTACAGGTCACACGATGGTAACTATTGAGACTTTGTAATATGTTTTAGTACCTGATACTTTCACTGCTCTTCTAAGAGATATCCTGGCTATTTGTTTCTTGCACCATTTTTTTGTATGAGTTGGAGGATCTATATGTTTTTTCCTTCCTCATTCTTTCTCTTCCTCTCTCTCTTTCCCCTACCTTCTTTCTTTTTTCATCCTTCAGTAGAGATGTGCTCATTTTCTTGCCTCATGTTCTTATTAGCCCAGGTTCTCACTCAGTAGAGGGAGAGGGGAAAAATTGGAGAAGTCATTATCCTATTTGTCAAGACAAACTTGATTTGCTTGAGGACCGGAGAAAGGCAAGCCAAAGGTTTTATGCTCAATATTTTAATGGGAACCACATTAAATGCATATTTTACTTTAGGTAGAACTGCAATCTTACGATTTTGAATCTTGCTATTCCAAATAATAGTACATATACTAAAAATCTTGTGTGTGTGTACGTGTTCTTCAGGAACATGTTAATGTTTCTCATAAAGGCTTTATCTGTTTCTTGTTAAATGTATTCCTAAGTGTTTAATCATCTTGTTGCTATTGTAGGTGAGATTTTCTTCCATTATATCTTTCAGTTAATTGTTAGATGTATTTTAGAAGGCATTAGTTCTGCATATTTTTATTCCACAATGTCTTCTTGAAGTCTCTTGTTACTTGTACTTTTTCAGTTGAATCTTTTTTTTTTAAATTTTTTTTTTCAACGTTTATTTATTTTTGGGACAGAGAGAGACAGAGCATGAATGGGGGAGGGGCAGAGAGAGAGGGAGACACAGAATCGGAAACAGGCTCCAGGCTCTGAGCCATCAGCCCAGAGCCTGACGCGGGGCTCGAACTCACGGACCGCGAGATCGTGACCTGGCTGAAGTCGGACGCTTAACCGACTGCGCCACCCAGGCGCCCCTCAGTTGAATCTTTAAGAATTACCTGCTTAATAATCAAGATATCTAGAAATAATAATAATTTTATTACTTCTCTAAATTTCATGCCTCTAAGTTATCCACTTATTAAGTTGTATTAGATAATACACATTAAGATATTATCATGTTAAGAAATTGTTCATTTTGTTAAGTGTTGTTATCAAGACTGGGTGTTGGATTATGTTAAAAGTCACTTTCAGGAGCACCTGGGAGGTTCAGTTGGTTAAGTGCCTGACTCTTGATTTTGACTCAGGTCATGATCTCACGGTTCGTGAGTTCGAACCCCACATCAGGCTCTGCACTTAGAAGGCGGAGCCTGCACTGCTTGGGATTTTCTCTCTCTCTCTTTCTCTCTCAAAATAAGTGATTAGAGAGGATCATATATATTTCCTCTATACTGTGTTAGCACTCCTTATAATAAATATATTATATTTCTTAGTATTGAACAATATTTACGTATTTCTGGCTTAAACCCTATTTGGTCATGATGTACTATCGTTTTTTAAGGTGATGCTGAATTCTGTTCGCTAATATTTACTTAAGATTTTGTCTTATGTTCATAAGTATATTGCAATGTAATTTTTAGAAATTCGGCAATGTTTAAGGATAATTTGACCCAGACCGTAGTTGGTTTTCTGTCCTCCTGCTGAGAGCCCTACCTGTTGGTTCACCATAATCTGAGCCTAGCTCTCTTTCTCGTCAAAACATGAACCTGAGCTAGACCTTGTCTCCTGACCAACTTGAATTCTGAGTCTTACACATGTGTTTTGGAACCTTTTTGCTTTTCTTTTTACAGACTTTCTGGTCCACCCCCCCCCCCCCCATTTGATGGTCATCATATGGTTGGTTTCTGTTCCAGGTTCCTAATCCTATTTAGGCTGAATTCCAAATAATTCCTGTTTGTCTCCTTCCCATCTTCTGCATTTAATTTGCTCCCTGGGGACCATGTGACAAATCTTTAAGGACTAAATATTAATTACTTCTGCTGGTGGACATTAAACAACTAGTCCTTTACTGCCCCCTTGAGGACCTTGGCCACCACACACCTTGTGACCCATCTTGTGGGGAGAGGTGTTTATCCCTCCCCATATGACCATTCTCTCCTGAACAGGAACTAGGCACAAAGAATGAACTGCACTGAGAGGGGTGAAGAAGACAAGGATGACACCCATTTCTGCCTTTGAAGAACTTAAAAACGAGGCGGACAGAGGGGAAGTAAGGCTTATCTGTGTGCATTTAGGGCTTGAGGGTGGTGAAGGAGGATGTTGTTAACCAGGCACAAAGATAGCTGTAAGTCCCGGGAGCCCTACAGGGACAGTATAAAGGATTGCAGTAGTAGTTGAGGAAAAGGGAAGACAGAAGTCACTGCGATAGTAGAAGACTTCATGGAAGATATGTTTCAGAGCTGGTCTTTGAAAGGTGAAAAGACATGCACGAGCCAGCAGGACAGGTTCTCTTGTGGGGAGATGGCATGAGTACAGCCATCAGAAGCAAAAATGTGTGAAGCACAGGAAGGGGATATTCTGACTAGAGTGAAGAATTTTCATGGGGCAGCAGGATGAGAGAAAAGCTAGAAAGGTAGTTTAAATCCAAATTGGAAGGCAATTTACATTTATTTCATCACTAATGGAAGGTTTTCCCTGAAAGCAGATTTTCTTAGTAGGCGAATAGTGAAGGGCATTAAAGGGAGCGGTACAAGAAGGGAACAGGTGTCGAAGGAATAAAAGGGTTCCGAATAAAAAGGTTGAGTGGTAGGGAAATGGATAAAAGAAAAAGGTCAATCCTTCAGTTTTTTTCTAGAGTGTCCTCATTCAGAGAGTGGGGGGTACATAAAAGGGTTGTGTGCTATGTGACATAAGTGAAGATCTGTTCTGTAGAATATAACAAGTACGCTACACAAACCTTCCAGAAGAATGGCTGTGCGCGCAC
Source organism: Puma concolor (assembly GCF_028749965.1). Taxonomy (NCBI): domain Eukaryota; kingdom Metazoa; phylum Chordata; class Mammalia; order Carnivora; family Felidae; genus Puma; species Puma concolor. The sequence goes on along the minus strand of NC_141673.1, from coordinate 53,607,747 downwards.
ACATTGTGTGTGTGTGTGTGTGTGTGTGTGTGTGTGTTTAAATTTTTTTTTTTAATTTTTTTTTCAACATGTATTTATTTTTGGGACAGAGAGAGACAGAGCATGAACAGGGGAGGGGCAGAGAGAGAGGGAGACACAGAATCGGAAACAAGCTCCAGGCTCTGAGCCATCAGCCCAGAGCCTGACGTGGGGCTCGAACTCCCGGACCGCGAGATCGTGACCTGGCTGAAGTCGGACGCTTAACCGACTGCGCCACCCAGGCGCCCCTGTGTGTGTGTGTGTTTAAACTAGTAGTCCAGGGATAAAAGCTTTTGTATATAACAGTCCAGATATTTGCTACTGCTTGCCACCATCGGTGCATCACAGACATCTCCCTGCCCTCCAGAGATATGTTACTCTTTCCAGTGTTTGGTAATTTCATGAAGCAGAGAGAGTTTCTAAGTGGAGTTGAGTTTCTACAAGGATCTTGTTGTTTTAGATGTCCTGATGAAATCACTGGTTGGTTGTTTAAAAAAAAAAGGGAGGGGTGACATAATAAAATTTTCAATTCAGTGGAAGTAACAGCATACCTAACTTGCATAGTAATTGTATCATTTATTTCTTGCTCTAATAACAAAACACTCCCAAATTTAGTGGCTTACAACAGCAATAAACATTCATTATCCCACATGGCTTTGCATGTCAGAAATTCAGGAGCAAATTAGCTCAGTGGTTCTAGCTCAGAGTCTCTCATGAGGCTATACCCATGGCAGCAATCATCCCAAGGCTTGACTGAGCTGGAGAAGGTGCTTCCTAGGTGGCTCATCTATATGGCAGGCCAGACACAGAGGGACGATGAGATGGAAAATAGCAAAGATAGATAAAAAGATATAGAGGACAGAGTGAAAAGGTCCAACTTGCATCTTGCTAGAGTTCCAAAAGGAGAGCATAAAGAAAATAGGGGAGAGGCAGTACTGAAATAGATAATGGCTGAGAATTTTCCTGAATTAATGAAAGAAATCAACCCTTAGGTTGGGGAAAGCCAATAAATAAGACAAATAGAAAAGAAAAAAAAGGAAAAGAAAAATCTTCAGTTCAAAAGACTAATATCAAAGGGAAAAAAAAAGCAAACATAGAAAAAGCAGGAGAAATAGAAAATCCAAAATGTAAAATAAGAGGAGAGAGGTAAATCCAAGTATGTCCATAATGATAGGCAGTATAAGTGATTAAAATTAGTTAAAAGGCAAAAATTGTCATACTTGAAAAAAACGAGTCAAGCTATACATGGCTAAAAGGAGACATATCAAAGTACAAGGACATGAAGAAGTTGAAAATAAAATAATGGGAAAAGATTTACCAGGCACAGACAGAACAGGAAGAAGAGGAGGATGTGGGGGAGGAAGAGGAAAAGGAAGCTGACCGTGGCTCTAAGTCTAGCATAGATAGGGATAAAGAGAGCCAGCACTTGTTGGCAAAAGGTTTAAAGCTCCAGAAGATGGATACAGTTGCCAGATTTAGCAAATAAAAATACAGGACACCTGGCTAAATTGTACCTTTAGAAAAACAACAAGTTCTCTTTACTATAAATACTTCCCAAATACTACATGGCATAGTCATACTAAAAAATTATTCATTGTTTACCTTAAATTCAAAGTACCTAAGCATGTTATATTTTATCTTGCAACCCTAAAAGATGATTGTATTTCATAACAGCTTCAAAATATATAAAGAAAATATTGACAGAGTAAAAAGAGCTGAGTAGAGAAACTGAGAAATCTCCTTATAACACAGTGGGAGATTTTAACAAATCCCTCACTAACTGAAAAATATAAAAGCTTATTCTAATGAATATATGTGTAAGATGAGTGTGAATATACAGTAAAACCTTGGATTGCGAGTAACTTGTTCTATGAGTGCTGCAAGATGAGCAAACCTTTCTAATAAATTTTAACTTGATAAATGAGCGATGTCTTACAATATGAATAGTACATGATGCCGAACGTCACATGTCACATGATCACAACTGAGCCAATGGTTCTCTCCCTCTCTCTCTCACTCTCTCTCCCCCTTCTGTGAAGATTGTGGGTGATTGTTAATGCAATATCACATTTCTGCGAAATCCTCAAAAGGAGGCAAAAGCAAGTGTCATTGGATAGGTTCCTCGTTAAAATTGCACAAAAAGGAAAGATTCCATTAAGCCAACAGATAGCAGTGATTCCATTAGTGGTAGTGAAAGTCGTCCTACACAATGACCCTCCTCTCTCTTGTCTTCCCTACACCAGCCACGAAGGTTTTCTAAGGTCAGTGCAGGTCAATTTGTTTGGTTTTCTTTATATTTTGTATTTTGTTTATTATTTTGTATTATATTACAGTATTGTACTCATTTTTACATGAATATTTTTGGGTTGTGGAATGAATCATCTGAGTTTCCATTATTTGTTATGGGGAAATTTGCTTTGATATACAAGTGCTTTGGATTACAAGCATGTTTCCGGAATGAATTATGCTCACAAAGCAAGGTTGTACTGTATATGTATATACAAAGTTGTATATACACAAACAAAAAATAGCATACACATTTTTCTTCCATTCCCAAATGGAACATTTACAAAATTGATCACTTACCAGGTCACATGATAAGCCTCAATAAAGTTAATCAATTTCTATCTGAAGCCTGTTATAGAATACATTCTGTGACTTCTATGCACATGAGTTAGAAATCGTTAATAATAGAAAACAAATACATCCATTAGGAAACAAAAATAAAATTGATCATCTCAAACATCCAACACCTAAGAGAAGACAGTTACAGGGAAATTAGAGAATACTTGGGATTGAAGGAGCTTTCAAAACTCACGTACCAAAACTTGTGGGATACGGCAAAAATGGTATTTCACAGGAGACTTACAGCCTTAAATGTTTATCTTAGAAAAGAAGACAGGTTAAAAAGAGGGAAGGTAGGTATTCAACTTAAGTAGTTAGAAAAATGGATTACGTACAGAGAAAGGAGAAGGAGAGAAATAAAACATAAGAGCACATGGAATAAAATGCAAATCAAAGATTTGCTAGAGAAGACCAACAAGGCCAAAGCCAGTCCCTAGGAAAAGCTAATAAAATCGAAAACAACTGGCACAATTAATAACGACAATGAAGAACACACAAAAAAGTATTTAAAAAGGAAACAGACTGCAATTCTAGATAGATTGAAAGTTAAAAATGTAGTTAAGTAGTATATAGCAGTCCATTTGAAGACTTAGAAGTAAGAGGAAATTTTCTCAGAAAAATTAACTTTTGAGTACTGCAGGTAAAGGAGAATGCTTGAATTATATTATACTGTATGGAATTATTTTCTATGAAAATTCATTAACAGTTAAAATCTTTTCCACAAAGTAGAAACTAGTCTAGGAGTTTTCTTGGAACAAAATTCAACAATTATGCCTGATAAATTTCTTAGAAATAGGGAATAAGAGGAGTCTGAAAAAGGTTGCTACCTCAAAACTGGCTGCAAAACTAGTATTTTAAAAAGTGATACAATGGAGCATGTGGATGTCTCAGTAGGTTGAACGTCCAACCTTGATTTCAGCTCAGGTCATGATCCCAGGGTTGTGGGATCGAGCCCCATGTTGGGCTCCATGCTGAGGGTGGATTTTCTCCCCCTCTGCCCCTTGCCCACTCACATGTGTCTTAGAGGCCTTAAACTCAGAAGCTTTCCATAGTCCCTGAAAAGGGGAAGACATTACCTAAGAAGAGAGTGTCTGCCTGGGCAGGGCTGAAATAAGGGAAGGCTTCTCACAGCAGAGACTGTGAGTGGATGACCCGTAGACAAGATTTGGCTCGGGCCTCATCTTGGAACATCGCAGAGACAGCCATGGTGGGGCCAATCAGCAGGAGTAACTGTATCACTGTGAGAAGAATAATTGTGTCCTATGTATGCCACCAGACCAGATGGCATGGTGCATGGACAGAAAGGGGTGGGCATAGAGGCAAAAGGCCAAGAGCCATAGAAGATCTCAGGCAAGGCCAATAAAGACTCTGAGGACACAGGTGGACTCCCTGTCTCCACCACCATGGTGTTACATGAGCTTTTTCTTGCCTTTGATATGCTGGGAAGGAAGATAGTAGGAGAAGGGAAGAGAAGGAGCCTAAGCAGAAATTTGATATTCGAAACAGACCAATTTAAATCCTAAATTGATTGCATAATCATTTGAGAGTAACTGTTTTAAACCAGGTTTGGCTACACAGTTTTTATCATAAAACCCAAATATGGAATCATGAGCAAGATGAATTTTAGTTCCAAAGAAATAGTTACATGTCTAAAACTGGTTTGTTTCTATATATTTAAAACTCAAGAGGGGCACCTGGGTGGTTCAGTCAATTAAGCGTCCAACTTCCACTCAGGTCATGATCTCACAGTTTGTGAGTTCGAGCCCCGGGTCGGGCTCTGTGCTGACAGCTCGGAGCCTGGAGCCTGCTTCAGATTCTGTGTCTCCCTCTCTCTCTGCCCCTCCCCTGTTCATACTCTTTCTGTCTCTCTCAAAAATAAACATTAAAAAAATGTTTTAAAAAAACAAGGTGTCAGCATTATTATTGCCATTTCATAGATGAGAGAAGTTATATGCATTCTCTCTAGATTAGAGCATAGAACAGGAAAATGGTTTTTCTAGAGCATAGAACAGGAAAAGTAGAAGGTTTATCAGACATGCATTTGCTCGAAAGCTCACTCTCTTCCCACCTCAGTAGGAGCTGACTTGTAATGGGAAAATGGTAAAGTGGTGCCTCTCTTTCCACAGTATGACATTCGTCGGTGTGGGTCTTGTGCTTGTTTATATCGCCTTATGATTGCCACAAGGCACCCACATTAGGTACATAATGAATATAATCACAGCAACTGCCTAGTATTACTGAAACTTCATGCAAGGACATCTCATTCCCTACAATTGTTATATGTGATGACTACTTAGCGAACAAGAACATCTCATTGAAAGTGAATGTTAGTTCTGGTAAGATATAATTATTCTCTTCTACTCTGCTCAAGAAAGAACAGAAACTCTCCAGTCAGATGCAGCTTAATTTTTTCAATCTGCAGTTAACACAAATTCAGCATTCTGCTGTAGGTGCTCTCCTTCTCACAAAGCTGAATCTCAACAAATAAAAACACAAGCCCCATGGCCCCACCCCACAATACATAGCTTCTTCCTTCACTGGGGGTGAGGGCAAGTTTCCCAGCAGGGTGCCTAACTCAATATACTGCACTACTGTAAGCCTAATTAGTTCCCAAGGCTTGTTCAGCTTTTCTGATTTTGCCTCCTATGAAGATGGAGTGGCCATATGCGGATAGCTTACCTCCAGCTCTGTGCCAGGAAGCCCCGAAAAGGACAGAGGCAGCTTTTTGGTTCTGGGTCTGCCCCTCTATCCACATGGCTCCTACTGCCCTTATGCACCCTGCCCCCACCCCAATACAATGGACGGGACTCTGGTAAGCAGACAGAGCATTTCTCTCACAGAAGAGATATGGCCAAAAGGAGCAATAACAGTTTTATCAAAAGGTGACCACAACCACACACATTCTTCATTTTCTAGAAGAATCTATAGTACATGAATCCATGTTTTCATCCCTGTTTATATTCACGGCTACATTTGCACCCATCGATACCTGCATTCCATTTATTGGTTTCTCTATCAGAGTATTTTGGAGTTGCTGATAAAACTGAAAGCAAATTGTACTTTGTTTCTAATAAACCCTACCCCTCCTCACAGGTGGGTTGAGATGTGTGGACTGCCCTGGGCAGGTGTAATATTTTAGTGCCCCTCAACAAAACTCCCTTACATATTTATTCAGCATTAATGTAGATGTCAGAATGAGTGCTGTTTACAAGGAAAGACAGAGAAGCGGGACTGCTAGTGGTATGGGGCTCAAGATCTGCCTTCCTGAGCAGCTCAGCTCTGGTTCCAAATTCCTGTACCTACTTAACAAAGCAAAACCCAGACAGTTAACCACTGAAGAAATGAGAATCTGCCTTGCAGGCAATCAGATGGCAATGTTCCTAACAAAATGTGATGTTTTGCAGACAACACAAGGCCACACAATCAATGTCACTAACAGGAAAAAAAAAAAAAAAAAGAAGTTTCTAACAGAACACGGGCAACGCTGATGCTTTAATCTTGCTTTCTCTGGACCAAAATTTTTGAGGTAATCAATCACCAAATTCCCCATATTTAAAAAAAGGTTTTTAATGTTTACTTATTTATTTATTTATTTTAACGTTTATTTATTTATGAGGGAGAGAGAGAGAGCATGCAAGTGGGAGAGGGGCAGAGAGAGGGAGACACAGAATATGAAGTAGGTTCCAGGCTCTGAGCTGTCAGCATAGAGCCTGATGCAGGGCTTGAATCCCCCAACTGCGAGATCGTGACCTGAGCGGAAGTCAGACTCTTAACCGACTGAGCCACCCAGGTGCCCCATATTGCCCATATTTCTTAACAGCATCCACACTATAACTGGCCCTTGATTTCCTTTCAGAAGGAACTACCACAGTCTCTAACCCTATAAGAAGCCCCTCTCACGTGGTCCTTACCATGGTACCTAAGGTTTCCCTGGCTATGGTTGCCATCTGTTGCCCCAAGTTAATAAACCTAACTAAGATATAAATCTGTGAATATTGGTGTATTCCTCCAGGCCTTTAGTTGGTGATTTTGATTGTGCCTATCAATCTTAACAAAAATTTAACAATCCCTTTAGGAGACTTTAGAATCTTACCTTGTAAGATTTCTCTTACGTACAAGGATTTTGTCCTAAGTCATGTACTCTTTGTGAGAAGAGTTCTACTACACATAATAGTCTCCATCTCTTTGTATTTCTAAAAATATATTTATGATCTTTACAGACAAAAACCTTGGACAATTTCACCGTTGCCCTAACTCTCCCTCACCGCCCCCCACCGTGTACTGCCACCATATCCATGTACAACTCCCCATAACAGTGGATTTGAGAGATAAATGGTTCAGTGGCTCACACACTCATCCCAAAAGATAATAGTAACTCAGGGTACACCGCAGTTTCACAGCAACATGGTTGTGCTGTTTTCTGCTGGTAATTTTTCTAAGTTCTGTCTTCTATTGCAAGTATTGGAAACCTAGAAACTGTGTTTCTCAGAATCCCTCAACGACAAGTGCTCCTCATTAGATTTTGCCGAAGAGAGGCGCACGTGTTAAATTTAGAAGGCAAAAATGAATCAGGAACAATTTTGTTTCTTTCTGGCATTGGCAGACAGACATGACGCCTTTGGCAGACAGTAGACACAAGGTTTTGAACTGGCCTCAGTCATTCTCCTATAACTCACATGCTTTAACGCCGCCAACAGCTGAAATCATTGTTGCCACTTTTTCTGCAGTTTCTGAAACTTTCTGATTGTCTGGAAGCTGGCAAAAATTTTCCCTGACCTCTGCTTCCGCAGCACTTGCAATGATTTTGTAAACAGCTAGTATTCTGCATTAAGTCTCATCTTGATCGAAATCCTACAGTGGTTCTGTTTTCCTGACCTAAACTTCCTGATTGAAAAAACAAATAAGGTCTAAGCAGCCAAATCTAGGATCTGCTTCTACCTTGCTTTGTGATCTAGAGTCAGTCCCTTCACCTTCTCGGGTTTTTGTCTATAAAATGGAAGGTGGGCAGGCAGAGGTTAGACTGTATGCCCTCTAAGTCCCTCTGGAGTGCTAACGTTTGATGCTTCCATGTTCTAAGTCATCTTGCTGCACATTTGGTCAATACTTCAGAATGTGACACAATGTAGAGGCATCTAAGTCCAACATGGCAGCAATAAACACAGCGCAGCCCTTTCTTAGATCTCACTGAGAACACTTAGGAGAACCCCAGAAGCCGGAAGTCTGCCTTATCTGGCAGAAGAAGAGGGAACGTGGGATACAAAATGGACTCCATAAATCCTGGACTAGAACCAGTATTTTACATCTCCACTTTAATGTTTTGGTTTTCAGTGTGTAATGTTCCTTTTAGAAAGTTATATTAAATACAATTTTTGTTTCCAAAAGATCTACCTAATGGTTTCTGAGCTCAACAACTATACTAATATTACTAGATATTAAATTAGCTGCACCTAACTGGCTACTGCCCCTGGAACCAGAGGAGGGTACGAGATTAAGTTTTCTAAAAATAATGAAAAAAAATAAATTTCTAAATTAGACAGAACTACACTTGGGGATTTTTGTGCTCTTGATGACATGTTGCTCCCATGGGTCAATTTCTTTTTTTTTTTTTAATTTTTTTTAATGTTTTAATTATTTTTGAGACAGAGAGAGACAGAGCATGAGCAGGGGAGGAGCAGAGAGAGAGGGAGACACAGAATCCGAAGCAGTCTCAGGGTCTGAGCTGTCAGCACAGAGCCTGACGCGGGGCTCGAACTCATGAACCACGAGATCACGACCTGAGCTGTAGTCAGACGCTTAACCGACTGAGCCACCCAGGCACCCCAATTTCTTTTTATTCTACAGCCCTTTGTTTGAAAACTTATGTTTGATCCCACTAGAGTTTGTTGTTGATTTGCTGGCTAAGGCTAAAGATTCCATAACAGACTGACTATTGGAAGATGCTGTTCTCTTAGCCAATCTTCTGGAAGAATGTCAGCTGCCAACTTGACAGAAGTTACAAAGTTTTACATTAATTAAAGGAAGGATTTCGCTCTAACCCAAGATTTGAATAGTGTTTTTTTTTTTAATTTTTTTTTCAACGTTTTTATTTATTTTTGGGACAGAGAGAGACAGAGCATGAACGGGGGAGGGGCAGACAGAGAGGGAGACACAGAATCAGAAACAGGCTCCAGGCTCTGAGCCATCAGCCCAGAGCCTGACGCGGGGCTCGAACTCACGGACCGCGAGATCGTGACCTGGCTGAAGTCGGACGCTTAACCGACTGCGCCACCCAGGCGCCCCTTGAATAGTGTTGTAAAGGAATTTACCTGAGGATAAGATAAGATTGTGAGGAAGTGAAAGCCACCCCCTCCCCCTGAGTACCTTACCCTTTGGTATAGTCAAAAAAAGTGTCTTAAAATGGAATACTGAATATAAGGAGATATAAGAAGCTTTCCAAAGAATTTGAGGACATGGGTAGTTTTACAGAAAACCAATTCAAGATCTTCAACTTTCAAGTGTACTTTTTCCCATAGCTGATCTGCTTGAGAATTCTCCTCTGATGAAGAAGCAATTATGTTCTCCTTTCCCACCTCCATTTTCATAATCGCTCTTTTCCTGCTTTATAAAAGCACCCATCCCTAATGTTGATATGCTATATTGCTCCATAGTATCAAAGGGTCACCTTGAAAAGTAATTCAGTGTCGAGAAAAGCAATGCCTGTAAAATTAGGTAATAAATATTTTTGTGAGTCTATAGTATTCGTTTTTCTCAACAACATTTAAGAAGGACCTAACCAAGTGGTGAGCTGATAGATTGTTTAAAAATATTTTTAGTAGATCATTCATACAATTTTTGACACGTAAGTAAAAAGTACTTTGAGAAATTTGAGTGACAATACTACTCAAAATTACTCATTTCCATCTATTTATTCCATTGAGAATGAAGTTTCTCAATGATTACAAAATTGAAACATTGCAATAGAATTGATGCTACATCCAATCTTTGAACAATAAGTAATATGTAAAAATACATGAACTATTGAGAGAGCACGCCCATCTAGTTAAGGGACGTATTCTGGTAAGTTTTTACTATAGTTAATAATTATTGCAATGTGTAATATATTTATTTTATGATCAATTTAGTGCTAAAATAATTGTAATTATAATCCAACTCAAAATAAATTGTATAAAGTCTCATAAGATTTTAAAACACTTAATCTCAATTTATATCTCACATATGTATGTTTGTACAGGAGTGTGATGGAGTAATAAAAAAACTTTCAAATGTAAAACATATTAAGTGAAATTCTTCAGTGGCAATAGAATGGAAATATATGTTCAATGAGAAAAGGGAACAATGTAAAATTTCTGACAGTTAAGGCAGAAATCATTCATGTATTCTTAAATGGGGTATGGTCAACATTAATTTGTTTAGTTACTTAGATTCCACTGGCTGCATTTAAAAGTGTGACATAACAATTTGATTTTAAAATGTCGATATTTAGCGTACCTAGGTGGCTCAGTCCATCAAGCAACCAACTCTTGATGTTGGCTTAGGTCATGAACTCACAGTTTGTGAGATCAAGCCTCGGGTCAGGCTCTGTGCTGACGGTGCAGAGCCTGCTCTAGATTCTCTCACTCCTCTCTCTCTGCCCCTCCCCAGTTTGTGCTTTCTCTCAAAATAAATAAACTTTTTTTTAAAATGTCAATATTTGGGGGCGCCTGAGTGGCTCAGTCAGTTGAGTAACTGACTCTTGATTTTGGCTCAGGGCATGATGAGCCCCATGGAGCCTGTTTAAGATTCTCCTTCTACCCCTGCCCTGCTCATGGGCGTGCGCACACATGTGTTTGCTTTCTCTCTAAAAAATACAAATTAATTAATCAATCATTAATTAACTAATTAATTAATCTCAATATGTGCAATGCATATGGAAGTATATCTGTTGCAATTATTTAAACATAGGGTTAAAAAACCTTCAGCTACCAATTGATAAAGTTGAGTGATTGCAGTTTTTCAAAAGACTTTTAAGGAGAACACAAACCAAAACTTTTGATGTATATCTGTGAATCTTGCCTATACCTGCCCATAAGGGAAAGGCTGCTGAAAATTATTTCAGAAGGCAAAATTTTCCTTTTCAAACATCAACAATCTTGATTATGGATTTAAGTAGATTAATATCTCTTTGTTGAGTTTCAGTGCATTTTTTCTTACCTGAGCTCTCTCCCTTTTTTCTCAAGTTCATCTCTAGCTGAAGCCTCATGCTTGACTTGGACTTCTTGTGTCAGTGCTCTGCTTGGAACTCTGGACATACCCTTCTCTAACCTGTGTTCCCCACTCAGCTTAGATCTCCCAATCCTCACCATTGCCCACCTGGTCAAAGCTCAGACATTCATCAATTTTTTATCTGGCATGCTGTACTTGACCTACGCTCGCCTTCAGGACTCTTGATAACTTCACAGTTGGCCTCAATAAACCCATATTTACTTTGGCCTGTGTACTACATGAACTATTCTGCCCACATGTCTGGCTCCCTTCTCAATCCTGCTCCCACTTTGTATGTCTTATTTGATCACAGCCCAAAATACTTGGATCCAGGGTTAGAAAAAAAGTGATCAATTACAGCTATTGATTGATGAGAAAGGTACTGCTTTATAAGTTAGACTTTGTTACCCTTAAATTTTTTTTCTTTGAACTTCTTTTTTTTAATTTTATTTTTTATTTTTTAAAATTTACATCCAAATTAGTTAGCATATAGTGCAACAATGATTTCAGGAGTAGATTCCTTAGTGCCCCTTACCCATTTAGCCCATTCCCCCTCCCACAACCCTTCCAGGAACCCTCAGTTTGTTCTCCATATTTATGAGTCTTCTGTTTTGTCCCCCTCCCTGTTGTTATATTATTTTTGCTTCCCTTCCCTTATGTTCATCTGTTTTGTCTCTTAAAGTTCTCACATGAGTGAAGTCATATAATATTTGTCTTTCTCTGACTGACTGATTTCATTTAGCATAATACCCTCCAGTTCCATCCACGTAGTTGCAAATGGCAAGATTTCATTCTTTTTGATTGCCGAGTAATACTCCATTATGTGTGTGTGTGTGTGTGTGTGTGTGTGTGTGTGTGTACATATATATCACATCTTCTTTATCCATTTATCCATCGATGGACATTTGGGCTCTTTCCATACTTTGGCTATTGTTGATAGTGCTGCTATAAACATGGGGGGGGCATGTGTCCCTTCGAAACAGCACATCTGTATCCCGTGGATAAATGCCTAGTAGTGCAATTGCTAGGTTGTAGGGTAGTTCTATTTTTAGTTTTTTTGAGGAACCTCCATACTGTTTTCCAGAGTGGCTGCACCAGCTTGCATTCCCAACTTATTGTCTTCTTTTAGAGATGTTTGCAATTATGAATGATGATTGCCTAGATACATTCATACATTAATTATGATTTGAAAAAAATGGCGATATTCTTTAATTTCTTCTTCAGTCATTAACTGGATATCTACAAGGAAAAACCTCTCCCTCAAATATTTGGTAAACCTGAGATGCATTTGTAGAAAAGGCAGGATAAGTGTTTAATTCTTTCCCTTTACCAAGTTTGTTTGTTTGTTTTTTAATGTTTATTGACTTTTGAGAGAGAGAAAGAGAGTGCAAGCAGGGGAGGGGCAGAGAGAGAGGGAGACACAGAATCTGAAGCAGGCTCCCAGCTCTGAGCTGTCAGTGCAGAGCCTTATGCAGGTCTTGAACTCACCAACCGTGAGATCATGACCTGAGCTGAAGTCAGTGGCTTCACCGACTGAGTCACCCAGGCGCCCCCCCACACCTTTACGAAAAAAAAAAAATTCATCTTATAAATTTATAAATTCATCTTATAAATTCCCAGTCCTAGATCTAGAGTCAGCTATTTCTTCAAGGAACCTTGATTCTTTTTATTGGAAATTGGTATTTAGAGACTCAAATGTAGGCACTGGGTGTTCTCATTGCTACTGGGTTGTCCATTGCTTCTTGAACTTTTCAGTGGACAGAGTAGAAAGTCTTTTATTTTTTAATTTTAAGATAAATTATATCATGTGCTGATAATATTTTCAATTCACATTCAGAACTGCAGGAGTTTTTGCTTTTAACCTTGTATGGCTTTACATTTGTATCTCCTTTCTCCAATGCTGAAATTTCCAGTTCGCATCGACAAAAACATAGTTACTCATTTGCTTTATCCCATAACACACACAAAGTGTTCCCAGAATGGCACCAACAACATCATCACAACACATGAATACATCAAGAGCTTACAAATTTTCTTGTGCAGTCCTTTAGTCCTTAGGTTATAGCCATAGAAAATATACATTGAAATCACTTGTATTAAACCAGTTAGGGTAGTTCTTCTCTGGAAGGTTATGACACTAACATGATAAACAGTTAACTTCATTTTTCATTTGCTTTTAATGTTCAGGAGCTGCTTTTCTAAATTAAAATTTTCCTAATATTTATTTATTTATTTTATTCATTTATTTTTCATTTACATCCAAGTTAATTAGCATATAGTGCAATAATGATTTCAGGAATAGAATCCAGTTATTCATCCCCTACATATACCACCCAGTGCACATCCCAACAAGTGTCCTCCTTAATACCCATACCCATTTAGCCCACCCCCCGACCCAAATCCCTCCAGCAACCCACACTTTGTTCTCTGTATTTAAGAGTCTCTTATATTTTGTCTCTCTTCCTATTTTTTTTTTTATTATTTTTGTTTCCTTTCCCTTATGTTCATCTGTTTTGTATCTTAAATTCCACATATGAGTGAAGTCACATATTTGTCTTTCTCTGACTGATTTTGCTTAGTATAATACCCTCTAATTCCATCCACGTAGTTCCAAATGGCAAGATTTCATTCTTTTTGATTGCTAAGTAATACTCCATTGTATGTATACCACATCTTCTTTATCCATTCACCTGTTGATGGACATTAGGCTCTTTCCATAATTTTGCTATTGTCAATAGTGCTGCTATAAACATTGGGGTGCATGTGCCCTTTAAAACAGCACACCTGTATCCTTTGTTTTTTTGTTTTGTTTTGTTTTGTTTTTTTAAGCTCTCAAAACTTATTTTATTTTTTTTAATATGTGAAATTTATCGTCAAATTGGTTTCCATACAACACCCAGTGCTCATCCCAAAAGGTGCCCTCTTCAATACACGTCACCTACCCTCCCCTCCCTCCCACCCCCCATCAACCTTCAGTTTGTTCTCAGGTTTTAAGAGTCTTTTATGCTTTGGCTCTCTCCCACTCTAACCTCTTTTTTTTTCCCTCCCCTCCCCCATGGGTTTCTGTTAAGTTTCTCAGGATCCACATAAGAGTGAAAACATAGGGTATCTGTCTTTCTCTGTATGGCTTATTTCACTTAGCATCACACTCTCCAGTTCCATCCACGTTGCTACAAAGGGCCAGATTTCATTCTTTCTCATTGCTATGTAATACTCCATTGTGTATATAAACCACAGTTTCTTTATCCATTCATCAGTTGATGGACATTCAGGCTCTTTCCATAATTTGGCTATTGTTGAGAGTGCTGCTATAAACATTGGGGTACAAGTGCCCCTATGCATCAGTACTCCTGTATCCCTTGGGTAAATTCCTAGCAGTGCTACTGCTGGGTCATAGGGTAGGTCTATTTTTAATTTTCTGAGGAACCTCCACACTGTTTTCCAGAGCGGCTGCACCAATTTGCATTCCCACCCACAGTGCAAGAGGGTTCCCGTTTCTCCACATCCTCTCCAGCATCTATAGTCTCCTGATTTGTTCATTTTGGCCACTCTGACTGGCATGAGGGGATATCTGAGTGTGGTTTTGATTTGTATTTCCCTGATGAGGAGCGACATTGAGCATCTTTTCATGTGCCTGTTGGCCATCCAGATGTCTTCTTTAGAGAAGTGTCTATTCATGTTTTCTGCCCATTTCTTCACTGGGTTACTTGTTTTTCGGGTGTGGAGTTTGGTGAGATCTTTATAGATTTTGGATACTAGCCCTTTGTCCGATATGTCATTTGCAAATATCTTTTCCCATTCCATTGGTTGCCTTTTAGTTTTGTTGATTGTTTCCTTTGCAGTGCAGAAGCTTTTTATCTTCATGAGGTCCCAATAGTTCACTTTTGCTTTTAATTCCCTTGCCCTTGGAGACGTGTCAAGCAAGCAATTGCTGTGGCTGAGGTCAGAGAGGTCTTTTCCTGCTTTCTCCTCTAGGGTTTTGATGGTTTCCTGTCTCACATTCAGGTCCTTTATCCATTTTGAGTTTATTTTTGTGAATGGTGTGAGAAAGTGGTCTAGTTTCATTCTTCTGCATGTTGCTGTCCAGTTCTCCCAGCACCATTTGTTAAGGAGACTGTCTTTGTTCCATTGGATATTCTTTCCTGCTTTGTCAAAGATGAGTTGGCCATACGTTTGTGGGTCTAGTTCTGGGGTTTCTATTCTATTCCATTGGTCTATGTGTCTGTTTTTGTGCCAATACCATGCTGTCTTGATGATGACAGCTTTGTAGTAGAGGCTAAAGTCTGGGATTGTGATGCCTCCCGCTTTGCTCTTCTTCTTCAATATTACTTTCGCTATTCGGGGCCGTTTGTGGTTCCATATGAATTTTAGGATTGCTTGTTCTAGCTTCGAGAAGAATGCTGGTGCAATTTTGATTGGGATTGCATGGAATGTGTAGATAGCTTTGGGTAGTATTGACATTTTAACAATATTTATTCTTCCAATCCATGAGCACAGAATGTTTTTCCATTTCTTTATATCTTCTTCAATTTCCTTCATAAGCTTTCTATAGTTTTCAGCATTCAGATCTTTTACATCTTTGGTTGGGTTTATTCCTAGGTTTCATGCTTCTTGGTGCAATTGTGAATGGGATCAGTTTCTTTATTTGTCTTTCTGTTGCTTCATTATTAGTGTATAAGAATGCAACTGATTTCTGTACATTGATTTTGTATCTTGAAACTTTGCTGAATTCATGTATCAGTTCTAGCAGACTTCTGGTGGAGTCTATTGGATTTTCCATGCATAATATCATGTCATCTGCAAAAAGTGAAAGCTTGACTTCATCTCTGCCAATTTTGATGCCTGTAATTTCCTTTTGTTGTCTGATTGCTGATGCTAGCACTTCCAACACCATGTTAAACAATAGCGGTGAAAGTGGACATCCCTGTCGTGTTCCTGATCTCAGGCAGAAAGCTCTCAGTTTTTCCCCATTGAGGATGATATTAGCTGTGAGCTTTTCATAAATGGCTTTTATGAGGTTTAAGTATGTTCCTTCTATCCCGACTTTCTCGAGGGTTTTTATTAAGAAAGGATGCTGAATTTTGTCAAATGCTTTTTCTGCATCGATTGACAGGCTTATATGGTTCTTATCTTTTCTTTTATTAATGTGATGTATCACGTTGATTGATTTGCCCAGGATTGATGTTGAACAGGCCCTGCATCCCAGGAATGAATCCCACTTGATCATGGTGAATAATTCTTTTTATATGCTGTTGAATTCGATTTGCTAGTATCTTATTGAGAATTTTTGCATCCATATTCACCAGGGATATTGGCCTGTAGTTCTCTTTTTTTACTGGGTCTCTGTCTGGTTAAGGAATCAAAATAATAGTGGCTTCATAGAATGAGTCTGGAAGTTTTCCTCCCTTTCTGTTTTTTGGAATAGCTTGAGAAGGATAAGTATTATCTCTGCTTTAAATGTCTGGTAGAACTCTGCTGGGAAGCCATCTGGTCCTGGACTCTTCTTTGTTGGGAGATTTTTGATAACTGTTTCAATATCTTCGCCAGTTATGGGTCTGTTCAAGCTTTCTATTTCCTCCAGTTTGAGTTCTGGAAGTGTGTGGGTGTTTAGGAATCTGTCCATTTCTTCCAGGTTGTCCAGTTTGTTGGCATATAATTTTTCACAGTATTCCCTGATAATTGCTTGTATTTCTGAGGGATTGGTTGTCATAATTCCATTTTCATTCATGATTTTATCTGTTTGGTCCTCTCCCTTTTCTTTTTGAGAAGCCTGGCAAGAGGTTTATCAATTTTGTTTATTTTTTCAAAGAACAAACTCTTGGTTTCATTGATCTGCTCTACAGTTTTTTTAGATTCTATATTGTTTATTTCTGCTCTGATCTTTATTATTTCTCTTCTTCTGCTGGGTTTGTGATGTCTTTGCTGTTCTGCTTCTATTTCCTTTAGATGTGCTGTTAGATTTTGTATTTGGGATTTTTCTTGTTTTTTGAGATAGGCCTGGAATGCAATGTATTTTCCTCTCAGGACTTACTTCGCTGCATCCCAAAGCGTTTGGATTGTTGTATTTTCATTTTCATTTGTTTCCATATATTTTTTAATTTCTTCTCTAATTGCCTGGTTGACCCACTCATTCGTTAGTAGGGTGTTCTTTAACCTCCATGCTTTGGAGGTTTTCCAGACTTTTTCATGTGGTTGATCTCAAGCTTCATAGCATTGTGTCCGAAAGTATGCATGGTATGATCTCAATTCTTGTACACTTATGAAGGGCTGTTTTGTGACCCAGTATGTGATCTATCTTGGAGAATGTTCCATGTGCACTCGAGAAGAAAGTGTATTCTGTTGCTTTGGGATGCAGAGTTCTAAATATATCTGTCAAGTCCATCTGATCCAATGTATCATTCAGGGCCCTTGTTTCTTTATTGACCATGCATCTAGATGATCTATCCATTGTTGTAAGTGGGGTATTAAAATCCCCTGCAATTACCACATTCTTGTCAATAATGTTGCTTATGTTTGTGAGTAATTGTTTTATATATTTGGGGGCTCCTGTATTCAATGCATAGACATTTATAATTGTTAGCTCTTCCTGATGGATAGACCCTGTAATTATTATATAATGCCCTTCTTCATCTCTTGTTATAGCCTTTAATTTAAAGTCTAGTTTGTCTGATATAAGTATGGCTACTCCAGCTTTCTTTTGACTTCCAGTAGCATGATAAATAGTTCTCTATCCCCTCACTTTCAATCTGAAAGTGTCCTCAGGTCTAAAATGAGTCTCTTGTAGACAGCAAATAGATGGGTCTTGTTTTTTTATCCATTCTGATACCCTATGTCTTTTGGTTGGCGTATTTAGTCCATTTACATTCAGTGTTATTATAGAAAGATATGGGTTTAGAGTCATTGTGATGTGTGATGTCTGTAAGTTTCATGCTTGTAGCGATGTCTCTGGTACTTTATCTCACAGGATCCCCCTTATGATCTCTTGTAGGGCTGGTTTAGTGGTGATGAATTCCTTTAGTTTTTGTTTGTTTGGGAAGACCTTTATCTCTCCTTGTATTCTAAATGACAGATTTGCTGGATAGAGGATTCTAGGCTGCATATTTTTTCTGTTCATCACATTGAAGATCTCCTGCCATTCCTTTCTGGCCTGCCAAGTTTCAGTAGAGAGATCCGTCAGGAGTCTTATCAGTCTCCCTTTATATGTTAGAGCATGTTTATCCCTAGCTGCTTTCAGAATTTTCTCTTTATCCTTGTATTTTGCCAGTTTCACTATGATATGTTGTGCAGAAGATCGATTCAAGTTACATCTTAAGGGAGTTCTCTGTGCCTCTTGGATTTCAGTGCCTTTTTCCTTCCCCAGATCCAGGAAGTTCTCAGCTATTATTTCTTCAAGTACACCTTCAGCACCTTTCCCTCTCTCTTCCTCATCTGGAATACCAATTGTGCGTATATTATTTCCCTTTAGTGTATCACTTAGTTCCCTAATTTTCCCCTCATACTCCTGGACTTTTTTATGTCTCTTTTTTCTCAGCTTCTTCTTTTTCCATAATTTTATCTTCTAGTTCACCTATTCTCTCCTCTGCCTCTTCAATCCGAGCTGTGGTCGTCTCCATTTTATTTTGCAGCTCATTCATAGCATTTTTTTTAGCTCCTCCTGGCTGTTCCTTAGTCCCTTGATCTCTGTAGCAATAGATTTTCTGCTGTCCTTTATACTGTTTTCAAGCCCAGCGATTAATTTTATGACTATTATTCTAAATTCACTT
The DNA here is from genome assembly GCF_028749965.1 of Puma concolor. Taxonomy (NCBI): domain Eukaryota; kingdom Metazoa; phylum Chordata; class Mammalia; order Carnivora; family Felidae; genus Puma; species Puma concolor. Next base: position 53,589,100 of record NC_141673.1, on the reverse strand, counting down.
TCTGTTATATTGTTTAAATCGTTTTTGATCAGTTCGTTAGCTGTCATTATTTCCTGAAGGTTTTTTTGAGGGGAATTCTTCCGTTTCGTCATTTAGATAGTCCCTGGAGTGGTGCTGAACTGCAGGGCACTTCCCCTGTGCTGTCTTGAATAACTTGCGTTGGTGGGCGGGGCCACAGTCAGACCTGATGTCTGCCGCCAGCCCACCGCTGGGGCCACAGTAAAACTGGTGTGTACCTTCTCTTCCCTATCCTAGGGGCAGGATTCACTGTGGGGTGCTGTGGCCCATCTGGGGTACTTGCACACTGCCAGACTTGTGGTGGTGGGGACTGGTGTATTAGATGGGGTGGATCGGCAAGGTGCACGGGGGTGGGAGGGGCAGGCTTAGCTCGCTTTTCCTTCGGTGATCCGGTTTGGGAGGGGACCTGCAGCACCGGGAAGGTGTCAGACCTGCCAATGGAGGGATGGATCCGCAGAAGCACAGCGTTGGGTGTTTGCATGGTGCAAGCAAGTTCCCTGACAGGAATTGTCAGGGAATCCCTTTGGGATTTTGGCTGGGGGATGGGCGAGGGAGATGGCGCTGGCAAGTGCCTTCGTTCCCCGCCAAGCTGCGCTCTGTTGTCTGGGGCTCAACAACTCTCCCTCCCATTGTCCTCCAGCCCTCCCGCTCTCCGAGCAGAGCTGTTAACTTATAACCTTCCAGATGTTAAGTCCCTTTTGTGTCAGAACACACTCCCTCCAGCCCCTCCGCTTTTGCAAGCCAGACTCCGGGCTCTGCTTTGCCGGCAGGCTGCCCCTCCACCTCGGCTTGCTCCCGCCAGTTCATGTAGCACGCACCGCGTCTCCACCCTTCCTAACCTCTTCTGTGGGCCTCTCGTCTGTGCTTGGCTCCGGAGAATCCATTCTGCTAGTCTTCTGGTGGTTTTCTGGGTTATTTAGGCAGGTGTGAGTGGAATCTAAGTGATCCGAAAGATGCGGTGAGCCCAGCGTCCTCCTTTGCCACCATCTTCAAGCCAGCACTGTCCACACCTGTATCCTTTGGATAAATACCTAGTAGTGGAATTACTGGGTCATAGGGAAGTTCTATTTTTAATTTTTGAGGAACCTCCATACTCTTCTCCAGAGTGGCTGCACCACTTTGCATTCCCAACAGTAGTGCAAAAGGGTTCCCATTTCTCCACATCTTTGCCATCATCTGTTGTTGCCAGGGTTTTTCATTTTAGCCCTCCTGACAGGTGTGAGATGGTATCTCATTTGGTTTTGATTTGTATTTCCCTGATGATGAGTGATATTGAGCACTTTTTTATGTGCCTGTTAGCTATCTGGATGTCTTCTTTGTAAATTGTCTATTCCTGTCTTTTGCCCATTTCTTCACTGGATTATTTGTTTTTTGGGTGTTGAGTTTGATGAGTTCTCTATAGATTTTGGATACTAACCTTTATCTGATATGTCATTTGCAAATGTCTTCTCCCATTCAGTTGGTTGCCTCTTAGTTTTGCTGATTGTTTCCTTCACTGTGCAGAAGTTTTTATTTTGATTAGGTCCCAATAGTTCATTTTTGCTTTTGTTTCCCTTGCCTCCAGAGACATGTTAAATAGGAAGTTGTTGCAGCAGAGATGAAAGAGGTTTTTTCCTGCTTTCTCCTCTAGGATTGTGGTGGCTTCCTGTCATATATTTAGGTCTTTCATCCATTTTGAGTTTATTTTGTTGTATGGTGTAATAAAGTAGTTCAGGTTCATTCTTCTGCATGTTGCTGTCCAGTTTTCCCAACATCATTTGCTGAAGAGACTGTCTTTTTTTCCATTGGATATTCTTTCCTGTTTTGTCAAAGATTAGTTGGCCATACATTTGTGGGTCCATTTCTGGGTTCTCTATTCTGTTCCAATGGTCAATGTGTCTGTTTTTGTGCTAGTACCGTACTGTCTTGATGATTATAGCTTTGTAATCCAGGCTAAAATTCGGAATTGTGATGCCTCCAGCTTTGGTTTCCTTTTTCAGGATTGCTTTGGTTGTTCAGGGTCTTTTGTGGTTCCATACAAATTTTAGGATTGTTTGTTCTCGCTCTGTTAAGATTGCTGGTGTTATTTTGATAGGGATTGCATTGAGTATGTAGATTGCTTTGGGGAGTATCAACATTTTAACAATATTTGTTCTTCCTATCCAGGAGCATGGAATATTTTTTTCAGTTTTTTTCTGTCTTCTTCAATTCCTTTCATAAGCTTTCTATAGTTTTCAGTGTATTGATTTTTTTCACCTCTTTGGTTAGATTTATTCCTAGGTATTTTATGGTTTTAGTGCAATTGTAAATGGGATCGATTCCTTGATTTCTCTTTATGTTGCTTCATTATTGGCATATAGGAATGCAACCGATTTCTGTGCATTGATTTTATATCCTGCGACTTTGCTGAATTCATGGATCAGTTCCAGCCGTTTTTTGGTGGAATCTTTTGGGTTTTCCATATAGAGTATCATGTCATCTGCCAAGAGTGAAAGTTTGACCTCCTCCTGGCCGATTTGGATGCCTTTTATTTCTTTGTGTTGTCTGATTGCTGAGGCTAAGACTTCCAATACCATGTTGAATAACAGTGGTGGTGGGGCACCTGGTGGCTCCGTCAGTTAAGTGTCTGACTTTTGCTCAGGTCATGATCTCACAGTTCATGGCTTTGAGCCCTGTGTTAGGCTCTGTGCTGACAGCTCAGAGCCTGGAGACTGCTTTGGATTCTGTATCTCCCTGTCTCTCTGACCCTGTTTGTTCTCTCTCTCATCCCCCCTCTCTCTCTCTCTCTGTCATCCTCTCTCTCTCTCTCAAAAATACATGAACATTAAAAAAAAAAGAGGGGCACCTGAGTGGCTCAGTCACTTAAGTGTCCAACTTTGGCTCAGGTCATGATCTCATGCCTTGTGAACCCGAGCTCTGTGTTGGGCTCTATGCTGACAGCCTGCTTCTGATTCTGTGTCTCCCTCTCTCACTGCCCCTCCCCTGCTCATGCTCTGTCTCTCTCTGTCTCAGGAATAAATAAATATTAAAAAAAAAAAAAGAATAACAGTGGTGAGAGTGGACATCCCTGTCTTGTTACTGACCTTAGGGGGAAAGCTCCCAGTTTTTCCCCATTGAGGATGATATTAGCGTTGGGGTCATTCATATATGGCTTTTATGATCTTGAGGTATGTGCCTTTCATCCCTACTTTCTTGAGGGTTTTCATCCAGAAAGGATTCTGTATTTTGTCAAATACTTTCTCTGCACCTATTGAGAGGATCATGTGGTTCTTGTCCTTTCTTTTATTGATGTGATGAATCACATTGATTGTTTTGCGGATATTGAACCAGCACTGCATACGAGGTATAAATCCCACTTGGTCATGGTAAATATTTTTTTTAATGTATTGTTGGATCCTGTTGGCTATATCTTCTTGAGGATTTTTGCATCCATGTTCATCAGGGAAATTGGTCTGTAGTTCTCCTTTTTAGTGGGGTCTCTGTCTGGTTTTGCAAATAAGGTTATGCTGGCTTTATAGAACGAGTTTGGAAGTTTTCCTTCCATTTCTATTTTTTGGAACAGCTTCAAAAGAATAGTTGTTAACTCTTCTTTAAATGTTTGGTAGAATTCCCCTGGAAAACTATCTGGTCCTGGACTCTTGTTTTTTTGGAGATTTTTGATTACTAATTCAATTTCTTTACTGGTTATGGGTCTGTACAAATTTTCTATTTCTTCCTGTTTCAGTTTTGGTAGTGTATATGTTTCTAGGATTTGTCCGTTTCTTCCAGATTGCCCATTTTATTGGCTTATAATTGTTCATAATATTCTGTTGTTTTTGTTTGTATTTCTGCAGTGTTGTTTTTGATCTCTCCTCTTTCATTCATGATTTTATTTATTTGGGTCCTGTCCTTTTTCTTTTTGGTAAGTCTGGCTAGGGGGTTATCAGTTTTGTTAGTTCTTTCAAAGAATCAGCTCCTGGTTTATTGATCTGTTCTAGTGTTTTTTGTTTTTTGCTTTTTTGATATCATTGATTTCTGCTGTAATCTTTATTATTTCCCATTTTCTGCTATTTTGGGGCGTTATTACTATTCTTTTTCCAGCTCGTTAAGGTGTAAGTAAAGTTGTGTATCTGAAACCTTTCCTTCTTCTTTAGGAAGGCCTAGATTGTTATATGGTTCCCTCTTATGACTGCTTTTGCTGCATCCTGGAGGTCTTAGACTGTCATCTTATCATTTTCATTGGCTTCCATGTACTTTTTAATTTCTTGTTTAATTTCTTGGTTAACTCATTCATTCTTTAGTAGGATGTTCTTTAATCTACAAGTATTGATGGTCTTTCCAAATTTTTTCTTGTGGTTGATTTTGAATTTCATAGGGTTGTGGTCTGAAAATATGCATGGTATGATGTCGACATTTTTGTACTTGTTGAAGGCTGATTTGTGTCCCAGAATGTGATCTATTCTGGAGAATGTTACATGTGCACTCGAGAAGAATGTGCATTCTGCTGCTTTAGGAAGAAATGTTCTGAATATATCTGTTAAGTCCATCCAGTCCAATGGCATTCAAAGCCATTGTTTCCTTGTGGATTTTTTTGCCTAGATGATCTGTTCATTGTTGTAAGTGGGGTGTAGAAGTCCCCTACTATTATGGTATTATTATCAATGAGTTTCTTTACGTTTGTGATTAACTTATATATATATATTTAGGTTTTCCATGTTGGGGGCATAAATGTTTACAATTGTTAGCTTTTCTTGATGGATAGACCCCGTAATTATGATATAATGCCCTTCTTCATCTCTCATTATGGCCTTTAGTTTAAAATGTAATTTGTCTGATATAAGTATGGCTACTCCAGCTTTCTTGTGACTTCCAGTAGCATGATATATGGTTCTCCATCCCCTTACTTTCAATCTGAAGGTGTCTTTAGGTCTAAAATAGGTCTCTTGTAAACAGCAGATAGATGGATCTTGTTTTCTTATCCATTATGATATCCTATGTCTTTTGATTGTAGCATTTAGTCCATTGACATTTAGAGTGAGCACTGAAAGATAAGAATTTATTGCCTTTGTGTTGTCTGTAGAGTTGGAGTTTCTGGTGGTGTTCTCTTCTCCTTTCTAGTCTTTGTTGCTTTTGGTCTTTTTTGTTTTGTTTCATCTTTTCTTCCCTCAGAGAGTCCCCCTTAAAATTTCTTGCAGGGCTGGTTTAGTGGTCATGAACTCCGTTAGTTTTTGTTTGTCTGGGAAACTCTTTATCTTTCCTTCTATTTTGAATGACAGCATTGCTGGATAAAGAATTCTTGGCTGCATATTTTTCCAATTCAGCACGTTGAGTATATCCTGCCACTCCTTTCTGGCCTGCCAAGTTTCTGTGTATAGGTCTGCAGTGAACCTGATCTGTCTTCCCTTATAAGTTAAGGACTTTTTTTTTCCTTGCTGCTTTCATAATTCTTTCCTAGTCTGTGCATTTTGTGAATTTGTCTATGATATGCCTTTTTGATGGTTGTTTTTTGTTGAATCTAATGGGAGTTCTCTGTGCTTCTTAGATTTTGATATCTGTGTCTTTCCCCAGATTAGAAAGGTTTTCTGCTATGATTTGCTCACATAAACCTTCCACCCCCCCTTTTCTCTCTCTTTATCTTCTGGTATTCCTATGATTCGGATGTTATTCCCTTTTTAATGAGTCACTGAGTTCTCTAATTCTTGTATTGTGCTCTTTTGCCTTAGTTTCCTTAGTCTTTTCTGCTTCATTATTCTCCATAATTTTGTCTTATATATTGCTGATTTGCTGCTCTGCTTTGTCCATCCTTGCCGCCACGGCATCCATTTGAGATTGCATCTTGGTTATCATATTTTTAATTTAATTCCGACTAGATTTTACTTCTTTTATCCCCAAAGAAAGGGATTCTATGTTTTGTTCAACCCCAGCTACTATTCTTATTATTGTCATTCTAAATTCTAGTATAGACATCTTGCTTAAAACTGTTTTGATTAACCCCTGGATGTCATTTTTTACTGTTCTTTCTTTTGGGGTGAATTCCTTCATTTTGTCATTTTGGAGGAAGAAAAGGAATTAATAAAATAAATTTAAATTTAAATTTAAAAAATTAAAAACAACACAAAAAAATCACATAAAAAGCTAGACCCTAGGCGTGTTTTGGTCTGGTTGTTGAAAGAAGCTTGATAGAGTAGAGGGGGGAAAAAGGGAAAGAAAAGAAAAAAAGTAAGAAAAAGCTTAAACATTTTTAAAAATGTATACAATAAAATAGATTAAAATGAAAGGAAGAAAGTGAAATTAAATTTAAAAATTAGAAAAAAAGTAAAAAACATAGTAAAGAGAATGTAAACATTTTTGGAAAAAGGAAAATAAAAATAAATTTTTCCCTTTCTTTATCCAATAAAAAGAAAAGGAAGGAGAAAAAGAGGGGGAAAAACTGAATAGATAGACCAGCAAACAGAATGAAACCCAAATGAAGTTACATCCTGTTTCCCCTAGAACTCAAACTATGAAGCACTTATAGTCTGTACACTAAGGAGGCAGAGACACTTGTGATGGTCTTCTAGTGTATGTGCTTGGAGGGAGCAGTTGGGCGGGGCTTGGTGTAAAGGCTCTGTTCTCTAATAGGCGGTGCTGCTTAGCTTATTGGGTTGGATCAGTTTGGCGGGCATGGGCGTGTATGTACATGTGTAGGAGGGGTGAAAATGGCAGCACCCAGCTTCCTAGTTTTTGGCACCGGAACTCTGCGCTCTCACTGACCCACAGTCAAGCACCCTCCTTTGTCTCAGGCTTCCGTCCACTCCCCACTTCTACACTGTCCTCATCCAAGCTGTCAGCCTGCCAGATGGTACCTCCCTCCTGAATTTTATCTCCAGTGGGGTTGTTTTCAAACCCCTCACTTCTGAGAACCCTGAAGCTTGGACCTTCTCCTACCCTCTGGGGGAGGGTCTCACTGAGCAATGGCTGGGTGCCAGCTTGCACCAGAGAACATTCATGCAATTGCGCTGCAACAGAGGTTCAGAGATTGTGCTGGGTGCCGGCTTCCCCAAGAAAAACTTCATGTGATCATGCAGTGGCAAAGGTTCAGAGATTATGACAAATCACAACACACAACCAACTCCGGATTTCACCGCACTCTGGAGTCTTTGTTTCAATACCAGCAAATATCGCTGTTCTCCAGGGTCTGCTGGGACCTTTGCCTGTGTGGAAGCCCTATGGCCTCTACCAAATGCCCTCCAGGCAGAGGAACTGCTAGTCCCCCATGTGGTCCACAGACCCTTCAGACTTCACTGCCTGCTCCTAGGGATTCACCCTTCCTTCCCACCAGAGCACTGCCAGATACTAAGCTCCAGAATTTCCAACTCTGCCCTCCCCTGTTTATAGAGTCCTCATGGTATTGAAACCCTCTCCTTTCTCCCTGTCAATGGTTTTGGGGGAAAAGATTTCTTGTTCAGTCCCTTGTGAGAGTTTCCACTCTTTCCCTTTCTCTCCAGCTACTTTTGGAGGGAGTGCTTTTCCTGTACTCTCCTGATGTGCCACACTCTCCCTGCCTTTCTCTGTCCTTTCTCCAAAAAACAGCTCCCTACACTCCACGGCTTCTCTCTCCCCCAGTTCACCTCTCCGCACCATATACCTGCTGACTTCTATGGCTCAAGTTATGCAGATTGTTGTGTTAATCCTCAGTCAATTTCTTAGGTGTGCAAAATGATTTGGTGCTGATCTAGCTGCATTTCAGGGATGAGAGAAGCCAAGAACTTCCATGCTGCTCCACCATCTTGGCCCCACCTCTAAGCAATTCTCTGTAATTATTTCAAAGATTTACATACTCCTAAAGTCAAACCTGCAAGCAAAGTACATTCAAAAAATTCTAATTTCTATCTTTGTCTTCTCTATCTTATTACCTCCTTCCCCATAGTAACTTATTTTTAGGTTGAAATTTTATCATTTATCCTTTTATGGTCCTCACTTAGGTAAACAGTAGCATTTAAATACTTATGCTTTTAAACCTTCTAAGTGATAAAGTTATTTCTAATGTACATTCCCATGTTCAACTGTGGTTCACCAGGCCTCATCACTGAAACAGAATGATTGGGGCTTAATTTAATTATTAAAACTAGAGCTGCACCCTCATGAACATCACAGACCTGTCAGTCTTCTATGACACTGACCCTTCGTCAGGATCAACCTAGTTTATTCCAAAAGATCTCGTTAAACTTTGAATCTTAGGAAACAAGTTTTGGGCTCCTGAACATTTCCCTCATATAAACCCCCAGCGTCTCCTACTATAAGTAGATTTACCCCACCTACTCCCTATTCAGAGATCTGCATACCTAAGAGAAAGAGAGCTTTTATTTAGTCTCACAAACAAAGAAAGAAAGAAAATCCTGTCAGGATATACATTTCTGTCAGGATTTTAGTTCTTCTTGCCTTCTTTCAGTATAATTGAAATGTATCTAGCTTTGCAGGACTAACAATCTTTGGAAAATAGACCCCAGTGTGCTAGGCAGTGAACCAAACAACTGACCCTGAAGGTAATTCATCCCAAGGTTGAAATGAATGTGCCTTCCTTACAAGCTATGCAGTGAATAGAAAAGGCCAAATGGCATTTTAGAATCTGATCACTAAGAAATATAGGTTGGCCTAACAACTATAATGAAGAAATTTTATTTTCTTCAAATGGAACATAAAAGAAATTCAAAATGGAGGATTTTTTTAAAAGGTCATAATTTCATGGAATATTTTCTACTTGTAGATATCTATGATTTTATATTCTCAATAAAGCCATGCTCTTTTAATTTAACCTATCATAGCAAGGTTAATATTGGAAAATACTGATTTTTTTTTTATTATTATCTGTTCCTAATGGTCAGAAGTGTCCACCTGAGAAGGGTCCAGAAAAAATTAGAAATTATTATACAAGATGGGCAGGGACAAAGAACAGGGTGATATCAGTGCCTAACATTCAAAATAGAATCTTCCAACAAGATAATAGCTTGGAAGATATGGTTTGTTATGAAGAAAATATTTCCTAACTTAGTTTAGTGATTCTTCCTGTACACATGTGAATGTGCCTTTCTTTATTTTTCCTTATATAAGAAATTTTCTTTTTCTATCAAACATGCTTACCTAGCATTTATGTGAGATGGAGAAGGGGACTATCATAAAGACTAAGTTCAGAGACACGTGGGTCTGGCTCAGTTGGTTAAACATCTCACTCTTGATTTTAGCTCGGGTCATGATCTCATGGTTTGTGAATTCAAGCCCTGCATCAGTCTCTGTTCTGACAGTGCAGAACCTGCTTGAGATTTTCTCTCTTTCTCTCTGTGCCCCCCACCCCCACACTCTCTTTCTCTCTCTCAAAATAAATAAATAAACTTTACAAAAAGACTATGTTCAGAGACAAGCCATTGAAAGCTTTTAAAAAGAGGAATGAAATGATCCAATTTGCATTTTTAACACATTACAGTAAAACCTTGGTTTGTGAGCATAATTCATTCTGGAGACATGCTTGTGATCCAAAGCACTTGCATATCAAAGTGAATTTCAGTTGTGGCAATGTGACATTGGGTGTTACGTACTACTCATATTGCAAGACATCGCTCGTTTAAAAATTAAAGTTTATTAGAAATGTTTGCTCATCTTGCAGAACACTCACAGAACAAGTTACTCTCAATGCAAGGTTTTACTGTAGTTTTATTGCTTTAAAGAAAATGGATGGTAGAGGAAGAATAGGGCCAGGAAATCATACAGGGAGCTATCGCATTATTTCCCGGAAAAGATGATGGAGACTTGGACAAGAACAATAATTGGTGACAATGGAAGCAGGGGTAGATTCATATGATTCATATGAATTCATATGATTCCTGACATTCCAGCACTTGCTGACCAAATTTTGTGCGTGAGAGAAAGAGAGTCATCAAGGATGACCTCTGGAACTTTGACTTGAACAAACAGGGCGGTGAATGGTGGTGTGATATGCTTCCTCAAGTACAGGTGTGGAAATGGAGAATCAAGGTTCCATTTTAGCCATATTGTTTGAGATACATGGCAGACATCCAAGCAGAGATATCAAGAACAATATACTGAATATACAAGCTGACCCCTACCTACCTCTAGAATTGTATCTCCCTCATCACTTTGCTCATTGCTGACAACACTCTAGTCACATTTGTCTATCTTCTGTTCCTCAGACAGGCCAAGCTTCTTTCTGTCAGGCTTTTGTATTTACTCCTACCTGGACTCTCTGTCTTCAGATCTTCTTACTGTTAACTATTTTTGTTAGCTCCCAGCTTAAATTAAACACCATCACTGAGAAGCTTTCCCCTAAGCACCCAACTAAAATAGCATCACTACCACCCCTCACACTGTATAACATGATCCTATTTTATTTCATGACTCACCAACTCTCTGAAATTCTCTCTTCATTTATTATTCTCTGCATCCCATACTAAATATAAGTTCTATAATAATGAGACTATTGTCCACCTTATTCATCAGTAGATCTTCAGTACCTGTCACATAGTAAGTGCTCAATAAATTTTCATTGAATAAAAGAAGAAAATAAATACATGAATGCATTATTTTGTTATCAGAACCACCTCCTGTGATAAATATTATTCAGTCCCCATCTCATTGATTTCCCATCACAATGTCCAGCTATTTCTTTCCTAGCATGTGCTCAGGGGAGAATTCCTCAGGTATTCTCAGGTATAAGTTCTTCAGATTTGTAGCCTCTGGCATCTTCAGAGTAGTAAAGTCACTCTCCCAAGGCCATAGTCATTTGGTGTCGGTACTAGGGTTAGAGTTCAAACTTGAGGCTTTTTTAACTACAATGTGTTCCCCCATGGCAAGTATTCAGAACCTATAAAAATTCTAAAAATGGTATCAATCGATAAAAGGGATTTTTTTCAAGAAACATAAATATTCCCAAAGCATTTTTTGACTTTTATAAAAAATATTCAATTACTACTTTCCAACTCCTCTGACACATTATGTTAAAGAAATGTCTCTGTAGTTGGAAAGTACCATTCCTAAAATCTAAGTAGTAATGACTCTTAAAAATGTTCAGGACAGTAAGAACGATTACTATGTGGTATTTATTTTGACCCTTAAAAAATAATCCACATGATATAAATGTAAGGATCAAATCAAGAATAAATTTACATTGGTCACAACAAGCAATGAAAGAATTTTTATAGGCAGAAAATTAGTATCAGTGTAGACCATGAGTTAGGACTCAAGAGTGGAATCCAATCCCAAATTTTAAAAAATATTGTGAAAATGGAAAAAAGAAAAACATTGTCGTGTTGTGACATGAGCCCAAGTAGGTAAGAAATTCACACTGGGGGAGGCTTGGTCAACTTTTAAAGGACTTGTTAGTTTGCCTCGTGTTACAAAATATGTTAAAGGTCCTTTTTGTCTTTTTTAGGTCCTGATGATGTGAGTGATATATCTCTCATTTTAATAAAAAACACATTAAAAATGTATAAAAATCTCTTCTAATGACATCTAATAAGGGCTATAGTAAAATTCTATTTTTAGTTTCATCCGCAGTATGCCCCACACTCCATCAACCTGTGACTAGAGAAGAAAATTATTCTGCCTTTTATAGTGCAGAAATCATGATGGTGAAAACCTCTCTCAGTCTAAATGTAAACAAATTGTCCTTCACTTGTTCTCCAGCTACTTCTAAGGGTTTCCCCAGGATATTTTCTCATGGGTGTGCCCCCTGGGTGACCTGTTACCTGCTACCTTTCCAACCATGGACTTTTTTTCTCTTTGTCTTTTTCTTGGAAAAACACAAATTTATTATCTTTATAGTTTTGGAGATCACAAGTTCAAAATGGGTGTCACTGGGCTAAAATCTCAGTGTTGGCAGAGTTTTGTCCCTCTATGGAAGATCTAGGGAAGACTCCATTTCCTGCCTTTTCCAGCTCCTAGAAGCTGCCCACATTTGTGGTGGATGGCCCCTTCTTCAAAGTCAGCAAAAGCCGATCAAGCTCTTCTATAGACTCACCCTGACTTCCTTACCTGTCTCCCTCTTTCACTTTTAAGGGGACTTTGATTGCATTGTGGAAGGGTTGAAAATAGAATTAAAGCTATTAATTTGTTAGTTAACCTTAATATAGGGACATTATCCTGCATTGTCCACATAGGCACTCATTTCTCACCCAGTAAACTTTCAATATCTGAACACCCAACCAAGTTGCAGGTTCATTCCATGCCATCTCTAGCTTGGAAGGGTAATTAAATATCTTCTAAGGCTTTCTCTTTCTGTTGCTCTTTCTATACAAAAAAGAACAAGATTCTGTGTCCAACAAAGGGTTTCCAAATTTATAGTTAGTGAAGGTAGCAGCTCAAGTCTGTTTGCCCACCATAGATGTTGTTGCTGCACATTTAATTTTTTCAAGTGTTAGAAAAAGTAAGACAGCAGTTATGACATAGGTTACATGGTAGAGTTATTATGACATAGATTTTCTGGATAAATGTTCTTCCTTGCCTTTTGTGTTTCCCTAGTGTCTTAGCACAGAAACCACGGAGTTGAAATTAGCAAATGAGTAGAGAACCACAAACTGGCACCAAGTCAGTTAGAAACAGTGCTATCATTCATGACGTATAAGGATCATCACATTTTTCAGTTAACTAAGAACACATTCACCAGCAGGAAACGTTTTTCTGCCTGCTTTTGAAGTCATATGCAGTCTGGTACATATGGGCTTCGTTAATACAGAATCCAATAGGACACGGAATGCAAGTGTTTTCTAACCAAAGGCTGAGGTTAAAGAGAGAAGAGTGCTCTGAATTCCCAGAAGTTCCAAGCTCCAAAAGCGTAATTTGGCACCTCTGAAAGTTGTGTGAAACAGAAGTGTCAATCATTGCTTCAGGCATAAAATAGCCAAACTCGGTGATGAATCACTCTTCAGGCATGGATTCACCCTCTAAGTCCTGGGGAATTTGCCTTAGAAGTTATCTATTCTAAAATGTGCTATAATTTCTGGAGTGTTATATGTTAAATAAATGATGAGGGACCTCATTAGGAATTTCCAGCTGACAACACATATGGAGAAAGTTATGTTTCTGTTCTGTATTTCCAGTCATTAAGTGCCCTGACCTCCTGATTTCATGCGTATGACCAGGGCGTGCAGAGTCATGAAAAAAGGATCCTAAAGATGATACAGATATTTCTCTTATTAATCAGATCTTGAAACCATATTTTTCCTGTCAAAAATATTCAAATACTTCCCTAAACAATTGCCATTGCCATGTGGGATAGATTGGGGGAAGTTTATTCTGTGTTTTATTTCACACTTAAAATATGATTCGAATATGGCTGTATTGGGGCACCTGGGTGGCTCAGCCCATTAAGCATCGGACTCTTGATTTGGGCTTCGGTCATGATCTCACGGCTGTGAGATTGAGTCCCATGTCAGGGCTCTCTCAAAATAAATAAATTGTCTCTTTCTCAAAATAAATAAACTTAGGGGCGCCTGGGTGGCGCAGTCGGTTAAGCGGCAGACTTCAGCCAGGTCACGATCTCGCAGTCCGGGAGTTCGAGCCCCGCGTCGGGCTCTGGGCTGATGGCTCAGAGCCTGGAGCCTGTTTCCGATTCTGTGTCTCCCTCTCTCTCTGCCCCTC